>NC_134463.1:77221793-77896078 GCF_047948215.1 Lycorma delicatula
CAGCTAGTTCTACCTACCTACACACACACACGCGCGCGCGCACGCGTACGCACACACATACTAGCATCCTCGTCGCGGCTTTGCCCCTGCTATTATTTATTTATTTGCATTTCCCGTCCGGTCTGTTGATCGAATTTCAAAAAATCTAGAGATTGGATTTTAGTTATTCACTAGAAGTTTACACAAACCAATAATCGAGTTGATAGCTTCAATTGTTACCGAGAAATTCCAAAAATAATATATTTAATTGTTACTCCATTTTAACCCTTTATAACTCTGAATTTCAAAAAAAAATATTTCTTATTATGCACTTAAACCGTAAGAAAAACGTGTATAACATTTTTTATCGGTTTATCTACAGAAGTTTTTGTTTGGCGTTAATTATGAATTACTCATGACATGTTCTTTTATATATATAGATTTATACAACCTTGTGTGAGTTACGAAATTCGTTCGAAGTAAATATCTATTTATTGCGCTTGGGTTGTGTGATAAGAACATAGAAAAATTTATATTAAATTTATAATTATAATAATAAAATTTTGTAGAAGAGAACAAATTCTATGTGCTGATTGGATATTAGGGAAATTTTTATAACAATATCAATTCGTAGTCTGAGAATAAATTTTATAAAATATTTTTGGAATAATATACTTGAAATAAATATTTTTTAAAATTGAACTTCCAATTAAGGGGAAAAATTATTGATAGATTTTATAAAATTACATGATTTTAAATCGTACGATAGTTCTAGGTTTAAGAATTTAGATTACAATTTTAAAATTGCCTAATAATATTTTGATATAATTAAACAAAAATATTATAAAATTTTTTTTTATTATTAAAAAAAAAAGAAGTAAGTTTTGAATGTTTAACAAAGAGTGCTGAAGGAAGATTTTATTGTACATATTACTGTGAGAAATTTATGTATCAAGGTCAAATGCAAGATTTATGTGGCAGTAAAACCATAGATGAACATAAACCTAGGGAACGCGATGTGTTGTTCTAATATGCTAGTGCTGGGCGAAGAAATAAAACGGCCAGTTCCACAAATTTATTTTTGCATTTTTAAAATCTTTCCGTTGCTACAACGTATAATAGAAATACATCGATTGATTATGGATATCAAACATCCTTACTGTCTTATGTTTCAACATTGTTCAATAATATATTACGACAGTACAAAACGTGGCATCAGATATATAAGCCTACCACTACGAGTGGGTTATTGTCTGAAAATCGATAAAATATTTTAAACAAGTCTTTATTTATATAATTAACCTTATCCCATCCCGCTTTTACCCGCGTTTGTAATATCCTCCCCAAAACAGAATACATTTTTGGTTAAACTTATTCAAAGCTAACTAGTCTCTACTTAAGTTAGTATTAGTTAACTAAGTTGGTATGTTTTATATTACAACTGTTCAGTCAAAAATATCAATAAATTTAACACACTTTCAATATCAATTCTGAAATAGTTTTGCTTATAATTTTTTTAAAAATTTGTTTAAAATATAAATAAAAACTGTTTAAAAATACAAATATCGCAATTTTAAAAGATAAAGAAGTTTCTTTTTCTTTTAATGTTACGATGTAGAAGGAAACGAAATAGATAAAAACGATAAGTGAAAAATGTCAGAATCTTATAAATCGTACCTTTCACCTATTAATCTAGAAACCTGATGCTAACTACCAACCAAATAGCTCCCCGTTTTATATATATATAGTCGCCGAATGGCTTCGACAGCAACCGGAACTTAATAACCTTGTATTAGCCCTGAGAAGGGCTGTTGTTTTCGTCGATTAGCTTCGACGACTCGTTTAAATAATAACCTTCTGGTAGCCCCGAAAAGGGCTGTTTTTTGCGTTTGCTCTGAGAAGAGCTGTCGGGTCCGGAAGCTGGTCTCCTCCGAAGGCGGGGAGTTGCGGCTCGTCCATTGAAATCAGCTGGACTTTCTCTCAGCGGCAGCGTGGCTTCCAGAATCCCGCAGTGTCGGGTCAACGTCGGTCGTCTTTCGCCAGCGCTGGCAAGGCGATTCTCCCCGAGCAACCCCACAACAGCCCGGCTTCTGCTGCTGAATCCACCGGCCAGAGCGTTTGAAGCCAGGCGAGCTGGAGCGGGAAGGTAGCATCCAGCGGCTCCCTCGGTGGGCCGGCCAGGCCTGCTGCTCCGGCGGGGATGTTGGTATCCGCCGGGAGGTCCCACCTTGGGACAGCCAGGGAACTTCTGTCTTCTTCCATCTTCTTCTTTTTCTTCTTCTTGGTCTTCTCCAAGTGGTGGTCGACGATTAATTAAAAATTCACTCTCGTGCACGATCTTTTATTGAAGCCTGAGAGTATATTAATAATAATTGAAATTGTATAGTAATAACACAACGTTTTAACTTTAATGGGAAGCTTTATCAAGTGCAACTAAAAAAACATAACCTAATCCAAAATGACTTATTTGTATCTGAATATTTTGTATTCTACTTATATGTATATATATATATATATATATATATATATATATATATATATCTTCACAACCTTCATGACAAATGAACTTGTAATTATAAATTGTTCATCAAATTTTCTTTTTATTAAAATTACATTGAACAGAGAACATGTTAAACATGTCTTCCAACAAAACAAGGGGGTCATCCTTTACAATATTTTTGAATATCCCACCTTCTTCTTCTTGTTAACGAACGTCACAATCTAACTTGAGAGAGACCAACCACAAAGTAATTAATGAATTTCATAAAAAAAAACGATCTTTTAGAACTCACGCCCTCACATATAGATAACTAGCCGGCCCGACTAGCAAGAACTTGGATTCTCGGGACTCAGATCTACCCAGGCAAATCCTGGAGCCAACTCAGGAGCTCTCGGGGCTTCCCAGGGCCAAAAAGCCTACTTCATTGCCGCTTCGCTTGCCATTTCCAATTTTCCAGGTGGATCGGCGCCCTGGACACCCGTAGATCTTGCTTCGGGTCGCCATTCCCATCTAACAAATAACATTAACCTACTAACAAATACCATATTTGAATTTTGAAAATCAGACGATTGTTTGCAAAGATATTATAAGAGCACCCCCATTGTACCTACCAAAACAGCACACCAGGGCAACCCCAATTGTTATCAGTTGATGGTGATGAATGATCTAGCTTCCAATAGGTGCTCACTTACCCACCATTCTAGCCTCACAAACAGTTCCCACGGGAAGCTTATTCATTATTGTTAAACAAAATTTTTTTTAATTGATTTAATATCATTTTATTTGAATTCTAATTTAAATTTAATTCTATTTTTTTAATTCATTCGATTGATTCGAATCATTCAGTTCAAACCCCGCTCACAGTGATAAACTCACAGTTCATTAATTCAATTCATTAAAGTTTTGTTTCAACCGGAGATTTGCCACTACTCTATATATATATATATATACTTTTTTCGATATCTTTAGAGATCAAATATACGTAAGCATACCACCATATATAACCATATTATTTCCCGACAGTTTTACGGCTACGACACTTTAATTTCCTTTCCTCTTCAGAAGTATATATTCTAACATGAACAGTAAGATGGACCAGGGTAACGGATTTCTTCCAATTACAAAGAGAAAAAAAATAATGAAAAAAAGAACCAGAAGGAACTAAAAGGGATTCTTTTCTCAGAGTAACGGGTACGTTTAATAATACGGACAATAATACCTCCAAAATCTGTTTTCCGACCAGAAGGTTTACTGGACTGGAATAAAAACTTATAGAAAGACGTACTGGTGCGAACGATGAAATTATCTCGTTTCAATAGTCAAAGAGATGAGTCGTGTACTGGTTCTGCAGGCCAGAGGATATAAATACTGCCAGGGATCAGTGGAGAGAGTCAGTAGTTCGGCGAGACCGTTCGCAACAGTCGTGATAACAAGCGATAACGGTCAACAGTTCTGGGAGGCAGTGTTCGGCGCATTCGTGATAACGACGAATCAATAAACGTGTGGTAATAAAGAGTGAAGAGTACGTCGCGAGTATTCTAATGTGGACAGTGATTGAGTACAGGAAGTTGTTGGGCGAGTTATTAGTTAACAGTAGTGAAAGTGACAGTATTAATACATTCATAAAGTGTAGGGGAGTTCTATTGTAGACAATAAAAGTAATTATATTTGCAGAAAATTGAATTGTATGAACAAAAAGTGTTATGCTGTTAAGGCAATATTAATTTCGATCAGTCATTATGACGTTTTTAGTAAATTGGATTGTATTCTGGTATTTATAATTTAATTGAAATTAAATCAATTTTGTCATTTTATTCTGTTTGTTATATCTATTTATTGTTATTATTATTTATTTAATTTTCGATGTTTTTACACTAATATGTATACAGTAAATTGTATTTATAAGAAATTTTTATTTTATTATTTTCTCCATATCCTGGTCGAACCACGAACATACGAGAGTATTATCAATCATTGATCGCTGCAGAAGACAGAAATTTGTAAATTACAATATAGATATACTTGATTTAATAAATATCATTATTAGTCCAACTCCCTTATGAAAGGGCTGAGTTTGTTTCTTTTAAAAATATTTTTTATCATCATTGATTGTACAAGTGATGTGAATTAGAAGATAATTTAATACTAGTTACCGCTATCAAAATTAATGAAATTAGTATCTAAAAAAAAATGAAAATATCAAAACTAAAAATGTTTAAAAATAGGAGTAATTATAGAGGTATGGTAAAAGAGATAAAGGAGCCTGAGGTTGAAAAGAAAACATCATATCCAAATTTGTAATGAAGAAAAAGAAAGAATCTCTACTTAGAATGATAAAGTATTAGGATTTAATTCGCTCGGATATGACGGTACTAGCGGCCACAGCCGGTACTAACTAAAGTAATTTCACAACCAACAGAGAACAATTTTCGCTTATTCGATCGGCAGGCAAGTGTAGAGCCTCCCAGGTACCGAGTCAACCGGGGGATCGAGTTCAAGACCAAGCCAGACGAAGTTACTTTTTTACACTTTAAATATTATTAATTTATTTAATTATACCGCTCATTTGTGACGTCAGAACTTAGCAATAGTTTAGAGTAGTTTTTGGGGTGGGGGTACGATTCTGCAATATTGTTTTTTAATTGTTCACAATTTTGACTAAGAAAAATATGACCTTAATTAGGCGAAATCTCGAGATACTGAAGGTCACCTTGTTCTACAGCACCTTGACCTTTTAAGTTGAAAATTTAATGTCATCAAATATATATATATATATATATATATATCCCAAATATAGAAGTAATCTGATCAAGTTTGGTCAAAATCGAAGATTTGGCCTAATAGATTAAGGCCAATCGAAGATATAATCGATGATTTAGAGGCCAACACCGAACACATAACGTACATTTGACATTAACAACTGAAAAATTTCCATCCGGTTTTTTGGGTTAGTAGATGGTAAAATTCAAGATCCGGTGAAAACCGCATATAACCAAACTGGTCCGATTACAATACTTTCCCTTCTAGAGCTATATTTCTGCTATAGCGCTATCTAGACGGGAAAGTAATATTATAACTATATCAAGAAAATAAATACTTATGCCAATGAAAAGTCTAGTAAGATTTTTCCGAACGAATATTCTTATTAGTAATATTATTGTAATCAATTATTAATTCGTTTCTAACAAAATTATTATCTCTAACTTATTATCTCGTGGTTTGTTCGTTTTATGGCATATTTTAATTTTTCAATTATTAAAACGTTAGTTTTTCTGCCATTTTGAGGCCATACACTTGTTTAAAAAAATTAATATTTATATATTTTATGTATTCCAGTAAACCTTACATTAGTACGTTTGAACCGATTGATAGCTTACACCGTTTTTGCATAATGATTATTACAGCATTTTAATTTTGGCGGCCATTATGAGATGAACCCGAAGACCGATCGCGGCCATTCGTGTGTATTTTTGTAATCCTCTAAAGAAACTTAATCAAAATCCGAGACAAAAATATTCACACACATATGTATTAAATGCAATTTTTTCGTTCGATAAAAATTATAAAATAATTTACTGTTCAGAAATGTTAATGAAAGGTACTTGCGTACATTTTTTACACGATTAACGGGATATAAAAAGATATTTTTAATCAGCATTATTTAAAAATTAATCAACACAAATTATTTATGTAAATGAGCATTTCTTAATTGTATAAATAAATTTCTGGAATGGTTTTTTAAATGGTTTGGCAATTTATTAAAAATGATAATGGGATCACAACATGATCCTTTCTCGTAAGACAAAGAACTGTTGAATTAAATCAAAATATTTCTGTTGTCTGTTTGACAAAAACGGATATTTTTATTGTTTAAGAAAAAGTGACCATTCTTTTTAGCAAATATTGTAGATTCATAAATATAAACACAATATATTAAACGAAGTCGTATAATTGAATGGAAACCAATACCAATTTCGAAAGCGACCACAGAAGAGAAAAATAGGGTATTAATAATACCCTAAGGTATTTAATAATAATAGGGTATTTAATAATACCCTAGGGTATTAATTAAAAATAGGGTATTAATAATAACAGGCTTATTAAATTTGTGAATCTGTTTCTTGATTTTTAAATAAATCAAGAGGACTTTTGAGTAAATTGAATTGTAAAACAAAATTATCGTTGCGATCAACACTTTTTTTGTTGGTATAAGGATAATATTTTTTGTATTTAAAGAGTCAATCAAGTAATGATCTGAGTGCAAAGTTTAATTGAAGTAAGTTATAGAAAGATTATTTTTGCAAAACCTTCTATGTTAGAGGAAGGAGCGGGGATCTCTCTTCTGCAAATCGGTTAATTTAATAGTTGGGGTTTGTAAGTGTTGGTAGGTGGTCATGGTTGGATGAAGCCAAACGATAGTAGGTTGTATAAATACACTGATGGAAATGTCTGCCGAGGCATTTTCATCCGTAGCAACCTGATCAAACTGTATGTGTTAACAAGCATTTAGGGTCTAAAAGACGACGACCGATAAGGCCTATCTGGGCTTTGAATGAAGGGGGTGGTGTGGCGATCGGCATCGTCACAAGGCGGGTGTTTTTCTCTGCAGGAGTAAGATGCATTAATCTATTCATTTAAATGAAGGTCTTCGACCTCTGCAGCAGGTTGGTGACGTCTCAGCCTTTACTTTCGATCTCAGGTTCGAATCCCAAGACCAAGTTTGGAATTTTTTCTATGGTAAACATTTTTAACAATTTTTTTTTTTTATTTATATGATAAACAATTTTATGGTATCTACATGAATGCTTCAAAGTTATGTAATAAATTAAACATTTAAAATAAATTAATAAAAAAATCAATGGCAGAAAACATTTCTGAAGACTTGCGTTTTGTATTTCAGAAAGGATATTTAAAAAAGGTGGAATGCTGGAAGCACTTAAATATCGTTTCAGCCGTTAGGATTTATTTGTTAGTCACCGGACCGATTAAAAGTTCAAGAAATTGTCTAAAACCAGTTCACACAAAACAAAATACAGTGTTATACGTCCGGTGTTTTTAGAATACATCTAACTTGGTTTGAGTATAGAATCTAATACAGAGAAAATGGGACCAAAAGTAGGGATATAAGAGAGTGATAGAACGATCTGCCCAAGTAAAACCGTAATACATGACAAATAACCCTACCTTGAAAAAAACACAAGATTTCCTCTGGATACTGAGCACCTATTCTATCCTTTAGGAGATGGGTGGAATTTTTAAACACGTTTTTTTTTTTGTCTTCAGTCATTTGACTGGTTTGATGCAGCTCTTCAAGATTCCCTATCTAGTGCGCTAGTCTTTCATTTCGGTATACCCTCTACATCCTACATCCCTAACAATTTGTTTTACATATTCCAAACGTTGCCTGCCTGCACAATTTTTCCCTTCTGCCTGCCCCTCCAATACTAAAGCGACTATTCCAGGATGCCTTATAATATGCGGCCGATAAGTCTGTCTCTTCTTTTAACTATATTTTTCCGAATGCTTCTTTCTTCATCGATTTGCCACAACACCTCTTCATTTGTCACTTGAATCAGATCCAACCATCTGATTTTTTCTCCTATAGCACCATATTTCAAAAGCTTTAATCTTTTCTTCTCAGGTACCCCGATCGTCCAAGTTTCACTTCCATATAAAGCTACGCTCCAAACATATACTTTCAAAATTCTTTTCCTGATATTTAAATTAATTTTTGATGTAAACAAATTATATTTCTGACTGAAGGCTCGTTTCGCCTGCCCTATTCGGCATTTTATACCTCCCCCTACTTCGTCCATTTTTAGTTATTCTACTTCCCAAATAACAAAATTCTTCTACCTCCATAATCTTTTCTCTTCCTGTTTTTACATTCAGTGGTCCATCTTCGTTATTTCTACTACATTTCATTACTTTTGTTTTGTTCTTGTTTATTTTCATGCGGTAGTTCTTGCGTAGGACTTTATCCATGCCGTTCATTATTCCTTCTAAATCTATTTTACTCTCAGCTAGAATTACTAAATCATCAGCAAATCGTAGCATCTTTATCTTTTCACCTTGCACTATTACTCCGGTTTAATTAGGTAGGAGCTGCAGTTTACTAACTGGTGATTTTGAAAATATGAGCTTAGTTGGAATAATAGAGCTTAAACTTTCTTTCAACAATGCTTAATTTACCTCCAAAAATATAAAACCCAACAGAAAACAGGTATAAGGTCTTAAAAGAACAATTTAAGCCTTTTCTCATAATTATTGACTTGTAAAAGAATCAAACTGAGTAATAAATCACTTATGACGGATTCTTACTTTATATGAAATTGTAACGCTTACTGAATCTAAGTATATATTTATTTACTTTTTCAATGTTCAGTAAAAGGTTTTATTGGTTCTGTTTTTCAATAACCTTTCATTAAAATTTATTGTAAAGGTTTTTTCTAAATGCTGTCATGTTATATTTTAATCGGGAGAGTTATGCAAACAAATTTTTAATATTATTTTTAGCAAAAAGATTTAACATTTGCTTTCAGATTATCTTTGTTCTTAAATATAACATTTCTTGTATTTTATTTTTAAAAGTAGGTTTACTAATACAAAAACTAATATTATATCCGACTCAAACAATTATTTTACTAAGATTACATAATAATGTAATTTTTTTAGCACGTTGTGATAGATATATATCCTTTAAATAATTACTTCTGAAAAGCTTATCAGTTTTTATTTGAAAATAGATTTTGATTTTGTTATATACTTAATCCAATGATGTACAGATTTAAAAAAATATCATCTCTCTCTTTTGATTAGAAACAGGTTTTTTGCAATTTTCTTACTTTTGTATAATTTTGTTAAAATGTTAATAAGAAAAACGTTTTACCTCAATTAAACTTTGAAAAAGTTTTGTATTAAACAATTTTCGGTAATTAAATGTGTATTTCCTTTTATTGTTATCCCGCTAACTGGAGAGAAATTATATAAAAAATTCCCTACCATTATTAAAGTTATGAGTCTGCCATATTTTGATCGTTAATTAAGCTTTATTAACGATAGCAGCCAAAGCTAACCAATCAATTTTAGTGTGTTCAATGAACTGGTGATTCTTTTTTTTAAATACCTATAATAGGAAACTTTCTGAATAAATTTATTATGGTACTGGTTTAAAATTTTCATCACAAAAATTTTATGAAGTGACCACTTTTGTGAATCATGCTTAATAAAAAAAATATATTTGTTTTGCCTACCACTATTGATGATGAATGATGAATTGTTTCTGCGTTATAAATAAACAAAATTAAATAAAAATGTAAAGAAGAAAAAAATGTTTAGTTAAGAACAAGCTGATCCGATTGATAAAAAGTAAAGTTTATATAGAATATTCGGAAAATCGCTCTGCATTACCTGTAGAATTATGTGTTGCATTCTGTTATTTTGGCGTTAGGTTGGTTGCCCTGTAGGTTCGTTATAAAAGCAAGATATCGGATACAGTATCGCAAAAAAAGTTGAAAGAAAAGTGCTGAAACTTTTTCCCGACAAAGTAATGTGTGTTCAAGAACTGAAACGCAGATCACGCCAAAAGACTATTTATTACTCTGATAAAGAAAAAAAAAAATTAATGTTTCTCTAAATGTGATACCATTTATTGAATTGTTTTTTTTTTTGCGTATATTACAGATCTGTATATACAATTTTTCTATCACCCTTAGTTTTAAATAAATTACGCTTCATAAAAAATTACGGGAAAATATAGTTAAAATCTGTAAAATTTATAATTTTGCAAGGCAATAACTGTGTTAGAATGATGTCGCTGATGCTTTTCTTTTATAAATAGCCTGAGACACATCCCGAATTAATATCCAGCAGTAATCGGCTAGCATGTTATTATTCCATTTCCCTTTATAGCTGCAGTCCATCACTGAAATGTCGTGGTGGAAACGTTCACCGTGTTCGTCACTTACGTCTTTGAGGTTATCCGGAAAAAATGCAGATGTGAGTGGAGGAAATGTATTTTCAAAGACATATTACATCCCATAGCCCTGTATGAAATAAGAATTTGATTAACAATATCGTGGTAATTATCGGATTTTTGTTTACCGAGAAAAGTTTTGCAAACGTCTTTAAATGAAGCCTAAGCTGAACTTCCTACATTATTTAACACTGAGTTAAACACATCATCTTTGACCAACTCTCTTACCTGAAGATCAACAAATATAACTTCTTTAATTTTTCCTTCACTTATATTCGAAAATTTCTGCCTGATGTACAAAAATCCGGGACTATCGTTCTTCATTGCTTTTACAAAATTTTTCATTAGTCCTAGCTTGATATGAAGAGAGAATAAAAATATTTTTTGGGTTAAACTAAGAGCTCATGAATAATATTTGTCCCATTTGGAGTTAAGATGTCTCGTTTCTTCACTCTCTGGTAACATAATGTTTATCCCTAGCTCGGCTGTCCCATTCGCAAAGAAAACACATGTACTTAGTATAGTCTAACCGCATGCCTAACAAAATAGCTATAACTTTCAAATCACCACATACGTTCCAGCTATGTTTTTTATAATTTATTTTTTAAAGAACGTCTTTCATCACATCGTATGTCTCTTTCAAATGAATACCATAAGCGATTGGTATCGAAGGATATTTGTTACCGTTGGATAGTAGAACCACTTGTAAACTATACTTGGACGAATCTATGAAAAAACACCAGTCCTCAGGTTTATGAGTTTGTCCTAAGTGAAACATAAGCTCATGCTTTAAAACAAATTATTTTCGTCAATAAAGTACTGTTAAAGTTCTTTTTATCGGCTTCGAAAGCCCAAAATTTTTGTATTTTTTTAAAGTAAATTTCAACCTTGCACTCTTGATACAAACAGTTCAGCTTGATTTTTTTGATAAATTTAAATCCCTATCAAGTCATTTAATTCACCTTGTGATATAAGATGTGGCTTATTGGAACATAATTCAAAATTAAAATCATTGTTGTCTTCTTCAGTACTGCCTGATTCTTCATCGCTGCTTTCGAAACATACATTCACAGGTGGCTGATAAACTGGAATAATTTCATTGTGAGGTACAGGCCTGATTGCAGATTGCAATGAAGGATATTTTACAGTATGCTTAAATTTTTTAGAAATTCCTGAAACACTTGTTAAAGAAAAGTAACAATCGGTTACATGATCCTTTGGTTCATGCCAAACGATAGGTACACCAAATGGCAAACGTCCTTCCGTGTGCTCTAAAGCCATCTTCTTAATTATACAGAACAATTGGTGCATATTATACGAGGAGCTCACGTCTTATCTTGATTACCAATTTTACACAGAAAGTACAAGTGATATGCTTTTTAATTAAAGGTGTATTGTTTTACTATTTGATTTTACGGTAAAGTCACCACATACATAACAAAAGGCATCCACATCATTTACACAATTTCGAGGTATTACACTGCACTGTTAACAAACTTAAGACAGCAATAAGACTAAACAAAATATACAGTGCTTAATACAGACAAAACAGCTGTATTTTCAGCTAAATGTTTTGACCTGCACAGACGTCATTTATATTGTACATGACGGATCACTCTGCAGTATTAGATATGATGTCATAATATGTGACTATGTAATTCTTTGTCTAGTATTGTTTATTAATAGCTTATTGTTTAATTAAAATTAAAAAACTTTTCAAAAATGGTGAGTAATAGAAAGATTGTGAGTGCATATTTGTTTTCAGCATATCACAAAACAGATTAAAATCATGTATCGCATGTTAGGAAACAAAAATTATGTTTATCAGTGTTATCAATGAATTAAACGTTTTATTGACCAACATTTCATAGGAATCCTCCACTTACTTTTTTTACATATAAACAGTGGTTTTATCTGGAAACCTGGAAGGGTATATTAATTCACAAAATACACGACTGTGTTCGACTACTAACCCCCATTGAATTACACGGACAATCTTTACACGAAGCAAAAACTGGGGTATGGGTCGGTGTGAGTAGAACGCACATTCAGGTTCCAATACTTTTTGAATATACAGTTAATAATGATCGTTATTTTGCTGTTTTAATAAACTTCATTAGTCAGTTAACAGAAGTGGAAATCAATTACGGTTGTTTCCAACATAACGGCACTACAGCGTACACAGCTTACAGGTCAATGACTTTTTTACGAAAAGTTTTTTGTGAATGAATCATTTCGAGGGGTTTGTGGCCTATACATCACCCGATCTGACCGTCCCAGATTACTTTATAAGAGGAGGGGAGCAAAACAAGCAGTATATTGCGACAGACCACGCACGATTGACGAACTGAAAACCACAATAACGATGTACGTACGACATTCCAGTACACCGTTGGTTAAAATGTTTGAAAACAGATTGAGATGTGTTTAGTGTTGTACTGATTTTAGGGAGGTCATTTTAAACACCTTTTATAAACTATTACAGTTATTGTAATATCCGTTTTTATAAAATAATGAAATAAAAATGTAAAGTAATAATTAAGAAACTTTCGTCATTACACTTTTATAATTCCAGTGCACAGCAACTTTCCGAACGATCTGTATATTAAAATTAATATTTAATAGTAATCTTAAAAGTTTAGAAAAAATAAAATAAAATCTATGTAATTTATTGATTACTCATTCAGTCTTTTAACAGGATTTACAAACTTTATACAAATCAAATAAGTTTCAAAACCAGCGATTTATTTCAATAAACTACGTATAAAAGTCAACTAATTATTTATAACTTTTTTTAATTTCTTAATGGAAAAGAAGTGTTTGACTTCTTTCTTTTATTTCAGTTCCATTTTACATTATTTATAACGACAAAAACTTTAAAGAAAGAAAGAAAGATGAATTCACTGTATTGTAAAGTATTAGTAGTGTAAAATAGGTAGATTACAGGAAGAGAAGAAATATTTCAGTAGTTAGTGAAAAAGATTTCAAGTTAAAGTCACTTTTCTTAAGGTGTATTTAAAAATTTAGCTCCGGTAGCAAGTTTAGTAAAGGTAGGAAATAAAAAAAGAAAAAAGATTGTAATGAAAAGAGATGGAATTGTAGATTTTAGAAAGAAAAAGAGAGAGAGAGAGTGAGAGAGAGAGAAAAAAATAAAAAAGTGAAAAAATAAAACGAGACAGGGACAGTAAGGGGATGAGAGAAAGACAAAGTACGCAAAGGGTACTAAAACTGATACATACACTTTTACACGGACACCCATATACACATTACTCGCACAAAAAGTATACACTAAGAAATAGAAAGAAAGAGAGCGAATTAGGGATAAAGGGAGTAAAGGAAAAGAGGTGTCGGTTAGGTGCAAGTAAGCCTGATTATCCTTTAATTAACATTGTGAAGATGCTAAATAAGAAGAAAGAAGCTGTAAGAGTAGAAGATTTTGAAGAAGAGTTAGCTAAAAAGAGATAAATATAATACAAAAGTGAGAAAGAATTAATAAGAGAGACAGAGAAAAGAACAGAATGATTCTGTGGAATGAGAAACTTAGTAAGCCTATATAATGTAGCAAAACACAGTAACATCGTTTTAATTAGGATATGAATTAAGAGATCAAGATGGTAGATGGGAAAAAAGTAATTATATAATTCCCTATAGGATGGCTATAAAAATAATTGTGTTATATATATATATATATACACACACACACACACACACACACACGACAACATACCCTGTACTTTCTTGTTTAAAAATTAATTTTTTGAGATAATACTATACTCGTAATATTTCTTTTTAATTTAATTTATTTTTTGTTTAATATTATCTTAGATTCTTATGTATATAGCGTCATCCATATTAAAAAATTACGGGATAAAACAACTGCGACATTTAAGCATATTACACGAAATATAATAATAAAAAATAACAAGTTAATGTAACACAGAAAGTGTTATCTTTAATTAATAAACGTTTATTTTTTGTAGATGTACACTTCTTTTAATTAACTTAATCTCTCTTTTCTAATGAATTACTAATTTAATCTGTAACTGTATAAGGCATAAAACCCTTTTAATAATATCATCTGTGAACGACTTCACCACCCATTCGTCTCTTACAGATAATACAATACACCACCTCCCCCAATAATTTATTTAACAGTAATACAAAGGCTGACAAATTTTTTCCATAAAGTATTGACTTCAATTAAATTTTTTAGCTTACTTAAATTACACCTATGCTTGATATAGAACTAAAAATACATAATGGTAATAATTAGTAATTTGCTATGGCACAGTGAGTAATTGTTGAAACAACTTTACAAGACGAGATACACTATCATTAAATATATCAATAGTCGGATTTAATCTATTAACAAAAGACAAAACCCTTATGAGATAAAGACATAGAATGATGGACCGTATTTATTACTTCTTGGGAAATCAACGTATCGGGTCAAGATCTATTTTGAGGCACAAAGAAAGAAACACGTTCCAGTAACATCGAAAGCTCCACCAAGTGATTCATAAATAAATTAAAAAAAAAAAAACGAGTGAGACAATCCGTCTTACTTTTAAGGATTCGGATTTGATGTTAAATATTTTACAGAGATTCTGAGTGTGATATCCTAAAGGAAAAAAAGTTTTTGAATTTCTTGTAGTATAAAAATCTTAGAAATTCATTCTGCTCGACTGAATCCAAATATGTCTGTTGGAATAGATTCCATATAACAAATTCATATTCCAATCTGCTCAGCACAAAAGCGTAAACTAATTTTATTATTGGAATGATATCCGTAAATAGTTTTGTACTCATAATTTCAAAATCGAGTAATTTATTGACACTATTGATAAGAGATTCAATCTGTTGTGAATAATTCAATGTAGAGTCCAGTAATATTCCAATAACTTTCATCACAAATACTGTTATCCAAATTTATATCATTTATTGAGTAATTTTAAATCTAATAATTTAATTTCCTAACATTATAAAATTCTTAATTCAAACCATTTTTAAGACTTCACCTTAAAATCATATTAAGATTCTACTGGAGCAGAATGTAATCGTCATTAGATAAATTTTAATATCATCCGCGAAGATCAAACATCTTGAATATTTGAGGCAACAAGGAAGGTCGTTGATTAATAATAAAAATAATATTAAAATAGAAAGAAGAATTCTAAGAATACGCATAAATAAAAGACGACTTACTGATGAAGGAGAATGGAGACTCGTACCAAACCAAGAGGTACATAAAGACGTAGAACCAGCTCTAGACTACTTTAGAAAGAAAAGAATTTCCTTCTTTAGATACATAATATAAGAACAGAACCGAATAGGCTCGTCAGGAAACTGGTCGAGAAATACTGGAAAATGTCCAAAACACCAACCATGATAACCAAAATTAAACAAGATATGCATGAACTAGAAATCACAATAGAAGAAACAAAACTGACAATATAAAAGTACTAAAAGAAGCAAACTTCAAATTTAAAATTAAAGAAAAGAAAACAACAATGAGGGTTTATTCAGAAGAACTCAAAAAAGGAAGATCTGACAGAGTGAAGAAGTATTGGGAAGCAATCAAAAAAAAAAAGAAAAAGAAAAGACGAACCAGAGTTGACAAAAGTTGGTGCACTGTGCCTCAAAAACCTCAAAAAAAAAAAATTACAAAATTTTAAAAAAACTTGCTTTATACTTTTTAGTTATACTTTAGTCATCAAATTATTATCATACATTGCATGAGTTTAATTAGGAGGTTAACTTGAATTTCAAAAGATAATATATATTGAAATTTCTAATATATTTATAAAATATTAAACAAATTTTCAATCGAACAATTACTATACAAAGTAACGAAATAGTGAAGTTTTTGATTATTGAAATACAATTGTAAATTAACAGAACATTATTTTGTCGCTTATATACATTTTACAAATTTACCATCGTAAAGGGGGATGTTTGCGAAAATAATGGTGGAATATTGCATTATCACCCGTTTTTTTCATTTATCTAATTATACCGGGTGAATAACTTAAACATAACCACTACAGACTAAACACAATTCCGATATTTTATAAATTAAATGAAAAAATCTGATGAAAAAACATGACTTCTTTTTACCCCTATTAAATTACATATACACATTTTTAAAAAAAATGAAATGTACATTAAATTTTATTTCATTAATACCTTCTGATATTTTTCATACTGATTGTAAAAATATTTTTACAATCAGTAAAAAAAGTTAAAAAAATGGAGATGAAGTCGGATTTGAACCGATGTGCCTTTTTCTCCTTGTAAGATAAAAATATTTCATTAATTAAAACTTTATTTGGTTGTAACTCTGAAACCAATGAAAATAAGTACCACTTATAATATATCGTTGAAAAGCTCTCAATGAGGGCTTATTACTGCATTAACGTATAAGTCCAAATGTTTTGGATTTTGGGCTTTTCTGGGCACTTTGGTCCAGTCGATTGCAATCAAAAGGGAAGGTGAACAACTAGATGTTACAATGGTCCTAAATCCAACATTTCAACATCCTACGGCTAATAGTTTTTGAGTTATGCGAGATACAAACTCACCTACGTACAGACGTCACGCCGTAATTAGTAAAAATGAATTCAGGGATGGTCAAAATGGATATTTCCGTTGAAATCTGAAAACTGAAATTTTTCGCTATCACAATACTTCCTTTTTCGTACAAGGAAATAAAAATGAAATCGACATTAAATTAAATTTTATATTTATATTGAAAAACGTTGACTCATTTTCAAATTTTTATAAAAGTTATTCATAATGGTGCGCCCTTCGCAGCGATACACTTTTGTTTCGAGTGATCAAATTTAGTCACCGTACATAAAATTTGCCATTGCTACTGATTTCTTATTGAATATTCGTTTACAGTTCATTAATAGTGTGGGGAATTGATTCATAAATTCGAACCTTATAATAGCTAAGAAGCAAAAAACTTTTAACGAGACCAATTTGAAGATTACGAAGGCCAAATCCCTCTCTTGACAGTTCATTCTTCTGTTAAAGCCGCATGAACGCGTGCTAACGAATCATTTAATGTGTGTGATACCCAGCTTCACTTTATTGGAAGAAGTCATACTATTTTTCATGATTTGTTAATTGAGCGTAGAATTCATCGGAGATGAATACGGTACACTTCTGTATTGAAAGTATGGTCAAAAAGGTATTGGCCCCGATATACGATTACCAGAAACAGCACAACTGGTGAGGATTTTTAGTCACTCGATAAAGTTGTGCGAATTAACACGTCCTGGTGAATGAAACTGTCCTCGAAATACAGCATCGGGTCAATCTGTTAACAGAAATGCTTTTAAAAAGCAGGTCGCAATAATTCAGATGTTTATCTGTTCTCTTAAGTTGCTGCACAATTGTAACAGGATATAATCTTCAAATTTAAATCAAGAAGAATTTTAATTAAAGAATTTTATATCACTTAGATTGCGACAGTTACGTATAAATTTCATTTAGCCTGGCAAAAATTCTTCTCTGAATATCGGGTATGGTCTTTATTGCCCTTGCGGAAAGTCGCCTATTTCGCTTTGCATTTGAAACCGATTCCATTTTACACTAACTTTCAGCTAAATCCGTGTATGCTACTCTTTGTTGGGATCCTGGCATTAGAAAATTTTCCGTGAATTATTTCTTAAAAGAATCCAGAACATACAGAAGTTTCCACTGTAGCAACCCTTTCCTAGAATAAATGAGGCATTTTAGAAAAAACACAATTGAAAAAATTAAACTATACTGTACTATACTATATACTATAGAACTATATACTATATACTGCAGAAACAATTTACGACTGCCAACAATAGACTACAGCAGTAACAAACACAACAGATAGTGAAAGTAGTAGAAGAAACGGCAGTAGCAGCGTTAAAATTACACTCACGTAATTGAAGTTCTAGTCGGTTCGGTTTAGTTTTAAGTTATTCTCCCGGTACTATCGTTTTAGCTTTCTATTTATTACAGTTTTTTATTGTTGCATTATATATTCCTCTAGTAATTTATTGTACAAAAATTGTTATATGTATGTTAAATTTACCAGTAAAATAGAATTAAATTCCTGATATGGACACCACATGGCTTCCTTGTACGCCTATGAAATTAGATATACACTTTTTTAAACGTACATACAATTCTATTTCACTAACTCCTGATTTTTTAAAAATATTTTTGTTGTTGTTATTATTCAATAATTATTTATTGTAAAAACCTTTCTACAACCAGAGGTTAACAATTATTATTAATAAATCAATATATTTAATTAAGAAATAAAAAACAGTTAAAAAAAGGAAATGATGCCTGGTTCAAACCGATGTGCCTTCCCCTTGTAAGATCCAACTATTTCATTAATTAAAATTTTATTTGGATATTAATAAGGGCGTATTATTGCAATTAAGAAAAAGACCAAAGTCCAAATGTTTGGATTTTGGGCTTTTTTGGACAATTTTGGTCCAGTCGATTGAAATTAAAAGAGGATGTGCACAACTTGACGTTACAACAGTTCTAAATCCAAAATTTCAACACCCTACGGATAATCGTTTTTGAGTTATGCGAGATACAAACGCACGTACGTACAGACGTCACGCCGAAACTAGTAATAATGGATTCATGGATGGTCAAAATGGATATTTCCATTGCAATCTGAAAACCGAAATTTTTCCCAATTGCAATACAATAGGGCCACAACAAGATTGAACCCTATGCCCCAGACTCCAGCACCGGAAACGTAGGTCATACAAGGTGGGCCGGGCAACTCTACAGGTCAGCCACCCAATACGGATCGGCCCATCTGACAATTTTTCCGCAAGGGTTGGTCTAGTGGTGAACTCGTCACCGCAAATCAGCTGATTTCGAAGTCGAGCGTTCTAAGGTTCAAATCCTAGTAAAGGCAGTTACTTTTATACGGATTTGAATACTAGATCGTGAATACCAGTGTTCTTTGGCGGATTGAGTTTCAATTAACCACACATCTCAGGAATGGTCAATCTAAGACTGCACAAGACTACACATTTCATTTAAATTCATATATATCATCCTTATTCATGCTCTGAAATAATTACTTTCAGTGGTTCCCGAGGTTAAAAGAGAGAGGTCGACTATTCCTGATATGTGTGGTAAATTAAAACCCAACCATCAAAGAACACCGATATCCACGATCTAGTATTCAAATCCGAATAAAAGTAACTGCCTTAATCTTGTAATGTTATGGTTACTAGATTTAGTTACCATAAACGTGCAAAGCTGGCTTGCTAGTGGTATTGTGAAAAATGTTTCCAACTAATAATTATAATACCGACTAAAATAATGATAAAAAATTTGCTGATTCAAGATGAATATTTCTGTTTGTTGAACAATAATCAACGATGTTGTACGCTAACTTGAAACGTAAAATGTTGGACGATGTAGATTAATCGGAACGATTTTTTACAAAGAAAAAATGTGTTACATCGTGTAAAAACGAAAATAATTTTTTTTAAAAAGAAAACTGAACCTTACGACCAAAATATAATATTATTCATTTATATATATATAAAGAGAAGAGGTTAATAAATTTTGTTTTGTAGAAAGGTCCTTAGTAAATATATACGCCTATCTGTTTCATTCACAGGTGCGAGCGCGCGCACTCAAATTCAAACCCACTGTCATTCTCTAATTTTATTTCTCTCTACGTTATTTTATCTTTTTTTTTTAACTCAAAATTCCCTTATCACGAAACACCTTTCATCATTTCTCGTTAAACATTTTTCTTTATAATTAAAAATTAAAGGCCACTTAATTACAATAGTCGGTAATTTCTGGTCAAAGTACCGATTTTGAAGTTCCAACAAAATTTATGTACTTTAATTTACATCCCGTAAAACGTAATTGCTAAAGTCATTTTGAATGAATAAAATAAAAAAAAATAGTATAATACAACAGTTAAGCTATAAAAAAAAGAAATACCTCTTTTTGTAATGTTAAGAGACCATCACATTTAAAATTATAATTTTAGTTTTACTTTCCCATCTAGATAGTGCTATAGTTCATCTACAGCAGCTCTACAAGGGAAAATATTGGAATCGATCGAGTTTGGGCGTATGCGGTTTTCACCGATCTTGACCTTTTGACACCTACGGAATTAAAAAAATACCGGATGAAAATTATCCAGATGTTTATGTTCGTGTTTGGTGTTTGGTGTTGGACTCTAAATCACCTTATATGTCGAGAAGTACTGAACCGATTTTGCCCAAACTTGGTCAGATTTCTTCTATATATGGACCATTGAGCCATTAAATTTTCAATTTAAAAAGTCATGGAGATGAAGTAAAGCAAGGTCACATTCAATATCTCGAGATTTCGCCTAATCAAGGTCATATTTTTCTTAAAAACATTTGCTAACGATTAAAAAAATTACAATTTTTGCCAAATGGCAGCCCCACCCCAAAAAATGTTGTTGTAATCGTCTACTGTGCTGTGATGTCACAGGTGAGCGTTAGAATTAAATAAATGAATAATACTTTAAGTGTACAAAAAGTAACTCGGTTTGGCTGGGTCTCGAATTCGGTCGCCCGGTTAACTTGGTACCTGTGCGTTAAGCCTCGCGGCTACTACAGTCTTCCGACCGTACAAGCTTAATTTATTTACGTAAGTTGTGAAATTACATTAGTTAAGTTAATACCGTTACGGCCGACCTCTGGGGCGCGAGTGGTAGCGTCTCGGCCTTTCACCCGGAGGGCCGGGTTCGAATCCCGGTCAGGCATGGGATTTTCACACACGCTACAAATCATTCACCTCATATCCTCTGAAGCAATGCTTAACTGTGGATCCGGAGGTTAAAAAAAAAGAAAAATGTTAGTACCGCCACACTCGCGCGAAATAAATACGGTATGCGCGCGCGCTTTAGTTAGAATCACTGAATTAAATGAACGAAAAAATATTATATTTCAATAAAATGATAAATATTTTAAATTAATTTTTGTGTGAGTAAGTCATTTATCAGAAACAACCCTCAGTTGTTAGTTTTATTTATTTTTTATTTAATTAAAAAAATATTTATACATTTATTATTTTTTTATAAATTAAGTAGGCTTCCAAGAGATAAATAATTCTAAAACAAACTAGGTATCAATGAAAAGTCTAGTAAGACTTTCGGATGAATATTCATGTTACTATCTGTTCTCACAAATATTAACTCATTTTTAACAAAGTTATTAACTGTAACCTCGGCTTACGCTAAGTTAACATAATTTATTTATCTTGTGTTTTGGCGGATTTATGGCATATATATATATTTTTTTTTTAAATTAAATTACGCCACTTGGGAGGATATACGTGATTTAAAAAATTTATATTTATATGTTTTATGCATTTAGTAAACTTACGTTACTAATTTTTAATGAACTTGGTAGCTTACACCGCATTATTACGTAATGATTACAAAATTTTATTTTGGCGGCCATTTTGAGAACACGACGGCCGATCGTGGCCATTCAAGTATTTTTAAAATCCTCTAGCGACGCTTAATCTGAATCCGAAATCAAAATCAGACAAAGAGTCAATGTATGTTGAATTCAATGTGTTCACACACATACACATTGAATTCAATAACGAATTGTTAGTTTGTTTAAAATTTGGCAAGTGACAGGAGACCTTTTAACATGAGTTAATGATTTTAATTAGAATTAAGAAACACTTATCTTACAAATTTCATTAGAATAAATTCAGCTATTCTTCAGTGATTAATAAACAAGCTCAAACAAATTGAGATAACGCACTGATTTCTTTTACTTTTATACTAAGTATAAAATTGGAAAAAAAAACCGTTTAAGTTAAAAGTAAAATCTAAAGGTTTTAAATAAAACTGAATAAATAAAAGGTCACTAAAAATGTTTTTAAAATACAACATGCGTATTAAAAGTAATAAATTTTAATAACGAAATAAAAATTATATCTCTCTCTCTCTCTCTCTCTCTCTCTACACACACACACACATATATATATATATATATATATATATATATATACAGGAATCTTTACAGCCAAAAAATAAGAAAAAGGTCGAAAACATAGGTCAGAAAAACGATTCGTTATCGAGTTTTTGCTCACGAAACATTTTGCCCTGATTTCTATTCCGTCTGTAAAATTAAACCGCACTAAAGTTCTTGCAGTGCAAATCGAGATATAAATGTTGTACTTTCTTATGGTTTTTGATGTAAGAAATTAAATAAAAGTGATTTCAGACCTTTATCTTAGTTAGGTTTTAAGAAAAATGGGGTAAAACACAAAAACGTTTTGTCGGAAAATACACTTTTTTAGGTTTAAAATAAAATACCATTATTAATTTACCAATAAACAATTATAAATTTCTAATTAACTTTGTAGAAAGTTTCATTCTGAGAAAATTGATGCAAACAATCTCAATTAAAAGTAAACATAAATCTAAGAAGTTTAAATTTAATTAGAAATAAAACACACTAATTGGATCGAAAAAGCGATACGATTTTAAAGATAAATATTTTCATCAATGTTTGAACAACGTAATGTAAATGAAAGCAAATACAAAACATCATTAACAGAAAAAATGAATAAACAGTAGATTAAAAAAAGTGAAAATTACATAACTTTTGGTTTTTTTTGTAAAAATTATTAAATATCAAAATGGTTACTTGATAAAGCTGCAAACATTTTTTTAAAGCAGTTGCTCAATGTGACCGCCATTTTGTACAATGAAGGAATTTAGTACGGTTTAATTTCACAGAGAGAACAGAAAACAGAGCTAGGCTAAATGTTTTGTGAGCCGAAACTCGCTAACAAACCGTTTTCTGACCTTTGTTAAATGAACTATCTTTTTTTGTCTATCGAATCTTCTCCCGAGAGATTGCCGTGCAATTTGGATTTACTCTGTAAAACATATATGATGGTATTTTCTTCTTTTATTTTCAAAGATTGAACAGACATAACGAAACAAAAATTGTAGAATGAATTCACTGTAGAATCTGATAAAAATTAAATTTGGCTCAGGCAAAACAAAAATTATTTTTGATTTATTTACACTATTTATTGTTTACTGTTGACAGAAATGACAAATTTTCAACAAAATTTGTGAAAGAGAGAAAATAAAATAATTTTCCAACGATTTCTTTTAAGTAAATCTAAAGTAAAGTAAAGTAGAAAAACAAATTGATATTCCAAATTTGGACATTTATTAATTTACAAATAAGAATATCTTAAACCTGTTACATAAAAAAATATTCTTGCGCAGAAATGCGCAAGAAGGCCGACTTTTCGTTGTTTTATTTTGTTTCCTTTTACTTTCCCATCTAGATAACGCTATAGCAGAGCTATAGCCCTAGAAGGGAAAGTTTTGTAATCGGTCCAATTTAGGCATATACGGGTTTCATCGGATCTTGACGTTTTAACACCTAAGGAACTAATAAAACTGAATGAAAATTATTCGGATGTTAATATTCGTATGTACGTGTATGTGTGTGTTCGGTGTTGGCCTCTAAATCACCTTGTATCTCCAGAACTACTACAACGATATTGTTCAAACTTCTATATATGTACTTCTATATATGGGCATTGATACCATTAAATTTTCTACTTAAAATATCAAGTGGATGAATGTGAGGGGGGTAGTGTACTATCACCCTCAGTATCCCGAGATTTCGCCTAATTAAGGTCATATTTCTTTTAAGCACATTTGTTAACAATTTTAAAAATAACAAAATTTGCAAAAAAAAGTTTTGCAAAAAACCAACCCCACCCGAAAAAAATGCTGTTGTAGTAGACTCTATGTTGTGATGTCAGAGGTGGAATTAAACAAATGAATAATATTTGATGTGCAAAAAAGTAACTCGTTCTGGCTGGGTCTTGAACTCGATCGCCCGGTTAAATCGGTACCTGGTGTGTTAAGCCTCACGGCTACATTAGTCTGCCGACCGTACAGGCGAAATTTGTAGTATGTTGTGAAATTACATTAGTTTATTTAGTACCGACCGTCGCTGCTAGTACCGCCATAACCGTGTGAATTAAATTTGATATGCGCGCGCGCTGTAGTTAGAATCATTGAATTAAATAATCGAAAAAATATTATATTTAAATAAAATTATAAATATTTTAAATTAATTTGTGTGTGTAAGCCGCGTGCATCAGAAACAACTGTGCTTTCAGTTTTTTTAAAAAGTATCAACTCATTCTAATCTAAAATTATCTGAAAAGCAAACCTTTGATCCATAAAAAGATAGTTATAAGCCGCGTATGAAAAATACGCAAATAAAAACTCAACGTAACCTTAAACTGTGGTTTGTACGACTCCACCAATTTTCATCAAATTTTTACATGCAGAACTTCAGATGTACTACTATAGCATATCTAAATTTCAATGAAATTGTTGCAGTAGTTTCGGAGATTTTCAAGCCACAAAATTTTATACATAGGTATATAAAAAAAGAAACCCGATTTTAAGTATTTCCGTACTCCTCATACCTTAAAACGTAAAGAAAACTCCATTTCACCCACTCCTACCATGTGACCGAAAGTAATATCATACTTTTGTTCGAAAAGTCTGTAAACAAAAACGCGCATGCGCGCGCAAACACACACACAGTTTTTATCATACAGTATATAGAAAATTATATGCTACAATTAGTATCAAACCAATAACATTTTAATAAATTATCATTCATAAGTGTGACGTAATATGAGGTTATATTGACCAATAAACCAACGTACAATCATAAGAGACTGGATATTTAAATTTACCTATTGAACTGAATTTATTTGCAATAATACCTGGGTAAAACATGAATATTTAATACATAATTACGTAACTGTAAATAAAAATTCATTACATTATTAAAGCTTATAAAAATATTAACAAGGCAACAACCAACAAAAGGAAAATTTGTTAGTTGGTCGCCTTTGTCGTTAATTTCAGTTATACATAGTTTAATATTTAGCTAGCGCTAAGATTATAATAATATTAAATACAATAACATATTAACATAGTTACACAAACATACAAAATGTAAATAAGAAATTACTATTAAACAGAATTCATATGAAATAGAGGAGTTAAAAAAAATGTTCTTAATCCAGTTAATGATATTTGAAAAAATTAGGGTGTCCATAAAGTCTTCCCATGATTACAAAAAATTATTCCAAAAAACTATTACAGTTACAGCTATGCTGTTTATGGCAAAAGAAAGAAAAAATTATCAACTATATTGCTTTGTTGCAGGTAGTGACAGAGTAGAGGCCACTGTGATCATTCATTTTATAAAATGGCTTCAATCCAGGAGATAGCGCAATGTGTGTTGTGGTATAACGAATCGAATCACCGATTTCTGTGCAGTGAAATTTTAGAAGGGAATACGGACGACCAGCACCTAAAAGCAAGAGTATCGCTACGTGGTATGCAAAGTTTAAGGAGAATGGAAGTGCAGTCAACCTTCCGCGATCAGGGCGGCCATTCGTTAATGAAGAGAAGGTTGAGGTTGTGCGGCAAGCGTTTCTACCTAGCCCTTCTAAATCTACCCGTCGTGCATCTCGTGAACTAGGGATTCCCCGGTCAACAGTGAACAAAAATTTACACAAGAAACTAAGGTTAAATGCGTACAAATTTCTGACATTGCAACATCTACAGCCAGATGACGGTTCTCGTCGTGCTGCCGAGATTTTCCAACGGATTGATATAGACAAGGAGTACTTGAAGCGTGTGTGTTTTTCAGACGATGCTACTTTCCAGCCCTCAGGGAAAGTAAACAGGAATAATGTGAGAATACGGGGATCAGAAAATCCGTACTTTACCAGGGAAAAATTAGAGATTTCCCTAAAGTGAATGTATGGAGCGGTTTGATGCGCAACAAAATCACTGGTCCCTACTTATTCATTGAGCAATCAATAACAGCTAACATTTATACTTGGATATGCTGCAACATTTGCTATATCTCAACTAAATGACTTGCAACCGATGGTGGTTTCCAAGCAGGATGGCGCACCACCACATCGGGCATTACTAGTTCGAGATTTTCTGAATGAATCATTACATGGTAGATGGATTGGGTTCAACGGTCTCATTCCGTGACCACCAAGATCACCAGACATAACTTCCTTAGACGTTTTCCTCTGGGGTTATGTTAAGGACAGAGTCTATGCAACAACCACACCTGATTTGGAAACATTGAGAAGGAGAAAAATTGAAATTGTTGCTGGTGCTACCGAAGAACTGTTGACCAACACATGGCTTGAAATTGATTATCGGTTGGAAATTCTACAAGTGACAAAAGGCGCACATGTTGAAGTTTATTGAGTTAGTAAAAAGAACTTTATAATTTTTCCTTTCTTTTGGCACAAACCGCACAGCTGTAACTAACTGTAATAGTTTTTTTGTAATAATTTTTTTTAATCTTGGCAAAGCTTTATGGACACACTGTATTTTTATTTTCACTTAAATTAAAGAGAATGGAATTTATAAAGATTCGAATACATTATCTGTCTTGTAGTAGTTGTGAAATTAAATAGATAATATCTAAAATTATTTATTGTGATTGGTTATTTTTTAATCCTTCATATGTTCAAATTCATAACTATGGTTATAAAAACATTTAATTATACTCTGAAAATACAATTGACTTATAGTCATGATATTAAGACCTTAAATATTAACAGAGCTCGGGTACGTTTATTTAATATTGTTTTTATAATATGTTTTTGCGGGGTAAATGGAGCATCGGCAGTCAAATTAGTTAAACGAAATATAATAAACAAAATATTACATAAGTTTCCATACGTAGAAAGATAATTTTTTTTTTTTGTAAACCATTTCTACTTATATAATATGCTCTACATAACTACCATTGTTTTGAAAACACATTTCATTGCATATCCTTTATTGCTGAAGTACACGTAACCCCATAAGTTTCCATACACAGAAAAAGATAAACATTTTTTATGAAGGACATGATGTATCAGGAAAAGATACAAAATATAAATCATCTCAAGAAACGTATAACCAACGCTGTACTTAGCACAGCTGGACTTATGTTTTTAATTAGTGATACATTTCTGAATTATGTTTTGTAACTTTTCTTGATCCACCATGGCCATTTTAAAAAAGCCGACAACAAAGTTGTAGGGCTTTCCCGACACGCGGCTAAAGGCGGTTTCCGAGAATGTCCTTCAACTGTGGGTTGTTTCTAATACACAACTTAAATTAAAATATTTATAATTTTATTTAAGAATAACATTTTTTTCGTTTATTTAATTCAATGATTCTAAAAAAGCGCGCGTGCATAGGTTATTTAATTGCAGAGATGTGGCTGTACTACCGGCGACGGTCGGCATTAACTAAACTAATGTAATATCACAATTTACGTAATAAAACGCTTGTACGGTCGGCAAACTGGTGTACCAAAGAGGCTTAACGTACTAGGTACCGAGTCGATCGGGCGATAGACTTCGAGACCCAGCCAGACTGAGTTACTTTTTTACGCTTTAAATATTATTGATTTATTTAATTCTACTGCTCACCTGTAACGTAACAACTACTCCAATAGCAATTTTGGGGTGGGCTCCGATTTTGCAAAAAAATTGTTTTTTACAAATATAGTTATATTTTAATCGCTAACAAAAGTTTCTACGAAAATATGATCTTAATTAGGGGAAATCTCGAGATACTGAAGGTGGTCTTGCTATACAGTCTTGACCTTTTATGTTGAAAGTTTAATGGAATCAATGTCCCATATACACAAGTAATCTGACCAGGTTTGGTAAAAATCGTTCAGTAATTTCAGAGATATAAGGTGATTTACAGGCCAACATTGAACATACACACGTACATACGAACATTAACATCCGGAAAATTTCCATCCGGTTTTTTGGGTTCCTTAGGTGTCAAAACGCCAAAATCCGGTGAAAATCACATATTTCCAAATTGGACCGATTACAATACTTTCCCGTCTAGAGCTATAGCTCTGGTATAGTGGTATCTAGATATAAAAGTAAAAAAAAAAATATTTTTATATATATGGAAACATGAGAAATTATGGATTCTGTTTTCTTCACATTTAGACCAAAACTGTTACCGTTCAACCAATTAATTAACATTAATAGAACATTATTAGCAGAAGTTTTATCTTTCTCCTAAACATTTGGAAAAAATCAGCTATCTATCATGTGCAAACATAATAATTTTACAATTTTATAATGAAGTTTACATTAATTTCTTTGTATTAATTACATCACCCTTATTACAACTTCAAATCTATTTAAAAATTTTAATATTCTGGTACAAAAAATGATAAAATGAAAAACATAAAGAAATGAATGTAATATATTTTTTCTTAATAAAGATAAAATATATAGAATTATATTAATAATTACAAAATTCCATCCCAACGTTTATATACATAGTATCTCGTATTTTACGTAATAGTAAAAACAAAATATTTATTAAAAAAAAAATATATATATATATAGAAGAATAGGCTGTGATGAAATTCAACCAACCAATGGAATTTAAAGTAATAATCATTCATTACAGTTATATAGTACGAGAATTCCATAACCATCTGAGGTATTCAGAGCCATGATGTTAGATAACGATTTAGATTCATTTACCTCATTTATTTTAACGATAATAAATCTGTACGAAAACGCTTTCGGTACTGTAACAGGTAGAACAAACAAGAAATTTGCGTAATTATTATTTAGCGATACAAATGAAATATGAAAAAAATGTGTTTTTTTCGATATACAAAATTCCGATCGAACGATTTTATATGCAGAGCGTTATATCTTGACCTAACTGTAAAATTGAAACATTTAAAAAAATCTGATGTGGACAGCACATGACTTCCTTGTATGCCTATTAAATTACTTATACACATTTTTTTTAAAATGAAAAGTTCATTAATAACTTCTGATATTTTTTCTTATTATTTTTTTTTTATTGTTATTGTTGAATATTATTTATCGTATTTATTTTTTTACAATCAGAAGTTAATAATTATTAATAAATCAATACACCTAAATTGAAAAAAAAAAGTTAAAAGAAAGGAAATGAAATCTGATTCGAATCGATGTGCCTTCCCCTTGTAAGATCCAAATATTTCGTTAATTAAAATTTTATTTTACAATAACTGTGGAACCAATGAAAATAATTACCACTTATGATATATCGTTGAAAAGCTCTCAATTAGAGCTTATTACTGCAGTTAAGAAAACTATTTGGCTCAAAATCCAAGTTTTTTGTATTTTGGCCTACACTGTACACTGTACCTTTTGAACACTGTTGGTCTAATCGATTGCAATCAAAATGAGATGTGCACAATTAGATGTTACAACAGTCCTAGATTCAAAATTTCAACATCCTACGGCTAATCGTTTTTGAGTTATGCGAGACACATACGCACATACGTACGTACAAACGTTATGCCGAAACTAGTAAAATGGTTTTAGGAATGGTCAAAATAGATATTTCCGTTGAAATGTGAAATTTTTCGTGATCACAATACTTCCTTTACTTTTTTTAAGCAAGTGAAAACCATAAAATTTAGATATAGAATGCTTTCGGAGATGATATAGACTTCCTAGGAGAACTAGTATCAACGCAAAAACAAATTGAAATCCTAAATAAATCAATTCGGTGTCAGAACAGGACTACAAATTTCCTACGAAAAAAGGATTTTCTATAAAATCGCACCAAGACTTTTAAAAAACCGAAACAGGAAAAAAGGCAATAAATTGAATTGGTGGATTTTTTCTGTTTCTTTTAAATTAAAAGAAACAGAATATCCTAATTTTTTAAAAATATTTTTACAATTATGACATAATATTAAATTAGTTTAAATGGATTAAAAAAAACCTGAGAGGCAATAAGAGCTACTTATAATCTTTTATATTTAACAATTAAAATGTTATTCTGCAACCTGTAAAACAAATAATTAAATATATCTACATGTATTCGAAATATTACTTTGTTAATTTTCTAACATGAAATTGCTAATTAACTTGTTTGTTATCAAAAATCTACTTTCACTAGTAAAAGCTCAATTATTAATTATTGTAATTTGCTTCGTTATTAGTAATTTATTCTGTGTTTATGGTAATATATTACTCTATTATTCATGACCTAAACAAATGTATTATCATACCAAAATTTCTAATTAATTAAATATTAATAATGAAAAAAAATTATAATAATAGCAACATAATGTTAATAATAATAATAATTAATAATAATAATAATAATAATAATAATAAAAAATAATAATAATAATAATGCCCTGAGGTAGGTAATCCCCACGTCCTGAACACAACGTCTACGTTCCACGTCCAGGGCGGCAACAGCTGTACTTATGTAAAATACATATAGCTGGCTAACGGGTCTCCGAGTAAATTCCTCGGATGTATTACTTTATTGACCTGCCTCCATCTTCAGGTCAACAGACGGATTGGATTTTTCAGCTACCAGGATATGAACAATTTATTGATTAGGAAGTGGACACATACCAAACTTAGAGCAGCCGATGTGGCGGCCAGGGTCAATGTTATTGCAGGTGTAACGGAGACCCTTCCGTTGTCCACATGTCCCCTGCGATGGCAAGCATGTAGCAATGGTGCCCATGTATGTCGGTGTATGGGAGCTCTGAAAGCTTCGGTGAGTAGGAGCCTGGAGTCAGTGCAGAGACTGCGCATCCGCTCTCTGCCAGGACATATTCTATATATAAGGCATTCATCCCATTAAATTTACTTAAAAGGTCAAGGGGATGAAGCTGTAGAGCAAGGTCACCGTCATTAGATTGAGATTTCGCCTAATTAAGATCTTACTTTTCTTAGGCTCATTTGTTAACAAATAATATTTGCAAAAAAAAACTTTTTTTCAAAATCGCACTCCCATCCCAAGAAATGCTCTAAACTAGTGGCTTAGGGGGTATAATGCGTCATTAGTACCTCCCTGTCACCACAAGGAGCGCTAGTGTAGTACTGACGTACAGCTGTACAAAAAATATTGTATTTAAATAAAATTATAAATATTTTAAATTCAGTTGTATATGTAAGCCGTACATCAGAAAAAAATCGCGAGATGTGAAGGTCCTACAGCTGTGTTGTCAACTTTTTTACTGAGAATTTGGTATATAAATTATTTAATGAAAAATACTTAGCAAAATGGGGGTCCAAAATCTGGAATCTACAGGATGGAAGGTTGATATGGTACCACTCCGCTATAAAAGTCGGAGGAACTTTTAATTCTAATAAATATTTTACTTATTAGAATTCCGTGAAAACTTTCAATAAGCGAAAATTTGTGTTGTACTACTCGTAGATTTCCTATTATAAAAATTTTTCGTTAAAAAGAACTATCGTTACTAATATATATATATATATATATATATATATATATATATATATATATATATATATATATATATAAATTAACTGGACTTATAAATACGCACTTTTTCTTTATTAACAACCCCGTCTACTTGGAAATGTGCCTCATCTGAAAACCGAACATCGTTTTACAATACGTCTTGGTTCACAGCCGTTCAGCGAATGTCATTTTTTGTTTGTTGTCAACCGTTAATTTAGGTAACACTGTTATTTTGTACGGGGTAGGTTTTTTAAAGTTCGTTGCACAGATCGCCTAGAAATCTCAAGATGTGCTACTGCTTTTCTTGATTTGCCCAGGCGCCTCAGCAACGCTGCTCTAACAGCTTCGACATTCTATGGAGAACGAACAACGGCCGTTCGTGCTTACTCTCAAATACTAAACCATCACTATTAAGTTTTTCGTAAAGTCTATGTATTTTTTTAAACGAGGGTGATTATCGAGTTTGAAAATGCGCACAAAACCGTCTATTTGTAAGCACCACGTTTTTAGTTTCATTAAAAAGCACAGTCTTTACGTGCTGTTCAACAGTCAGTCTTCCTTTGTTATCCATCTTGAAACAATACAGAAACAGGGTACTCGGAAAGAGAAGAGATTAATATTCATGAACTACTGTCACTTCTGCCAACATAAAACGCGCATTAATAACGTAAACAATTGCCAAAACAAATGCTGAATCATTTCATGTGCCACTCTGTATATGAATTCTTTACTTCACTTTTCTACTTTTCTATATTTCTACTTCATCAAAAATTTTGTTGTTTTATGGAATATAGTTAGTTATTCTGTGAATGAAATAAACGTATAGCTGAAGAATTTAGGTAAGCTTTTAACTTGTATTTAAAATTATTGATTATTACTATTACTAATGACTATAAAATTATTACAAGTAAATATCACTGAGGGACTCGTATTTAAATAAATTAACATAAATTTTATTTCAGTTTTTGTATACTTCAGTGCGTTTTTTTTCTTGTAAGATGTTTGATTGTTAAGGTGCACGTCGATACAGCTATTTAGAATGAATAAATAGTTGCTGTTGTCAATTATAATTCTATTAAAATTTAGCATTTAATAGAAATTAGTTGTTATTTCAAATTCAGCTGTTTCTTTTCTAAATAAAATCTCAAAGGTAACTCACAACCGTAACATATCTAAATATCATAATACGCTTCTATTTGATTTGAATAAAATATGTAAATTATGTTAAATAATTTTGCTTTGAAAAATGTCTACGGATACTATTATCGATATAGATATATTTTTGTAGAATTAATTTATCTAAAAATAGTTCCATATGTCTTCTTTGTTTATTTGTTATTAAAGAGAACGGATTCCCGTAAACTTAAAATCAGAGATTACTCTACAATTTAGATGCACAAAGAGTACCGTGATTGGAGGAAACATTCAATTATTAATTAACAGGAAATAAACGTAATTTTTTAAAGAAAATTATCTTGCCCCGATCTGGATAATATTCCAGTAACTTCAAAGAAGGATTAGAGGAATAACATTATTTTAATTTTTTTTCTCAATAGTCTACCAAATAGTTTAATTGGTAAATGATTGACTGTTTTAAATTAAAATCAAATCCATGGTTAATTAAAAATTCTTAACTTTTTGACCTTTCTTTTCCTGTTTAGCCTCCGGTAACTACCGTTCAGATAATACTTCAAAGGATGAATGAGGATGATATGTATGAGTGTAAATGAAGTATAGTCTTGTACGTTCTCAGTTCGACCATTCCTGAGATGTGTGATTAATTGAAACCCAACCACCAAAGAACACCGGTATCCACGATCTAGTATTCAAATCCGAGTAAAAATAACTGACTTTACTAGGACTTGTACGCTGGAACTTTCGACTTCCAAATCAACTGATTTGGGAAGACGCGTTCACTACTAGACCAACCCGGTGGGTTTGACTTTTTGACCTAAAATCAAGACTTTTTAAAAAACGAATTTTCTAAGAAACTCTTTTGAGAAAACAAAACAAGGAAATGAGTAAATATTTAATATGAATTTGAATGTATGATTTTATAGATTTCTATAGGGCTTGTAAAACTGTAAATTTACAATGAATTAACATTTTTATTTTATAAAAATTAGATTTAATAACTAAATGAAAAAGCCGTCTATTATTAGTTGCGAATTTTTTTTGGCAGATGAATTAATTCATTACAATAGCTAACAAAGATAATTTTGTGTATGGGACTATGAAAGTGGAAATATGTAGCGTATGAAAAACCTCATGCCTGACCGGAATTCGAACCCGGAACCTCCGGATTAAAGGTGAAGACGTTACCACTCTGCTACGGAGTTATGAAATTCCATTTATATTTCAATTAATGATCTTTTTTTAAAGGTAAGCCTAATAATTTACTAACAAATTTCTGGGGGACGAAATTATTTTTTTACACTGAATGGTACTTTTAAATTTCTGTTCGTCTTTATGTAACGTTTAGTCAACGCCCCTCCCTTTATTTGACGTCATGTCTTATCTGGCCTTCTTCTTGTTTATTTGTTATTAACGTTATACTAATCTTTTAATTTTTTTTACCTATTTCCTGTTTTCAGTAAATTGAGGTTCTTAAAAAGGATATAAGGACATAACCGTTTATAACAAATAAACAAGAAGAAGGCCAGATAAGGAATGACGTAATACAGAGAAACAAAACACAGAAATTTACGTAGATTTATAACTTTGTTAAACTGGATGATAAATCAGTTTTGAAATCTACTATAAAAATTCTGAAGTATTATTCTAGCCTTTTAGCTATTATTAGTCTAGCCTTTCCTTAATTTAGGATTTATTAAAAGTATAAATTGAATTTTTATTCTTTAGTGAAATTCAAGCACAAGGCATTCAGTATCTACATCAATGGAGTAACCTACAGCTGTAAACTTGACCTATATTTTTAAAGACAATTTAATCTTTAAGGAAATTTTATGAGTAAAAATTTCATAAAACATAAACAAATTGATTCTTATTGTTAATTTTTTCTCTAATTAAGAAATAAAAAAATAAATGTTTCAAAGATAAAAAAAAATATTTTTTGTTCCTAATAAACAGAATTTTTTCTGTGCTGCTAATAATATTTAGTAACATCGTAATAAAAAATGATAATAATAATAAAAATAATTGTACAATCCAGTTTTATAGAAATTGCAGTAAATTTTCATCAAGAAATTTATTTTTCAAACTATAATACTAAAAACAAAGGGCACTGAGAGAATTTATATGCATTGATGTAGCAGCTATTCTATCTAAAGAACAATCTCTTTTCTTCCGATTGACTTCCCAATTCATTTCCTTCATATTTTCCACCCGATTTAACATCCAATAGCATTTCATTTAATTTATAATCTTTTAAAACTAATAAATGTGATTTTACATTTTGATTTCTTGTTTAGATATTTTATTATTATTAATATAACTCGAATGCAACAACACAATTTTATTTAAAGTAGAGACAGGATTGTTTTTAAAATGAAAACTATAAAAAAACTAAGAACGGTATATTACTAAAATATACAAGAAAAAAGACGTAAGCTGTATTCTGCAGATGGGAAATAGAAAATATGCTTATTTGTACATCCCTAACCTACATTTAATTCATCTATTCAGCATTAAAAATCAAAATTCTTAAATTAAAGATTAAATAATTAAACTATTCTCATTGTCGTATAGACATTAACATAGATAAGTGACCTTGTAATAAAGAAATCAACATCACTCCAAAAAAAAAAAAATACAATGCACTTTGGATAAAGAAAACAGTAACTGATTTACAATATTAAGAATAATTAAAAAAAATTACAATTTAATCTTTAAGAACATATCTAAATACTTATTATATAAACAGGTGAATAAAAATTTACGCAACCTGGATTTCATGATTCCGGTAAACTGGGAAATTTGCTTTAAAATTTGCTTTACTTTTATACTTATAATACTAGTGGATACCGGTGTTCTGTGGTGGTTGGGTTTCAAATAACCACACATCTCAGGAATGGTCGACTTGACACTGTACAAGACTTCATTTACATTCATACATATCGTCCTCTGAAGTAAGACTACTACTAGAATATCGTCCTCTTACGGTGGTTTCGAAGACTAAATAGAAAAAAAAAGAAGTTAGGTTAGGTTATTTTTTCGGTAAAGTATAAAAAAAACACAAAATCTACGAAGGTTAATTTTTCCAAATAATAAAAATTAAAAAAAAAAAAGAAGAATAAATACAGGTTGAAAAGAAAAACAAACTTTTTATATACGTAAAAATGCTGATTTTTTTTCTTCTTCAAATTTAACATATATTTATTAATTATTTTAGGTCGAAAGTACACTTACCTGTATATAGAGAAAAAAACTAAAAAGGGACTAACGAAAAAAAAAACAAGGTCGCTAGGGGTCGAATCGTGAAACTTGTATCTACACGGGTAGATACAAGGAAGGTAGCCTCAATGCCGAAGACGTTTTTAGCCCATTTCACAAGCAAGAGTGGTTGATTGGGGCGCTCCGATGAAGCATTGAGGTACCTTGCTACCTTAAAGCATGTGAGGTGGGCGCGCAATTCGGGGGGATGGATATGCGTGGGGTGCATACCCGGCCTCTGATTAGGGTATATGGACGAGAAGGGTAGCCTTTCTGGGGAAGGGCATCGTGCCAACCAGAAGTGGTGATCATGATGTCTCAATGAACCAGGAGGAACCCCAACGGGTAGGACAGCGATGTTAGCTGCATGCACAGGGTTGGTTAATCGGGAGCACGTCACTCAGGGCCGATCGAAGCAGCATCTTCTAGGCGATTACAGGTTGTCCCGGAGTGGTTAAAAAAAAAGAAAAAAGCAATATCGATTAAACGCAATATAACTATGAAATTAATCAAATTGTAATAAAGAAGTTTAGACTAGAATCAACAGTTTTCCTTTAAGAAAAAAAATGCAAAAAAAGAAATAAAAATAAAAAAATGGAGAAAGTACGATTGTGAAGAAAAAATGAAGAGGGGAAAAAATAGAAGGCAAGCAAAAAAAAACAAAGAAGCAGAAGGTAACAGAAAAGAACTATAAAAAAAGAAAAACCTGAAGGAACAAAGAAAAGAAAGAGAAAAAAGATAAGGAAAAGTGATGACTGAAAAGAATGGTGAAGGGGGTAAAAAGAGAAGGGGGTAGAGGAAGAAGAGAACATGGTTTTGAAAAACAGCTAATTTTTATTTTACTAATCCTTTTATTACAAATCTTTTTTTAACTATTTTTATTCGTTTAATTTTTTTATTATTTATCGCTGATAGAAAAAATCCATTAGGAGATTTTAAATTTTCTACAACATAGAATAAGCTCAATTGTAAAAGGTTTAGATTTTGAAAAACTACATTTTAATCTTTTCATTGCAAAACGTCAAGAATGTTTAATATTAAAAATAATAAAACAAAACTATTCATCTCTATAAAAGTAGTTATACATTCAATGTTTTATAATACAGGAAAGTATTATTTTTCCCACAAAGAGAAGGCGATAGGAAAAATAATGAAATTTATACAGTTTGAAATTAAATAATATCGATCAAGTTACTTTAAAGTTATAGTTTTATTTATTGGGGGTTCAATTAACGTCACTAAAAACAAAGGTAATCTAGATATTAGTAAAGATGTAATATTAAATAATGTTACTGGGCTGACAGCTAAATAAGTTAACATAATATTGAAATTAAAGGCAAAAAAATGATTTTTTTTTAAGTTATGCAGATTCACCAAGAATGTAACAAAATCTCAGGCCATATATTACCAGTGAAATTAAAGAACTCATAAATATTAGTACGGAAACACTTTCTTAGCAATTGTTGGCTGGCAAAAGTTTCTCCCTGATTTTTGCACCTTTGGTAAAATTAAGTCAGATTGTTCTTAGGACCTAAATTAAAGGGTAAATTTAGTGATTTAATATCAAATCTGAACAGAAACATTTTTTTAAATAGTTCCCAAAACTACTTTTAGTAGTTTTCGAACTAAGTTATTATGAAGTAAATCTGGTTTCAACGGTAAAAAACACAAAATCACATTATTAACATTGCTCAGAATCTAGTAATAGAAATTTTAACGTAGAGGAAGATCACTAGGACGTAAATTTTGTACCTTTTGTTGATTAATAAGATTATCTTCTCAAACTATTTGCAATACTTTAATTTGTGTTAAACCAGTGCGATAAAATATACTGATGCCTAGGTTAAATTCAACGGGCTGAATTACGTTTCCTTTTTTTCCAGTAGGATGTTGTTCTTACTGTTCAGCATTATATGAAACTGACGGCAACGATCTAGTGATATGTAAGCACCGAAATACCGAAGCAAAGGTTCTGTGGGCTGGATGGATTCCTCCAATATGGAAGTCTTTGATAATATTCTCAATGTGTTTTCATTGTAGAAACCCAGAAACAAGAACGAAATCTGCATATTCTTCATTGGAAAATTTATAAGGCACTGTTAGGTAATTACATACATGCACTATTCCATTCACGTATTTAATTTTTTAAAACCGAAAGGGAATGCAACATAGCTGCTGGCTTCCTTAAATTCTTAGCCTTGCGGAGAATGGCTGACGCTGTTGTAGTTGTTCAGATAGCATAGACTGCCTGGTGGCTAGAGGCCCGCCTAGGTGCTTACTTTGCCAAGACAGGCGTTTTGGCATCGAGTCCCGGAAAGCTGATATTCGCTGTAGGATGAGATGGATATGTGGAGAACTCTGCAGATGATGGGGCTGCGGTGTAGGAGGGTGTAGGCACTGACCTCGCACCCGAAAGCGGACCAGAGCAGAGAAAGATAGGGTATGTTTCATTAGAGACTTATTAAATTTGTGAATTTGTTCCTTGATTTTTAAGTAAATTAAGAGGACTTTGAGTAATTTGAATTGTAGGACAAAATTGTCGTTGTTGCGATCAACACTTATTTTGTTGGTATGAGGCATTTCTAGTGTTTAAAGACACAATCCAGTAATGATCTGAGTGCATAGTCTAATTGAAGTTAGATATAGGAAAAGTTTTTGTATGAAACCTTCGGTGGTAAAGGAAGGCGCTTCCGCGAATCGGTTAATTTGATACTTTTGGGTTGTAAGTTAACGTAAGCGGTCGTGGTTGGAAGAGGCCATACGAAGGCAATAGTAGATTGTGTAAATCCATTGATGGAAATATCTGCTAAGGCATTTGTATGGGTGACATTCTGACAGAGGCCAAAATAATGGCTGTGTTTTGTTATCAAGTTTATAGGATCTAAAGGACGACCTCCGGTGCCCATCAGGGCTAGAAACAGAGGGCGTTGTATGGCAATTGAGACCGTCAAAAGGTAGGTGTATTCCTCTAGAGGGGTCACCTCCCCCTTGATTTGTTATCCTAGATCCCTAGATTTATTTGTTATTTCAAACAAATTTAGATAAAATGAATTTTTAATTATATTTAAAAATGTCTAATAAATTGTTTAATTGATGTGATATTTCACTATTAATTTTGATTGTTTATTTTTCTAAAATATCTAATTCTTCTATTTTATAATACTAAAAATTTTGTTTCATTTAAAACTTACTTAAAATTTGTCATATTTTGATATGTTGTATTTAATAAACTTCAAAATTCCTAAGTTTGTATTTAGTTTCTTTGAACTTTATTCATACCATTTTAATCAGAATTAAATTCTCTATAAATCTTGTAAGTTTTACATATTTATTACCAATTTAACAAAGTTATTTGACGTAAAACATAAAATAGTCTGTTTACCGACCTCAATCTTTTGTTTTTTATCCGTTTCTTTTCCCTGTTTAGCCTCCGGTAATTACCGTTCAGATAATACTTCAGAGGATGAATGAAGTAGATATATATGAGTGTAAATGAAGTGTAGTCTTGTACAGTCTCAGTTCGACCATTCATGAGACCAACCCGGTGGGTTTTGTCTTTTATCAAAAATTATTTAAAAACTACTAAAAATACAAACCTGGGACCTACTTTTCAATTTTTTTGATCAGATTTCATATAAAAACACAAAATTTTCTCCTTACAATCTGGCTTAATTAAGAATTAAGAAATACAATTTGTAATTAAGAATTACAATCTGGCTTAATTTTATGAAGGTGCAGAAATCAGAGCGAAATATTTCGCCAGTTGTCATTTTCTAACGTAGTGTTTCTGAACCTATGTTTATGTGAAGTTTATTTTTTATTTTTACGAGTAGAACATATCCTGAAAGTTTTTTACATTCTTTGTGAATCATTCAGAATACAATTTTAATGTATTAAATCGTGTATAAGTACAGCATAAAAATAAAAAAAAAATAATATTCAGACTTAGTAAAAAGTGTTTTTATACCTCCTAACACCTATTTACAACTTTTTATACGGTTTAATACTGTATTTTAAATCGGAATACTCAATTTATCCAACCCGGTAACCTTTACTAAAATATATTTCTTTCTAGAAATTTAAATAATTTTTAAAATATCGTTACAATAAAAAATTAACTTTTTTTAAAACGTTGTTTAGAATTAAAACAAATGTAATAATAAAATTTTATACTTGGCCTGTGAGCGTTTTGAATATTATAACCGTTAAATAAATAAAAATAAAGTAAAACTTAATGTTATATAATGTAGCGCAGTACACAAGTCTGGTCGTTATTCTTTGAATTTCTTATTGTTCTCCTCATGAATACGAAAAACTTTCCTGTACACTAAAAAACATCGTAGAAATAGTTTAAAAGTTACGCTATTCACAGACTTTAAAATGTAACTTATATCTAGCTTTATATGCTAACGTCATTGAAACTTTAAGAATAGTTAGTATGCATTATATATATATTAAAATATATTTATTTTATGTTATTTAAATTTGCAACCGATTAAAATTCATTCAAATACAGTATTTATTTTCATAAATATTAGAAGTTACTTTTATCTACTATAAACAACATTTACATTATAATATATTATCTGGTAATATAAATTTACAAAAAAAAATATTATAAACCATGACATACATAATAAACTTTAAAAAAAAAATATCTCGTATGTTTGGTAAAAAAATTGTGTTACGTGGATATGCATTTTTACATGACTGCACACAAACGAATGTAATATAATTAGGGTGAACGTATGTAATAAGTTTCATCCACCGTTGAAGTTCAACAGTTGAACCGATTTAGATTTATGACCCCGAGTTGGAATTCTTTTTCTTCTTTCCTGTTTAGCCTCCGGTAATTATCTTTCAGATAATACTTCAGAGGATGAATAAGGATGATAAGTATGAGTGTAAATGTAGTCTCAGTTCGACCATTCCTGAGATGTGTGGTTAATTGAAACCCAACCACCAAAGAACATCGGTATCCACGATCTAGTATCCACTGTCTTTGCTAGGACTTGAACGCTGGAACTCTCGACTTACAAATCAGCTGATTTAGGAAGACGCGTTCACCACTAGACCAACCCGGTGAGCTCGAGTTGGAATCCTTACGTTACTGGGAGTGTCATAGGTTATATATATATATATATATATGATATGTGTGTGTGTGTTTACTTGTGATTATAAGTCCACAAAAAATCATAGATACAATTCTAAATTGAAAATCTATAGTTTTTCGATTTATTATATCGATCTATAGTATAGATTTATTTGTATCAAAAATAGTTGTGTTTTAAGATCTGTTACGATATTGAATGAATTAATTACAGTAGTAAATTTTACTCCATGGCAGTGTCTTATGTAAGTTCATATGTTTAAGTAAATTTATAACTTCAGAAAAACAAAATTATATACAAAATTATATACAACTCGCATGTTCTTTCATTATCCTAAATTAAAAGCAATATTTGTCAGCGATATTTTTTTTTAGCAGTTGTGTTTTTTAATTTTTAATATTTATCTTTTATTTATAAAATGTATATTCGATTGTGAATTATTGTGAAAGTATCACAGAGAATCATAATACAGCATAACAACAGGTTAAGAATTATTAATAAACCAATATATTTAAATTTAAAAAAAAAGTTAAAAAAAGGAGATGAAGTCTGATTTGAACCGATGTTCCTTCCCCTTATAAAACCAAATATTTCATTATAATTTCATTTGGCTATAACTCTGTAACCAATGAAAATAAGTACCCCTTACGATACATTGAAAAGCTCTCAGTGAGAGGTTATTAATGTAGTTAAGAAAAAGTCCAAAATCCATTTTTTGGGGGTATTCTGGGCTTTTTTTTGGATACTTTTGATTCAGTCGATTGCAATCCAAAGAGGAGGTGCAAAATTAGATATTACAACAGTCCTATATCCAAACCTTTAACATCCTACAGCAAATCGTTTGTGAGTTAAACGAGACACATACATATATATATATATATATATATATATATATATATACGATATTGATATTTTGTTTTGTAATCAAGATCAAGTTTATAGGATCTAAAATACGAACTTTGGTAAAGCCCATTAGGGTTAAGAACGGAGGGTGTGGTGTGGCAACCTGGATCGTCAAAAGGCAGATATCTTCCTTAGGGGATTAATTCTGAACGCCCTACCAACTTCAAAATGGATTCAGGGATGGTCAAAATGGATATTTCCATTGAAATCTGGAAACCGAAATTTTTCGCGATCACCAATACCTTTACTTCCAATTCCAAATCCTTTACTTCGTACAAGGAAGTAAAAAGTGAGACGCTTAGTGTAGTACACTAAGTGAGCTGACGTTTGGCTTCTGTCTTTGTCGAATGAACTGTGGGCTGGCTTAGGCGGGACGGCAGAGCTGGGTTTTTCAATTATCTTATCCAATAATATCATTCGATTAATAATATGACACAATTGTGTATAAAATGCGAACACAACAGTCTAGCACAATACAATAATTAGTACACTAGGCACAAACATACCGGGTTGGTCTAGTGGTGAACTCGGCATCCCAAGTTAACTAATTTCGAAGTCGAGAGTTCTAAGGTTCAAATCCTAGTAAAGGAAGTTACTTTTATACACATTTGAGTTCTAGATCGTGATACCAGTGTTCTTTGGTGGTTGGGTACCAATTAACCACATTTCTCAGTAATGATCGATCCAAGACTGTACCTAAGACTACACTTCATTTACATTCATAGTATCATTCTCATTCATTCTCTGAAGTAATTCCTTGGGATGGTTCCGGAGGCTAATAGAAAGAAAAAATTATTAGACACAGCAACTGGTGAAGAGCAAACTTTCAGCTCACGTATTATACCACTATAATCACTAATATTTTTTACAATTTAAATTATGATACTCTCTTTTTCCATATCTTCCTAAGCTTCTTTAAAACAGTTTATTTTTTATTTTTTAAATAGTTCATTAGTTTCTTCGTTAATCTATTCTTACTCATTCTTTTAATATGATCGTAGAACGTTAACCTCTCTTATTGAATGTTATTATTTCAATAACCTTGAATAAATCTTATTAATTTATATTGTTTATTTTTTCAAAAATCTTCCTCAAAATTCTCCTTTCTTTCTTTTCAATCATATTTATTACCAACTTCTTCTCTTGGTTTAACATTCTATAGGGTATAATGCTTGGTTTAACCACAATTTCATAACGTCGTATCTTGGGACTAATGGTTAGTGCTTTCTTATTATATATATAATAATATTTTGTAGTTTATTTTACATATATATATATATATATATATATAAATATATAGCAATGCTGGCAATGCTATATATATATATATATAGCAATGCTGGCAATGCTTCGCTGTTGCTAGATTTGAGTATATATATATATATATATATATATATACATACTCGTATAGATTAAATTAACACAATTGAAAGTTTGATTATTCATTAACAAAATGAACATTACGGAACTTCACAAAAATTAGCCTTTCCTTTTTATCCTTTCTCGATTTTCACCATTTTCCTTTTCCCATTTTTTACCATATTCTTTTCCCTTCTCTCATTTCACCCTTTTCCACCACCTTTCCCGTTTCTTCCCCAATTTCTCTTTCAATTATTTCTTTTCCCTTTTCCTTTTTCTCCTTTCTTCTTTTAATTTCCTTTTCCCCGTTTTCCTATTTTTCCCATTTTCCCCTTCTTCCCTTTTAATTTTTTCGTTTTTCCCTTTTCCCATTTTTCCCCACGCGTAAATCAATCCAGTAGTTATTTGTCTATAACGGACACACATATTGGAAACATTGAAATGAAATCTTAAAATATTTAGTTTAGCGTGAGTTGCTTTTACGTCCAACAGATAAAAAAAGCATGTTTTTACCTATCATAGGTGTGACATCTTAGGTATTATAATAGTAGGTACATAAAAACAAGCGAATATTCCAATGCAAAGTTGTGTAAAAATTTTAAAGCAATTTCTGAAGAACTTTCGGAGATTTAAGATTTTAAACAAATGATCGTTTACATTTTTATTTATATAAATATTAATTTATTTTTTAAATTATTTTTAGTAATGATACACTAGAAAACATGCTAATGTAATTAAAAATTCATTAAGAAATAACTGAAAGTTACGAAAACTTCATAAAAATATCTTTAGACACGAAAAGTAATTTAAACACAGAATTTTAAGTTAGATGTAGACTGTACTTAAGTGAAATGAAGGAATATGTAGCACATTCCACCTTGGTTTTGAAAATAATTTTTCGTAATTTTCATACAAAAACATTGAATAAAAAAATTGTATTAAACTATTTACAATACTCTAAAACAATGAAATTAGACTACAAAATATCTTCATCAAATCTCTATATCGATAATTTTAGTGTTAGCTTTAAAAAATATTTTACTTATATTATCTGAAAAAAAAAATTACAAAGAAACTATCACATAAATATTCTCCACAAAATAAATAAGCGATTATTAATTTGTTAACGTGAAATTTACTATAGAGAAAGGATATTTTAAGAGAGAAAAAAATACGATTCGAATTGAAAACTTTCTGCTTTTCTTTAAAGTCGATAAAACGAATTAAATCAGAATTATAAAATGTTTTGTACCCAAATCACTGTAAAAAGAGAAAGAAACAAAGGGATTTGAAAATAAGGATAGATTGAAACGAAAGTTAAAGTCAAATCAATAAAAGTTGAAGAGATAAAGAAGTTAACAATAAAAGAATCGTTACTGCTGTAGTTCATTTACATAAGACAGCAGACAATTATTTTTGGTGTACGTATAATTTGGTATTCATTAATATTTCAAAAGTAAATAAATAAAATTACGTCGTTTTAAATTGAAAAGGAACGACAAATGAAGTACACATACAGAGAAATTGGCAGAAAATAATGAATGTAAATACAGATAATACGGACTGATAATAAAGTAAGTTGGGGGTTGAAAGATTGAAGTTTGATGAAGGAAGGGTGGGGAAATGAACAAAGTGGGAAGTAGTGGAATTGTTAGAGAGAGGTAGCATAACAAGGAAAGAGCACGTGGCATATAGATGTTGGTCGGGTGTTATAAAGGTTAAGAAGACGAGGTTTGTTTGCGAGTTCAAAGAATACTTGAATGCTGAATAATAGAATATTCCATGAGGTAAAATCCTTCATTATTCTGGGACAATTGTCAAGACCTGTTCCTGAACTCACATAACATTCTTCAACTTCTATATTCTCATCCCTATCTCCTAACCCTGAAAATTCACAATCATCAATCCTCAAACTCGCGCGCGCACACACACACGTATAATTTACATATATATGTATATTAAAACAACATGAAAATCTTCATTCATTCACTTATTACGCGTATTATGTTTACTATTATTACTATTACTGCTGCAAACTTCAACATTTAACGTCATCAGAGAAAGAGAGACAGAAAATCGAATAATCAACTTGAATCGTACGATCCATTATCCGTATACTGAAAGTGTTCATATGTATTATGTGCTTTCCTGGAGGCCTTCCAATCTAATCGCAGTTCTTCAATTTAAACAACTTCATCAATACATTAATCATCACCTAGTTATCATTTTACATTTAACATTTCTAAAATTCAATCAATCTTCAAGTAACGATGTTAGTTTGATTTGAACTAAAAGATATAAACAATGTTTTACGCCTGAATTTTAAGTAGTGAAAAATTTTAACTTGCGTGATCAAAATTCTTAAATAGTTTTAATTTAATTTTTATGTTATTTTTATCCATTAAATTCACTGAAATAATATAATATTATTTTAAATTTCAATAAAACTTCTTATAAAGCACAGTACAAGTAAAAATAAATTAATGAATTTAAAGCCCTTAATTTCTTCACCAATATAGGAATTAATAACATCGGAAGAAAAGTCAAGAATACGACAAATAGAGAAAAAAATATTAAAGAAAATTTCTAACTACTTTTATCACAAAGAATACAAATCTTTTTTTTGGAACGTCACCAGTCACTATAATACTACAGTCTCCTGTTCATCCAACTACTTAATCTTCATGAAGTATTGTTTCTTCTCTTTTCAGAATGCGTCGTACAATACAGTTAGAAATACAATATAGTAAAAAAAAAGGAAGACATATAGAAAAAAATCACACAGTTAAATTTTTTATTTTAAAGTTGGCAAGCTTTGACTGATATCATTACGAAGGTTTTCTGGGTTGTTTGGTCTGCCTAAATAAAATAAAAAGGGGGAGAAACTGTAGGGTGCGAGGTGAGAGAAAAGAGAAAAGGGAAGTTGGTATACTACCGTTTCGGTAGGGACTTTTTTCTCGGGCTTTGAGCCAACCTGGGAGGTGGCCAAAGATTTTTCATTCTCCAGCATTTCTTTTTATTTAAGATAATGGTTCTTATATTTTGGGGGTTCTCACAAAACTCTATCTATCTTTCTTTCTTTCATTCTTTCTCTTTCTATTTTATTTTATATTTGTTATTTGATATCAATTCCAGTTAAAGAGGAAAATGATATGACAGTTGTAACTTGAAAAGGAAAAGAGAAAAGTGAATTTAGATAACGTAATATTCAAATGTCCTAACTTTTTTCTGTTTTTATTGCTTTAAATATTTAAATTACACAGTTTACACTATTTTTGTAAAATAATTCAATTTAGAATTAAGAATTTTTTTATATATAACTAATTTTTGAGAGATTAGATCATAAAAAAATCCATTGAAATATTCTAAGTTAATTAAAATTTGCCCATCGGGCTGGTCAAGTGGTTAATACGTTGTCCCAAATCAGTTGTTTAACAGCTGATTTTCGAAGTTGAAGGTTCTAAGGTTCAAATCCTAGTAAATGTTAGTTGTTTTTATACGGATTTGAATATTAGACAGTGGATATCAGTGTAGTTTGGTGGTTGGGGTTCAATTAATCACACGTCTCAGGAATGGTCGGCCTGAATCTGTAAACGACTAAATCTCATTTTCATGTCATTCGTAGGATCTTCACCTCATTGGACGTAGAGAGGGTGCTATTGTTTACTTTTTTCTTTTTTTTCCCCGTTTAGATAATTCTTCAGAGGATGAATGAGGATGATATGTATGAGTGTACACTCATAAGTCTACACATGAAGTGTAGTCTTGTACATTCTCAGTTCGACCATTCCTGAGATGTGTGGTTAATTGAAACCCAACCACCAAAGAACACCGGTATCCACGATTCTAGTATTCAAATCCATGTAAAAATATCTGGCTTTACTAGGACTTGAACGCTGTAACTCTCGACTTCCAAATCAGCTGATTTGGGAAGACGCATTAACCACTAGACCAACCCGGTGGCTCGCTTATTGTTTACTAGTTGAACAGATTTCAACGTACATATTAGGAAAATAATTATCTAATTATATTTTTACATAATAATGTATAAATTTAAAAGATTCATATTTTTCAGTGAATTATTTATTACAATATTAAAAAAAGATTTAAAAAAATTAAAAAAGCCGTAAATCTATAATAACAGAAGAAAATATCTAGGTTCACTTAAAAAAAAAAAATTGCATTTATATTTTCATGATTTTATAGGAAAGACGGCATAGGAATCGTCAAATTACGACATGTTTTGTGATACATTAAGTTAAAAAAAAAGCTGGAAAAGTATTGCATGACTTTCCCGTCTATTAATAATGCAAACTAAAAGCGTTAGACCAAAAATAAAAAATAAAAAAAACAGAATATATATACTTTAGAGATGGGGAATAAATTTTAAGATATTTTTTTTTAAATATTCATGTATAGGTTAAGCTTAAAAAAATTTGCTTAAGTAAAGTTTTCTCTAAATCTAACACCCTCTTCAATAAATGCTGAAATAAGAAAAAGGACATAATCAAAAAACATTTCTTCATTTTAGGGGTCCGGAGTCTACAATTTAAAAAAATCGTAGGTATTTCTTGATAGTTCTATATATAAAATATAAACTTACAAAATATTTTTGTAAAATATTTAAACTGAAAGAAGATAGAGCAAAAGAATCAAAAACCATCGAATCGAATTAAAAAAAAAAATCGAATTAAACAAGGTGACGGACTCTTCCTGAAACTCTTTAGGCAATAGTACGTTGATGGAAGAAATCAGATGAAATAACTAGAAGTTTGTAATTCATTAAAATTCGGAACAAAGTTTAAATATTTTGCTACTAACCATTTATATCCATTTTATGAATGATTTGATGATCCTCACAAAAATATTCGGAAGAAGAAAGAATTAAATTAGAAGAACTAGAAAAATGCACGGAAAAGATAGGCCTACAGATATTATTAAAAAAAATACGAAATGGATCTCTACCCCAAAGAATCCAGTTAAAAAAAATTGTAATCTCACAAGGAAAAAAGATGTAAAGTGTAAAGAAATTCAAATAGAGGTCATCATCCCTAACGTATTAGAGAATGAAAATTAAGAGCGCATAGAATGAAAGTTGCATACCGTGCGACGTCATAAATCTATAATAAAGAATCAACCTCGAGAAATGCGAAACTTCTAACTTTTACCACAGTAATTCTATCCGGGGCCTTATACGGTTCAGAATTCTTGAACACCTGTAAAAAAAATGAAGAAGAGTAGAAAAACGTTTTAAGAATTTACAAACCGTAAACGGGATTTACAAATTACGATGAACAAAATAGGTTTATAAAAGTTTGACAAAAATAAAATATACAATGAAATAGAAAACATTAAGGATTTTCGGGATACCTCTTCACAATGGTAGATAACGCACTATTAAAGAAATTTTTAATATTTTCGAAAGCAGGAATACGGAAAGAAAACCATTTTAACAGACAGAAAATGATCTCAAAATTAAAAAAAATTGATTAAAAAAACAAATTTTGAACAGAGATGTATTCAGGAAAACATTAATTGAAACGAAGTTTCTAGAAAAAAAAAGTAAAATAGTAAAAATCTAATAATAAAGAAAAAATCACCCGATCAGACCGTTCCATTATAATTCGTCACGTTCTTTGGATCTAATATATAAAACAACCACATTTAATAGAACAGATTAATACATAAATATTCAATCTAATAACATAAAAAAAATAATGTATAAAAGATTAATACTATTTAAGCCTTGGTATAGTGTACAATTAATACTGAAAACACAGAACACTTATGCTCACATTATCAGACACACACACACACACACACACACACACACACACACACACACACACACACACACACACACACACACACAAAATTATTACACATGCACCCTTAATTTAACCCTATACGGAGGGGTGTACACTAAAGTAATTGTGGAATATTGTACTGTTACCCGACCTTAGTAACTGTACAAAATTTCATCAATCGAAAATGTCAGGAAATACGTTAAATTAAAGGTGTAATATTTGAGAACAAACATGAAAAAAAAAAACATGTCAGTTACAGAAAAAAAGTAAAAACATATTTATCAGATCTTTAATTAATTCGCATACTATACGCTAAAAAATTGTATTAAAAAAAAACATTTTAAAAGGAAGGATATACTTTATAATTAAATTTATCATTAAAAAAAAAACAATAAAATAAGAGGTATAAATAATAAAAATGTACACGGGTTAAATTAATTAAAAAAAAAAAATAAGCTGTATGCAAATGAAGTGAGATGTAAAAAAAAAAACAGAAACAATAGCATAAAAAATGAAGTACATATAATAAAAAATTAAATTAAAATTTTAAATATTATATAACAATTTTTAATATTCATGACTTATACGTTTGTATTGAAAAAAGTAAAAAAAATATATATATATATATATAATATATATATATATATATATATATATATAATATATATATATATATATATATATATATATATATATATAATGGTTGTACGGAGGGGAGAAGAAATGTGGTCTTAAAATGTAAAAAAGAATTTTATTTAAATAAGATAACATGAAGAAGAATGAAATGTAAGAGTATGCGTACAAACAAAATTTTAACGGTAACTTGCTGTAAATGCACAGCTTTCATCTAAAAGCAAAATAATAAAGTTTACGCGCAGGAAAAGAACATCTAATATTATATAACATATAATAGCTTTGTGCGTGCGTACTACTCTGCGAGTTGTGTATATGTATGTATGGCACTTTTATAGATGTCCAGAGAATTTGAATATTTAAATTTAGCAAAAGCAATTTGCGAAAAACATAGATGTTGTCGTGTGTGTGTGTATGGATGTGTGTATATGCTTTGATACAGTGTATGAACACACGAACTCTTGCTGCAACAGGATACAATAAAGCACAGATTAAACAGTCTGTATTTTTGCTCGGCAGAGCGCAGCATTGTATTTTAGTTAGAGAGAATGTTTGGGTAATGGGATACGCGGCGGGTGAGGTAGGAGACTCGCGGGCAACGCAGGAAAGGTTGCAGAGGAGCGCGTTGGCAATAAACTGAGTCGCTGGTTGGATGTTATGTGGATAGTGTGGTGAAGAATTGCGGGTCCAGGGAATGCAGGGTAAAGCGTGGTGTACAAACTGGAACGGAGAGGTGCCTTGTTTGTCCGTACTATTGCTTCGCTGACCCCCCCCCCCCCTCGCCGATAGCCCTTTACCCACTTTAACACCCTTCTATATATTTTTACCATTCTAACTCCATCTATCTACCCCCTTATCCGAACATAACACCCTCCTAGTTAATGTTTGTGAGGAATGCGAGACGGTCTAACAGTTTAATTTCAATAAACATATACAAATATAAATTATATCCTAACACAAGTACATGGTTTATTTATGTATCCCTCCTTTAACCATTTAGTATTATTTTTATGACCGCCATATTTAAGATGTTCAACTCGCTGCATAACGTATCCACAAGTAAAACGGAAAAAACAAAGAATTTGTTATTTTATTAAATTGTAGCTACAATAAAATTTAGTACGGTTTACACAATTCTAAACGTAAACCTAATTTTACAGAAATATTTATACTACTATTATAGAAATAAAATTTCCATAAATTCTATTAACCGTAAATTATTGTCCTCTCAACACACACACACCCACACCCCCCCCCCCCGCCACACACACACACACACATACATAGAAATATATTAAATGCATTAGTTACTACATTACATATTTAATTAATTACCAAGGAAACTGCATAAGAATCCAAAGTGAAATTAAGATTATAAGAGGTTACAAAAATTTAATTCCAAAAAATATAATTGTACATTTAAAGATTGGACATCCAAAAGATGTCCTATAACTTGATGTGTTTTTATAACTTAAAAATGTAAAATAAAGTAACTTAAAAAAAGTTAATTAAAAATTTTCTTTTTCTTTTATTAAATCATTTTATGAATAAGGGCAAATTATTTATTATGTAATATACAATACTTTACTGAAATATTACATTACTTTAATTGATTACATTACTGAAATACAAAAATGAATCAAAACCTGCTGTATTAACCCAATTCTGCGTGTGATAATGTGTAAACTTTAAAACATTTTTATTGTTTTCTAAGCTTATTCAAAACCGGTTACATTTACATAAACCTTTAAATTGACCACATCCCTAATTACATGATAAGTCCTCAGCGAAAGTTCCCAAAAATTACACATTAGTATAACAAAAACGTTTATGCCAAGTACATAAAGTTAGCAATTATAAATGACACTTAACACCAGTAGAAAAATAAGATATAAAGTACAAAAAAAAAGATTAACCAATAAAAAAAAGATTTTTCACAATTTTAAATTATACGTCGAACACATAACGCAAATCTCAGTTAAATATAGATATATTAAGACACTATAGGAACACTTACGTCTAGAACGTATAGTTGATTCAACCTTCTAATGTTATCTCCATTTCCTAGTAGGTTTACTGCTAAGTGATTTGTGAAATAGTCGAGCCATTATTCGTACTTTGAACTGAAATTTCTATCACCTCCAGCAAGAACGGTAATCCTACACAATCCTGGATGTCATTGTTTCTTGTAAACCAGGTTACGTCTGTTATACCCCTCACCACCTTATTCTGAAACCTCTGTAAGATGTCGACATTGCTTCTCCTCGCGGTGCCCCATAGTTCGATCCCATAAGTCCAGATAGGTTTTGGAATGTATAGTTTATCAGCAACTTATTAGACAAGGACAAACGAGAACGTCTGCCCAACAACCAGAACATTTCCTTTAACTTTATTTCAAGTTGTCTTCTCTTCTCTCATATATAAACATTCCACGTTAGACGACGGTCGAGGTGTAGAACTAGGTACCCCATTCGCAGTTTGTGAAATTACAACGCCATCAAGGCGAAACTATCAGCAGTTACCTTTCTTCATCTTGAATGTTATGTTTCAGTTTTACTTGAACGCCTATTCTCTCTGTACTCAAATACCTGTTCGTTAAATTCAACTCAAATTGTAGGCTATTCGATATTACAGTTGGGCTGGCATCAACTGCGAGAACAACTGTGTCATTTGCAAAGGAAGCGACAGTAATCTCGTCTGTAGTCAGAAGATCTGAACTAAAGATGGATTATACCCCAATTTAGAGCCCTGAAGCACTTGCGAATTGATTTCGAAGAACGTGGACAACTCCTGGTTACGAATGTTTTACCTGAGAGAAACGTACTTCTAGGTAGCCAGATAGAATAAGGTAATTAATTAAATTGAGGAAGCCTCATCTTCAATTTTTATAATTGTTAAATTGGTTAAAGGTGGAGTTTTTGTTTTCCTATCTTTCGTGCAATCAGCAGCCCTATGTCCTTCACTGGATTTTATACATCGATAAGGCCGCATACAGTTACTTTTTGATGATGGTTCTCTTGTAATTCGGTGCCTCACGATGGCAATGTTAGCGTACTCACGATGGACTGTATGACAGTGAATCTTAAGTTCTTCTCTGATAAGCTTAATTGGAAAAGAGAAATGTAGGTTCATCACTACTATACGCAAGGTTCTTTCATCCTTCCTAGTGAAGATGTGGCCGATCAGATGGTGTTCCCTCAGTAAGTCATTATCTTTTTTTAGGCTGCCACATTCTTTGAAATAATGCTTAGTTGTTTAGAGCTGAATATTCTAATGTTGTCGCATTTATCGACTACTGTTTCAATTAATTCTTATAGCATCATAATTATCACTGATGCCATAAAGAAGTGTAGGTGGTGGCTTAATTACTACTTCCAGTTGATTTCCTTCAACGCAAGATCTTGAAAACGATTCGATAGGGTTAAATCACTAGTTGTTACATGAAACTGAGATGTGTTATGTACATGCAAACCCTGCACCGTTTGCCATGGTACAGGTATTACATGCGGGTTTATGTTGTAAGTTTCGTTTTTACAGTCTTCAGATATATCAAATACAAAATCATTCCTGATGTCTGGGCCGAGACTGCTTTCTTGGATCTCTATTAGAAGCTGACAAGGATCCATGTTTTCTAGACGACTCTGCACAGGAACTACCAGTTGTCAACTTTTCTTATCGATCAGCACAGCTAAAGGCTAATCCATACTTGAAGCCCTTACCGAAAATATTAGGTTAACCTAAAGATCGATTTTACACTGAGTAAAATAAATGTCTATCAAATAATAAATAAATATATAAAATAATACTATTATAATTGTGTAATTCAACAATTCACATCCTCTACAATAATACATTGAAACCAAAAGAACTCAAAAAATTAAATAGTAAATGTAAACAATCTTGTTACTTAAAATAGCTATTTTTGAAAAATAAATAGCAAAATTCCATTTTTTTTTAAATTAGAAATAAAAATTATATTAGAAAAATCATATTTAAATATCTAAACCTTTTGTTTTTTTTTTGTTGTAATAATTGTTTTTATTTACTTTAAATAAAATACGCATGTAAACATAATTTAGTAAAGATAAACTAGCGTCTGGGTTTTTTCTACATTATTTTTACTTCCTTGTACGAAGTAAAGGAAATATCAACAAAAATATCCATTCTAACTAGTTTCGGTGTGATGTCTGTACGTACGTATGTATCTCGCAGAACTCAAAAACGATTAGCCTTATGATTTTGAAATGTTTAATTTAGGACTGTTGTAACAACTAGTTTTGCACTCCCCTTTTTGAACTTTTCAACGATATATCGTAAGTGGTACTTATTTTCATTGGTTCCAGAATTAAAGCCAAATAAAATTTTAATTAATGAAATATTTGGATCTTATAAGGGGGAAGACAGATCACTTCGAATCCTACTTCATCTCTTTTTCTTATTTAAATATATTGATATTTTAATAATTATTAATCTCTGATTGTAAAAGAATAAAAAAAATAGAAAAAAATACCAGAAAACATTAATGAAATAAAATTTTATGTACTTTTAATATAAAAAAAATGTGTATATGTAATTTAATAAGCGTACAAGGAAGTCATGTGGTGTCCACATCAGATTTTTTATTGTGAATTTAAAAATTTATACAAATAATTTATTTATTTATTATTTTCTTATATATATGTAAAATTGGGTCAGATATAATACTAACAAGTTATGAAAATACAATTTTCTAATAAACCTCTTCGCTATACGTTACAACTTCTAGCGTCTGTTAAATGTTAAGAGGTAAGAACTCTTTCCTGAAAATCAAATCACATTTATAATTAGTATTGATCAGATACACTGATGTCAAACGTAGTTTTATAGTTATTATTTATAATTATGAATTTCTGTTTCAACTATTTATAATTACCCTGTGGCGTGCATTTATCAAGTCCTTCACCCGATGCCCATGGCCTTCGATTTCTTTCTTTATCATCTCCAGTGGAATAGGACTAACGTTACCCAACAAGATCATAATTTACAAGGCTATCCTGCGCCCAATCTGGACGTACGGTGTAGAATTGTGGGGTACGGCTAGTACTAGTAATGTGGAAATTATACAACGATTTCAGAATAAAGTAGCGAGGGTAACTGCCGAAGCTCCATGGTTCACGCGGAATGATGGGATTCAGGATTACCTGGAACTCCCATCGATTCGTGAGATTGCACAACAGTGCAATGAGAAATACCTGCAGGGGCTTGAGAATCATGTAAACCACTTTGCAATTAATCTACTCGATAACAGCAGAGACGTCCGTCGGTTGAAATGAGCCCATGTACTCGACTTAGGGTCTGCGTAACAGCTTGGAATCTAACACCGTTTAGTGGTGTCGTATCTAATTTTTTGTTATTTCTCTTTCTTTTTCTTTTTTATTTGTTATTAATGTTTGTTTTGTGGATTATGTGGTGCTGAAATTAAAGTTTTGTGATTTATGATTGCGCTTGAAATTTCATATTTGACTTTTAGTTTGCTTGCAACTGTTTATTGTGTATTATTTATTTTGGGGTTTCCTTAAGGATCTTCTAATCATGTGCTTTTATCAGGAAACTTACTTATGGCTCCGCAGGAGAGCCGATTGTAATTATAATTGTTATTGAGCAAAAAAACTATTTATAGTCGAAACAAGAAACCTAAACAAAGTTATAAATACAAATATGTAACAATTATAGATTTTATTATCTTCTTTCTTAACATGTTCAGTGATACAGAATTAGAACTAAATATAAATCTTCTTCTGTCGATAAGTTGATAGAGCAAAAAATCTAAATATTTTCGATTACTTTAATATTTAAAGATGGAACTACCATAAAAATATGCCAATAAAATATTTTAATGTAATTATTTCTGATGGGATATTGTTTTAATAAAATACACAGAACAACTGTTTTATAAAATCCAACCCCTTCGAGTTATAAAATGATCTCTTGTTTATCTTCAAACGTCGATTTTATTAATTAAAAAAAAAATGCAATTAATTCTCCTCCCACAATATAAGCCACTTTAAGAGATGTAATGACGGTAGTTTAATGTTTTTCAAACATATGTGTTTATATACTAATCGTCAGTACATATATATATATATATAGTTAAACAATTATGGTCACGTATTTTTTAAGAAAAAAATATTCAAAATTAAATTAAAACAGAAGAAAAAATACTATAAATAACTTGAAAAAAACTTCCAATATTTAAATTTATATACGCCTGTAATTTATTGTGACATAAACACGTGACTCCAAAACAGATAAAGAATTGAAGAAATAACAAAGAAAGAGAGAATTAGAGAGAGATGTAGTAAGAAAGAATTAATGAGAAGTTGAATGAGAGAGAAGGAAAAAAATAGCAAAAAAAAGAAGGTACAAGCAACAGACAAAGAAAGGCGCGTGCGACAATTTCTGTTTCATGAGGCCGTTTTTATTCATCATAGGGTCAAGGGAATAAAAAAAAAAGGCTTGCTTGCTGAGTATGAAGGGGAAATGCCATCCAGGCAACCAGACGAACCGGGAGTAGAGAAATTCTGTTTTTCAAAGCGTAAATTTACACTTGTACTGCGTCTGTAATTTATGTGCGCTAAAGGGACCCATTAATTCTTTTCATAAATTTAAAAATAAAAAAATGCAGTTTTTTTTTGTGTTAACAAGGGTATTAGAGTGTGCATAATGATGTTGAGGGCGAAGTAAAATGGAACTTGGTTGGGAAATTTAGTGGGAGAAGGAATTTAAAACTGAAGGAAGGTTTGGTCGAAGTTAAAAAGCATCTAATAACAAAACAGTAGAAATGTAAAATAGAATATAATGAATGAGATATAGTAAGTCATTCATTCATTCTTTTGATTAATATTCTCTTGCGCTAAACTACGGCAGGCCTAACCACAAATTTTAAGCGTTATTTTATATTCTGCAAATGTAAACAATTATACAAATACAGTTATCACAAAGGTTAAAAAAAGCATAAAATTATTGAGCTTTGTTAATTTTTGTCTTATTATGCAGTTTTATAAAATAATTGTAATTTTTTATCCAGACCTAAACGGTGTTTTTCAAACTGTATTTTTTGTACATTACTCTGTCATAAAAACATAATTACGTAGAGGTGGAAAATTAATTATTTTAAAATAAAAAAAATTGATCTTTGGAGAACTGTTATAGGAAAAAGTAGACCATATTAATATTGCAGAAGGTAATAATCTAACTGAAAAAAAAACAAGAATTTCATAACTTTCGCTATTTTGTTGAGGAATCTTCCCACCCCCATCAAAAAATTATTTTTAAATCAAAAATTTGATCTCTTCAGGAGAGATCGTGTACTGGAGAAGAAAAAACAGATTGTTCAGAAATTCAAGCGTATGTATTGGCTAACAAGTATATATGAGGAGACAACTGAGATTATCAGTTGCCTGTTTTTAACCTCTTTCTATAAAAGACCTTCTTGAAACCAATATGGACGGATCGGGTTCAGCTATATAGGACGACTAGTGACAGCAATATTAAAGTGATTCAAAGGTCACAGAACAAGATACTGAGGAAAGTCATCCAACTGGTTTTGTTCGTCAAAAATTCTGAAATACATGAATACCTGGGAATCCGGTATGATCGGAGTGATATTGTTTCAGTTCTAAATAAATTGATAAACTAAATATACATGTAAATCCTCTTGCTTTGAATCTACTGGACAACGGTGATGACATTAGACGATTGAAAACATTTCATGTTTATTACCCATTTAACAAAGTTATTTATTCTAAACAGAAAATAGTGTGGTTTTCGACCCCCAATTTTATTTGGCGTATTTGAAGCTTAATAATTTTTGACTGTATAAATCGATTTTGATAAAATTTTGTTCAAAGACTCCTTCTTGCAAGGAGCGGCAATTAGTTAATAAAATTTTGTTGTCGATATCTCCAGGGAGTGTACGATTTATTGGGGACCAATTTTCTTGAAATTTTTGAAAAAAACCTCACTTTATATTAAACTCAGCACATGCATGCTTGCTTTCATACATTTTTAAAACATTTTATCCAAAATTCTCTCTTCCCAAAAAATCTAAAGAAGCTGTGTCTTTATCTATATATATAAAAATGTTAAGTTCATTTGTGTACGGCTTCAAAAACTCAAAATGTTCTGCACCGATTGAGCTCAAATTTTGTTTTCATCTATTTTTAATAAATCTATCTAACTAATTTTAATTTGTACAGTTTTTTAATAAATAAGAGGCTAATAAATCAGATGGAAATGTAAACAAAGGAAAACCGATCAGATCAATGCAAGATGGCCGCTGTCAAACACAACGACCAATCACAAAGAGCCCGTATGGTCGTTGCCAATGTAAACAAAATCACAACTGCTTAAGTAACAAATTTCTTTGAATTATATTTAACAGCTCAAACATCTGTATTTTATTAAAATAAAAAAAAAACCACCAAAACAAAAAGTAAAAGCCACCAAGAAGGATAACTTACAGTAAATAAATTAAAACACCCAACTTTCTTGTAGCCCAGATAGACTTAAATGCAAACAAAAAAAGTCGAAATGACCAAATACACAGAAAATAATATCCCTACATACAATCGTTTTTTGGTCACTTAGCGTTCTTTGCTATGTAAAAGCAAAGAACAAATTCACAAATAGTAACACTGAAACCACACAACTAAGTATTCGTTTTTTTGTTTTTTCTAACCTCCGAAACCACCGTTATACATTGCTTCAGATGATGATATGAATGATTCATAGCGTATGAATATGCCATGCCTGACCGGGATTCCAACTCGGAAACACCGGATTAAAGTACGAGACGTTACCACTCGCGCCACGGAGGACGGCAAACATATTCGTTAGGAGCCGAATAATAACACGACTTACCAACATGGCGTTGTGTGTCAAACCAATTTTATACGAAATATAATTACTTTTAATACGCGAAACCCTTTACAATGATTGAACATTAACTTAAACCTCTTCAAAAATTATTCCTTTTGACCAAAGCCACATTTTGATATCATTGTTTTTCTATAAAATGGCTGGAATTCTTTTCGTTTAATGATAAGAAGCGTTGTCGAAGACAATAACCGAATTCTCTTCCAAAGGACATAATACACTGCTAAACTATTTCTAAATAATTCAAATTCGTGTAATTTTTTTACGAATCGCGTTTTTATAAAAATCTCACCTTTTTCTCAATTGACCTTCGGGTTTTGTTTTCTTTGGAGACCGTAATTCATTAGTAGATTCATACTCGAGAATCACGTTGTACACTGAAGCAGCACAACTTCTACTTACGTTAGCAGTTTATTAACATCTGAAATCAACGTCGTTTGATAATATGTAATTTGTTAGCATTACTCTGCTTTTGTAAGCATTTAAAATTATGTGTTTTTCGCACGACTTAAGGGCTTTTTTTCGCAGCCCACAAATCTTTATATATAAAAAAGTTAAGTTTGTTTGTGTACGCTTCAAAAACTCAAAATGTTCGGCACCGGTTGAGATCAAATTTGAGCAGATATATAACCCGCATCAAAGATTGTTTTTATCTATTTTTCGCATCAGTCACAACTCGCGACCGCGAGAAAACAGTTTTTTTAACGGTCAGTTGTGTACCAGTGACCGCGCCATCTGCCGGAAGCGAGGGAAACACTCGCCATACTAGCTAACGACAACCGCAGTCACATGTGAAACAATACCTGTTCCCAATTACATTGTTTATTAACAAAAAAAAAAAAAACGTATCCACTTGCATCTGTTTCAGATTATTATACAATCTGAATTAAATATTCACTTTAATCGAGGTACTTTTGTGCGATCGTGTCGTGATAGAGCTGCGCCTTTCACCAAGCTCTGAATTTATTACAAATCGACCAACAGTGGGATATATGTATTAATGACGCGTGCAACACTGCACATCCAAACCAAATTCGCGCATTATTCGCAATTATATTGACCGCTTGCTTCCTTTCATCTCCAACAGAGTTACGGGAAAGATATCGATCGCATATGGCTGAGGATATTTTGCATAGAGTACGCCTAGAAAATACCAATATGACCATGGAATTTACAGAAGGCATTTACAACGAAGCATTGATAAATATTGAAGACAAGTGCTTAGCTATTGCAAATAAAGTTCTTAGTCAATTGGAAATGCCAGCACCCACCCGAGCTGCGATTGCTTCATTTGATGTGGATTTACGCCGTGAACAGAGTTACAACATTGCTGATCTTCAGTCATATGTCCAATCAAACATTCCCAAATTAACGCGTGAACAGAAAGGCATTTACGATCGCGTAATGCAAATGATAAATGACGCAGTTGGGGGGACCTTCTTCTTGGATGCGCCAGGAGGAACTGGGAAAACATTCCTCATTAGATTGATTCTAGCAGGGGTTCGATCAAAAAATGACAATTATCCTGTTGCGGAATATTAACCAGCTAAAACTCTGCAACGGCACGCGACTTGCAGTTGAGAAATTGATGAATAACGTAGTGGAAGCAACGATTTTAACCGGGCCTTTCAAAGATGAAGATGTCCTCATTCCTCGAATACCCATAATCCCGACCGATACACCATTTTAATTTAAAAGATTGCAATTCCCAATTCGATTGGCATTTGCAATCACAATCAATAAAGCTCAAGGTTAATCTTTAGAATTGTATGGTTTAGATTTAGATGCGGATTGCTTCTCACCTGGGTAACTGTATGTGCGTATTCCCGAGTCAGTTAACCAGATAGCCTTTATATCTACGCAGACAGTGGAAAAACAAAAAATATTGTATATCCACAAGTATTGCAAAATTAAACTTCTATGAAACGTATCCTTTGTTTTGTTTCTCATTTCTCATCCATGCAACCACAATGTGCCACAGCGAAGCGTGGCAGGTAGAGCTAGTTTACTGCATGTTTTTTTAATGTATTCCTAATTATAGTAATAGTGCAAGCGACCAAAACAAAAAAACAAAAAAAGTTGGGGAAAATATTGCGGATTTTGAGTCGATTAAAGTTTAAAAATATTTCAAAACAGGTAGTTTCAAATAGTCCAAAACGTTTTTTGATTTATTTAATTTTTGGTGTAATAAAAATTTAAATAATAAACTTTCAGTAATAATATTACAATAAAATGTCATCATAATTTACTTCCCGACCCTAAAAAATAAATCTAACGTAACTTTTTTCAGTGGAAGTTTTTTTACTCCAAAAACATTTCTTGGAAGGTGATTTTGGAAATGGGGACCAGAAAAAATACAAATTTTTAAAACTTTTTTTGGTTTATCTAACCATATGATAATTTTGCAATAAAATTCATCATAAATTATCCTCACCCAAAAGAAATCTTAGGTACCTTTTTCATGCATAATTATTTTTCTATTATATAAGAATAAATAACCAATGGCAGGAAGGTATTACAACTTTGTTGTCAGTTTTTTTATTTAATTTTTAAATGCTTGGGCAAATATTTAATGACAATGTTTGGCTGCTTGAAAATCACTTGATTTTCAGTTGAGTATAAAAAAAAATCTATTAACAAAATAAAATAATTTCTACCAATATTCCCATACGCTCGCTCAAATTACTAGATATTTTATACGGTTTAAATGATGAAAAAACTGTAAAAATTAGAAACAAATCATATTTCATATGTTATTTTATCCAAAATTGTTATTATATAGTTATCGAATTTAATAAAATTTAAAAAAAATTACAAATTTATTAAAAATCTATTGTATTAAAAACTTTTTAATTGACTCTGATAATAGCTACGGGTGGGAGTAGTGAATGGGTAATACATATACAATGTAACACACAACGAGTCGGGAGTTAACCCGAATCATGTGAAACCAAGCGTAGACCCCATGGGTAATGGGTCATGAATTCCTACCAGTAATATAATAATTATATTATTATGATTACATTATCGTAACATTAATAATAGTAATAATAATTATTATTACTATTTATTAATTAAATAATTATCATTACCTTTAACTAATTACTATTATTTATTAAAATTAATTGAAATGTTGTAAAACTAAAGCACAGTATACTCTACTTAATTACAAAATTTAAAGCAGATTTATTCGGAAAATGCAATAATAATTAAATGGAAATTTACTAGGCCATCCAGATATATTTAAAGCAAGGTATTGTTATAGAATAAATCAATTTAAATCACAACTATAATGAAACTCAAGCCATCACAAAATTATCTTAGTTTTTTCGTTTAAAAAGTAAATAATGAAATATTAAAGTTATTTTATTTTTCTGTTCTTTAATCATTTTTTATCGTAGTAAAATTATGTTTTAAAAATTAAAGTATCCATGAATGTTTGTACATGTGTTTGTTTAAAATTTGAGAACCATTCAGCCCATCTGAATGTCTTTTTATTATTATATTTCTTGAACTACGAAAAAGGTTTTAAAAATAAATTTATCAACCAATAGGTGATTAGTAAGGGTTAAAAAGAAATCATGCAGTGTCATATTTTGTGTAGAAATATTCTGAAACGCTGATAAATAAATACCATTCTGCAAAATGGTAGCTATAAGGATTCCTACAAATGAAATTTAGAGAATAGACAACATGTCATATATCAAAACCATATAAAGTATTCTTACAGATACCAGAATTTTAATAAAAAAATATTAGATTATTTCAAGGAATAAAAGCAATTTTTTCATGAAAATTTCATAACTGACTGAAGAATGTAACTCAATTTTCAGCGTCATAGTTTTTATGTATTTTAACTGTCAATTATACGGCATTGTTATAAGGAAAAATAACATGATTTCCGTAAAAAAAAATCTAGAATATAGTAGTAGTATAATTATACCGAAGTTGGGACAAATTCAAGGTCATCCGACGCCAACGGTTGTGGTGCGGCATACGTGAACACCCGTGCGAGGAAGATCGTAAAACAAACATGTAACAAACATAAAACAATTACAAAAATTGGTCCAGTCTCACACGAGGTCTTCATCTTACCTCCCCACTCTAACTTCGCACAAGGGTTTACACAACAAAACCTCGCCCGGTGGGGTTGGATGACTTTGAATTTGTCCCAAATTCGATATAATTGTTATAGTGTTAAATTTATAAGAGATGAAAAGTAACCATGGTGGCGGGGATAGCCTTAACAAAGAGATGGTTAGATGCCTTCAAGGATAGTCAGCTACTGCTGAGGTAGACTCCCTTAGCTAATCTGAAGTCCAGTGGCCAGTGCAACACGCCTCTGAGTAATGTCGGAAGGCGGGTATCGGGGCATGCAGTATTAAAAGGGAGAGATTTTAATCGGTGAGAGTCCGATACTACCGTCTGTTATCCGGGCGGGCTGGCACAGCTTTCCCCTCATTCAACGTAAAAAAAAAAAAAAAAAAAAATTAGAAAGTATATTGTTATTTTTTATGCAACCACCAGGTAGATACTGTACAGATGTCCCGGGAGGTGTTAGAAAAACCTAGATGAATGAATCGAAAAAAAAAGAAAATAAATCAGTTCATGTGGACAAATGAACTATTTAGATTCATCTTCTCCTCTGTCCTCAATTTTATGTGTTTTTCAACAAAAATTTATATTTTAAGAAAAGATTGAATGTGATATTTACCCAACAACATCTTTTACAAAATAAATAACCTTAGAAAATTCCAAACTAAGGCTATTTAAATTTTTTAATCATTAATAGCTCCAAAATATAATAATCGAATTGTATTAAATAAAATGTTAAGTCCGTATTTTAAACAAAATGATACCTCATTTGTCCAAATCATTAATAAAAATTTGAGATAAGGCTGAAATTGCTAATCTGCAAAAATTATTACATCTGTCTGCTTGTTTTCACTTCCATTTTTAATTGAATTAAAAGTAATTAATAATAATTTCTATAAATATTATTAATTTAAGTAATATTAATATTTATAACCTTACAAATAATATAAAGTATCAAATATAAATTAAAACATGTATAAAAAACAGCTTTCTCATATTAAAAAAAAGCTGACACAGTAGCAGGACTTTCCCGTCACGTGATTTTTTCCTGATGCATGGCTTACACACACAACTTATTCTAAAATATTTACTTTATCTAAAATATTTATTACAATATTTTTTGTTTATTTAATTCTTACTAAAGCGCGCGCACATACCGTATTTCATTCGCGTGGGTCTGGCAGTAAACAGTCACATTAAATTCTATTTTAAATATTATTCATTTATTTAATTCTACCGCTAACATATGACGTCACAACATAGCGGGCAACTACAAACTGTACTGTTATGAATGAACTTCCGTACAGCAGCTACGTTAGTGCTATACTAGCGCTCCATGTGGTGAGAGGGCGCACTATTGACGCAGTATATCCACTTAGCCACTAGTTTATTACGAGCATTTTTTTTGGTGTGGGTGTGCGATTATGCCAAAAATATTTTTAGAAATAATATAATTTTTTTAATTGTTAACAAATGTGCCAAGAAAAATAAGACCTTAATTAAGTGAAATATCGAGATACTGAGGGTGAAGTTGCTTCACCTTTAAAAGGGGGTGAATGCTTCACCCCCGTGACCTTTAAGTTGAAAATTTAATGGCATCAATGCCCCATATATAAAAGTAATCTGATCAAGTTTGGTTCAAATCGGTTCAGTAGTTATGAAGATATAAGGTGATTTAGAGGACGACACCGAACATTGACACGTACATACGAAGATCCGGCAAGTTTCCATCCGGTGTTTTGGGTTCCTTACGTGTCAGAACGTAAAGATCTGGTGAAAACCGCATATAACCAAATTAGAACGATTGCAATACTTTTCCTTATAAAGCTAAAGCTATAGCGCTAGACGGGAAAGTAAGAAACTGAAGAGCCGGTTTCGACATTACATCATATAACGTGTAAAACCAAAAAAAAATCTTTCGGTTTGATAATAAAACTTTTTAATATTACACTTAAAAAATAACGTAAATTATTATTATATAATATTCATTATTATTAGATATATTAATAGTCTAAAATTGTTAGACTGTTAACTAATTACGTACTAAAACTTGACGCTGAGAAATGTTTATCTTCAAATGAAATTTGTATGATTTTTAAGTTCAGTTTTATTCAAATAACTTTTTTCTCACAGCGAAAACTTTATTAAAAGTTTTTTGTATAAAAACTTAAGTTTTTAAGAAGAAAATAAGAGCATCGCAATAAAATCTCAACAATAAACAAATCATATGTAAAAGAATATTTAAAAAAAACATTGTTAAAAAACAGAAAATAAATTTGGCAACAAAATTATTTTAAGTTTGTTTGTAATGATATATGAACATTTTTGTTAACTTTATTGTGGTTGGAAAGGATTTTACGTAAAAAAAAAAATAAATAAACGAAGAGGAAAAAATAAAGAAAAGAGGGAGACTATGTGGTTTTTTCGTGTTTCTAAGGCAACCCTTTGTCCCACTCGTCATGTCTCCCTTCCATAATTCTTTTCCTCTCTCTCCTTTGCAGTATTTTTCTCGTTGCCTCCATACCGTTTCATACGTTTGTTGGTTTTCACACCGGGGTGCACGCTTACATCGAAGTCCTATTTTCCACATTAAACTTTACCTTCTCCTCCGACCATCTTACAAGCGCCATTCCCTATCCACCGCATAACACACACCGATGTCGTACAGAATATTCAAGAAGTCAGTCGGGGATTTTGGATTAAAGGGGAGATACGTGGTAAGCGTAAAAGAGATAGAGAATGAGAAACGGAAAGCGAGATGAAAAGAGAAACAGTCAGATGGACGGACGAAGGGGGAAAGGTGGGCAGTACACATCAAACGTCAGACAGAAAGTGAATTATGCAAACCTGACCATTGGCAATTCAGTTTCTCTCTAGGGAAACAAAGTTCAACTCATGCCATCTATAGAAGTCTACCCTTTTACAATAAATACGAGTCACGGATGAGACTATATACAACTGGGACGGACTACGAGAACAGCATACAACTCTTTAACTATAAAACATTAGCGTCACTGTGACTGTAATACTGTCACTAACTTAGTACAGTAAATGTTAAGATAAAAAGTGTTAAAATTCACGTGTAGATCTGTTTAATTATTATGCTAATAATTAATTTTTATTAATAAAAAAATATATGGAGTAATTTAAACCATATAAAAACTACTTGGACCATCAATACATACTTTAAATTAATGTTATTTACAGTGTATAGATGAAAGTACGTTTTTAATGATATACTATTTATCTCTTTATTCGATTATTAATATGAATTACTTAAGAAACATAAATAAAATGAATTATTTCAATCTTACAATATCAAACAGAAAAAATTGATGTGGACACAAGATGACTTCCTTGTACGCTTTCAAATTACATAAACACATCTTTTTAAAACGAAACTTAAATAAAATTTTATTTCACTAATAACTTATGATTTTTTATTTATTTATTATTGAATTATTATTTATTGTAAAAGTTATTTTAATAATTTTTAATAAATATTTAAATTTATTACTAATAAATAATATTAACCTAAAAAAAAATTAAAAGAAAAGAGATGAAATCTGATTTAAACCAATGTGCCTTCCCCTTGTAAGATGCAAATACGAGGGTTATTTTTTTTTCAAGGTCCGATCGGTCATGAAATTAAAACCACAGAGAAAATAAAAATTTTTTATTTGTAACAAGTACTTACATAGTTACGCTATTTATCTACATAGTCGCCACTCCGATTTAGACATTTGTCGTAGCGTGGTACCAACTTTCTAATACCCTCGTCATAGAACGGAGCCGCCTGTGTTTTCAGCCATGTTTCTACGCTAGTCTGCAGCTCGATGTCTGTCCCAAAATGTTGTCCTGGTAGCCAGCGTTTGATGTGAGCAAAGAGGTGAAAATCGGATGGAGCCAATTCCGGGCTGTATGGTGGGTGAATAAGAATAAGCGGAGAGGAATGTTATCAGGCATTGTCTTTCTCCATGACAATCCTCGGCCGCACACTGCAGCTGTAACGAAGAAGCTCCTGCAGCGTTTTCGTAGGGAAGTGTTTGATCACCCACTAGACAGCACGGACTTGGCTCCATCTGATTTTCACCTCTTTGCTCACATTAAACGTTGGCTAGGAGGACAACATTTTGGCACAAATATCGAGTTGCAGACAAGCGTAGAAACGGCTGAAAACACAGGTGACTTCGTTCTATGACGAGGGTATTGGAAAGTTGGTACAACCCTACGAAAAATGACTAAATCGGAGTGGCGACTATGTAGAGAAATAGCGTAACTATGCAAGTACTTTTTACAAATAAATTTTTTTTTAATTTCACTGTTGTTTTAATTTCGTGACCGATCGGACCTTGGAAAAAAAATAACCCTCCTATTTCATTAATTAAAATTTTATTTTGCTATAACTCTCGAATCAATGAAAATAAGTACCAGTGGAAAGCTCTCAATGAGGGCTTGTTACTGTAGTTAAGGAAAAGTCCAAAATCTAATTTTTTTTTAATTTTGCCTTTTTTGAACATGTTTGGTCCAGTCTATTGCAATTAGAAAAGGTACTGTATGTTACAACAGTCCTAAACCAAAAATTTCAACATCCTACGGCTAATCGTTTTTGAGTTATGCGAGATACTTACGTACGCACATATATACGTATGTACGTACAGGACGTCACGTCGTACTGGTCAAAATGAATATTTCCGTTGAAATCTGAAAACCGAATTTTTTCGCGATCACAATAATTCCTTTACTTCGTACAAAAAAGTAAAATCTTATTAAAAAAAAAAAACAAAAAAAAAATTACTATATTTTACTTAAAATAAGAAGTAACAATTATTTTTATTAATTTACAAAATTTAGTAAGCTAAATTTATGAACAGAGTTGAGATGGTAAGGCTGGACATTGACTAATTCTAGTTACCTATAACGTCCTGTCGTGGTACACGATCCACTCCATTTTACTATCAGCAGCGTCAATAATACTTCAGACATCACAGGTAGAATTACTGCACGTCTACTGTTTATTTTTTCTTAACTTTGCCAAGCGATAGCTGTTTGAACTTTCTTTGTATTGGTCTTTCTTGAGATAAACTTTATCTTATCGTCCTTCTTGTACGAGAAGTGGATCTGGGAATGGTTACCAGACCAGGGGAAGTTAAAACTACATTGTAAGGCTTTTATTTTCGATTTGTACAGTATACAGTTTAATTTATATTTTATCAAGTTTTTATTTCAAAAATACAAGAAATATGTTTTCTATTATTTTTATATTTGTCTTTTTTTATAATTAGTTTTAATATTTACTAATTATAATTATTTTTAATTAAAATGCGCAGTTAATACTGGTTTTACACTCCTGTAATTTTTTTTGAGCATTTTTACGTTATTTTATTCCAACACCGTTTATGATTGCTCTGTTTTACCGAAGATACAAAAATACAAGAAAGACTTTTATATGTAAGACTTTAAAACAATTTTAGGGGAAAATTTTTCCTAATTTCGATGGAATATTGGCTTATTTTTCAAATTTATTCGCCAGGAAAAAAATATGAAAAGAGAAGAGAATAAAATTTGCAAACTTTACATGCATTTTTTTTAACTTTCGATTAAAATTTACTATCTTCTTGCAAATAGTGGATTTTATAATCACAGAAAATCTCTAAAACTTTTAATCTCTAAAAGGCACAATGATAAACTATTATATAGCATATTGCTTTTTTGAATGAATAAACCTTTATTTCCCTTGTACAAAATATGACAAAAAAGGAATTAAAATATATAATTAACAAACATAATACCTGCAAAGGATAACCTGTGCGCAGGTATGAGTCACTTTATATAATATTTATAAGAGAATATAAAAATTAAAACTATTATCAAAATAACTAAAATTTCCTATAGGAATAAATGAATTTTCTTACCCCCCCCCCCAAAAAAAAAAATAATCATGATTGTTAAAGATAAATATCAATTAATATTTAAACTTATTATCTTGGAAAATCATTGCTTTTACTTCGAGTGTGAGATTTCCATGTAAAAAGCAACTTCGAAATACATCAATTTATAAAAACTTACAGATGAGAGGTGTGGCTATTAAATAACGAGACTAACACTGCTACAGATGAACTGCGCATGCGCCAAATTTGTACGACCGACAGCTGTGTAGCGTAAAGACTTCTCTTTCGATTGTTGCCAGTAAAGTTTCCGTAGACATATTAGTCTGGTCTTCATTTGGATAACATCTATTTTTTTTTGTTTTGCCGAAAAAATTACAAGTGTTTTATAAGAGCAAATAATGTTCGTAAAATTTCAGATGAAACTTGAAAAAACCGCTACTGAAACTTATCTCTTATTAAAAAAAAGGTATATAGCAATGAATTTTCTATCACGTGCGCGGGTTTTTGAGTGGTTTAAGCTTTTCCAAGATGGCCGAGAAGACGTTGAAAATGATCTTCGCCCGGGTCGTCCTTCCACGTCAAAAACGGATAAAAATATTGAATAAAATTAATAATTTGATCCGATCTGACCGCCGGTTAACTATTCTTGTCTTCATTCAAGTTCTTTGCTTAACTCCGTAAAATAATAAGGATAAAAGATCCGAATCGTGGAAGAACAAGTCATGGGTTCTTAATCAGGGCAATGCACAGACTCACACTGCATTTTCTGTCAAGACGTTTCTAGCAAATTATAATATCTCAGTGTTAAACTATCCACCTTATTCGCCTGACCTGGCACCATGTGACTTTATCTGTTTCCAAAGGTCAAATCTGCACAAAAAATAACACGATTTCAGACCGTTGAAGCTGTGAAACAAAAAGCGGCATGCGTCATGAAAGAGCTTACAGGAGACTTCCCGCACTGTTTCGAACAATGGAAAAATTCGAATGGAGCGTTGTAGGGTTAAAGGAGGGTTGTTTATTGACAAGGATAATAACTAAATATGTATAAATTTAAAATAAAATATTTTATAGCATTAGTCTCGTTATTTAATAGCCACACCTCGTATCATTTATATTAGGTTGTCTAAAAAATACTGAAACTTTGGAAGTCAAAATTGATAACATATGTATGGTTATTTGAAAGTAACATTATGATACATCAATTTTTTTTTATGACTTCCTGCCAATTTTCCGGCAACACCATAATCCCGTCACTGTAGAAGTACTGTAGTTTCTGATCAAAAAATTGTGACACGTTGTTTTCACATGCCTCTTTTAAACTAAATTAACACTATTCTGGGAGTTCTGCAGAGACCGAAACAAATGATAGTCAGATGGTGCCAGGTCCAGGCTATAAAATCCACCGGTTGGTCTAGTGGTAAACGCGTCCTCCCAAATCAGCTGAATTGGAAGTCGAGAGTTCCAGCGTTTAAGTCCTAGTAAAGACGGTTATTTTTATACGGATTTGAATATTAGATCATGGATACCGATGTTCTTTGGTGGTTGGGTTTCAATTAACCACACGCCTCAGGAATAGTCATACTGAGACTGTACAAGACTACACTTCATTTACACTCATACATATCATTCTCATTCGTCCACTGAAGTATTACCTGAACAGTTAATTCCTGGAGGCTAAACAGGAAAAAGAAAGGTCCGGGCTATAAAATGGTTGCATTAAAACTTCCCATCCTGATCCTTAGGGAAAGACACATCCGTGTGGCAGTTTTGGTCGCCACGCCACCCCCTCCATATGTGCCCCTTATGGGCTTTCCCGGTGGTGATTTCAAAACCTCGGTAAAAGGCATCTCTCAGCCTTAATCCTGCCTCAATCACGATATTACCGATGCGAATGCCATATGTGGCATTTCCGTCAGTGTACAGCTATCTAAAGAAACCATAAAAACAAACAAAACACATTTTATTGACTCTTAAGCAAGACCGATTTGACAATATCCGAAGGAACTGACCTACTACCCCAAAGTATATAGAGTGAGTTTTCAGTCACGTTCTCTCAATCTCTGACGGATCGTTGAACATGTATGTGGTCTGGCGTTGTCAGCGCGGTATATGACACTTTTTCTGTTGACCAGTTCAAGCTGTTTCTTTGCTAGCTGTAATCGTGCTAATCGTTGACAGAATAAGTCTGAGTTTATCTTTCTGCCTTTCAGTAGCAGTTCGTAATGCACGATGCCCTTTGAAATCCCACCAAACGCACAGCATAACCTTCCTGGGCGACAGTGTGAGCTTTGTCACAGACCGTGGAGCTTCTCTTCGCTTCGACAACGATCTTTTTCGCACCTTGTTGTCGTAGGTTATCCACTTTTCATCACTCGCGATTAACTGCTTCAGAAATGGCTCGATTTCGTTACATTTCAGCAGCGATTCGCAGAAAGAAATTCGGTCGAATATATTTTTCTGAGTCACAGCTCTTCCGGCATTGGTTGAGCTGTTTTTTGTATCCAGCTTTCTCATAACGGTTTAGCGCTGTATAGTGATGGATGTTCATCTCATTGGCGATATCATGAATGCTTGCATGCCGGCCTTCCACGACTTCTGCCAGAATACACTAACGCAATTTCGTACGCAAAAAGCTCAATACGTTTTAGATTACCCATTATATTATTCTGATCATGTATAGTATATATAAATATATATATATATATATATATATATATATATATATATATATATATATATATATATATATATATATAATCTTTTTAATTATATATTGAAAGATTCCTATTTCTTATAAAAATTTTTAATGTCTATATACAGCGTGTAAAAGATTTGTACGACAGAAAGTGCTTTGTGTGACGGTAAAGTGTTTTTTCACCAAAGTCTTTTTTCCTTGCAATGTGATTCCAAGGAAAAAAGAATTATCACCCATGTGGTAAGTGAAGAAAGCTTTAATAAAATTATATATAATATATACATATACAGAATGTCTTACGAAGAAAGAAAAAACCTTCAGGACATGTTTTACTAGTGAAAATAATGAAAAACGTTCATATAAATATAGGTCTGGAAACTCTTTGTTTTCGAGTACAATTAGCGAAAGATTTCACCTGGATTTCAGCTCTTCTAATAAAAAAAAGGCCTACTGTAATTTTTGAGACCCAAATTAAGGAGTAAAGTTGGTGGTTTTACATGTAATATAAGCTGTAAAATAGGATAAAACAGGTCCCAGAACTGTAACTCCAGTAGTTTTTAAGATATCTGACGTAAAACACAAAATTCGGTGTCGAAGTTTTTTCAGGTTTGTTGTACAATAGCTTTATTATATGACTAATAAATGCGGAAAATTAATTAACAAGACTTGTAGAGAATTTAATTCTGAAAAATTTAATATAAACACAGTCAATAAAAAGTATATAAAACTTCTAAAAATCGGTTTGTTTATTGAAGCGAAATAAACAAAAAATAGACAGAGAATCGTATTATTATTTCTGTAACTAATAAAAAATGTAGAATCTTAATGTAGAAAAACAAAACGGAAGATATATGAGATGATAAATGGTAACAGAATAACAAACCTCAGTTACAATAATTGTCCGAAATTTCCTTCTTCACAATGTACACAGCATTCTATTGTAAAATATTTCCAGTGGTTTTACGTTTCATTTCAGGATAGTCTCGTATAAATTCAATAGCATTTCGTATTTCAATGATCAACTCTTCCTTAGTATTAACTTGGTATATTATCATTTTCATGTAGCCCCGATTGAAGTAGGCCTAATCTAGTGGCGTTAAGTCAGGTGTAGTTGCCAATCGATTGATCCACCACGTTCAATCCACTAAAAAGAAATTAACATTCTACTTACTAAAGAAATGATTTTTACCTACTAAAGAAAAGTATGCCGTTCCACTATCATGCTGGAGAATAATTTGCAATCTAGTTTGTAAAGGTACATCCTCCAAACGAACCGGCAAATATTTTCAAGAAATGAATGTATGCATTTCCCGTAAAGGTTTCATTGAAAACAAATGGTTCCAGAATTTTATCATAAGTAATGCCACACAAAACATTAATGTGAAATCTATGTTGGAAACTAGTTTACACTGTACCATGTGGAGGATTTCCTCCATAAGTGATTATTTTTAGAAAATAATCACTTATGAAAAACTTATGAAAATAAGAGAAACTGAATACTCCGTTTCTCTTAAAAGTGGCTTCATCAGTAAATGAAATTGGATTTACCTTATAGCACTGTCTACAACCCAATGACATAAGTTTAACTGGTCGGGATAATCTGTTGGCCGCAAACTTTAAAATTTTTGCAAGTGGAAATGATAAAGATTTTCTTTCCGTAGGATGCGCCACACTTTGTTTTTCGAAAAATCAGTACGACATGAAATTAGCCTTCTACTAGTGTCTGGTCTACAGTGTACATGCTAAATCACAAAATGTTTATCATTAACACGATGATTTACATGGCGTTCAGAAGAAAACGAAATCGTTGTAAATGACCCTTTCGTTCGTAAATTCTGATATACCGAAGAACGTATAAAAAGAATGTCTATTAGAAACAGAAAAAATAATACGATTTTCTGTCTATTTTTCGTCTGTTATGCTTTAATATAAAACTGATTTTTAAAAGTTTTTATTTACTTTTTGTTGGTGTAGTTACAATAATTTTCTTAGAATTAAATTCTCTACATGTTTCGTTATTGAATTTAACAAAGCTATCCTACAATAAACCTAAAAAAAAATTTTTTTTCGACACCGTATTTTGTTTTACGTCGGATATCTTAAAAACTAATGGAGTTACAGTTCTGGGCCCTCTGTTTTACCCTATTTAGCAGCTCAAATTCCATAAGTGATTACCAACTTTACTCCTTTATTTGGGCCCCAAAAATTATAGTAGAACTTATTTTTTTTAGAAGAATTAAAATCCGGGCGAAATCTTTCGCTTGCCGTAACTCGAAAAGAAAGCGTTTCCAGACCTATATTTATATGAACTTTTTCACTATTTTCACCAATAAAACATGTCCTGAAAGTTTATCAATTTCTTCTTGGGAAAATTTCTCTCTCTCATCCTCACTCTCTCTCTCTCTCTCTGTGTCTGTGTGTGTGTGTGTGTGTGTGTGTGTGTGTGTGTGTGTACATATATATATATATATATATACAACTTTAAATAATTATTCAAAAAAAAAATGGTACTGACATCAAGACTGTAATGTGAAGCACGTATATAGTTTTGCACTGTCCTTTCTGACGCTGTGTATTATAATATACGAGGTGTGTGAGCAAAGTAATGAGATTGGTAACACTGCGAGCGATCTGGCAACGCTGTGTCTACCGGTCTGTGCTAGACCGCTTTATTCATTCCTTCCACGTGCTCAGTACGAGTTTCAACTCCGTTCAGCCAACACAATATTTTTGACAGCGCCATTAGTGAAGTTATGTTTTTGTTGTGTGTTACGAAAATGGAGCACTGGAATTTAGAGCAACGTTGTGCAATAAAGTTTTGTGTCAAACTTGGGGAATCCGCGGGTTTGACCTTTGAAAAGTTAAAAAATGCCTATGGGGAACATTGCTTATCAAGAGCACAAGTTTTCCGCTGGCACAAATCATTTTTGGAAGGCCGAGAACACGTTGAAGATCAACCTCGCTCAGGGAGACCTTCAACTTAAAAATCTGACGAAAACGTTGAGCGATGAGGGTTCTTGTGAGATCAGACCGTAATTTAACAATAAGGATGATGAGTGAACAGTTAAATTTAAACCCTTTTACCCTACAACAAATTTTGACAGACGATTTGTACATGCGAAAGGTTTGTGCGAAATTGGTGCAGAAAACCCTCACAACGGAACAGAAAGACAATCGAAGATGAGTGTGCGTTGATGTTCTTGAGAGGATTGACAATGACCAAGAATTCTTCAATCGTGTGATCACAGGTGATAAATCCTGTATATTTGAGTACTATCCTGAAACAAAGAGTGGCACCCTCCGTCATTTCCTTGACCGAAAAAATGTCGAATGAGCAAATCAAAGATCAAAACCATGCTGATTTGCTTTTTTGACAGTAGGGGTATCTTGCATGAAGAATTTGTTCCTCCAGGACAAACAGTCAAAGGTGTCCTTGAAAGGCTCAGGAAAAGAGTGACTCCCGTGAAACCAGACATTGCAAACAAGTGGATGCTTCATCATGAGAATGCCCCGTGTTACACGGCCATTTCTACCAGGGAATTTTTGATCTCAAAACGCATTTCTACGGTTTCTCGACCCCCCCACTATTCACGTGATTTGAATTTTTGTGACTTTTCCTTTTCCCAAAATAAAAACATATCTTAAAAGGACATCATTTTGGAACTCTGGAGAACATTCAAAAGACTGTGACCGACCAGTTAAAAGCTCTACCAGTTGAAGCCTTCCAGCGCTGCTACCAAGAGTGGGAACAACGACTCCGACGGTGTATAGCTACCCAAGGGAACTACATTGAAGGGGGTAATATTGTTGTTTCAAAAAAATAATAACTTTGGTAAGTAAAAAGTCAGTCTCATTACTTTTCTCACACACCTCGTATAATGTACTCGTATATTGGGTCTGAAAGGTTTAAGACGAGATATCTCGATTTTTGATGATGTTATTTACGGTACTATATATCATATGTAAAAACTCGCATTACCTGCCTTATAAAAGACCTCCTTCCTTTTTTCCTGTTTAGCCTCCGGTAATTACCGTTTAGATAATACTTAAGAGAATGAATGAGGATCATATGTATGAGTGTAAGTGAAGTGGAGTCTTGTACATTCTCAGTTCGACCATTCCTAAGATGTGTGATTAATTGAAACCCAACCACCAAAGAACACCGGTATCCACGATCTAGTATTCAAATCCGTGTAAAAATAAGCGGATTTACTAGGACTTGAATGCTGGAACTCTCGAGTTCCAAATCAGCTGATTTGGAAGCCTTAAAAAAGACCATATAACATTTAACGTGACGCATGCATGTAGAGTATCATGATTTCCACTCTTCGTACTTACCCGGCGGACGGCAAAAACATTTTTGAGAATTTTAGTTTTGTCAATTATCACCGAATTTAGGTATCTAAAAGTTTTTTCAACATCATGGTACATCGCGAAAAGCAGCTAAGTCGATTTCAATAAGGGTTATTTCAATCGGATTAATAGGAAAATTGTTTTATGGGAACAATCATATTATATATATATGGGTCGAATACATAACCTCCTTCTTTGAAGTCGGTTAAAAGTAAATTCCATTTAATTTACATTTTTAACGAAAGAATTATTAACAAAAATATCCCTCCCACCTTTATAGGCTGGATTGATTTTTAATAAAATTTTAATTTCTTAATTTTAATTTAATCTAACTTCCTAATTATAATATTATATTGTTATATTATTTTATTATATTGTGATGTAATAGAACGTGTTTTCCAATTCTTGAGGTAATAGTAGATAATTAAAAACAAATAAAATTTTTAAATAAATTTTCCAATAGTCATTTTAGGTTATTAACTACATTTTTAATGTCATTGGACAGGGTTAAATTAGTAAAAATATTTAAAAATTTTTACAAATCAGTTTAGAACTTTTTTTTAATATAAAATTTCTCTCGTTGAGAGGTCATAACGGTACAAATTATTTCCAACTTTAATCTCTAGGGAGGAAAAAACTGAATTTTAAGCTTTATGCAAATAACTGGGAAAGTTCAGATCGATGACAGCTTTTCTTTTATTTATGGTTATTGTGGATTGTAATCTTCTTTAATTTATTTTTTTAATTAAATTCTGATATTGTCTAACTTTTACAATCAAATTAAGTTACATGCTTAGGTATGTATTTTTCTCTATTTAAATTTTTGCAATAATTTCCAGCAAGTGCATTTTACATCTTTCTTTTTTATAAGAGCGGATTTAGAATCACAGAATAATGAGTTACAAAATATTAAATAACAAAAAAAAATACAGTTTTTTTAAATATTTATGATTTAATTTTTTGGTATCATTAAAAATAAATTTAAATAGTTGACAATTACACAGTTGCAGGACTTCCCGTTGACAGACAATTAAAAATATTTATATTTTTATTTAAAAATAATATTTTTTGTATTGTTGTACGTCAATACTACACTAGCGCTCCTTGTAATGACAGGGGGTACTATTGATGCAATCTACCCACTTAACCACTAGTTTAGAGTATTTTTTAGAATGGGGTGCGATTTTGAAAAAAACGGGTTTTTTTAAAAATATTATTTTTTAATTGTTAACAAATGTATCTAGGAAAAATAATACCTTGATTAGCCGAAGTCTCAAAAATACTGAGGGTGACCTTATTCTACAGCCTCACCTTACATTTAAGTTGAAAATTTAATTGCATCAATGCTCCGTATACAGAAATAATCTAACCAAATTTGATCAAAATCGGTCCAATTGTTCTGGAAGTATAAGGTGTAAGACAATGAACACACATTGGTACATATGGATATCGGGAAAATTTCCATCCGGTTATTTGGGTTCCTTAGGTGTCAAAACGTCAAGATCCGGTGAAAACCGTAGATACCGAAATTGGACTGATTACATTACATTACCTTCTACAGCTATAGTTCTGCTACAACCCTAGACAAGAAAGTAAAAGGCAAAACAAATCTTGCATTGTGGATGAATGGTGATATATTTTGTAAAAAATCATTATTTAAATTATACAAATCAACATTTAAAAATACCTAGTTCTATTTAGAACAGTTATAATGTGCTATTCTTTAAGGAACCTTTAGTAAAAATGGGAAAAATATTGAATAAAATTTTCTATCAATTTATTTAATTTAATTCTTGAATCTACATCTCAACATTAATTAATTTTTCAAACATGGTACCGCTGATATATTAAATAGATAAATTAAAAATTAATATAATCCACTCTACCACCACGTTGATATGTTCTCTAGATCTTTCGACTTACTTGGAAATCATCATCAGGAGTTGAAATTACTGTATTAAAGCCAAACGTTTAAAAAATTATAATTCAAATTTAAAAATATCAGTTAGAGAACATATCAGCGTGCTGGTAAAGTGGATTATATTAATTTTTAATTTACTTATTAATGAATAAATTGTCTTTATTAGCGCAGTTTAAGAATGCTTTAATTTTCACCGCTTGAATTTTTTCATTAAATAGATTCTCAGTTATTATTTATTAAATATCATAAAAAAAAATAATTTACCCAAAAGAGAATGAAACTTCCGTTCCACGATTGAAATAAAAAATAAAATAAACTTTTAAGAAAGTTTTTTTTCATAAAAAAAAATTATTTTCATAAATTTGTGTTCTAATTAAAGTAGAAAACAAAAAATTCATTACAAAGGGGAAAGTAACTCTCGCTAGCAATCACGTTAAATTATTTATTTATATTTCTTTTCTTATTTTTATTAAGGATTTTCATCTACAAGGGTTTTCTTTTGGCGGCAGTTTAATCTTTCCGTAATAACTCATTTGCTTGTTACACGTACCAGTATTATATATTAAAAAACCGTGCAAATTGTACAAGTAATTAATTTTTTCAATTTTTCTATTTATTTACTTTTTAAAGTAGATACCAAATTAAGAGTTTGTTATTTAAACGATAGGTGCTTTTAATTTGGTACCAAATGCAAAAAGTCGAAATTTTAATATCAGAGAAGTTTTATTCTTTACTCTTTCCAAAGAAATTAAGGTGATGTTCAGTTGTTACAGTTTTTGCCTTCGTAACCCACCGGGTTGGTCTAGTGATGAACGCGTCTTCCCAAATCTGCTGATTTGGAAGCCGAGAGTTCCAGCGTTCAAGTCCTAGTAAAGCCAGTTATTTTTACATGGATTTGAATGCTATATCGTGGATACCGGTGTTCTTTGGTGGTTGGGTTTCAATTAACCACACATCTCAGGATTGGTCGAACTGAGAATGTACAAGACTTCATTTACACTCATACATATCATCCTCATTCATCCTCTGAAGTATTATCTAAACGGTAGTTACCGGAGGCTAAACAGGAAAAAGAAAAAAGATTTTGCCTTCGTGGCCGGCTTCCGTGGCGCGAGTGGTAGCGTCTTAGCCTTTCATCCGGAGGTCCCGCCTTCGAATCCCGGTCAGGTTTTCACACACGCTACAAAATATTCATCTCATCCTCTGAAGCAATACCTTCGCTTATGAAGTTTTACCGTCGCTTATTACATCAAGGAGGGTAAGTGGATAGTGAATATCAGTAAAGGTTAGAGAACAAAAAAACAAATTAGAACTTCTGTTATTTCAGGTACTTTACATAAGCAAATTAATTTACTCCTACCGTTGAAAAACAGTGAATAAAGGGTCCGGTAGAATAATATTTCAGATATAAAACCACTATCAAGCAGATGCTGTTAATAGTGGGAAGTTAGGAGGTGTATCTTCCCTCGTATAACAGAATCACTTCCATTTCCGCTATCAACTTGTGGAAAGCGTTTATAACTGAGATCTATTTAAGAAATTGTAACTGCATACCACAATGGTTATTTCGTTGACTTGAAAAAAAACGGTATGGTACAGTTTCTGTTACTGAAACCATAACATTCAGGAAAGGAATTTTAGAGACCCAGGTTTAGCTTCAACAAACAATTTTCCGGTGGATTTTACAACGTTCAAACCCACAAGAATAATTCTAATAACAGGAAGACTAAATGTCAGAGACGCTTAGACGTTAAGCATGCTCTGATCGTTTAGAAATATTCGAACCGAATGCAAAGAAAAAGCAAAAAAATCTGAAAATTCATCTATACAAGATTACTGTGGTTCACGAATGGTAACCGCCTTGAAAATTGCTCTACCTAGAGCTATCATGCATGATCTTTATTAACGAAGCTGATTTTCATCTGTCAAGAAGAATTCAAGAGCTGAATTTTCAGCTGGTGCCGTAAAAAATCCTTGAAAACTTGGTAAGCTACCTCTCTCTCCATAGTGATTGTTTTACTTTCTTTTTTCTGTTTAGCCTCCGGAACTACCGTAAAATATTACTTCAGAAGATGAGTGAGGATGACATGTATGAATGTAAATGAAATGTAGCCTTGTACAGTCTCAGTTCGACCATTCGTGAGAGGTTTGGTTAATTGAAACCCAACCACCAAACACACCGGTATCCACGGTCTAGTATTGAAATCCATATAATAGAAAACTGCCTTTATTAGGATTTGAACCTTTTCAAATTCTCGACTTCGAAATCAGCTGATTTGGGATGATGAGTTCACCACTAGACCAACCCGATGGGTTAGTAATTGTATTACTGTTTAGTTTTGCTTTTAAAGAATTTAAATAATTGAACCATTCTTTTTTTTTCAAAAGAAGAACGTAAGGGGATAGTTATATAGAGATGTGCAACTTTTTAGAACTGAGACATAATGAATTTGAAAATGCATAGTATCAAAAAAATGTATCTACCAGGCTAACAATCAGGGTACCTATATAAGTTCTGAAAGAACTCTTTCTATGACGCCTCAAATCACTATGTGGTAACTATTCTATTACTCTCTAGATCCATCATCATATTTACCCTATTGTAATTTACGTCTGCCTGAAAACTAAAGTTTTACATATAGGCCTCAAAAAACTGACCAACCGGAAGATGTTTTTCGTCATGAAATCTTAGAAACACCAGAGATAATAACTTGATAAGCTCTCTAAAACTTCCGCTGAAGGCTTCAAGAGTGCATAGCTTCAAAATGGTGGGCTCATACTTGACATTTATTATAAACTGGTACGTATAATGCACATTAATCTGGTGTACTGTTACTGAATAAAGCTCGAATTTTTCGAACTTTTCTTATTTTGTGTTATAGAGGAAGAAGAGGAAGTTGAGGAGGATGAAATGGGAGAAACAATACTGAGATCTGAATTTAAGAGAGGATTAAAAGATTTAAATGGCAGAAAGGCCCCTGGAATAGACGGAATACCTGTAGAATTACTGCGCAGTGCAGGTGAGAAAGCGATTGATAAATTATACAAACTGGTGTGTAATATTTATGAAAAAGGGGAATTTCCGTCAGACTTCAAAAAAAGTGTTATAGTCATGATACCAAAGAAAGCAGGGGCAGATAAATGTGAAGAATACAGAACAATTAGTTTAACTAGTCATGCATCAAAAATCTTAACTAGAATTTTATACAGAAGAATTGACAGGAGAGTGGAAGAAGTGTTAGGAGAAGACCAATTTGGTTTCAGGAAAAGTATAGGGACAAGGGAAGCAATTTTAGGCCTCAGATTAATAGTAGAAGGAAGATTAAGGAAAAACAAACCAACATACTTGGCATTTATAGACCTAGAAAAAGCATTCGATAACGTAGACTGGAATAAAATGTTCAGCATTTAAAAAAAATTAGGGTTCAAATACAGAGATAGAAGAACAATTGCTAACATGTACTGGAACCAAACAGCAACAGTAATAATTGAAGAACTTGTAATTTTGACATTTCATATAAAGTTAAATTTTTACAACAATTAAATTTAGTTTAGTCATTAAGTTTTAAAGGTATTCATTATGCAGCATATCTTTTGTTAAAATTTAATTTCTAGATGTTTTACCAAAAAAAATATTTATTAAGAATTAAATTTTTCTCATCAATAAAGAACGAATATAACAAGATAACATAATATAATTCTATTATATAATTTTGTATCTGTTATTTCTGTATACTTATACGTCTGCCCAAAAAGGAGTGCATTGTGTTTAGGGTGTATATATGCATGTTTGTTCCATCATAGCAGCTCAACGGCTGAACCGATTTAGAGGTATGACCCCCTCCTAGGAATCTATGTTTCCGGAAGTGTCATAGGGAGTATAGATTTACATATATAAAACTACATTAATAATTGAAGAATATAAGAAAGAAACCGTAATAAAAAAGGGAGTCAGACAAGGATGTTCCCTATCTCCGTTACTTTTTAATTTTTACATGGATCTAGCAGTTAATGATGTTAAAGAAAAATTTAGATTCGGAGTAACAGTACAAGGTGAAAAGATAAAGATGCTACGATTTGCTGATTATATAGTAATTCTAGCCGAGAATAAAAAGGATTTAGAAGAAACAATGAATGGCATAGATGAAGTCCTACGCAAGAACTATTGCATGAAAATGAACAAGAAGAAAACAAAAGTAATGAAATGTAGTAGAAATAACAAAGATGGACTACTGAATGTGAAAATAGGAGGAGAAAAGATTATGGAGGTAGAAGAATTTTGTTATTTGGGAAGTAGAATTACTAAAGATGGACGAAGCAAGAGCGATATAAAATGCCGAATAGCAAAGCTAAACTAGCCTTCAGTAAGAAATATAATTTGTTTACATCAAAAATTAAATTAAATGTCAGGAAAAGATTTTTGAAAGTATATGTTTGGAGTGTCGCTTTATATGGAAGTGAAACTTGGACGATCGGAGTATCTGAGAAGAAAAGATTAGAAGCTTTTGAAATGTGGTGTTATAGGAGAATGTTAAAAATCAGATGGGTGGATAAATTGACAAATGTTGAGGTATTGCGACAAATAGATGAAGAAAGAAGCATTTGGAAAAATGTAGTTAAAAGAAGAGACAGACTTATAGGCCACATACTAAGGCATCCTGGAATAGTCGCTTTAATATTGGAGGGACAAGTAGAAGGAAAAAATTGTGTAGGCAGGCCTCGTTTGGAATATGTAAAACAAATTGTTAGGGATGTAGGATGTAGAGGGTATACTGAAATGAAACGACTAGCACTAGATAGCGAATCTTGGAGAGCTGCATCAAACCAGTCAAATGACTGAAGACAAAAAAAAAAAAAATTCTTATTTTATCAATGTATCTTACACGATTTTGTTCAGAATAAATTCTCTACAACTTTTAAAAAAGTTTCATTTGTTTATTACCCAATTAACAAAATTATTGTACATCAAACATAAAAGACCGGGTTTTTTTACCCCAATTTATTGGTTTTCTCTTTAAATTTCTCAAAAATACGGAAGATAAGGTTTTCAGACCTATTTTATCCACTTTTCAGGTCAAAAACCATACGAAGTCACCAATTCTGCTTCTTAACTGTCGTCCTAAAAATTTCAGTACGATCTCATTTGACCGGGGTAGCTGAAATCCTTTCGAAATCATTCACTAGCCGTAACTCGCAAACGAAGAATTTTATGACATATATTTATGTAAACGTTTTCCATTATTTTTACGAGTAGAATTATAGGTAAAGGATTCGGGAGTGCATAGCTTTTGAGGTTAAATTATTAGTATCTTAAAAGCAAAGACGGTAGCAAAATAAAATGACAAATATGGTTCTTCCTTATAAGAAAATAAAATTTTGAACAACATCTTTGTAACTGTAGTTAACAAAGATCCAACATTAATTTGACTTAGTAGAGGAAAATTCTTATAGACATTTTTTATTCACTGTTCGAATCATTTGATGATTTTTAAACAATTCTGATTTTTCAGTATAGAAATAAAGCTTACAACATCTGCAGTATTCTACAAACTGTTAAATATATAATCTTACCTAGATAGATAATATGAATCATTTGGAAAAAAACTTATGAAAATAAATGCATTTGTTCTGGAATTACAGGATGAAAAATTGTCAATAAAACCATTTGATTATTCTACTTCTAGCTTAATCGTATAAAAGAAGAAATTCAACTGAATAATAATCTTCAAGATATATGTAAACATTACATTTAGAATAATAAATAAATAATAAAATTAATTATACAATGCGAATAAATATATGTTTTAAATGAAAATAAAGAGTATCAAAGATTTAATTAGTTTGTAAACGAGAGTAAAACTGAATAACAGGCATTGATTCTTTTAAAATATACCATACTCAATTATTATGAATCGACCAATCAACCAGCCAAGCAAACCACTCACTCATTCATAGTCAGCGTGGTTTATTCCTTTTGTTCTTCTCTAATTGGTAATTGAATCCTTTTGAGTGTTTGAGAGTTGAACTCTTCATTCAATAGTCGGTCGGCTAATTGTACCAATTAAGTTAATCGTTTTAAATTGGTCGTTCTTGACTGCACTTCTGTGTGTGTGCGAGTGTGTGGATAAGTGTGTACTTTACTATACAAACCTATTGTAACATAATTTTATCATTGGTGGTACTTGAATTCGCTCGGTACCCTTTGCGTTTCCATAAAGTTGTTATGGTAAAATAAAATTTAATTGAAAGAGAGAGAAAGAGTGATTAGGGTTAGTGTATAGAGGTTAAAGTCTATTTATAATTCGTTCAGAGAAGTCTTTTCAACATTTTTATTGTATTCAGTAAGCAAATTAATAGTACATCATTATCAACAAAATCATTCCTTTGTCTTTATTGTTTATTTCATTAGTATGATGATGCTTTTCTAGAATCCTTGCCTGTACGGCCTCTTTGAGCTCAAAACATTTGCTTTCTTTTAACATTTTAGATAGTTTGGTAATCTAAACTTCTGTTTCTTTTGCATGTTTACCCTAATTAATTAATCTGAATGTTTTAATTTGTGGTCTATCAACCTGTCATTGAAATTAAAAATTGTTACATTCATTTTCTTTCGATATTTTTAAACTCTTCTTTTCATTTATCAGCCATCTTAACTGTCAAAATTTTCTTGTAATATCATATTTAGGGTTCTGAGGAAAAAACTAACTGGATAATACAAGATAGAACTCTTAGAGTAGCTAAGAAACCCCCTTTTGATTTAATTGATGTTTTTTTTCGATTGGTAAGTTTAGATATGATTCGACTAGTTCTCCATGCTGAGGATGCCAAAATCAGAATAGCCAAATAGATCCTTCCATCTAGTACAAAAACTGGCCATTGACATATCCAAGGACTCCTGTCTGATTTTTTTCAGAATATAGCCTACATGTAAATTCACACATACTATACGGGTTTTAAAAAAAACATGGGAAAAGATAAGAAACAATCGGGAAGGATTTCTCACTTAATTGATTTGTGGCTTTTATTTATGTTATTTTTGTGTTTGTCTGGTTGTTTTCACGATTGTTTTCTAGGTTATCAAATCAATCCCAATTGTTTTTTGTTTTATCCTCTTCCAACTTTTGAGGATCAGATAAGGTGATGGTTTTTCTGATCCTATTTCCCATCATTTAATTTTGATATCTTCATTTTTATAATCGGTTGGTAGGTTTAGAAATGACCCTACTATTTCTCCACGCTGAGATACCAAAATTAGAGTAGCCAAATACATCCTTCCATCTGGTACAAAAACTGACCATTGACATATCCAAGGAATCCTGTTTGATTTTTTCTCGATAAATCATGGTTGTTATGTGTGTCCGTCCGGTAAAGCTAGGTTATCTAATCTTTCCTTTATAACAGAATTTCGTCTTACTTTGACGTTAAGTCACAGAAAAGGATTAATAAAGGATTAAATAATTATTTGTAATTATAATGATATTTTTGTATTCCTTAGCCGTAAATAATTTACATTTCATCGCCCTATAATGTAAAATTGTTTGATGTATAAGAGGTTAGGACATTAACTCGGTAAGGAGTTAAAAAAAATATATAATAGCATGTATACAATTAATAATTTCATATTGTCTTAAGGAATAAGCAGAAAGAAAACTGGAAAAATATCTGAAATTATAAAAATCAAAATACTAATAATTTTTGCATTTTATTTGAATCGGAAATGTATGTTTTAAAATTTAAAAACCTCATACCATAATGGAATCAAGAATGGCTATTTTCTTTAGATGTTAAAGGTTTTTAGACGAAAACCTTTAAGAGGTTACCTTATAAATAGATATAATAGTTTTTTAGTAATATAATAGAAAAGAGAAAATAAAGAACTCGTGACTGGGGCATGTTAAATTAATTTTTCCACAAACGAGTACTAAAATTTAGTGTTCAGTACAAATTACAGGGAAATAAAATTATAGGCTAATGTATAAAAATTAAGATTATACAAACTAAAAGAACAGTTAACATCAACTCTGAATGTAACAAGAAGTAAAAGAAAAAGAAGATTAAAAATGTATGAAAACAAAAAAAGAATAAAGTCTACTTGTAAATTCACACACACTATACCGGTTAGAAAACAACATGGCAAAAGATAAGAAACAATTGGGAAGGATTTTTCACTTAATTTATTTTATTTTTCCTTATTCTAAGTAGACTACTAAAAATCATACATAATGGAATAGAATTTTTAAATTTTAAATGAAGTTAATCATTTTTCTTTTTGATGAGGGCCGGGTTTAAAGTACAAGCTTACTTAGTTAGATATAGATAGAAAAAGAGCGGTACCAGATTAGGATTAGATTTACAATGTTTTTCATTTAACTTTTACCAGCGGCTCTAGTTTAATTTTATATTTTATTCTTCCATTCGTAATTTTTTGTTACTTCAGATTAAAAACTTTTACTTTGCATGCGGTAGGTTACGTAAGTCAGCGGTACCAACAGTACGTAGCGGTAACAGTAACATGACTTTACCACGGTAAATCTGTTCTAGTGTGTATTATGTATACTTGTACAGTAGTTGTGGTAAGGCTGTTTGTTAGTTGTAGTACTACTAGCAGAATGAGGGGAAAGGAGGAAGTGCGGGATGTTTATCACCCCCAAGAGAAGAATATCTTGAAACAGAGCAGAAGGAAAATTGGCTATGAGAGGGGATAGACCGTTTCCCCTCTTTCAAACTCTTCCCCTTCTATTTACTCTCTTTGTCACTCTTCATTGCTAGCCGTGCGATTCCGAGCCCCTTCTATTCTACCATCGCTAGTACATTCATACGTATAGCTATCACTACTATTCAACCGTAAAGGACGCACGCACGGACGCACTTACATCACTGACACTCGCACCTCTAAATTATTAACAGACCGGATGAAAATGGAAAACTGAATTTCCCATCCGCTTTACTATACTGTTCTGTTTTGCTGGCACAGTGAATAGTATACCGACTGTATAGAATCAGCAAGTTCTGCATATATTTATTTATCTTGGAAGAAGAGTTGGGAAAGTCATGAAACAAAAGTTTTTACAATACTATATATATATATATATATATATATATATATATGTAGACCATTTCCATGTTCACGCTGATATTCACACCTTGCTCGCTATGTAGTTATTTGTTTTGTTTTTTTTTTATTCGTTTACTTTAATTCATTTTATCTATTAATTGAGTCAACTTCTCTTTTATATAATAAATTATTACATAGTATATGTAATTTAAAATCAATTACACATTTACTTAAGTAAATGTTAATAATTTAATGTATTTTCAGATTCAAAATATATTTAAATTATTAAATAACAAATTATGAATTTTAATTTTGTTTATCCGATAAATAGTCACCAATTTAAAAATTCCTAAAAGACAAAAGTTTTGAAAGGAATAACAGGAAATATCACGGCATAATTTTTATTTTGCTGTTTAATTTTTTTTTCTTGTCCTGCCGGAGTATACTACTTTCTTTTACTTACCCGCCTAGCGCTATATCAGAGCTATAGATGTACAAGGGAAAGTAATGTAATCGGTCTAATTTGGGCATTTCGGTTTTCACCTGATCTTTATGTTTTGATAGCGTTTAACGAGACAATGTCTTTTTATGTTTAACAGACCCAAAAACCGCTGATCCACATCAAAATACTGATTGATCACTTTGCATAACGATATAAATAAGCGTTAAAATATCTTAATAAATGTTTTTCGATGACTTCAATTAAGGCTTCTAATTTTATTAGCACCTCTAATTTTAATTAGAATTTCAGATATGATAGCAATACATTTTTATTTTCATGTATAAAGTAAAGGAAGTATTGTGATCGCGAAAAATTTCGGTTTTCAGATTTCAACGGAAATATCAATTTTGATCATCGCTGAATCCATTTTAACTAGTTTCGGCGTGACGTCTGTACGTTCGTACGTATGTAAGTATGTAACTCGCATAACTCAAAAACGATTAGCCGTAGGATGTTGAAATTTTGGATTCAGGATTGTTGTAACATCTAGTTGTGCACTTCCACTTTTGATTGCAATCGACTTGACTAAAAATGTCCAAAAAACCCGATATTAAAAAAAAAAAAAATAATTTTGAACTTTTTTTAATTTCAGAAATAAACCCTATTGAGAGCTTTTCAACGATATATCATAAGTGGTACTTATTTCCGTTGGTTCCAGAGTTATAGTCAAATAAAATTTTAATCAATGAATGTTTGGTCTTACACGGGGAAGGCACGTCGGTTCGAATTCGATTTCATTTCCTTTTTTATTTAAATTAAAATATACTTATTTATTAAAAATTATTAACCAGTGATTGTAAAAAAAAAATTACAATAAATAATATTTCAAGAATAGCAGTTAAAGAAAAAATATGAAAAAATCAGGTGAAAATATGAAAAAAATCAGGTGAAATAAAATTTTATGTAAAAAATTTTTTATTATAAAAATGTGTGTATGTAATTTAATGGGCATTCAAGGATGCCATGTGGTGTCCACATCAATTTTTTAAATTAAAACATAATAATCTTGCTTATAATTTAAAGTAGTCTCATGTAATCGTAGAAAATAATAAATTTTACTGAAGATATGTGGTTCTTTTTTTAATTACAGATTCACATTTTAAAATATTTGTTTTCGTTATTTTAGAGTAAGTCTAAGATAAAATATGTAGAATGGTTTAAATATTTTTTATATCTTTTCTTTGGTTTTACAAAAAATAAAATAATTCTAATTGTCTGAGTTGAAATGTTAATGAATGCTTGGCAAAGAAATAGAGAAGTATTTTTACGGTGAAACTAAATTTCGTAACGTTTAGAATTTACTCTTTTAATCATTATAATACATTTTTTATACTTTATTGTGCAATTGAATTTATGGTAATTGATTAGCGAAATAGAAACAAAAATGTTTTATTATGATCTGCCATATTTTTATGCAACGTCTTTCTTTCAACCTAAATATTACAATAATTAAAAACTATAATTGTAAATATATATATAACAGGACCTGAAAATGTATTCAGTTCTGAAATGTTAAGCGGATCCTGAATGTAACAAATAGTGAAGTCTTATAATATAATAGTAACCTAGGTATAGAATAATAATCACGTAATACTACAAACTGTTCTCATTTGTGGGTACAAATCAGAAGTCCGTTACATCATTATAATTACTCTTAAAGCCTTACATAATACCACTGGTTTAATCCTATCAACAAGCAGCCGCATACAGTTACCATTCACGTTTCCTCATTCTCTTAAATAGAGATATTACTTAAAAGATAATAATTAATAACTTTTATAAATTTGCAATCATATTAATGAGTGCAATAGCTAAAATAATAATACTTATATATAAATAAATGAAATTCAACCAAGAATTCATCCGCGTTCATTTTTCTAGCACTTTCGGTCATTCGATCATCCTCAGGAAAGGTTATTCTTCAAATTTGAGTTCATTAAAATTAAATTATGTAAAAAGTAAATTTATAAAATATTAAAATTACAACTGGTTGTCGCAGCATAAAGGTCATACCTGTTACGTAAGAACGCAGTTGTTATGATAACAAATGATAAGAAAACAACTGCGACCTTCTTACATAACAACTACGACAAACTTTATACTATGACGTCCAGTTGTGATTTTAACATTTTATAAATTTTCATTCCACGTAATTAATTTTAATGATCTCAAATTGAACAATAATCTTTCCTGAGGATGGTCGAATGACCAAAAATGGTAGAAAAGAGAACGCGGGCAAATTGTTGGAAAGGTTGAATTTCTTTTATTTATATATAAATGATATTATATACCAACTGTACCATGATTAAAAAAAAAACTTAAAATAATAATGTTTAAGTATATCTGTAACTTTGCTTTAAATATTTGAAATAACTCCTATACTAACACTAAACATCAGTTTTCGTTTGAAAGTTATTTATTAATTATTAGGTAAAGTTTTATATATACTAACATTCCCGTCGCGCCTTCGTTCGGGCTATATGGTTATTTGTGCCTTTCTCGTCGCGGTCAATTTATTTTTTATTTTATGTTTTTTAATCAAGTAACCGGAGGCAGATCCAACCAGTCGCGTAAAACATATACTAACAGTAATTGTGTAGGTTGATCCGCCACCCCGTATACCGTCATACCCTTAAAAAATCAAAATTAAAAAATAAAATCCAAACATGGTTTTTAAATATTTATCTGAAGAGTATTTTAAAACCTAAATCTAGTGAATATCTCGTTTAGTAAAATCAGAAAACAGAAACTTTGTAATTAAGTACCGTTCGAATTTTTTTACCTTTCTTCCCCACATTAAAGGTTGAATTTCGAAAAATCTGTAAATTGGTTTTTAGATATTTACATGAAAATTACACCCCCAAAAATCAAGTTATCTTAATTTTTAAAGAAAAATTAAAAAAAAAAAATTTAATTAATTTTAACCCTTAAACTTGGAATTTAAAAAATCTAGAAACTAGTTTTCAGATATTTGAATGGAGATTACACAAAGCAAACATCAAGGTCATATTTCATTTGTTACCGAGAAATTAAAAAATATTAAATTTTATTGTTACTCAATTTTAACTCTTGTACAAAGTACAAAGAAGAAATTTCGGTTTTCAGATTTCAACGGAAATATCCATTTTGACCATCCCTGAAACTATTTTGACTAGTTTTGGCGTGACGTCTGTACGTACGTATGTATGTATCTCGCATAACTGAAAAACTATTAGCCGTAAAATGTTGAAATTTTCGATTTAGGACTGTTGTAAAATCTAGTTGTGAACCTCCCCTTTTAATTCCAATCGACTAGACCAAAAGTGTCCAAAAAAGCCCAAAATCCAAATTTCTAGGATTTTGGACTATTTCTTAACTGCAGTAATAATCACTCATTGAGAGCCTTTCAAATGTATAAGTTGTACTTATTTTCATTGGTTTCAGAGTTATAGCCCAATCAAATTTTAATTAATGAAATATTTTGATGTTAAATATAAAGACACATCGGCGAGAATTCAACTTAATTTCTTTTTTTTTTAAATTCTTTTTTAATTTAAATATTTTGATATTAATAGTTACTATTATATATTATTATATATATTATATTATATTATATATATTATACTATATTAAATAGATATTAATATTATTATTAATATTAATAGATATTAATATGATTGTAAACAAATCTTTACAATAAATAATAATAACAAAAAGAAGTATGAAAAAAAATATAAAAAGTATGTAATAAAAAATATATGTAATTTAATAGCCGTACAAGGAAGTCATGTGATGCCCACATCAGATATCTACTATATAATCTCACCATAAGGAGATCTTGTATACAATTTTTCATCAATTTATCTGTAGCTTTTGATGGTCAGTCAGTCAGTCAGGACATGTTATTTTATATATATATATATATATTATTATTATTATTATTTTTTTTTTTTTGAGGTTTTTAGGGGCATCGACTACTTTGGTCATTAGCCCCATCCCACTTCAAAAAAAAATAAAAAAAGGGTTCAAAATTTCACATTTTCATGTGTCAAAAAAATGATAAAAATTTTACTTTTCTTATAACTTCTGATCCAATAAAATTACTTTCTAGGCTTTCCTTTCGGCCATCCTTTTTTACGTTTCTCCATTCTTCTGACGGCCTCAACCTCTGATGACAGCGTATCTGAGGCCTCAGACATGGCATCGTCTTCCTCTATTTCGGATGCCAGTGACGTTCTTCGGCTGACGTCAGTTGATGAAACTTTCGCCGGCGCTGTTAGCATCTTTGCTAAAGAATCTAAATTAATGTGCGATGATGTCTCCGCGGCGGATGAGCCGGACTCTATCTCTACTGCAGTACTGGGTCCGGCTGAAATAGATGCTCTCACCGAAGCTGGTCTTTGCGCTTTGGGAGGCTCTATTGGTACAGGTTTTATTTCATCTGCGCCTGGTGCTTTTCCTATAATAACTTGCACCTCCATTTCCGCAGATTCAGGTTTTCTTGTCACAATTTCTTTAGATTTGTGACTACACGACGGAGCGATCTGTTTCTCTTTGTCAGATAAATCAAGATTTTTAATTCTTACACAAGTTGGTGACTTTACAATCGCAGATTTAGCTGGTTTTTTAAACGGCGCTGGTGTGTCTCTCATGTCAACGGCGTCAGTCCGGGGATGAGCTTTCTCATCTTTACTTTGTTTTCTCTGATGAGTCGACTCAATCTTTGAATCAATGATCGTCGCAAGACTTGGTGCCATCGTGTTAAGCAACTGCTCCACATTAATTTTAGATGTGGAAGGGGCAGCCGCTGCTTCTGCATAAGAAGTCGATGGTCGTGGTGTACGCTTATTAACAATCTTCTTTGCTTCAGGATAGCTTACCTTCTGAAGCGTTTTAATTTCCTGAATTGCTGTTTCTAATTTATATGTAGGGCAGTTTCTTGAACGACAATTGTGATGCCCTTTACAGTTAACGCAGGTTGGAGGGTCTTTACATGGGTAACCCTCATGTGTTTTCTCTCCACATATACATATTTCCTGCGCTTTACATCTTGCTGCTGTGTGTCCGAATCGTTGACACTTAAAACATCTCATCGGCTGCGGGATGAAAGCTCGTACATCAAGCCGATGGATGCCAGCTCGTACCTTTTCAGGAAGATTCGGCCTAGTAAATGTCAAAACATGCGAGGCCGAAGGAAGAATCTCACCGTTTCTTCTCATAGTAAGTCTGCGACATTGAGTTACTCCCTGACTCGACATTTCTTGTACAATTTCTTCTTCTGTACAATTAAGAAGATCGCGACAAACAACAACTCCTCTGGATGAGTTCAGTGTGCTATGCGGTTGGACAGAAACCGCAAATTCACCGATCTTCTTCAACGCCAAAACTTTCTGGCTTTGCATGTCGTTGATGGTTTCGACATGCAATCCATTAAAAGTTTTACGAATTTCCTTGACAGGACCACCAGCACAATTTGTAACTTCTCTTGCGATAAGGAATGGACTAACTTTTTGAAAGTTTCCATTCTCCCTTGTAATAATTAAAAATCTTGGCTTTGGTGCGCTATAGCCAAATAGACTTTTCTTTAATTCTTTACTGATTCTATCAGCATCTTTCTTTATCCTATCAGATTCTTTACTTTTTTTCCTCTTCGCTTGCGGCGAATCGGAGGTTTCCAAACGAGGGTGTTTACGTGCACCCTCTGCCACGTTTGATTGTTCAATATTCATGAACAGTGAATCCCTTCTGTAGCAAGGCTAGCCGCCGGGGTACACCACCACTCCAGGGCTACTAACCTTGGAGGTCCGATCCGGTACTCCGGTGGAACCGGCATATGTCCTGGCAGAGAGCGGATGCACAGTCTCTGCACTGACTCCAGGCTCCTACTCACCGAAGCTTTCAGAGCTCCCATGCATCGACATACATGGGCACCATTGCTACATGCTTGCCATCGCAGGGGGCATGTGGACAACGGAAGGGTCTCCGTTACACCTGCAATAACATTGACCCTGGCCGCCACATCGCCAGCTCTAAGAGTGGTATGAATCCATTTCCAAAATCGTTTGTTATTCCATTTCCTGCAGGTGGCCAAAAATCCAGTCCGTTTAGTGACCTGAAGTTGGAACCAGGTCAAACTTAACAAAGCAACCGAGGAATTTACTCGGAACCCCGTTAGCCAGCTATATGTGATGTACAAAGGTACAGCTGTTGCCGCCCTGGACGTGGAACATAGATGTTGTGTTCCGGACGTGGGGATTATCTACCTCAGGGCTATTATTATTATTATTATGCTTTTACAACCAACATGGGACCACTTAAGTCAATTTTAGTTAGATCTTTTATGGGAAAAGCGTGTTACTTTTACTCTTTCGAGCTGTCCAGTATTTCTTCATCCGTTCAGATCTTGCTTTCTTTTCTTCATCTGTAAACACCCTCTTGCTTGTATTTTGTCGTTTGTCTGTCTTTTGTTTAAATCTAATGTTTTTGTCTTTTAGCTTTATAATTTTTCCAGTTTTATTCTGCAGGTCCGTCAGGGAAATTCCCAATTCTTTCATATCTTCTCTAATTTCTTTGATCCATTCTACCTCTAGTTTTTGGAACCAGAGCTTTTCAATGATATTTCTTGACAGTCTTGTTTCGGTGTCCTTATGAGATGACCAAAGAAAAAGATTCTTTTTTTCCGCATAGTTTCAGTAACAGGCTCTATTTCTCGATACACCACTTCATTTGGCACAATCCACCATTGGCCTTCTTTTTGGTGTTTTTTATTAATTCACGTTCTGACAGTTCTCCTCTCTATTTTCAGAATTTTATCAATTCGGTTTTTCGGAGTGATTTTGAAAAGGGTCTCGCTTCTGTAGGTGAGTTCTGGCTGAACTACAGTTTTATAAATTTTAAGTTTTGTTTTAGTCGAAAAGCATTTTTTGTTACATGTTGACCATGTTAATTTTTGGGATTAAATCATTTTATTTGTCCTGTTTGGCCATGTCACTTTTTCATTTAAATTATAAGTTATTATTTCCCCTAGATATTTAAATTGTTTTACTATTTTAATTTTCTGATTGTTTACCGTAATGTGCTCTATTACCAGAGGATCTATGGCCATTAGTTCAGTTTTTTCGAAAGAGATATGAAGCTCTATCTTTTGTGCTAGGTTTTGAAGGCTCATGATTTGTGTTTTGGCTTCTTGAATATTATTTGCTAAAAGAGCGAGGTCATCTGCAAATCCCAGGCAATTTAGTGTGATGGAGTTTTGTCTTAGTACCCATTTTTATATTTTTGGGATTATTTCATACCATTTTCTCATGACAAATGCGAGGGCGCAGTTAAAAAGGAGTGGTGAGAGGCCGTCTCCTTGCCTCAATCCAGTTTTTATGGAGAAAGGTCGAGAAAGTTCACCTCTGAATTTCAATCTGGACTGGGTATTGCTTAAAGTTAATTTTATCATGTTTACGAGTTCAGGATGAAGGCTCAGGTTTCTCAGAATATTCAGCATGGATGGTTGGTGTACATATTTATATATATATATATTTCTGACATGACTCCTTCATGTCAGATGGCGATCAAAGATTAATTAAAGAAAAAAATTAATAATATAGCGGAAAAATAATAATAAAAAGAAAATCAGTAATTGTGGTAATAGTTCAAAAATAGCAATAAAAAAACAAATAAAAATTATGAATAAAAGAAATAAATACAAAATTGTATAAAAAAAAGAACTGAAATTTAATGAAAAAAGTTATTTAACAGAGTTGTAGATTGAAAATTATTATAAAAAAAATTCAACTTGCTTCAAAAACTTTCATTTAGTAATATTATTATTATTATTAAAATTAAAAAATGAATTTAAATTATGTAAAAATTCTTTAACATTTTTTTTTTAAATTTATTGAAAAAAAAATTGTTTGTATTATGTAAATGAAATGTGAAAAACGAAGAACAAAAGCGGATTTGATCATAATGGTGGAAAATATTGGAGATGACGTACATCAAATTTCCTTACTCTTCGCTGAACTGAATTTCTCTATTACCCTCTCTCGCACACGTACACCTACCCCTCCACTCATTCAATCTTTAATTCTTCATGTTGTATTTATAAAATGGTGAAATTGATTTTCATATTATTATTATTTTACCTTAATTTTGCTTCTGTCGTTTCTTATATATAGTTAGATACCAATATAATGGAGAGAATAGCGATGATGAAGCTCTATAAAACAAAGTAGTATTATTAAAAGCCTTCTTCCTTTCCTTTTTAGTAATGACAAGCGATATTATTTTACATTTTCATGAAATTAAGATGGTGGCTGGCTACGCCTGATATCTCTTTAGTAACGAATACCAAAAACCTAATTATATCCGTTATCCTGAAGTAAATTTAATTATTGAATATAAAAAAAATTCTAACAGGTATTGTAAAAAAAATACAATCAACGAACATTAAGTAATAAAATTTAAATTTACTGATAAGATGAGGAATTTTATATCGTTAAACATTACTTGATAAATATCTATCAGTTTATACTGATAGATATTTCAATTACGAGTAGAATACTCTCAATTGACAATTACGTGTCAATTTTCAATTGACAAAAAAAAAAAAAAAAAAATACTCTACAAAAAATCTTGATTCGAATTATCAGCGACAGCAAATATTTTTCATTTCATTTTAAATCCGATTTATGATTTTCGATAAAATGATGAAAAACCGTAACTAAAAAGTTGAATGACTATTTGAAAGAAAGATTATCGAATTCTCATGAAACTTAATAAAAATAATTAAAAAAGGAATCCTTTGGAAATTAAAAATTCTTTAGAAAAAATTATATTAAATAAATTTATTTATAAGAATTAAATAAAAAAATTAAAAAGAGGTCATTCATAAATACATTCACAAAATTTATTTTTCAAATATAAAATCTTGCAGGTGAATTCAGTCTCTGTGCAGTCTTGTAATAAAACTGTAAATGGTTCGACGCAACATTTCAAAAGGGATTTCAGCAATGCTGATTTGGCTATTAGTGTTTTGTCGTAGTAGGTTGATTACTATACACGTTACTTTTAAAATGACCCCACAAAAAGAAATCGCGCAACGACATACCAGAATATCTGGAAAGCTATGAAATGTCAGCATTTCTAGAAATTAAACAGTTGCCAAAATTGAAGTACAGCAGCCATCGAGATTCGTGGTGTGTTTGATGTTGATTAATTTTGTTGAAACCGAGCATTGTGGAAATGAATGGATTGTGGAGATGAATGGATTTGTCAGCAATTTTTGCGCAACAATCTTTCAGTATGGCAAGGTATTGATCTGATGTGACTGCAATCGAGACAATCCTCGTTTTAAAAAAAAATATAAGGGAATATTCGCCAAACGATGAAGTAAGGTTAACCTTGTAACCTTAAAGGATAACTTTGTCCTGTATAGAAAGCGCTGGTGTAGGTAAGTAGGATTCTCTTTTGCCCAAAACCAAAAAAAAATTTGTTTATTAAAAAATCCGTTAAGTTGGAAATGGGCTTCATCCGATATTCATAGTACGTTAACAAAGTATTTGTCCTCTTTTGTCTTTAAAACCATTCGTTCGTAGAAATGATAACCCATTATGTGATCATCTGGTTTCAATTCCTGGACAATCTGCAACTTGTACGGGTGATAAAGTAAGCCCTACAACAAACAGTAGTCTTCAAAACTTGAACTGAGCGACCACTAAGGTACTTCATTACGACGAGTTGAACGGTGTGTGCTTCTTATGACAGCAGCTCGAACAGTCTTCATATTGTATGATGTCTGCATACCGCCTGAAGGGGTTTTTCATTGCTGAACCTGTTTCCTCAAAATTAACTATTCATGTGTTAATTTTATGTACTGATTTTGATTTGCTTGGCATTTCTTCCGCCACCATCCCATTCAGGGGTGGTGGCGGGAGAAATGCCAAAATTTAGGGGTCGCCCTAATGCATAAGACCGAATGCCTCTGCTACAAACGGCAACTGAGACTCGAACATTTAGCAGCCAGTATCCTAACATAACTCCTAGAGCTTACCTAACAGCGTGAGCGGACTAAGCGTAGTGCCAAACACCACCGGCTTACGTGTCCCAACCACTCATTTGTCATATATTTGATAAAATGATTGGGCGCACCCCGTCAACTACTAAAAATATATAAGGCATCCATAAATTAAAATTTGCTTCGTCTAGACAGCAATTCTCTGCCACCCCTAAGTCGCTGAATACCAATAACTACCTGTCCACCACATTAAAGCGCTTGGAGCTCTAATTGGCAGTTGGTCAGCCATACATCTCTAGGCTAGCTTCCGACAGCAGTGCGGTAGGAGTCTTTCTCTTAAGCAAACTACTGATGTCGGTTGAACAAAGCAACTGCATCAAGGAACTCCCACACGGTCAATGCGGCTCTCGCCATATTGACTCGCCGCTTGCGAGTGGCCATTTTTTCCCTTGAACTCTAAGTTCCAGGATGGCCCGGTCTTTGGCCCCCACCGAAGAGCAGGGCAATCAATCATTAGGCGTTCATTTGACTGGACCTCCACGCGGGCGCACAGCTTATCAGCTGCCAGACGGAACCGAAACAGAAATTGGTTCAAATTATCATGGTTGGTGGTTCAAATTAACCTGGGCACCCGTTGTCCTTAAAATCGAACTCGAGGCTCACCATACCTCCAGATCCCGTATAAACTTGTACCGGCATGTTTTCTTAGTCAGGGTGCCCCATTCCAGCTATCATGCTTCCATCGCGAGGCTCTGCAGCCTTTTACGCATGGGGGAGATGGGCAACTGAACGAAATTTAGATCCGGTGCAGTGTGATCACGGTTCCGATCCGGTACTGGCCCGGCCCGAAACCGCATCCCAAATAACTCGGCCTCCCGTGCATGTACTGATATTACACGATCAATGAAATTTCCTACGTGTCTCCACAGTGTCATTATTTTTATAAAAAGCTTTGAAGGCAAAAGCAAGTTCCTCATCTCTCCATATATCCGTGATAACTACGTGGCAAGGTGAAGTGAACTGGCTTCTATAAGTTATTCAGTGCTTACACTCGCCCAGGGCCAACAATGTAGATTTCAAAGATTTCCGTTTGCTTGAATCACTGTATATTTTTTTAATAAATTTAAAAAAATCTGATGTGAACACCCCATGACTTCCTTGTACATCTATTAAATTACATATAGACATTTTTAAAAGTATACATAGTTTTATTTCACTGATAACATCTGAATTTTTTTCCATACGTTATTTATTGTTATTATTGAATTATTATTTATTTTAAAACTTTTTTACAATCACAGATTAATAATTATTCATAAATCAATTATATTTAAATTAAAAAAAAACTTTTCCCGATCACAATACTTCCTTTACTCCGTCCAAGGAAGTAAAAAATGTTTAAATCTAAAAAGGCTTTAAAAAACGTAAAATTACTAATGAAGTTCGTACCTTTAGTTGATTTTAAAGTAAACACTATTTGAAATTGAGTTCTAAAATTACTACTGGTTACAGGGTTTTTATTCACAATTTTTATAAATTATATTTGTTGTAATATAACAGCCGTTGGTAATGGGTATACATATTTTTCTTTTTTTATATTACATTTTTTTTTTTTTTTTAATAATAACAGTTTCTTTATTTTCTAAAATTAATTTTGTAATTAATTTAAAAAAGACTCTAATTTGGGGTTTTACCTGTTGCTTTATTTATATTGTTATTACTATGTATATATTATACTGTACACATTTTCGATATAATATTACCTGTTGCATATTTATTTAACTGAACACTTGTTGGAAATTGACAAAACTATACTAAATGCTTAGAATTACATTACCTAACTAATAAAAAAAAAAAAAAAAACACTGTAGTTTTAATGTATCATTAAATTCTTTTTAATGTATCATTAAATTCTTATTAAAGTAATTAAACTTATGCTAATTTAACTAATTAAAATTTTTCATGGAAAAAAAACGATTGAATTGTTAAGTTTTATCTATTCTTTTTTTACAAAAAAATACATTTGGTTTATGTATTTTTTCGCGCAAGATTATTTATGTATAACATTTGTGACTGAATGTTATAAGAAGCTAATAAATATTGTATATAGCATTATTTTAATCTGCCGATATTTCGATTACGACAGGAAAATAAAATGGTAAACCGGTTCAGAATTTACAAATGTAAACCAAAATATACATAGCTTGTGTGTAAAATATACTTTTTAGTTTAATTTTGTTAACATAGTACAGTTACTTTCCTTTAGTTTGGTGTTTTGAAAACGCGTTCGGGGCTATTGGTTGGGGTCACATTAATGACGCAATTGCGGCTAGGGGCCTCAACCCGTATCTGCGTAGGCAAATTGAATGTTACTTGTCCAACAGAGGATGTCTGGTAGAAGCACAGGAAGAAACAGTACATTTTCAAATCCACGGTGGAGTTCCGCAGGGCTCTGTTCTGGGGCCGTTGTTGTTGCTGGTGATTATAGATGAACTCCTTCAGAAGGAGTTTCCTGTCGGCGTCCAGGTCCTGGCTTATGCAGATGACCTTGCAGTCCTCGTAGAGGGAAGGACGGTCTTGGAGGTGCGGGAGAGGGTGTATGTGGCCATCGACACTATACAGGAGTGGTTGAGGTCCAGGGGTCTGCAACTGTCTACGGAAAAATGCCGGTGTATTGCCTTTACGGGTAGAAGAGTGCTAGAACCGTTCAATATTGCCATCAACGGTCATGCTATAGAAGAAGCGAATAATATCAAGTACTTAGGAGTTATCCTCCAGAAAAACGGTAGATACACCGAGCACATAGTCAATGTATGCAACAAGGCAGAAAGGATGATAAAAAGTCTAAACATCATTATGTCATCGCAGAATGCCCCTCGGGCCTCAAAGCGCCGTTTACTGGCGACCACCGTCGTGTCTTCGCTTATGTATGCCGTTCCGGCCTGGTGGCGGTCTGTCAGGCGCAACAAAGAGAGACTGGCGAGGACGCACATGTGTGTGCTCCTAGGTGTTGTGTCCGCATACAGGGCAGTGTCCTATGCCGCCCTGTGCGTGTTATCGGGTACACCTCCTATTGACCTAATCGCAAAAAAGAGGGTGGAGAGGGCACAAGGCAAGCCAGAACAAGAGGTCACGGATTTATAATATCTGGCGGAAAGATGTTCGCAGGAAGCAGTGGGTCGATGGACGAGAACCCTCATCCCCAACATCAAGTCATGTTTTCGAGAAGATTTGGTGAGGTTGATCATCACCTATCGCAGTTTTTTACACGACATGGTTCCTTCAATAACTATCTGCACAAAATAGGCAAGAGAGAAGAGCCAATTTGCAACTACTGCAACGAGATAGATGATGCTGAGCACACCATTTTTGAGTGCAATAGGTGGGACACACTTAAACATAGTAAGGCACTCACAGGTATAATTCTAGAGACAACAATAGACTACATGCTAAGAAGCGAGCCAAACTGGAATAATTTTGCTAGTTTTGTTAGACAAGTTGTTCTACAGAAATACTCCGATGAGAGAAGACAAGGTGTTGGCTAGAATAGGACTGGGTGGACAGCCTTGCTGGTGAGGTCCAGCATGCTGCGGTGTGTTGGCACTGATTAGCCACCAAGGACTCCACGGGTAACAGTCAGGTAACAGCACACTGAATACTGAAGGGACCCGGCGCCGCGTCGCGGCGAACTGGGTGTCGTGGCGTGGTGTCCAAAAGGGCAATATTAATAAAGAACTCTCAAAAAGAGCTAACCAGTAGGCCGACCTGCCATGCCGGTATATAGCCGGTAGGTGGGGAGGGGCCTATTTGAGTTTAAAGACACTCCCCTGGGCGGCGTAATACCAACAAGTCGGTCCGGCCCAGGGGAGCTGAGAGAGAAGAAAAAAAAAAAAAAAAGTTTGGTGTTTTGATAGCAGGACAGCATCATGATTTTCAACAACTTCTCAAACCGATACCGCTTGATTCCCAATATTTTAAACACAAATAATTACTTTTTTTTTATTGATCTTCTATGGACAGCGTAAACAAACATTATTTTTCCTTAGAGGCTTTAATTTTCTGTAATCTCTTAGTGATAATTTCTTTGTGTTCTTCTGTGATTCTACTGTTTCTATTCTGAAACCGCACAGCATGCGGGTGATTCTGATCGGCGTGCAGTTTTGATTGTGGATTATCGTCGGAAGAGGACCGAGTATTTTCATAAGATTAGGTCTTCTGAACGAGATTCCTGGCGCTCTTTTGTTCAAGAGCAGGGAATAAGGACCCGTGGGGTGTTGTTTATCGAGTTCTTGGTCATAAGCGGAAAAAGGACATTCTTCTGTCGACTCTCTCAACCCAAGATGGTGTTGTTATAAAGATCGTGTCCTCACTCATCTGACGGACGATCTACTTCCAAATCATACCGAGGTTGGTGAGACCTCGTATCATCGACGTGTCCGAAGGGAAGTTGTAGGTTTTTGCTCTGAGAATGTGTCTTCAGAATTTACTGAGGCGGAAGTCCGTCAAGTAATTTGTAGCCTGGCTCGGAATAAAGCCCCTGGATATGACGGTATCACGGTGTATACTCAGCTACGGAGGTCGATGTTAAAATTTTATTTAATTTATCTTTTTTTTTAATTAATAGATTTTTAATCATTTTGTTTTTTAAAACAGATATAATGTTGCAATATACTTTATTAGTTCAAGTAACATGAACGATTATCTACTGATTACTGTTGTTGTTTTCTAATATATATATATATATATATAATCTTATCTAATATAATAAGATTATCATGAAAAAGTACAGGAAATTCCACATTTGATTTAATACAGTGCCTCCAAAATAAAAAAATAAATAAATTTATTTATTACAGTTCGACCTTATTACATTTGTAAAAAAATTCTAAAATGTAAAAAAATAATAATAACTTTAATCACTATATCGAAAATGAAATTGGAGTTTTTTCCTTGAATATGGGGATTTCAAAATAAAGATATATTAACTGCAAAGAAATTACTTTTAGGATAACAATCTATAATAAACATAAATAATGATACGATGATAATCTTACCTGGACAAATAAAAAAAAAACGAAATAAATTTTAGGTTAGGTTCATATAAATTATAAATGTCCAGTAAACTACACAATAAAATACAGGTAGTTTATTTCATTAATAAAGGAAAGAGTACTTTAATTTTCTTGTTGTGTGTTTGTGTGTGTGCGCGCGCGCGCGCGTGTATATATATATATATATATATATATATATAGATTGGATGCCACATCAGAAGAGTAATTGTAATAATAGTAAAAATTTAGTAGAACCAGTAACAAAAAAAAAAAAAAAACGATTCAAGCATTATATTAAATGATATACGGCTAAACAGTGAATTAAGGTCCAAATACCGAAAGAGTTACACGTAATCCGAGCCAAAAACGAAAAACGAGACATAGGACAGGAAGAACGGAGTTAGGTAAACGAAACAGAATGGTTGGCTGGTTAGTTTGAAGGGAAGGTTGGGGGTGAGGTTTTTGGGTTGTTGGCTTAGGCCTAACAGTAAAAATAGAGAAGGATGGTTTGATGAAAGAGTATAGTGGAAACGTAGTAGAAATATTTATCTCTTATTCCATTATGTAATTTATTTCTGTGTCCGTTTTAACCTATTCTATTATCATGGTAATGTAAAACCTTCAAATTACTGTTAAAATTTAAAAAAAATACCATTTGGGATTTTAAAATTTTAATGAAAGTACTTGTGCGTCAGTTTTATAGGGCATGTCTCTCTTAATATAAATATTTGAAAAAGAATAAATAAATAAATCAAATATAAATTGAAATTGAATTGAGTTCTCCACGACTTATTTCCTTTATTCTTTAGCATATCCATTTGTAAGTTATGTAAAAGTGTTTTTCTTGAAAAATATACAAAATATTTCGAAATATGTAAGTATAAGAAGCACAGGTTTTTCTTTTATCATTCCTATTACTTATGAGCCCCCTGAAATAATACCGTTTTTTTTTTTTTTATGTTGAGTATTTCTAATAAGTAAAAATTAGAGTTTTCCTGTAATTAGTGATGTTTAAGGTAACGTAAAACGTTTACAAAGTAGTCATATTTATATATGTGAGAATCTAAAAAAAACACCCGATTCAAAACGCTTATCTTATAAAACAAATGAACATATAACCTTGCAGTGGATTATAAAATACATGTTATTAAGAAATTTTATTTAAAATTTTCAGAATTGCTGCTGAATATGGCTCTCTCTAGATAGACGGCATACATCTAAACGAGAGTTAAACTCAAGATATCCCATCCCATACTCAAGAGATTACGTCTGGTGTTAAAACAGCCGCTGCTGCGATTTCGCAATTTGTCAACAATTGCTAGAAGAGGTGGAACATAAACTGAGTTTTTCACAAATCCCCACACGAAAAAATCACTGACAGTGAGATCGGACGACCTTGGTAGCTAGTAGTGAAATGTCAAATCCGCAGATCCCTTACTGTCGATCCATCGCTGTGGAAGATTATTGTTAAGAAATAACAATAAGGTTCAATACTTAAATCTATAGAAGACATTGTGACAATATTCTGTTCTGTTGGAAGATGATTTCATCAGAATCTGCTTGTAACTGCGAAAAAAATAGTTCTGAAACATTCCCGGATATGAAATTTCCGTAACACTGTTTTCCATAAAAAAGAACGAACCGTAAATGTTTTCTAAGGAATTTGACAAATTGCACGTGGAGGCTCTGTACCCCCATATTATTATGTTGTGGTGGTTCAGGTTTTCACACACAGGTAAAACTTGGTCTCATCATTGAATATTAAGCGCAAAAGAAAAATAACATTTCTCCGAATTAACGGAGAAACGTTAATTCTCCTGCTTGTTGAGAATTAAATATTCACTTAACTCCGCACGTGTTGTTTTATCATCTTTGTGGAGGTTTGTACCAATTGAAAATCCTGAACGGTTTACGTAAAATCCGTCGTTACAAAACACGCCAGACAAGAAACGGCTAGAAAACTCTGTCGAATGCGCTTAATGTATCGTACGACAAAGGGTGACGATATGTGGATTTCTCTCTACGGAAACATTTTTTTTTCTTAAAATTGTTTATGCCACGTTAAATAGTCTGAGCAGGAGGAAGTGTTGTGCAGGGTAATGTTGACGAAAATCATACTACAAAGTTGTGACAGTTGTTACACACTCATAATTATATAGTGGAGATCGCAGAACGTTATCTGTTGCTGGATAGCCATTTTGTCGCAGGCTAAAGGAAGCGTGTCATAAGAGGCACCTATCGACAACAAAGTAAAATTCTAGAAACTCCTCTCTTATATACTGTATGGCTCGTTCGTTAGTTATTAGCAATAAATCAGGACGTACCTAGTGTATTTTTCAAATGATTAAGAAATAATCTATTATCTTATTTTCATAAAAATAAGATAAAACACCAACATTTTTAATTATTTTATTTTTAATTTACTTTTATTTTTAATTTATTTAATATTAACTGAAAAATATTTCTTTAAAAGTAATTACCAGCGATTCAATAATTACATTTTATATTTTATTTTAAACTTTCTTTTTGTACAAATATCGTAATACTGATTCGGAATCCTATTTCATGAAAGCTAATTTAAAATCAATTTTTTAAATAATTTTTGTTTGATAAACGCAACTGATAAGTTTCAAACAGTTTTGACCTCAAGATTGAGAACAACTCCGTGAGTTTGCTGACCGAGGTTATTACGATCATGGTTTAAACTTTACTTTAGTTTCATCATTAAAGTTGAGAGAGTACCTCTTATATATAGCCTCATTTTTATGTAATAGTATACGAATATATATATATATATATATATATATATATATATTAACTGAAACTTAGCTTATAACATCGCTCAAATTACTTTTATTGAAGATAATATTACATTTATATTAAAGTTAATTAAGTCATTATTTCTATTTGTGTCTCTCCACGAATTATGTTAAGGAACAATAAATAAGGTTTTTTTTTAAAAAAAACATTGTATTCTGAGATAAGTTAGCTATTTTAACTTAATATTTCCACGGGATCCTACAGTTAAATCCAACGAATTATTAAAATTTATTACTTGGAGGTGAAACAAAAATCTGTCATGACTCACAAAAATTCTAAATACAGACTGTATCACGAAGATCTGCCGGGATTTTTATAACATACTCTACAAGTAAAAATAATAGAAAACGGTATATAAAAATATATACTAAAATGTTTCGTTTGCGAGTTATGGCTAGTGAAATATTTCGCTCGAATTTCAGCTACCCCGGTTGAAATAAGGTCGCACTGAAATTTTTAAAAGGTTAATCAATGATTGTTTATGGCTTTTACTTACAAAATTTAATAATATAGGTCCCAGAACTGAATCTGCAGTAGGTTTTGAGAAATCTGAGGTGAAAATTAATAATTGGGGTTACAGAACTATTTAAACATTAATACAGTATTGCGCATTGTTGATCAGCTGTTGTAATTTTATTGCTAACTTTGAAATAATAATTTTACAAATTATTTATCGTATTTCTGACATTAATAAAAAAATTATTAACAGTCATTTTTATTTTACAATTGTTGCATAATTTCCATTTTTTTTAAATCTTTTAACAGCAATTTTTAACAGTAAATTTTGTTTTTCAAAATGTTTCTCATCACCAAAGAAGAATTTGGTTTTTGTTTACATTAAATAAGTACTTTTCTGACAAGTGTAATAAGGTATTTGTACGAAAAGATGAAGTTCGGCGCTGATTCTTAAATAATTTGATGTTATTATCAATACTTTATTATATTGAATATACTTTTGTATGTATCTAATATACTTGAAATATTAAATGAATTATTTATACATTATTAATTGCTTATTATAATTGAATTATGAATTGGAACTGTTACTGAATGCGATTATACAAGAATAATGCGATTGTCATTTGTAGGCGACTGGCTGGAACTGAACAACAGTGACGACTGAAGAATGAATAATGAATGATCACAAAAATAACGACGGACTTGCTTAAATAATGTTGCTGGAGCCGCTGCTTCCTCAGAAGCTGAGCGTATCCGAAAGGAGCCGAGTGATGTCGTCAGGAGTCGAGTGCACCCGAAAGGAGCCGAGTGTACTGTAAATATCCGAATAAATCCGACCGAAGTCGAAGGTATTTAAATTTAAAAATTCTATTAAATACATTAAAGCTTAAACGATAATAACAAAATATAAATATGTAAAGAGTGTTTAAAAATGAATGAAACATAAATCCGAACATTGTTGCATAATTTTCATATTTAAAAAAAATCTTTTAACAGCAATTTTTAATAGTAAATTTTGTTTTTCCAAATTTTGTTTACATTAAATAAGTACTTTTCTGACAAATGTAATAAAATACTGTTTCTAAAAAAAATTCAAATTTTTCTCAATTTTCTCTGCTTTATTCAATTTATCTTACACCATTTTGTTCAGAATAAAATTCTCTACAAGTTTAAGTGATATGTATTTATTACCCATTTAACAAAGATATTGTACGTCAAACATAAAAGACAGGGTTTTTTACCCCAATTTATTGGTTTTCATTCCAGATTTTTCAAAAAAACTACTGCAAATACGGTTCTGGGACCTATTTTAATCAATTTTTCAGGTCAACTCCATAAGAAATCCTTAATTCTGCCCCTTAATTAACGTCCAAAAATTTTAGTACGACCTTATATCACCCGGATTAGCTGAAATCCGAGCGAAATATTTCACTAATTATAACTTGCAAACGAAGTATTTTACGTTTATATCAACATTTTATAATATTTTCGAGAATAGAATAGGATATGAAAGTCCCGGGAGACCTTTGTGATACAACTTTATATCTATATTATAAATGCCACAATATTTCCCTACAAAAGAAAGAAAAAAAAATTTTTTCATTAACCAATTCAAGCAATTTTCTTGTTTTAGATAGAATGCATTATTATTTTTTAATGAATTTTGAGTGTTACGGTAAACAAATAAACAGTATTAGGCAACTAATAAGGCACAACTTACTCCAGAAACTTGTGAAGTCATTCTTTGGAAAACATGAGTACCATGTTAGAAAAGTAAGCATTAATGTGAGCGTTTCTCATCAACATTTTATAAACCACTCGAATATAATTGATATCGAGCACTACAAGTAACATCTTTACTTTGTTCACCCCAAGCTGTATAATAAAAATATCACTCCCTCTCCGATTAATGCGAATTGTACCTTAAATAATTTGCATTCTTTGTAGATACAAGAAAGTCTGGAATAAGTTATGTAAAGCAGTAAAGTTATGTGACAAATTTATTTATTATTTACGTGAGAATAATGGTTTATATACATTCTACCCACCAGAAGGGAAATTTTTTTATGAAATATAATTAAATCTTCCAAACATAAATTATTTACTTAGTACACAAAGATTAATTTTAAAGTCATAATAACATGCAAAATGTTTGTCAATCACTTACAATTTAAACAACTGTAAAAAAGATACACACATTATATATATATATATATATATATATATATATATATATATATATATGTATTAATTTCTCAAACATGGTTACCGCTGATACAATTAATAAATTATTAAAAATTATAAAAAAATTAAAGTTAAAATACTTATACAGTTATGTACTGTATATGTTATGACTGTATGCAGTATATTGTTAGAATGCAAGCAGTCATGACTGTATAAATATTTAATGACATTATTTTAATTTTTTAACTTAATTATAATATTTTATTCTTCATGATGGTTTTGAAATAAACCGAATGAACTCGAGTGACACTTAATTTGCTGGTAAGGTGGGTTTTCATTTTTTAATAATTTTTAATAATTATATATATATATATATATATAAGAGGAACGCAAAATATTCAGATCCCAAATAAGTCACTACGCAAATAATAAAAATAAATATTCAGATAATAGACTTAGATCACAAATATTCTATATTATAATTTTTCTGATAAAAACAACAATTTTACAATATAATAATACTATTACTTAAAATAAAACAAAATAAAAACACTAATTCGCCTTCAATGCGAAGCTTTATCAAGTGCAACAGATCAAGTGCTTGGTCAACCTAATTGCATTTATTATTTTAAAATTTAATCATAAGTTAATATTTATAAACCAGTCGAGGGTCCGCCTCCAGGAGTCCCGGGGCCCAGGTCGGCCCAGGCGAGCCCCGGAGCGACCCAGGGGCTTCCCGGGGCCACAAAGCTTACCCCAGTACCTCAATTCCCATCTACCCAGAGGGTTCTACCTCCTGAACCCCTGCAGTGTTCGTTATCCTCATGGTTGTGCGAATAATATTGATAAAGAACAATTAAAGTATTCAGGCTTTATAGAAACCCGAAAAAGAAATTAAATTACAAAATACAGAATAGTACTTACTCTATACTAAAGTACACACCCCTTTGACGACGAAAAATTCATAACTTATTTTGGTTGTCATAGTGACAGAGATATAATACTGAAACAAATGGATTAATCTTTTTTTCTTTACTGAATATCTTTAATCACAACTTCATCTCTACGGGAGCTAGGGCCTCGGTCTATGGAATAAACCTTCCTCGGGATAAAATGAATGTATCCTGCAAATCTGAAAGTAATCGGTCGGTTGGTTTTCGCGTAATACGAGAACAAACCAACGGACAAACTTTCGGCTTTATATATAAGAAAAGATTGTAATTATTAAATAATTATAACTATTCTGTTTCGCTATTTTTCACAATTTTTGTGATTTATTTAACAATAAATCACATTTTGTTTCTTCAAACAAAATATTTTAGATACATTTAATCAATCTTAATTATTATATGTTATCTTATTATTATTTTTTTTTTTAATTTTGGCCTCTAATAGCCTAAGAAAATCTAAAGATAGATATTACGAATTACGTGTTGTTGGCGATTTATGGGGATGTCTTGTAACAAAATCACCTTACAATCATAGATTGGAATTGTAACTTATGATTTAAATTAATAATTCCTATAAATATGATTATGCGAACTAACAATGTATGCTTTTAATGCTTACTTTTAAGAAAAAAATTTCTAGCAAACATTAAACTACTTTGTTATAAAAAAAAAAAACTAATTATTTCTATCAATTTAGTCATTGCAGGTTTTAATATATATTTTAATTAATAAATTAAAAACTAAATAATACCGTTTAATAGTCCATATATTATTATTATTAGACAAAAATTAATTATTAATATACCAATTAAACATTCAATTTAATAAAAAAAAATACGTTTAAATTTTATATGTCAATCACACATTTATCTTCTTTTTTTTTAAATTAAAGTTTAAAAATGAAAATAATAATTACAAAACAATTTATTAATAAATATTAAAAGATAAAAACGTATAAGTGTAACGTGAAAGATTTTGACAGGTAGAAAGACAAACAGACACAGATGGACGAGTATAAACCAGATAAAACAAAAAATGTATTTATTCTCTTACGTAAAATGAAGAAAAAAAAATTAATTCAGTGAACATTTATAACGATACAGAATAATAACAGTAATAATAATGGATAAGCGGGATGGAGGGGAAAGAGTTAAAGTGGAGTGGGTAGGAGGACAGTACGCGTAGTTACCGTTGTTGTTACAGCACGAGTAAAAGATGACAAATATTGTCCTGTCATTTTATATATAATTTATCACAATACAAGGTCTGCTGCTAGTAGAATAGGAGGATGGTTTCGTTAAGGGGGAGGTATAGATGGGTAAGTGGGGGAAAGGTTGGTGGTAGTGGGAGAGGAAAACAGCAAATCAAAGCTGTACATTTATCAGTGTCAATGGCTGAATCCTTGTCAGAAGTATGCCCCATATTTCTCTTGGCATTTCCGAGATGAAGCCAAAAGATTTATGACGTCAGAAGGATTCTCTCTTTTGGTACTACTACAATATTCTACAGAGAGAGAGAGAGAGAGAGAGAGAGAGAGAAAGTAAGCAAAATGAGAGGGAAATGGGGGTGTTAACACTGTGGAGGATGCATTTCTCTTGTATTTCTTCTTTACTTGGATATCAATAAGCGTTTCCCAAGAGAAGAACCTACATCAAGATGTTTCTTCTAAATACGAAGCAACAGCAAAATGTATCAAGTTTAAATTTATTTATTAACCTCTTCTCCATTACTAAGTTAATGAATTTATTAAATATTAAGTCGGTAAGCTTCATTGTAACAATTTTGAACTTATTTACATTTAAATTAACATGAAAATGATACTACCATTATTTATGAAATGGAAATGCAACTAAATACTTGTACAACGGCGTACAATTAAATTATTAATTCAGCATCATTCCCACACATTCATTTGGGCTGAAGATAACAATGTTTTTAAATTAGATAATATATTAACATAGAATAATTGTTCCAGTAATATTTTAATAAAAATTTGTTGTTTATTACTAGTAATTAGAAAATATCAATAATAATTATATTATAAAAGATGTTTTATCTTTGTTAAAATTAAAATTAAGCTGAAAAAAAACCCTAGCATGGATAATAAAATAAAATATAAGGTTACTTAGTCTTTCTATAACTTTCTTTAACTAAACTAAAACCTCTTATCGTTATCCGTTTTCTGTCATTTGATAGTATAAGTTGCATTTCATCCTATCAAATTGATACGTCATCACTGCCGCTGTAAAAAATTAAAAAACGGAGTACACCTAAACGACAAAAAAATATAATTTGAATTTGATTAAAAAAAAATTGATCCATGAAAAAAAACAACTTTGCTTTGTTTTCAGCAAAAATTAATCATACATCTTAAATAATCCGAAATAAATTCTGAATCTGAACGTTAAATGTTATTAAATAAAAAAATCCGACATTGGATTGCATAACTTTCCTGGTTTTCCCTTTGTAAATTTTTTTTCTCAAATACGACAGAGTTTTTAAATATTAATGGCTTAATTATATAACAGTTGGAATAGAAGTATGAAAAATATTGAAGTAAATAATTAGTAAAATATATTTTTATTTTCGATTGGACCGACTTGTTACAACACCTACTTTTTCAAAGTCATACTTTGAAAAACAGATAGAGCATTAGAAATTATAAAAAATTCCAAATTCTTAAATCGGATTCTATAGTAGTCTAGTTTTATTTTATTTTTTTAAATTTCCATGTCATTTAATGAATTTTTGAATCTTCAAAATTGATATTTTAAATATGATTCCCATTCAGCCCCCTTATTTATTTTGGTAAAATTTTATTTATTGGGATGATTATATACTTCAAAGAGTTGATCCAATTTGTTGCAATTTTATTCTGCAAAGATAGAATATATATATATATATATATATATATATACTATCTACCCGTCGCAGCTTTGCCCGCACTATATGGTTACTTGTGTTTCCCGTAGCAGCCAATCTTTTTTTTTTATGTTTTTTAGTCAAGTAACCAGAGGCAGGTGCAACCAGTTACACACACACACACTCACACAATAATGGTGGTAGTGATTGTGTTGGTTGAGCCACAGCATCGTATACCTTCGCATCCCTTAAAAGAATCGGAATTAAAAAACCCCGAAAATGGTTTTTAAATATTTATTTAAAGAGTATTTGCAAACCAAATCTACTGACTATAGTTTACTACAGTCGGGATTGGAAAAATTTTCAATCATTGTTCAAAATTTTTTTTATCTTTCTTCATCCCCTTTTAAGGTAAAATCTCAAAAACTTAGAAATTGATTTACTGACCTGAATGAAGAATACACCGACCAAAAATCAGGTTGAATTCTTCATGTGTTACCGAGAAATTAAAAAAAAAAACATGACAGGGTTTAAAAAAAAAATCAATTTCAACCCTTGAAACTCGGAATTTCAAAAAATCGAGAAATTGGTTTTCAGATATTCATAATAACTCATTTCAAACCCAACTCACACACTAATAGAGACTCACAGTTCAAAATTCATTAAAGTTTGTGCTTCAACCGGGAAATCTCAAAACACGCGCGCGCGCGCATCCACACATTTATATTTTTATCCAAAATTTTTCGAGAAGACATATATCCAAAAAACTTCTCAATTATGCCAAAAACCATGGGTCACGATAGATCGGGTAGTTCCTGTGTTTATCCCAATAAAACCCTCTTCCTCTAATAATAGTTTAGATATACAGGTATCCCATGAAGAAAGGAGAAGATTTTAGGACATGTTTTACTGGTGAAAATAATGAAAAAAAAAAATTATATAAACATAGGCCTACAAACCCTTTGTTTTCGAGTTAGGCTAGCGAAAGATTTCACCCACAGATTTCAGCTCTTCTAATAAAAAGCAGCCTACTGTAATTTTTGGGATACAAATTAAAGATAGTGATTTCTATTGTAATTTGATTTGGGAAATAGGATAACACAGGTCCCAAAACTGTAACTCCAGTAGTTTTTATAACATCCGACATAAAACATAAAATTAGGTGTCGAAAAGAAGTTTTTTAGATTTGCAGCGCAATAGTTTTGTTAAATGACTAACAAATGCGGAAGATTTAGTGACAAAACTTGTAGAGAATTCAATTCTAAGAAAATTAATGTATGTTTACGTATATAAATACGTGCCATGATGCTTCTTTGTCCAATAATTTTGAAGATCAGGCCAAAGCTGAAATAATAAAAAACAAATATTTTTGCCAAATTTCAACTTCTTGGGGTCAAAGATTTTTCGAGATATGGCAAAGATTATTCATAAATAACGTTTAATATCTCTCAATTCTAAATCCGGGTGAATTAGAATGTTTTAATTTAAAATGACACACAAAATACTTTTGTACTAATAAACTAAAAATTTCTACAACTATACAAAATGGTAAAAATTAAAAAATGTTGAAAACTATCCTACCCTCTTTTATTATTTTTTTCAAAAATTGAATGCCATCACCCGTGTATTTATATACGAGGGTAAGTCAATTATTATCCGCAATGTAGTTTTAAATTTTATTGCAATACAAATAGGAAACTTACATGAACATCATTTTTCTACATAGTCCCTTTGTATTTCAATGCACTTGATCCAATTGGTTGCACAAGCTTCCTGATGCCCTCATGAAAGAAGATTTTCGGTAGAGCTGCGAGCCAGGAATGCACCGCTTCTTTCACTGTTTCGTCCAAGGTAAATCGATGGCCCCTTAATGCCTCGTTGGGTGGACCAAACAAGAAGTAATCAGAAGCAGCAAGTTCAGGACTATACGGAGGATGAGCCAGTACTTCAAATTTGAGTTTCTGGAGCGTTTCAGCAGTATGTGGATGGGCATTGTCGTGCAACAACACAACAGTTTTCGACGGCAGTCCTCGGCATTTGCTTCGAATTGCAGGCTTCAGCTTGGCAGTAAGCATCTCACTGTAACGCGCACTGTTTGTTGTCGTGCCCCTTTCCTCATAATGTCCCAGTACTGGACCCTGTGAGTCCCAAAAAACCGTAAGCATCAGTTTTCCTGCTGATGGTTGGGTCTTGAACTTTTTTGCATGGCGAATTTGGAAGTTTCCATTCCATACTCTGCCGTTTACTCTGGCTCGTAATGATGGATCCGTGTTTCGTCACCGGTGATGATTCTGTCTAAGAAGATGTTCGTTGCCATAGCGATCCAAATGTTTTTGGCAGATGTCAAGCTCCTTTGTTTATGCAACTGTGGGAGTTGTTTGGGACCCATCTTGCACAGAATTTATGAAACCCAATTCTGTTGTGGGTGATTTCGTAGGCAGAACCGTGAGTAATTTGCAGACGATGTGCCACTTCATCGATAGTTACTCGTCTGTCTAAGAAAACCATGTCGCGTGCACGCTCAATGTTTTCTTCAATTGTGGCGGTAGACGGTCGTCCAACTGCTTCGTCGTGCGTAACACTTGTGCGACCATTTTTGAATTTTTCATTCCATTCGTAGACACTCCGTTGCGGGCAACACACTGTTCCCGTACTGTACCGAAAGTCTTCGATGAATTTCGACCCCTGATACACCTTCCGACCACAAAAAACGGATCACTGAACGTTGCTCTTCTTTGGTGCAAACAGAAAGCGGAGCAGCCATGGTTAACGGCAGGGAAGCGATAATGAAACTAACCTAGCAGCATCAATCCTGCTCATACATAACAATTAAACCACGCATGCGTTATCTACGCAACAAGACAATACTACCAACATAAACAAAAATATAAGTAAATTGCGGGTAACAATTGAGTTACCCTCATATAGAGAAGAAATTTTTTGAGCAATTTGCGATTTAAGAAGAATTTTTGTTAAACCAGTTTGGTTATATTAATCAAAATTCAGGCCAACACACGTTTATATCGGAAATTTTTATATTGTTTTTTGGACTAACGGGGTCTTGAAACATTGATATTTGCGAAAATCCCGATACCGCAAACTTTAACCAATATATTCCCTTTATTGCTGTACTGCAGCAACATTAGAGCTATATTCGGAATTTAAAAATTATAAAGAAATACAAACAAATTTTTTAATATTAATTTTCCATAATTCTAATTTTGTGTAATTAATATTGCAAGTTCATTTTAAGTTTAAATAATAATATAATACTAAAACATTCTTCTGCAGTTCTGCGCATGAAGACCTACTTTGTACAATTTTATTACGCATAATTTTTTGCGCAACAAATAGACAAAACATAAATAAAATAATAAAAATAAAAGAAGTATATTTATTTTTTATTTAATATTGAAATATAATTTCTGTTTACAAGCAAATTAAATTATTATAACCATAATTTGATAACTTAATTAAAAAGAACGAGTTTGCCCGACACTCAATCAGCAAGTTTAAACTCAGCCATTACTGTAACTCAATGCATAGGCGCATATGAAAAATAAACCATTATACAGCCAACATAACCTGAATCTGAGGTTATGTTGTGTGATAATGATCTTAATATAATGAGCGTAGCTCATGAACGAATCAACCAATCTTCATTAAATCATCACATGTACAACTTTAAATACACTGCTACAGCATAACTAAATTTCAATGAAATTGATCTAATAGTTCGGGAGATTTTCGAGCCACAAGATTTCCAATATTTTTGGAACAAGTGACTTAAACTCAACAACGACACAACAAATCTTCATATGTACTACTTCAGATACCCTACTTTAGCATATTTAAATTTCAATGCAATTGATATTAAACTTTTGGAGATTTTTGAGAAAAAAATTTCCAAGTTTTTAATTATTGATTTAGTAGTTTAGGAAATTTTCGAGCCACAATATTTTTTGAATGTAATTTATGAGATTTTTTAGTCGTAAGTTTTATACATAGGTTTACATTAATATACATACACATATACTCGTATATATATATATATATATATATATATATATATATATATATATATATATATGTATATAAGGATATTATATTTTAAGTGAATAATATTTATGTTCTCCTAATACCTCAAAATGAAAAAAAAATCAATTTTACCTCCGTAATCACGCAGTGCAACCACAAGTAATACCGTACTTTTCTTCGAAAAGTCCGTAAAAACAAATATCATAAAATTATCCTTTAAAAAAGTAAAGAAAAATTGTTAACTTTCTAATAAAATTAAAGAGTTCATTTTTAAATTACTACACATAAATAACGATGAAAATATTACTTTTTTTGTGGTTAACATAATATAATAAACAAAGATTAATGTAATAAATAAAGTCAAAAAAGAGAATAAAAACTAAAAAAGGCAAAACATAAAATGAAGCTTTAAAAAATGAAATAGAATATAAGGAAATAGGGGTGAAAAGTTTAGTAGAATAAGAGAAAAATGCGTATGAAATTAATGCAAGTTATAAAATATAGTAAACTGCATTTATTCTATAAGTAATAATAAAACTTTTTAAAACGTTTTGTTGCAAACCCTGCAATTCCATGAAGTACCCCTTAAGGGACTATAAATTTTGATCTGAAATGCTAGTAACATTTCTGTAACATAAAGTAAGATTAAATTACATTTTCTCTATATTATTAAGTTTGTATGATATTTCCAAAGTGATATGCGGTAAAACAAAATAGAATTAAGATGGTAAGACGGGTAAATATAACTTAACAAATAACTGACAGTAAAAATAATATAATTTATCAAAGTAAAGTAATCAATGTCAAAACAAACATATTCGAAATAAACATTAATTTTTTTTTATACAAAGCGAAAATAATGTTACAAATACAAAAATCTAAAAATTATTATTATCGATAAGTTATTAAACTACTTTCTTTGGACAAAAGTAAAAACAAAATCATAAGATTTATTATAATTTTAAAATATGAAAAGATTTGGTAGAAGTACAAGAGAAAAAAAATCGTACTCGATTTGCGTGCATAATTTTACCGGATTTCCAAAAATAAACAAAAATATTATGAAAATTAAATAAAACAATTATAATTATTTTTTGGAATAATATAAAAGAATTATACATGTACATGTACAGAGCGTCCCGTAATATGTAGAAAAATAAATATTTTTTTAATGAAAACAATTTTTATTTATATAATATGCTCTAAATAATAACCATTTTTTGAAAAAAAAAAACATTTCGATGCGTGTTCTCCACACGTAGCACCATAAGTTTCCACACATAGGAGAAATAAAAATTTTTTTATGAAAGCCATAATGTATCTTTTTCTACGGCCTAGTACAGCTAAAGTTATGCTTGTAATGGCGTTGATGATACGTCTCGAGATGATTTATGTTTTGTATCTTTCCTCGATATACCTTCATAAAAAAATCCACCATATGATTTCTTTGTACGCCTATTAAATTATATAAACACATTTTTGTTACACTTCAATTAAAATTATTTCATTTGAAAGTTAGATACGAGCCTAAAATTCCTTAATAAAAGTGGACAGTTAGACTATTGCTAAAATATTAGTTTTTATTAACATCAAATATTTATATAATTATTAATTCAACAATCTTACTTGAAATATTAGGTTGGAGTAAAAGACCCTTTATTACTCTTTAAATAAATGTAAGCCTTATGTATCTAATACTATGCTTTTTAAATTATTATGATATAACCATCAACAAAATTAAAAAACAAAAAATGAAACAGGAGAAAGTTACTAAATTTTATAGCGATATTTATTATCAAGTAGACTGGAAAATAAGCATAAATAAAAATAATACGATTTTAAATTATAATTTACACTTAATATTAAATAATCAGATGTTTTACCAAATCTGATGTGGACATCACATGACTTCCTTGTACTCCTATTAAATTACAGACATACATTTATAAAAGTACACAAAATTTTATTTCACTAATAACTTTTGATTTCTTTTCATATTCTCTTTTTTCCGTTAATAGAGGTTAATAATTACTAATAAATCAATATTTAAATTTAAAAAAATTCAGAAATGATGTTGGATTCGAACCAATGTGCCCTCCCCTTGTAAGATCCAAATATTTCGTTAATTACAATTTTATTTGGATATAACTTTGGAACCAGTGGAAATAAGTACCACTTACGATAAGCTTTGAATGAGGGCTTGTTACTGCAGGTAAGAAAAAGTCCAAAATCCATTTTTTTTTAACGTTGGGCTTTGTTGGACACTTTTAGTCCAGTCAATTGCAATCAAAAGAAAAAGTGTAAAAATATATGTTACAACAGTCACTAAATCCTAAATTTCAACATTCTACGGCTAGTCGTTTATGACTTATGCGAGATACACATGTACGTACAGACGTCACGCCGAAATTAGTCAATATGAATTCAGGGATGATCAAAATGGATATTTCCGTTGAAATTTGAAAACCGAAATTTTCGCGATCGCAATGCTTCCTTTACTTCGTGCAAGGAAGTAAAAATGTTAATTTTTTTTATGTATGGAAACTTTTTGGAACACTTTATATAAAATTAATCTTAAAACGTGGGTCGGCCTACAAAAAATGCGGTAGGGGAGAAATCCGTTCAAAACAAAAGCAAAAAATAAAATATTTGGTCCAAAGAAAAAATAAGAAAAGTAATCCAGGGCAATGAACTTAACTAACTACTCGTTCAACTGAATATGGATAAGGCTTTCTGAACTACGAATTTGTATTGTTTTATATAAAAGAAAACGAGCTACTAATATTGATATTTTTTGCCCATCAAAATAGTTGATTCAGAAAAAAATAAAATAATTTTTTTTGCTACTAACATTTTGAACCAATTAAAAATTTACAGAAAAATCAGATTCGTCCAAAATTTCAGCGATTTTTCTTATTAGAGGGTTATTTTTTTTTCAAGGTCCGATCGGTCACGAAATTAAAACCACAGTGAAAATAAAAATTTTTTTTCTTTGTAATAAGTACTTACATAGTTACGTTATTTCTCTATATAGTCGCCACTCCGATTTAGAAATTTGTCGTAGCGTGGTACCAACTTTCCAATACCCTCGTCATAGAACGTAGCCGCCTGGGTTTTCAGCCATGTTTCTACGCTAGTCTGCAACTCGATGTCTGTGCCAAAATTTTTTCCTCCTATCCAACTTTTCATGTGAGCAAAGAGGTGAAAATCGGATGGAACCAACACTTCCCAACGAAAATGCTGCAGGAGCTTCTTTGTTACAGCTGCAGTGTGCGGCCGAGGATTGTCATGGAGAAAGACAATGCCTGATGACAACATTCCTATCAGCTTATTCTTATTCACCCAATCAGACTGACGACTATAAGAGAAATAGCGTAACTATGTAAATACTTGTTACAAATAAATTTTTTTTAATTTTCACTGTGGTTTTAATTTCGTGTCCGATCGGACCTTGAAAAAAAATAACCCTCGTATAATACAGTTAATAAGGTAATTTTTATTTTTATTTTTAGAATCATCCAAGTGATTTAGACAATAATATATGAAAGAAAAAAACAACTTTAAATATTTATTTAGAAAATAAACTATATATATGCTATAGATCAACTGCATCTTTCTTTTTCAAGGAGGGAAACATAGAATTTTCATAAACGGTCTTATGGTGAATTTTGAATTAATAGTCACGATTATTATCTTAATAAAATTAAAATTTGATTTCTCAAAAATAGTTTTGTTCAGTTATAATAAAATTATGTAATTTAAAAAAATTATTTTTTCACAAATACACTTGGTCTAGGGGAGGGTGAAACGAATATTCAGTAGCCCATAACTCGAAAATAAAAACAGATAATAATCAAATGAAACAAATATTGAAATACATTTGCATTTTATTTTCTAGAAATACTTAGTTATTTTTTTGCGTAGCCATCATTTACAGTAGTACATTTGTCTCAACGGTGAACCAGTTTTCAAATCCCTTCATAAATGACTGAAAAAAAAAATTCTTCAAATATTGCAAAAATAATTGAAAAACGATCTTTCCTTGATCCCCGATCTCCAGTTATCTCTATTGCGGTCTCCAGTTCATCATCGGTGGTGAATGAATATTTTTAATATCTTTACCTAGCCGGTTAGCTTCACTTCCCCGATTGTTTAGCCAGGAGATCATGTATTTAGTTGTTTTTGATTTCAATGTATTTAAAAAAAAATAACGTGTTATTATTAACACCTTTTATTGATATTGTTATTTGATATTATTTTTTTTTTGTATTATAAATGATATCAAAAAACATACACAGAACATTCTTTCATAAAATGTTTTATTAACACTTTGTCGCAATGAACGTTTTTTAGTGATATTTTTAACTACAGCTCTATTTACCGATTCGCAACTTTTGGAAACAAAAGTGCATCTCAATGGACATATTCAAGGAGATCATTCCTCAATTTAAAAAAAAAAATCTGTACTCAATAGCGCTTGCGTAGTAAATTTTTGCAGTTTACGACCTTAATATTGGGTGAACAAAGGTTGTAAATACTTAAAAGTACCTAAATCGAAAATTTTCATTGTCCTGAATTTCATTTATATGTGGTGTTTCATTTAAAAGTTATTTAAAAAAACAGAAATTTTAAAATCTTTGATAATCGATAAATTTAAACAACACTCGACAACATAGGTTTTTTATTTGGTATATCGATAAATAATTATAAAATGAATCTTTCGGGTATTTCAGAAAAAAAAAGTTGTGTAGCCGGATTTGTACAATAGAAATGTGCGGTTTACTGCTGCATGAGCAGTCGCATCGAAAGAAGAAAAACATATAAACTACCCTTGTAATAAATAGAAATTTTTGCCGAATTAGATTTTTTTTGTATACTGATGGGGGTTCTTAATTTTGCATTTCAAAGAAATCAATTGCTTTTTTTATATAGATAGATATGAATATACCGGGACACATATATAATGTATGAATATAACGGGACAAACGGATGATCGAGAGTATATCGTTTGTACACAAACGTTAGCCCTACCGAATGATCCAGTGTACATCTTTTTAATGTAAACGTTAGCACTCAACATGGTAAAAAATAAGCTGTGAACTTTTAAAATTGGTTATACCGTCTCGTAGATTTAACTGAATTTCGGAATAAGAGAGTGACCGGACATCCGGATCATAAAAGAACATAAAAACCAATCTTGTAATAAATAGAAACATTTGCCGAGTTAGATTTTTTTATATACCTGTGAGGTCCTTAATCTTGCATTTCAAAGAAATCAACTCATTTATATATAAATATATATATATAGATTCGAGAAAAAAAGCGAAAATTACACGGCGCCAATCCGGTGAATATGGAGGTTGGGAGATAGGTTCAAATTTCTCAACTTCACAAAAAGTTGATGCACTCTACGTGTACCGCCGAGAATTATCGTCCTTCTCGTTCTTTCGATTTACCTATCTGATATGACAATGCGTTGTGCGACATGACCGTCATTTTGAATCGATTCATTCAGCTCCTTTTTGCGCTTCTTATCACTCAGTATCGCTGTGAGGTTCTGACATTTTATGCCAATAACTAAAAATTTAAAGAAAAACAGATTCGTTCAAAATTTCAGCGATTTTTCATTACTTTACTGGGTTCTGATGGACAAAATTTTATTGCCCAACTTTGCAGTACTTTGATCAACAGTTTCTTCTCCAAGGATTGATTTTAGACGACGATGAATGTCAGTAGCATTAGATTTTTCCGGTGTTAAAAATTCCACCACTGCACGTTGTTTTAGACGGATTGACTTAGCAGGCGTTCTCGACTATATAACCAATGATGATTGACAGAAAATGAGAGGATATGGGTGAACGAGGTTTTGAATATTACTAGTAGGGAAATAAAACTGGAAAATGGCAGCACCTTCAATTTGTGCGACTTTTGTTCTTCCGTTACGTAACAGTGTGAATTACATTTCTACCACCCCTCATAATTATTTTAAGAAACAACAATTTTAAAAACAACCGAATAGTTTTAAAAAGTATTAACACATTATTGAAAAATTCATAATAAATCATTAAAATAAATTCAAGACTGAAATAATCAAAATTATTTCAAATTATTGTATTACTTTTATGTTTATTATTTTATAAAATGTAACATTTTTCTATAAATTTGTATCATCAGAAGAAAATTTCTAGAAAGGATTTGAGAAGATTTATTTTGAATTAAAAGTGAACACTTTGATTACCGATTGTCATTTTAATAATATTGATTGAAAATATATAAAATTATCAAAGAGTTTAAAAAAACAAAAGTTTAAAAAATAATTAATTGTAAACATGTATTAATTATTTTTTACCATTTTCGTTTGTTTTTCTATAATCAGGAAAACAGTTTCGTAAAGTACTCAAGAGAGCTTAAAGTATAGATGAACCATTTTTTTTTTATTACAGTTAAAAATTTAATATTTTGTAGAATTTTCAATTAATTTTCCCTTTACAAAAAGATATAAGATATATAAGTTTAAAAAAAAAACCTAAAATAAAAGATCAATTTTATTTAAAGAATTCAGCCCAGAGAAAAAAATTTAACAGAATAAAATTTTAGGAGACGTTATAAGAATAAAAATACTGCAGAAGGTCTGAATTGGGATTAAAAGCTTGTTATGGAAAAAAATCGTTCTTTTTCAAGTTAATTTGATTTGGTTTGTAACAGCTTCATTTACTCTATTTTAGTCTTTCAAATTAATATACATATTTAATAAAACGATCTGTTCTAAATTATGTAAAAAAAAAAAATCTGAACAAAATTGTAATACTTTCCTGCCATTGGCTATTTATTCTTATACATTTTTTTGTCTTCAGTCATTTGACTGGTTTGATGCAGCTCTCCAAGATTCCCTATCTAGTGCTAGTCGTTTCATTTCAGTATACCCTCTACATCCTACATCCCTAACAATTTGTTTTACATATTCCAAACGTGGCCTGCCTACACAATTTTTCTCTTCTACCTGTCCTCCCAATATTAAATCGACTATTCCAGGATGCCTTAGTATGTGGCCTATAAGTCTGTCTCTTCTTTTAACTATATTTTTCCAAATGCTTCTTTCTTCATATATTTGCCGCAATACCTCTTCATTTGTGACTTTATCCACCCATCTGATTTTTAACATTCTCCTATAGCACCACATTTCAAAAGCTTCTAGTCTTTTCTTCTCAGATACTCCGATGGTCCAAGTTTCTCTTCCAGATAAATCGACACTCCAAACATACACTTTCAAAAATCTTTTCCTGACATTTAAATTAATTTTTGATGTAAATATTTCTTACCGAAGGCTCGTTTAGCTTGTGCTATTCGGCATTTTATATCGCTCCTGCTTCGTCCATCTTTAGTAATTCTACTTCCCAAATAACAAAATTCTTCTACCTCCATAATCTTTTCTCCTCCTATTTTTCACATTCAGTGGTCCATCTTTGTTATTTCTACTACATTTCATTACTTTTGTTTTCTTCTTGTTTTATTTTCATGCGATAGTTCTTGCGTAGGACTTCATCTATGCCGTTCATTGTTTCTTCTAAATCCTTTTTACTCTCGGCTAGAATTACTATATCATCAGCAAATCGTAGCATCTTTATCTTTTTACCTTGTACTGTTACTCCGAATCTAAATTGTTCTTTAACATCATTAACTGCTAGTTTCATGTAAAGATTAAAAAGTAACGGAGATAGGGAATATCCTTGTCGGACTCCCTTTCTTATTCTTATGTCTTATATAGTGGAAGGATACTTGAAAAAAGTTACTCTACTTTTTTTTGGGGTAGGGGTAATTTATGATAAGTTTTTATTATAAAATAATTATCGTTATGAATTTAAATAAACCAAAACCGTTTTAAAAATGGGTATTTGTTTTTCTATTTCCTGTTTTTCATGTTTAATGGTAGAAGCTAAAAATAATTCCTCTGATAATTGTGCAACCAATGAAATGTTACCAAATATTTCTTTTTGTAGGGGTGAATTATGATTCTATTAAATTTTCAATAATAGATTTTTAATAAATAAATTAAAATTTACTAATTAATAAAACCAGAACAACAACAACAACAACAACAATTTAAGGCGCCAAAACGTACATAAATTCATATGCACATACATATTGTTTTTTTGTTTTCTATATGAACTAATTGCACCGTAAAACGTAAAAATTTGTAAAAAAAACCCGAAACCCAATTTCTGACACGATCACCATACTTTCCCCTTTGATATAGCTATTCTAAGTATATTCGCCGGCAATATAAACAACACAAACCTTTTAGGTTGAATACCTTATTTAAAAAGTAATCTCAATAAGCCAATTGAAATTTAAATGTTAATAGATAAAATTACTTACAGATAAGACCTTCTACAACTTTTAACATATATAAAAGAGACCATGAAGATGAAGAAGTTCGTACCTGAAATAAACAAAATAAAATTAAAGATTTAAATAATTATAAAAAAACCTTTTGTTTTAAAAAGAAAACCATTGTTTTCTTTGTTCTAACTTACAACAAACATAATTGACTGGTTAAAATTAAGTTTTATTACATATTAAACCTTTTTTTTCTATATGTCGCTTTTTATAAAAAAATTTTTACTTTTTTGTTTAATAATTTTTCTGAAACTTAAAGTAAATAAATCCAGACATTAAAATAAATAAAATAAAATATAGAATTCTATTTTTATTTACATTTGTTTCTTATACACATAATAAATAATATTTTTATTTTATTTTTTAATGTAAAGTTTTCAACTTTGTAAAGCTTATCATTCCAATCTTATAAATGCTCATACTTCATGAGGTTGAGTTCCCTAAGCATTACATATCATCAACATTCTTTATAATTTTATCACAATTACTTATTTCCCATTAACGTCTCTGTGGCAACTTTAATTTTTTCATACGTATATAACAAAAATAAATTAGAGAATTTGATTAAGACTTCCAGTGATAAAGCTACAATTAGAATTATGTGCCTGGCTATCATCAGTTTTTTTCCTTTCGACACGTCTATTTATCCCTAAAACTATCATAAAAGTAATCTTCATCGTCTTTATTTGTGATTCTCTACATGTAACTGAACTCTCACCACTACAAACTTAGCCAAAAATATTATTCTTAACATATTCATTTTTGTATAATAAAATTAGTAAATGATAGATAAAATGTGTTTAATGCTTCAATATATAACAAACTTGAAAAATCTCCCCGGTTGCCGAAAATTATCTAACAAGTTTGATGTTTTGTTAGAAAAAAAATATATGTTCTATTAATGAATGGTTGAGTTCTATTTAACAAGTAACTCATAACTAATAAAATTTCCCTCAGCGAATACTAGATAGCACTGTGATCGCATACGTAACCACATAAGTCAATCACCATGAATTCACAGATGAAAGCAAGATTTGTAGAGTGGTTTATGGAAACAAAATGATACACACAAGTTCGACGCAATTATAGAACTCTGTATAACCTTATAGAACAAGTATTCAATCATGGAAAAATAAATTGAAAGAAATTGGAATGTTGAGCATAAGAAGGGGGTACAGGCAGGCCTAGAACTTCAGATGGAAAAATGGAGATCATTCGTCAGTCTTTTGTCAGCAGCCCTTTTATGTGTGTGTGTGTGTGTGTGTGTGTGTGTGTGTGTGTGTTTGTTCTCCTGTTCCCTTGGGCCAGATCAACAATCAAGCATTACTCTTTCCAGGGGAGTGTCCTTGCGACTCTAATTTTCGCAGCCATGAGAATTCAATTCGGAGTGCAGCGCGCGAGTTAAATCTTCTGCCATTTACCACTCACGATGTTCTAAAAAAACGATTAAAATTACATCAATATAAAGTAAAAATATTACAGCACATTACACCACGACATCACAAAGCTAGAGAAGAATTTTGTGTGTAAATGACAGAAAGAATTGAAAATGATGATTGTTAATTTAAAGAAATTATGTTTTCAGATAAGAGCACATTTCACGTATCTGGAAAATTCCCTCGGAACATGAGAATATAGGGATCAGAGAACCCACATGTTACACTAACCGTATTACAGATAACCAAAAGTTAATGTTTGGTGCGGACTGCTTCACGATCATATGATTGGACCTTTTTTTTTAAGGAAAGGCGATTAAGGGGAATATCTATCTGAACTTGTTAGAAGGGTTTATTTACCCCCACCTTACCCTCGTATGACTGGTGTGTTTAAAACAATCCCCTACGAAGCTACCACCGTATTGGGAAAGTCTATCCCATTCGATTTAGTAGTGAAAGTCTGGGAGACCATGTGGAAATTGCGAAGAGGTAGGAAGGCCGAGGTGTTTACGATGTGGTTTCGAGCTGGGCCTGTAACGGAGCGGAACGGTGATCCCAATGCACCGGTCCTAAATTTCGAACAGCTGCCCATCTCCCGCCTACGGAGGAGAGTTTACAGCCTCACGATGGAAACATGGCAGCAAGAATGGCACGCCACAACTCAGGGTAGGTCCTTGTATAGATTTATACAGCACATGGGGGGATGGTACGCCTATAGTTCGTTTTTAAGAGCAACAGGAGCCCTAGTGCTCTCCAACCTTAAGAATCTACACCAATATTTGTTTTGGTTTCACCTGGCAGCTGATGAGATGTTCGTCTACGGGGAGGTCCAGTCGAAGGAACACATGATGTTCGACTACCTAGCTCTTTGGGGGGCCAGAACTCAGGCCACCCTGGAACTTAGAGGTCAAGGGGAAAATTGGCCACTCATAAACGGCGAGGCAATGTGGTGCGAGCCGCATTGTTGGATCGTGTAGGAGTTTCTTGATGTCGTTGCTTTGTTCAACCGGCATCAATAGTTTAAGGGATATAAGACTCCTACCGCTTGCTGTAGAAAACTACCCTCAAGAAATGACTGACCATCGGTCAAATATAGCTCCCAGCGCTATAATATGGTGGACAGGTACTTGCATTCAGCGACCTAGGCGTAGCAGCAAATTGCTGTCCTTGTCGGATTAAATTTCAATTTATTGAAAAGTCATATATTTTAGTATGTAGACGGGGTGCGCCTACCCATTTTAATAATATATGACAAGTGAGCGGTGGGATACGCAAGCGAGTGGTGTAGGGCACCACGCTTATTTCGCTTACGCAGTTAGGTTAGCTCTAGGAACTAATTAGGATATTGGTCGCTAAACCGCTTTGAGGCACAATAGTCGTTTGTGGCACGGACATTCGGTCTTGTGCTTTAGGGCGACCGAATGGGGTGGTGGTGGGAGATGCCAGACAAACAAAATATCCTCAGTTTGAACGAATTACAACTCGATAACATATTCAAACAAGATGGAGCGCCGCCACGTTGGAATTTATTAGTGCGTGAATTCCTCAACACTCATTTCCAAGTGATTGGATTGGACGTATTGGAGCAGTCGCTTGACCGTCTCGATCACCGGATTTAACTCCATGTGAATTTTTCTTTGAGGTTTTATCGAGGATAATGTATAAAAAACTCGTGTAATGAATATTGATTACCCCTTAAGTAGATGATTGTTAATACATTCGAAATCATAGATGTGGATATCTTACAACGAACATGGCAGGAACTTGATTATCGGTTGGATATTATGCGAATTATTAATATTGCACACGTTGCATGTCTTTGATTACAGTTAAAAAAAAAACACACTTACGGTTTTAATGTTTCTCAATTCATAAAATTCGTTCTTGTATCTTAATAAATATATTGTTTACTCAATATCAAAGTTATTCAGATAATTTTCGGGCACCCGGTATGTCTACCTTATAAATTAAACCACTGTTTCAAATAAATCCAATTTATTTAAACATCAGAGGTAAATGGCAATGAATAAATAAAAATCTGGAAACAAACTAATTAGCTTTTATTTAAATCAAAGCCGATTAGATTGCCAAAATTAAATAAGCTAATCAAATTAATATAGTAATAAAGAAAGAAATAAGTAAATAACATAATTAAAAATAAATATAATACAATTTAAGCCGTATAATACATATTAAAAATTTTTAATCAAAATCGGAGTTCATTACGTTATTATATACTTTATTAAACTGACAAAAAAACTTTATTTAATTAATTTAATTAACTAATCATTAGTCGATGATTTAAATTAACAATTCATCAGATTAATTAAATCAAATTAAAAATTATAAAGGAACCGAATTTAATATTTCTCTACATTCCTGAATTCCGCAATTAAATCAGAGTACGGTAGATATAACTCACTTTTATACACATAATAATTGGGTCTAAGTACAAGTTATTTATCAATTTAGGAAAAGATAATCCGCAAATCTGCAATCACATGTCTGTGGAAATACATTTTTTCTCTTTTCATTAATTAAAATGAATTTAGATTATTTTTATTATTATTATTATTATTACTGGTAACTCTATTAACGTATATTATTTAGGGTGTGAGTATTTATGGCTTTATCTACTAAATTCTGAATAAAAACTTCGTTACCATAAAAAGCCACGTAGATTGTTCGAAAAACACGTTTAAGATGAGGAAAACAATTGTTACCTGGACTTTTATACGTGGAAATGGTAAAGGGGCTTATAGTAAACGTAAAAAAAATAAATACGTGAGCGGGAGTGATGAAGAGTTGAAAAGGGGTGAAAAATGGTATTATTACGATTTCCGGCGAAAGTTGACTTCAAAACATTTTGTAGATATTTAAGTCAAAAAAGGTATACTTTCATCAAATTTCGTCAAAATTAAATTATTTTTGCGGAAATGAAAAATAAAAAAAGAAGAATTTTTCGCATTTTTATCAGAAATTTTGTGGTTTGTTAAAGAGTAACCTCTACAAAAGTTGTAGATTTTTGCATGATCTACAACTTTTGTATTGGAAATTTTTTTCAACCCCCAACCACGGAAATAACCCCTCCACCTCCTACACTCACGCATTTATTTTTTTTACGTTTATTTTAAGCCCCCCTTTACCATTTTCAATTATAAAAGTTCAAGTAACAATTTTTTTTCTCTAAGTGTAATTTTGTTGGACTAACGGTACTACGTTTACTATTCTACTTTTGGTTTTTCATCTTACCTCAAATATGATATACAAACTCTATTTTTTAAAGTATCTCTTAATATAAAAAAACCAACCGGGTTAGTCCAGTGGTAAACTCGTCATCGTAAATCAGCTGATTTCGAAGTTGAAGTTCTCAGGTTTAAATCCTAATAAAGGTTTTTATTCGGATTTGAATATTAGTTCGCGGATACAGGTGTTCTTTGGTGGTTGGGTTTCAATTAACCACAAATCTCAGAAATGGTCGACCTGAGTTTGTTCAAGACTATAAATTTACCGGTACAGTTACATTACACTGATAAGTAGCTAATGACTTTAATTGACGATGCGACTTAAAAAAAAAAAATACTTTTTAATCTTACTTCTTATTACCTTAACTACGTATAACTCTAAGAATTTTCACATTCCCAGTCCAAACCACCAAATAAATAAAAAAACTCGCCTACAAATTTACATTTATTTGAAACGTATTCATTTCATTGGTACTTCTGAAAAGGTCCAACACCATATTTATCATCAAAGGAAAGATGTAACATTGAATTATTCGTCTTCTTAGACCCGCACCGTAACTGCGGTTAAACAACATATTTCTTATTCTAGAAAGATGTTCTTACATTTTTCACTTTTCTCTCATTTTTCTTTAGGAATAAACGCTGTCATCATTCAAGTAAGCATTGTAATTATGATAATGTCAACAATGTTTCAAGAGGAAAACTTTTAACGAAATTTTTATTGTAATCTACTTTTTTTTACTCATTATCATTTATTTTATCCTGTTAAAATTCAGCTATAATCTAAAAAAAAACTTTTACTTTATTTAAATAGTAATTCAGGAATCTCTTTATTTTTAGAAAAACAAAATAAATTTTCTAACTTATATTTTTATAAATATTATTAAGGGCTATGCTATATTTTACTAATATTTTCATTATCTTACAATTTAGAATGTTTATACACCCAATAAAATTTAAATTTAAAATCTATTTAATTTTTTTTAAATTAAAACAAAAGTTTTTACTTCAAGAAATTTGCTTAAAAATCAGTGGGAAAAGATGAGTACAGTTGTTAGCATATTATAATTTAAGAGCGTTTAAATTTTAGTCATAAATTTAAATTATAATGGATAAAAAAATATACGCAAGCAGCTACTTTAGCAAGTCTACTGTGAAATTTTGAAGAAACTTAGACTAGCCATTCAGAACAGACATCACGATATGCTGTCAACCGATGTTGAGACAACGCTCGTCATCATAGTGCTCGAAGAACTGAATCAATCCAATGGGATATTTATGATCATCCCCCTTCCAGTCTGGACATGGTGCCGAGCGATTTTTATCTCTTTCCTCAAATGAAGAAATGGTTTGCGTCGCAGCACTTTGATGACGATGACGTCATCGAATTTTATGAAGGTGACTGAATTTTATGAAGAAGCTATTTGTAAATTAATGAAACGTAATGACAAGTACTTGAATTTAAATGGCAACTTCGTTGAAAAATATTTAAAACCTTTAATTTTAAGCTGTAAATAACAAAATATTTTTATCTATGCAAGTTTTTTATTTATAGCCAAACGTAGGTTACTTTCTGAACCGCCGAGTGAATCATAATTAATGCCCAACTACTGAGGATAAAATTATGAAGATTTGTATACATGTTCTTCTTACGCTATAAGTGCACATTGAGAAAGGATTATTTGAAATTCGGAGTTTAACGCGTTAAAAACAGAGAAACACTGAAATTAAATTTTATTTTATTTCTCGATCATTTATTTGTTATCAAAATTTTTTTGACAACTTCAGCAAAAACAACTGAAGATAAAATTATGAAGATTAGTATACATGTTCTTTTTACGCTATAAGTGCACATTAACAAAGGATTATTTGAAATTCATACTTTAAAGCGTTAAAATTGAGTAAGAAAGAAATTTAATTTTTATTTTTATTTCTCATTAACAAATGAAGATAACAACTTGAGTTTTGGTGTGTGCAATATTCATGTAAATATCTAAAAATCAATTTCTAGGTTTTTAGATTTTAAATTTAAGAAATAAAATGGATTTTAGATTTTTTTTGAAAACTGGCTTTTTTTAATTTCGCTGTAAAAAATAAAAATATCAACTTGATTTTTGGTGCGCAAAACCTTCATGCGAATATCTAAAAATCAATTTCTAGTTTTTTCTAATTCAACCTTAAAAGGGGTGAAGAAACGTATAACATTTTAAATAATTTTCTAAATTTTCCAGAATTTTGACTTTTTATTATCAAGATAATTATTCGATTTTGACTTAAAAATACTTTTCAAGTAAGTATCTAAATACAATTTTCGTATTTTTTGAAATTTCGATTTTAAGGGATACGACAATGTACGGCGCGCCGGTTCAACAAACATATCCACTGTTATTGTATGTGCGATGCGACTGGCTTCCTCTGCCTTCGGTTACTTAACTAAGAAACATAAAATTAAAAAAAAATAATGATCGCGACGGACGCAAGTAACCATATTGAACGGGTGAATCCACAAAGTTAAATTATATTTTAATAGAAATTTTAAACTGTGGTATATGGAAGTATTTTTTTTAACATTACTTAATTTTATTGTGCAGTAGAATAGAATAATGTATGTATTATAATAAAAATATACACGCATGTATTTTAGTAATAAATATATTTCAACAAACTCTTTAAAGAAGATAAATAATTTAGCGTGAACTTACACTTTTCTTTTGTATGTGTGTGTGTGTGTTTGTAACATAAAATCGTTCATGTTCTTGTTAAATAAAATATAATACAAAAGTTGACCAAAATTCAGTAATATTTTTTAAAATTATTACTTCATTGTTACATTATTTAACTTTAACAAACATAAAAAAATGACAGTAGGTAGTCACGCAATTCAACTAGGAAGATTAATAAATCTACAAATTTTACTTGTGCAATACTGAAATACCTAATTAGAAGTCTTGAAGGAATTATTACATAAACTATGAGGTAATAAACAACCCGTTTTAATTAAGCGCTAAATGCAGTTAAAGGTATTAAACACAATATAACATTATTATCGTATTACAGTGACTAATTAGTTAATAATATATATTCTGTATCGTTCAATAAATAACACGGGTTAGTAATATAATAAGAAAATCATCTGATAACTAGCGTAAAACGTTTTCAAGAGGAAAAATGGGTGATGAACCATAGAACCAAACAATCTCCTTCCTCTTCTTATTTTATCCTTTTATTTTTCTTCTTCTTCCATATCTTCTTTATTCTTCTACTTGATTTTCCTTTCAAGGACTAGTTCATAAAAGACCTTTCTTCACTTCATATATAACATTATTATATATTGTTCTAGTTCATCATTTTTCAAACTTTTTTCTAGATGTTGTTACTATCTACAAATTTCAAGCACAGTTTTGCGATTTTTCACATCAGAATATCTGTTAATGAAATATGTATACATTATTAAAATTTCTTTATTTTTTTCATTACGGATTTTATTTATATGAAAGAAACCTTGTATTGATCTATAAAAATTAACCATCAAAATTTTATTTTAAACTTTCTTAGCAATCAAGATTAATTTACATAAAATAATACTGAAAAAACTAGTTTATTTCTTATAATAATTGGTTTTGTTTGTGCATATCCAAATAATTGAATTAATAGGTCTAAATTTAATTAATCAGTACTGATACGGTAATTACAATGATTTGAAAAAATTAAATTTTCAACAAAATTTATCTCAAATTTTATGACTTCATAATTTTTTGAATCGCTTAATATTTATGACTAAACATCTCTGTTTATTCATAATAACACAAAATTTAATTAACTAAAAAAGTACAACACATTTCAATTTTTTTTTTATAATACTAATAATAAAACTGTAGAAAACAATAGTGGATTAAGACTGAAGATTAAAGAACTAAAGATTAACTGTTTAATATTCGTTGATTATCCAAAAACTGGAAAGAAGCTGAGGATTTTTGTCGTTCCAGATACGCTGGTTGCGATAATTTTGAATATCATTCCTGTTGAAAAAAGCTTCATTTTTACATTGTTAACATGATCAGCAGTAATAGTCGCTGTGTAAAATTATTCAAAAATGAGAAATTAATATAAATTGTTTTATTATTATGTAATGTTAAATTTTATTGTGAGAAAATTATTACTTAATTTGATACTAATTTACAATATTAGAATTATCAATAAATAAAAACAATTAATATAGAGATTGACTGAGTTAATCGAATTGACCGTGAAGGGGTGGACATGAATCTAGATACAAAATTACAACATAAATTTTCTGCCATAACTCGGCTATTTCTTAACGGATTTAAAAAAAACAAAAGTTATTTTGTTCAAAATAAAAGGCTTAATATTTTAGCAAAAACATACATTTTAATAAAACTTAACATTTATGAAGATATAACGGATTGAAAATTGATGTAATTAAGTGTCTATTTTCATGTCCTTCACTTCAATTCGTTGAAATATTAATTGTTTTTATTTATTGTTAATTAGTATCAAATTAAGTAATTTTCTCACAATAATAGACCTAATAATTATGACACAATATCAATATTCCTATCACTCGACTAATTTGTTAACCGATTTAACAAAAATAACATGTCATTTTGTTCAAAATAAATTGATTAATATTTTAGCAAAAACATACATTTTAATAAAACTTACATTTATGAAGATATAACGGATTGAAAATTAAAAATCGCCACTTGTAATTTAAGTCCTGATTTTTTGCTAATTTTAAAACTTTATTTCAAATACTAATAATAAACGGACGCGCAAAAAACGGATGAACCTTTGCGCATATGTTTTGCACGGCTCTAGTATGGCCTTCAATCACGCCGCGTTACTTCGTTTATTCTGAACACGCAGCTTGCACGAAAACACGTCTACAACAATAGCATCTCCCGCCAAGTGTGAAGTGCGTGCGTGCGATAATTCGATTTCTTCAGGCTGAGGGGTCTAATGCAGCTGAAATTCATCGACGAATAAGTAATGTGTACGGTGAAACTTCAATGAGTGACAGTGAAGTGCGACAATGGTGCAGGAACTTTAAAGTAGGACGTACAGATGTTCATGATGCAGGCGGTCAGGGAAGGAAGGAGTGTCAACCCATCTCGTTGAGCGAGTGGATGAGGCGATTCGAGAAAATCGTCGGTTCACAATTTCTGTATTGAGTGATTCGTTTCCTGAAATTTCGATGTCAGCTCTCTACACCATTGTGAGCAAGAGACTTCAAGTTCTCTCCATGAGAATGCTCGGCCGCACACTGCAGCTGTAACAAAGAAGCTCCTGCAGCGTTTTCGTTGGGAAGTGTTTGATCACCCACCATACAGCCCGGACTTGGTTCCATCCGATTTTCACCTCTTTGCTCGATGAAACGCTGGCTAGGAGGAAAACATTTTGGCCCAAATATAGAGCTGCAGACATGCGTAGAAACATGACTGAAAACGCAGGCGGCTCCGTTCTATGACGAGGGTATTGGAAAGTTGGTACCACGCTACGACAAATGTCTAAATCGGAGTGGCGACTATATAGAGAAATAGTGTAACTATATGTAAGTACTTGTCACAAAAAAAAAGTTTTATTTACATTGTGGTTTTAATTTTGTGACCGATAGGACTTTGAAAAAAAAATAACCCTCGTATTTGGCCAGTTACGTTGTCTTTCTCTATATTTATATTATCAATGATTTCATCTTTTCTTTTTACCTTATTTCTGAGATTAAATCTTGTTTTTTTGTTTTTTAGTATAATATTTGTTTTTTTTTTTTACAATTGACCTTTATGTCAGTTCGAATGAGATTCAAGCTAAATAATCATTATAACTTTAATATTTACGGCTTCGTAAATATTTACGAATCGTTTACTTGGATTATAGTTATTATACATTCAATCTTTAATACACGTTTTATGGCGAGTCGAATAAGAAAATAGATAGTATAAATTTTAAAATTTTATCACAAAGACGCTTATAAAATATTGATGTGATTCCTCTACCCGAACTTGAAATATAAATTTTTATATAAAAATAACAAAATTGCTGACAAGGTGAAACGAAGGAGAAATTGAAATTTCTCCTAAGGATATTTTTTATTTACTTTTACAAGTAGAGTCCGTTCTACATTTTAGAAACACTATATATATATATATATATATATATATATATATATAGATATATATATACACACACACGTGTGTGTGTGTGTGTGTGTGTGAGTGTTATATTTCTTCTTGAAATATATATAACCTAAGCGAACAAATGACAAAAACCAGTTATCTTACGATGAGGTGGGAATAAATTTTGAAAGATTCAACGTAAATAAAAAATACTACGGCCGAATTTATTAATAACTATTATTATTATTTGTAATCAATAATACTTTCATGATACGTCTGGCTTTTCATGAACCAGTAAGTTACATTGTAAACATTTGAAAATGTAATATTACTGATGAAAATATACGGTTCAAAAATGTTCTTTACGAGCTCAATGATTATCGCATCAATTATACAGGAAGGAGATACTGGTTTTACCATTAAATATCAGTAATATATTTCAAAACTCCATTATCTAAATGAAGATTAATATGAGGCGTAGTTAGTGACAATGATTACAAATTTATCTGCGGTAAGAGCAAATTTTGATGTTGTCAATAGTCTTTAAATTAAATCTAAAGTTTGGAATTGTGGTCAATGGATGACGGATCTACTAATGAATTAAAGTTACGGATAAAGCATTGCTTTTAGCGTTCTACCATTCAGAGTCCTCTGTCTTAAGTCTTATTAATTTAAGGAGCGAATAGAAATGAAAATTAAGTTTGTAGGCAGTTTTAAAAAAATAAAATAAATATTTTCATATAAATTTTGTTACTATACTATAAACTATTTTGTTACATTTTATATATTCTATCAGAAAAAAAAAGCTGAAAAAAAAACAATTCACTGGGAATCTCTTTTCAGTGTATATCTCTTATACCTGTAAAATTTAATTAAAGAGAAAATTATTTTCACTACACTTACGTTCAATTTTATATATTTTTAACAAAGTACTTTAATACATTTATAGGTAGTAAACATATTTTTTTTTTTTTATTTCTAACACTTCCCTGCATAATTTTTATTTATTTTTAGAGGATGGAACCCCCTAAAAATTCCCAAAAAAATAATTTTACAATTGTTTTCTTTAATTTACTCAACTGAGTTGAACTATTTATTATTGTTATTAAGATAGATCAACAGCGACTAAAATTTGTTTTATTAACTTTGTTAGCGACAACTTTACGATAAAACTACCCTTAAACATCAAAAATATTTTCTAAAAAGAAAAATTCTCATATTTTATTTTTAACATATATAAATTATAATACACAGGATGACATTTACTTATGAAAATGACTTCATATTTAAAAACTGACAGATATTGAAAGTAAAAATAAGGCAGATCTACGTAGTCACAAAATTATTACTTTATAATATGCTTTAAATGTTTGCCCTCTAACTTGGATCCACCACATTGTATCAATCTAAAAAAAAAATATATTTTGATAATCAAAGTTAATATTATTAGTTGACCTAGCCATTTAATTTTTTTAGAAGTGTTGTATATTATTAGTGTTATTTATTATTGTGAAGGCTGTTGTTATTAGTAGTGAGCCATTAAATAAAAAAATTATCTGTTTAAAGTTTGCTACTGGATTTAATTCTGAAGGTAGAACGAAATAGAAAAAAAGTTACTTTGGAATGATTTACCTTATTCTATTATTACAGCGAATTTTCCGTTTTAGTGAGTTTGACTCCTTAAACTTAAAAAACGAAGGTATTTATCGAGAAACGGGTTTGGCCATTGTTTTTGTTATTAATTTAACTTTAAAATCATGTATCATATGTCCATCTTCCTTATCTAAAAAAAAAAAATTGATTCAATGGGATGGATTCAAGATGATGAACAAAAATTTCTAACATGTCATAAAGTAGTAAATATGTAGATCCGCGCTTGTTTTTATTTCCTAATACCTTAGTTTTGGAATATGAAGCTGTTACCATACTTTAATATCACCTCTATAAAACATATTTAATACACACACACACACACACACACATATATATATATATATATATATATATATATATATATATATATATATAAAAGGAATTTAAAAAATATTAAAAAAAGGAAATAAAATAAAATGTACTTTATATAAATGTGTCAAAAAAGTTTGAAGCATTTACCTTTTTATTTTTAATATTATTGATGAAAGATAAACTGAAAGAGTAACTAAAGGAAACACAATTTTTTTTTCTCTTGAGTTGAACGAGACTACGGTAAATATTAAATTAATCCTCTTGTGACTTTAGTTCGATTCTTTAAATAACTGTTTCTCTTGTTGTAATCCCGTCTGGGCAAATAATAAAAAAAAAAATAACCGTATATGTTTCATCAACTTCAATTTCTTATTTTTATGACAAAAATGAATGAGAACTTACGTAAAACAAATTTTACAGATAAGTTATAAGAAATAAACCTTAAAAACACAACAAAAAAAAACTACTTATAAAAAAGTAAAAAATAATACTTTTTCAATTAAAAAATTTAAGCTTTAAAGATTTAAACTTTTTTAAATCGGTGATAAATTAAGAACAAGTACTTTATTATTAACTGTTTATTTCTTTGAAAGGTTTTTTCAGTCAATTTAATACTGTTAATAAAAAAAATATTTTATTTTAAGTTTTATACGAGAGATTTATTTTTATTCACGAGTGATAAAAGTAAAAAATTAAAAATACCCACGAAACTGTTTTGAAGAAACATATCTACTGCAGCGCCCCCCCCCCCTGGCGGCTTAAAATCGTAAAACTAATCTAAGAAACTGCTCTGAAGTGATATGTATGTAATGCAAAAAATCTCATCGAAATAGGGCTAGTAGTTTTTGAAGAAAATTGTAAGACACACACACACACACAAAAACCTTTTACCCCAAACCCATATGCAGTCTCTGTTCCGTCTTGTGTATAAAAATACTCGATCAACCAAATTTTTACCCATATTTCTTGGCAGCTAAGACGTTTTCTAGATATATTTGATCACGAAAAATCTACATCAAAATTGGCCCAATCGTTTTGGAGAAACAAAACTACTGCAGTAACCCCTCGTGGCCTATAACCGTACAGCATGTCTAAGAACCTGCTCTGAAGTGATGCTCTGAAGTGATCTTAGTAATGCAAAAAAACCGCATTGAAATCGGTCCAGTAGTTTTTGATAAAAATGGTAACAGACACACACACACACCCTCTTACCCCAAACGCATATACCGTCTCCGTTCCGTCGTGGGTAAAAATATAGACAATTTTTAAAAATTTCCGTCCGAAAACAAAAAAACCATTCATAAGAAACAGTTCAAAAATCGTGCGCTTTGATAAAAATACGAAATAATAAAATAAAAACTCACACCGTAAAGAGATTACTATCGAGCTTGATTTAAGGCTCCCTAGAATGCATGAAGCATTCTATCGAGCATTAAATCGTGCACATCATGATACTATACACTACAATCCCACTATGGATTTAATACAGAGATATTCACATTTGATTTGATGCAAGGAATGTTGATGCTCGATATATACGTCCTTACAAAAAACCCCAGAGAAAGTCTGGTGATGATAAGTCTAGAAAACGAGGGGAGCACAAACCCTTTGAAATCATGTTATCACCAAACATTTCTTCCAAAAATTTCGTGGTGTTTTTGGATGAATGGCACGTTGTTGCAGGAAAAAATAGCGTTCATCAGGTTAAAGAAGAGCTAGAAATTGTATTATTATATCCTGGTATGCCGGACTGTCAAGCGTTTCATAAAAAAAGATTGGGTCCATTATTCGTCGTCGAGAAATCGTACACCAAACCCCTTCCAACTGTGAGTGCAGCGGCGATTCATGTAACACGTGTGGATATTGTGTTTATCTATTTCAGTTGTTATGACTATTGATGTAACCGCTTAATATAACTTTCAAAAATTGCTAAATACGGATACTGAATATCAGTGTCCTCAAGACGAATGACACGCGATAAAATGATCGCACTATATGTTACAATAATCATGAAATCATGTTATAATAATACGGTGTTATTTTACCTGATTTTTTCCTACTAATTTCCATCATTTTTTTATTCCATATTATTCCTGTTTTAAAAATGATAACAAGGTGTATATCCTTACCAATAAGCGTACATTTGATCACTTCTAAGCAATGATGACGATAAAAAATTAAAATATTTTCAAATTGTCCATATATATAATGTAATTTTTATTCAAATACATTTTGTACTTAAGTTATCTTGAATAAAGCTACGTCGGAACAATTAGAAATTCCTTTTTAAAATAAAACAAATTATCAAAATCAGTTCCTTTATTAGGTAGATTTCATAAAAAAGCAATTTATTGTAATGAGTACCATGATTCGACTTCCGGAAAATTTCGACATATCTTTGCGTTTCACATCCTCCAGACCTCAAAACCACCGTCAGTTCAAAAGTTTATATATGTATCTATATGTATTTCACTTTCTTGTGTACGCGATAACTGCCGTAATTTTTAATCACTTTCAAATTGATACATAAAATGATCCAAAATCTCGGTCGAGTTTATTTATGGGAAAAATCAGGAAAAGGGTGTGGAAATGGGGGGCTTTTTCTAAAAAAAAAATATCGCTATAAATTTCTTATTAAGTAAAATATCGAATTCGTTTAAAGTCCATAGTATTCTTTGGATAAAGCCCTAAAACTTATCTTAGTAGATTTTTTTGATCACCAACCATTGGCCAAGACGGTGGAAAAAATGGGGTTTCGAAGATAAAAAAATCATATCTTCCTTAATAGTAGGCACAGTATCATCGAATCAGTTTAAACTGGTCGTTAATCCTCTAAAAATTACCTAAAACCTTTGAAATAATTTTTGATATGACCAACCCTTACGGCAAGGGATGACCAAAATGTTGCTGGAGGTGTAAGAAGATGGAGGCTTGTCGTATGCTAAAGATCTGGAACTTTTTTCACATGCAACCATAGTCATATGAGTAAATTTGAAGTTCTTCTTAACTTTAGGTGGACATTTTTTTATCCCCTACTTAGCACCGGTGAAATCTACCTCCGCTTTCCGATGTGCCGAAAAGGATTTTTTTATTAATATATTTTTTTTATTCTATCTGTAATAACGGAAATATACCCATTACAGTTATCCTACTAAATTTTTTATATGTTTTTTTTTCTTAGAATGTAAAAACGTCAAACCTGACCTGAATTTAAATCCAGAGCCTACTAGTAAACAAACGGTAGAGATGTAGTGCGTATAAGTTGCGTTATTTAAATAATTAAAAAAAACAACAAAATAACAATGCATACGATTCGAATTGAGAAAAATCTCCTTTACTTGAAGTCGGTTTAAAATATAAATTAATGCCGAGTAATCTACCAATTCAGTTCGGGTGAATCCAGATTATTCGTCCTACGTCTTCCGGGAAATTTCGATTGAAAGAGTCGGAAAAACGCAAAAATACGTGGAAGAACAGTGCATGCTCATATATGTTTATGAAGAGGCTAGAGTTCTATCGATTCATGAAATTTGTAAAATTGAGAGCTTTTGCGAGAGAAAGCGAATGATTTAGAGAGAGGTAGAGCAAAAGAGAAAGAGAGAGAGTGTGTGTGAGAGAGAGAGAGAGATATCTATAAAAACACGATTTTCTGAAATGGTAGATTACTCCATAGCCTATCCACTTGTAATATTACATCTTACACGGTTGTACTACAGCTTTTGTTATACATTTTTCTTTTCCGAGAATTTTGTTAACCTTTTCAATTTAAAAATGTTACAACTAATGTTCATGTATTTTGAATAACCAATTACAAAACATTTATTAACCGACTATAATTAAAAAAGGTTTCTGATCAAAGATTTTAAGGATGAAAATCTATGGAAAATACGTTTTAGGGTTAATTTTTTTTTTAATAAAAAAAATAAATTCAATAAAACTATTTAGACCGAAAATATCAGCAATTTACTGCAATATTTTCCGATTTATACAGTTATCAGACTTTTATAAACAATAGTTGAAATATATATATGTTACCCTGAAAGACCGAAATTAAAGAATGTTAATATTTTTCGGTGAATGTCAAGACATACTAAATACGTAGGTGGAAGATCGAAATATTTACTTATATTATTATACATTCGGGCAGTCACCGGTATATGTCTACAAACACAGATAAAAAGTTAAAGACACAAATCTTAAATATTCAAATTATATATGTAATTCTCCAACATTAGAAATAATGAAATTCACCTCATTCGACATTCACTGATGGTGAAAGTTGAACAAAAATATTTTTATAAAGAAATTGAACAAAGGGCGAACCATGTGATCATTTATTTGCGTTGTTATCGTTGATCCATGCAGATAAAATATTCTGGATATCCTGATTGGTCCATTAAATTTATAAAATACTGAAAATTTGATTAAATTTTTTTATAAATGCGGTGAATTTGATTAATCGCCTCCAATGTTTGAGAACAACATATATGATTTGTATATTTAACGTTAATGAGACGAGGTTAGCGAACATAGGTTATGTTTATCTTAAATCCAGTTTCTTTTTTTACAGGGGTTTTTCGTAATCTATTTATCTTATAGACTGGTATCGGGTGAATTTAAAAAAAAATTTATTTATAATTTTGACCCCCTTTCTTTCTTTTACCTGTTTAGTTTCCGGTAATTACCTTTCAGATAATACTTCAGAGGATGAATGAGGATGATGTGTATGACTGTAAATGAAGTGTAGTCTCAAAGTACAGTCTCAATTTGAAAATTCCTGAGATGTGTGGTTAATTGAAAAGCAACCACCAAAGAACACCGGTATCCACGATCTAGCATTCAAATCCTTATAAAAATAACTGACTATACTAGGACTGGAACGTTCGACTTCCAAATCAGCTGATTTGGGAAGACGCGTTCACCACTAGACCAACCCGGTGGGTTCATTTCGACCCCCACCAGAACTTATCTGTGTTTGTCGACATATACCGGTGAAGGTCCGAATTAGGATATATTTCGGTTTTTCACCGACGTAATGTGTCTACATTCACTTAAGAATATCGACATTTGCCAGATAGCGGTCTTTCACGGTAACATATATTTACTTTATCGGGGAAAAGCAAGAGGAGCATACGTTACTAAATGAGTTATTTTATCGAAATGCATTGAGTTAGTTTAGAAAACTTGATTGAATGGTGATTTCTATTCATTTAGCTTTCTCTAGTATAAATTAAAATTCAGCTAATAATCTAATTCTGATTCACGATAAAATAATTGATTTTATTAATATTATTTCTTCTTAATCTTTTGAAATTTTTTTTTAGAATCAAGTTTTTGTGCATGCTTCGTAAACGAATAGTCAAACAGAAAAACAGCCAACCAAATCTAAACGATCCTATTAATTCGTTTCAGTTTTGTATAATTTATAAAGTATTATGAAAAATGGATTCTAAACAGTGTATATACAAAAGATTTTTATACTATTTGTTATAACTATATAACGGGTAACAAAGCGATAAATCAAACCACTTGTTATCACCTGTCATGACGTGATTAACCGTTTTGCAGCAGACATAAAGAAACCAAAATTTCATCAAATTATCTATCTACCATTTACTTTTTACGCTCCTAATTAAAATTTTCTACTGTTATCATTAAAGAATAACATATTTTTTGTAATTAATATTTTTTGTACAAGTATGATAAATTAAAAATCTCTTCATATGATATTTTAAAATGTCATACTGTCAGATTTTACTTTATCATAGTTGTACAAAACATAGTTAAAATACAGCAATGTATTTCGATATTAAATTTACGATTTAATTTAACATTTGAGTCACAGCTCGTTTCTGCTAAAGGGATTTCTTCATCATAATATTTGTTTCTGACCTGAGTCTGTACAGATGTTGGATTGTAAAGAACATTTTAAAACTACTATGTTCAAACTTTTCGTCCAGGATATGTAAACAGGAATTAACGTAATTAAATAGTATAAAGTATTAAATAGAAACAGTTTGTTTTTCAAAAGTAATTTTAGAAACTAGTACGAACCTAAAAGTTTTTTCCACCGTTTAAAACCGTAACTTCCACCCAACTGAACTGAATTATAATTAGGTCATTCATTTATCCCTTCTAATCTTATTCTCCATGACAATATTTCCGAATAATTTAATTATTAGTATATAAATACTCAAAAAATTGAAATAAATTTGACTGCAAGAACACCATCATAGTTGGAATCGGGTTGTTTAGATGCAAGAAGAAAATAATCTCTACGTCATCAATTATAATAATCCTTGGAACAGATCTTGTAATTTTGATTAAAACACAAATATATACTCGTGCATATAGACACACACACACACACACACACACACACACACAGAGAGAGAGAGAGAGAGAGAGAGAGAGAGAGAGAGAGAGAGAGAGAGAGAGAGAGAGAGAAGAAATTTCGCCTTCGTTCTCCCCGTGTCCGCCATTTTGTTATTTTTATATAATAATTTATACCTCAAGTTCGGATTGACGAATCACATTAATATTTGGTAAGCATCTTGGTAATAAACTTTTAAAATTAGCATAAAGTCAGGAATCACACATCTTCGCAAATTAAAAAAAATGGCGGCCATGTTTATTTTTCAATCCGTTATATCTTCATAAATATTAGTTTTATAAAAATTTATTTTATTTACTAAAATATTAATCATTTTATTTTGAACAAAATGACATGTTATTTTTGTTAAATCGGTTAACAAATTAGTCAAGTGATGGGAATATTGATATTGTGTCATAATTATTAGGTCTATTATTGTGAGAAAATTACTTAATTTGATACTAACTAACAATAAATAAAAACAATTAATATTTCAACGAATTGAAGTGAAGGACATGAAAACAGACACTTAATTACATCAATTTTCTGCCATAACTCGGCTATTTGTTAACAGATTTAAAAAAAATAAAATGTTAAATTTGTTCAAAATAAAGAGCCTTAATATTTTAGCAAAACATGTATTTTGATAAAACAAATTTTTATCGAGAAATAACGGATTGAAAATTAAACAAGGTCGCCATAAGTCCTAATTTTTTTCTAATTTTAAAACTTTGTTATCAAGACGCTTACCACATATTAATGTGTGATTCCTTTATCCAAACTTGAGATATACATTTTTATATAAAAATAACAAATTGGTGAACAGGGGGAGAACAAAGCGGAAATTGCCATTTTTGCTAATGACATTTTTTGTTAGTAGAATCCGAAAATGTATAGCCAGCCCACTATTTTAGAAACACTCTTTATATTGGCTTATTATATTTAGTATTACGTCAGCTAATCAGCATAAATCTTGGTTTCAATAAATTCATGAGGTCAGTTACACTCTTATTGGAACAAAGGGGTTTTATAATAATACTTTTAATAATATAAAATCTGGTTTAAAGAAGTTGACAAGGATTTAATAAAACATATTAACTATCTCAAAAGAAATAATTAAAATAGAAACACATTTACAAAAGTAAATTTCCAGAAATGCCGAAAACTAAAAATGAAAATGGAGTAAAGAGAGTGAAGAAAAACACAGAGAAAGAATGAATAAATTTTGAAAAAGGTTAAAAAAGTCTAAAGCTGTGCAAGTGATCCTTAGATGATCGAAAAAAAATAATTTAAGTCCGGGTTTGTCTAGCAATAAATCATCCTCTACATCAGTTGTTTAAAGCTAATTTTAGAAACTGAAGGTTTTGAGATTCAAATCCTACCAAAGGTAAGTTATTTTTAAGTAGATTTTATTACTAAACCCACCGGGTTGGTCTAATGGTGAACGCGTCTTCGCAAATCAGCTGATTTCGAAGTCGAGAGAGAATTGAAATCCTAGCAACGGCAGTTCTTTTATACGGATTTGAATATTAGATCGTGGATACCGGTGTTTGGGTTTCAAATAACCACACATGTCAGAAATGGACGACCTGATACTGTACAAGACTACACTTCTCTTACATTCATACATATCATCCTCATTCATCCTCTGAAGTAATATCTGACAGTGATTCCCGGAGGCTAAATAAGGAAAAAAAAAAACATTTGATTACTAGACAATGAAAACAGCTGTATTTTGGTGATTGAGATTCAATTAATCATACATCTAAGGAATGGTCACCCTGAGTCTGTAAAGAAAATTATACTTCATTTATATGTTATGCATATCGCCTATCATTCAACGGACAATGAGGTTGCTGATTGTTCCAAAATTGAACAGATTTTTTACGTACACATTAGTCATAGAAAACAAATAGAAAGAAGTTCTATACAGTAATTCGAGAAATATTATTTAAAAATAGTTCTCCTTTTTTGAAAGATGTATTTATTGGATGTTGTGATCTGAAACCCGAAACCATCATAAAAATTGTTGTATTAAAATAATTTCTAGATATTTAATTTTGGGTTTCTATCTGTTTTATTAGATTGATATTTTGTTAAAAAAAAATTTTTTTGGGAGGAAATTTTTAACGAACGTTAACTTATTACAATTTTAGGTAAAAAATATAATAATTTAAATAAGAAGTAGAAATAAGCATAAGAAATTTATTCTCTTAATGTTAAACTAGTGAACAAAAAGCTAATCTACCACGGCTCAATGATATGAGGATATGTCATAAATATTTATGACATATGAATGAAATGCAGTCTTTTATAGATTCAGGCATCCCGTTCCTGATGCGTGTATTGAAATCCAGCCACCAAAAAACAAAGGTCCACCGTCTTGTATTCAAATCTGTATAAAAGAAACTAAATAATTCCTAGAACTTTCGACAAAAACCGAAGGTTCCAAGATTTGAGGTTCAAATCCTAGAACCTTCGGCTTCGTTCCAGAACCTTCTACATCGAAAATCAGCTGTTAAACAACTGATTTCCGACTACGAGTTAATTGCTGGACCACCCCATTGGGCTAATTATTACGAGACAGAATTTTCAGGTGCAATTAAAATTTTATTTAATAACTTACTTACAGTAAGCATAATAAAAATAAAAAAAAATCAAACATTATAACATATTTGAAGTGAGGAGACAACTATTCTCAACGCTTGTTACTGTTTCTATTTTCTTTGATTTTTTGATCAAGAAATTTCTGAATTTTCCTCCATTACACATTCTATTCTATTTTACTTTTTTTCTCTCTATTTTAATTCTTTCTAATGAGTAATTCCCTCAAAAAGATTTTTTTTTTACATTCCCGTTAATATATATTCCCGCTATATGAGAGCTATAGCTCTAGAATGGGAAATTATTAGAAACGGTCCAATTTGGGCATCTACGATTTTCACTGGATCTTGAGTTTTAATACCTAAGGAACCCAAAAAACCGGATGGAAATTGTGTGTTCGGTGTTGCCCTCTAAATTACCATATATCTCCAGAATTACTTCCTCGATTTTTACCAAACTTGATCAGATTACTTCTATATATTGAGAATTGATACTACTAAATTTTCAATTCAAAATGGCAAGGGGGGTGAGGCTGTTGTCCAAGGTCACTCATAGTATCTCGAGATTTCGCTTAATAAAGGTCATATTTTTCTTAGGGTCATTTGTTAACAATTAAAAAATAACAATATTTGCCAAAAAATTACCTTTACAAAATCTCATCCCTCCCCAAACATTGCTGTTTTTGTCGTCTGTTAGGTTGCGACGTCACAGACTAGCAGTAGAATAAAATAAATGAATAATATTTAAAGTGTAAAAAATTAACTCGGTCTGGCTGAGTCTCGAACTCGATCATCCGAATGACTCGGTACCTGGTGGGTTAAGCCTCGCGGCAACACCAGTCTGCCGACCGTACAAGCAAAATTTTTCTATGCAAGTTGTGAAATTACACTAGTTTAGTTAGTGCCGACCGTCACCGCTAGTACCGCCATATCTTCGCGAATTAAATACGTATGCATGCGCGCTTTAGTTAGATTCATTAAATTAAATAAGTTAAAAAATATTATATTTAAATAAAATGACAAATATTTTAAATTAAGTTGTGGGTGTAGCCAAGCATAAAAATCAACAGTGTTGATAGCTTTCATGAATAAATTTCAATAACAATTCTTTCTCCTAATTTATTAATAATAATAATAATGACGATCAATTTTTTATTTTTTTTTTAAACCATTCGTTTCTTATTATCTTATTTAGTCCAATATGTTATTTATTATCTTTCTGTATATATATATATATTATCAATGATTCCATTTTTTTTCTAACCTTATTTCTGAGATTAAATCTGGTTTTCTGTTTTTAATACAATACTTTTTTTTACCATTGACCTTTTATGTCAGTTCGAATGAGATTCTAGCTAAATAATCTTATATAATTTAAATATTTACGACTTTGTAAATATTTACGAATTGTTTACTTGTATTATAATTATTATACATTTAATCTTTAATACCCTTTTTAAAAAGAGTTGAATAAGAAAATAGACTGTATAAATTTAACTAACTTTTTGGTGTTTCTTATTTTTATTTTATTTAAAGATTGCGAAGTTAATTTATTGTTAGTAAGTACTTAATCACTTCTAAATTACTCAGATCTATTAATTCCTTCAACAGTTACAAAGAAAGATTTAATTAAAATGAAAAGAACCGATCATTATACTGAATAATTTCTTTCATTTAATGAATTTTGTAAAAACAAAAAAAAAACGAAAAATTAAGGATATTTGAAACAGTAGAGGACTTGAATCGGTAAAAGAGTTAGAAAGAGTTTTTATAGAAGACATTTTCACAAGGGAAACGTCCAAAAATTGACAGAAAGGGTTGTGTTAGGAGTCAGTGATGTGAAGGGAGGGCATCTTTCTCTAATGAAATCAGTAATCTTTAAACGGAGGAATATTCTTTAGAGTGGAAGTAACCGAAGGACCCTAAGGAATCTATAAGGAGGGAGAAGAAATGTGAAGGACAGATAGATGAAGAAAACTTGTGTCTGTCACTGTATGTCTTGTAGAAAATAGGTTAGGGAAAATAAAAGGGAGGGCGTTTGGACGGACTGGTAGAAAAAGTGAAGGAAAAAGAAGCAAAAGTATTCTGAAGAATAAAACACAAGTTTGGTATTGTAGGAAGGAGGGCACGACAGTCAAAACGTGGGAAGGGTCGGTTGAAATAAGACGGTGCAAGGAGTGAAAGGGAAGGCTCGTGGTAGCAGTCATCCGAGTGGAAATTTGACTCCCGTCTACAGATGTGAGTGGAATTCCCGATGTCCTTTTGCTTTACACCAAAACTCGCTACCACCACTTACCTAACTCTAACTCTTTACTCTATCCGTCTACCCGTCCTTGAATCTTTTAGCGTCACTCACCCTGACTCACCCGTCTAACCACCTATATCCCACAGCCGAACCTCACCTCCTTCTCGATTTCACTCTTTCTCTCTTAAGAACCATCTCACGCTTACTATCTGACGTCACTTTAACTCTTTTTCTGCTCTCCTGTGACAAGAGGTAGAAAAACCATTCCATCCCTAGCCCAACTCCTTTTAGACATGTACAATCTCCTGGATTCTAAAGCCGCATCCTAATCATTAAATAAATGTCAATAATATTTTCATCTCCCAACCTTAATCCTTAATATCGAACAAAATATTGGATATATCTTGTATTAAAATAAAAATAATATCAATAAACTGTTCTTATGAATTTTATTAATATATAATATTTATATAACTGCGGCAAAACAGGATTTGTTTCTACGATTTCAAATCTCCGCTAATACACAAAAAAATTTTGTAGGTTATATACAGTTGATTTATCTAAGTAGATAAAAGAGAATGAAATGTTAATCCAGATTTTAAAATGAGCTCAATAGAATTCTAGATAATTTTTTATGTTAAAAAAAATCTGATGTGGACACTTTCTTGGAAGTTTCCACATCAAATTTAATTTCGTTAACATACGCCTATAAATTATATTTTACACACGACTATTAAATTACATACATACATTTTTTTAAAATGAAAAATCCATAAAATTTTATTTCATTAATAACTTCTGATATTTTTCCGTTTTTTTTTTAATCTTATTATTAAATTATTATTTATAGTATTTTTTTTTTTTTTACATCAGATGTTTATAATTAATTATTAATAAATCAATATATTTAAATTAAGGCAAAATTTAAGAAAAGAAGGAGATGAAGTCGGATTTGAACCGATGTGCCTAATATTTCCAAATATTTCATTAATTAAATTTTTATTGGGCTATAACTCTGGAACCATCATTTTTCTTTCTTTTTGTGTTTACTGCCTCCGGGTATTATCCTTCAGGTATTACTTGAGAGATTGAATGAGGATTATATGTATGAGTGTAAATGAAGCGTAGTTTTGTACAGTCTCGTTCGACCATTCCTGAGATGCGTGGTTAATTGAAACCCAACCTCCAAAGATCATCGATATCCACAATCTAGTATTCAAATAAGTATAAAAGTAACTGCTTTTACTAGGAATTGAACGCTGGAACTCTCGACTTCCAAATCCGCTGATTTGGGAAGATGAGTTCCCCACTAGACCAACCCGGTGGGTTATAAATTTGGAACAAATGAAAATAAGTATCACTTATGATATATCGTTGAAAAGCTCTCAATGAATGGTTATACTGCAGTTAAGAAAAAGTCAAAAATCCATTTTTTGTTTTGGATTTTGACCTTTTTTGGACATTTATATGTCACATGAGCTAGCTGCTCATTTGATGTAATTTATATGTCAAATGAGGGCCAAAAGAGGGTTCCCCGGGCGGGCGTCTCGAAATGCTATTGTTAGGTATCCAAAATGATTACTTCTTGTGTAAAACTGTTTTTTTTTGTTTTTTTAATGATGAAAATTTATCAAGTAAAAGCGAAAAAAATATCAGAGAATCTTTTCAATTAAATTTGGTTTAGATCGGTTTAGGTATCTTTTAATGATTGCACACTCTGAACATTTTCATTAGGATCCATACGGAAATTCACTCAGTACGAGAGCTGGAAGCTTACATGTAAATTAAATTGATTAATTAATTTATTACTTATATATTATATTCAATTTACGAAACAAATTATCGTAATACGAAACCAACCTTCCTTGACACAATAACAAAAGAGAAGTTGGCTTCAAAATCCATACATCACTCAGGAGAATATGTAGGATTCAAAATTCTTCTAATTTTGAACATTATTACTGTTCTTCTAATTTTCAACTTAATTGTTTACCATTTGATTTGACCACGTGTTTTGTCTATATGTATGTTTAATTGTAACTACAAGGCAAAAATAAATCATATATACAATTCTAAATGGATAATCGACAGTATTTTCAGTATCGATTTATTTGTATCGAAAATAGTTGTTTTAAAATCTGCTACGATATTGAATGAATGAATTCGATAGAAAAATTTATCAGTTTATTTTATAATTATTAAAAGATTGACTAACAACAATAACTTATTAGACAAATTCATTTAATGAGAAGAAGAAAAAAGTGAGAATTTCTAAAGCGTGAAAATTTATAAAGAGTAAGAAATAAAGTGAAAAACTTTTATTTTTACAAATAAAAAAGCAGAAAATTAAATTTGAGTATTAACATAAATAATCGATTATATGAAAAACAATAAAAAAAATATATTACCAACATAGAGAATGTATCTGAAATGGTGGGCTGACTATACTTTTTCGGATTCTACTTCGAAAAATAAACAAAAAATATCCTTAGGAAAAATTGTAATTTCTCCTTTGTTCTCCTCCTGTCCACCATTTTGCAATTTTTTTATAAAAATTTTTATCAAAATTTCGGATTGAGGAATTACATTAATATTTAGTATGCGTCTTTGTAATAAGTTTTAAAATTAGCAAAAAATCAAGATTTTAATACCTTCGAATATTACAAAATGGCGTCCATGTTTATTTTTCAATCCGTTGTATCTTCATAAATATAAGTTTTATTAAAATGTATTTTAAATCTGCTACGAAATTGAATGAATGCATTCATTATTATAAAATATTAAGAGTTTTATTTTGCACAAAATCACATTTTATTTTTTTTTTAAATCGGTTAAGAAATTTTCAATTTATTATTTTAAATTTATTTATTATTTGTTTTTATTTATTGATAATTTTAATATTGTAAATTAGTATTAAATTAACTCATAATTTTCTCACAATAAAATTTAACGTTACATAATAATAAAACAATTGATATTAATTGTTAACTTTTGAATAATTTTACACAGCGAGTATTACTACTGATAATGTTAACAATATAAAAATGAATCTTCTTTCAACACGAATGATATTCAAAATTATCACAATCAGCCTATCTAGAGCGACGAGAATCCTCATGATACCTTCAAAGTAGATCAAGAAATATTTCCCCTGAACATATGGGCAGATATTTTTAACGGCTATATTTTGGGTCCTGTCATTCTATCAAACCATTTAAACGGAGAGAATTATCTTATTCATTTGATTGAAAATCTTCCACTTTTTTTGGAAGACTTACCTCTACAATTAAGAGGGAATATGTGGTTTTACCACGATGGAACTCCAGCACATTTCAATCAGTTGTATCACATTTCCTGCATGAAACTTTCCATGAGAAATAGATAGGCCGCCGAGGACCAGTGCCCGATCACCGGACTTAAACTTCTTGACTTCTACCTATGGGACCATTTGAAACGTATTATTTATTCAACTGAAATACTAAACATTGAGGATATTCAACAAAGGATCAAAAATGGATTTCAAGAAATTAGGAATATTCCATGAATTTTTGAATGGTTAAGACAATCTCTCAGAAAAAGACTGGAGGCTTGTGTAATTTCTGATGGTGGACAATTTGAACATCTCTTATAACTTTTAACAATTGTTAACTGTTTATTTAAAAAATATATATACCTTATGTTCTACAACAATTAACGTAAGATTATCACAGGTAGTTGTTTTATTTTTTTAATTAATAGGTTTATTATTGTGAGAAAATTATTATAAAACTGAATTTAAAGTGGAAAATATGAAATCAAACACAAAATTAAAATATAAAATTTTTGCCATAACTCAGCTATTTGTTAAACGATTTTGAAAAATAGAATGCCATTTTGTTCAAAATAAATATTTCAGAAAATAATATATAAGATAAGAATAATATATATATATATATAATTCTTATATACATATATATATGTAAGAATATTTCAGAAAACATACATTTACATAAAACTTATATTTATGGAGATATAACGGATTGAAAAATAAACATGGCCGCCATTTTATAATTTTCAAAGGTATTTAAATCCTGATTTTTTGCTAATTTTAAAACTTTATTACAAAAACGCTTACAAAGTATTAATGTGATTCCTCTATCCGAACTTCATATATAAATCTTTATATAAAAATAACAAAATGGTTGACAGGGAGAGAAGAAGGAGAAATTGCCATTTTTCCTAAGGATATTTTTTGTTTATTTTTTCAAGTAGAATCCACAAAAGTATAGCCAGTCCACAATTTTAGAAACACCTGTATAATAATATAACAAGTATACACCTGACCAGCACGAAATATGTACTAACGAATCGGGATTTTCCGCTATCGGTACATTCCGGTGCTAAGTTAAGAAGGACGCACACAGTATGACAGACATAAAAATTCAGTTTAGTACGGTATGATATATACAGATATTGTTTTAGATGAAGGTGAACTTGTGTAGGAATATAATATAGATATTTTCAGAGAAAGAAAAAATGCCTCATCACACAGTGAATTGAATTCAAACCTATCTGGATGAAGGCTGAAATGACTACCATCATTGAGATCGGTATATGTATGCTAACTTTTTCACTTACTCTTGGAAACCAGTACATATTATATAATTTTTTTTATTTTGGTAGGTAATTTTTTTTTTGTAGTTTCATGATAATTGGCTTTAAACTTTGTGTTTTTGTTCACTTATAATATTTATTCATATTTTCTTTTTAAATTTATTTATGACTATATTTTTCTTTATGTTTATTTTTACTAATTACTCTGTACTGGTATTTAACGCAAAACAGTGATGATGTTAAGTGGTTCAAGAAATGCAATTTCATTCTTGTAAACTGCTCTAGAGCGTTTCTCTTAGCGACTTTATTTTAATAAATATTTAGAATACCTCGTTCTATGCGTTTAAAAAACTTCATGAAAGTTTTATAAACAGTTAATTAGAAGAAGATCCAACGGATGGACAAAGATCAGTTTCAACATTTCCTCAATTTATTTCCCTCAAAAACTAAATGAAATAAAATTTTCTCATACAATTATTTTTTTCTAATTTTTTATTTATTTTAATCCTATTAAAACACATATGAGTTATTAAGCACAACGATTATTTTTTGTTGTCAAAATTACTTAATATTTTTACGACGTAGGAGTACGAAAATACCAATTACTTAAATTGTGGTAATATTATATATTTACATTTATATATATGAGCCTAGGTATAAAATTTGGTGGCTCAAAATCTCCAAAACTACCGTGATCAATTTCATTAAAATTTTGGTATACTTTAGTACGTATCTGAAGTTGTGAATGTGAAGATTTGACGAATATTGGTTGCGTCGTTCTTGAGTAACACTCAATTTAAGGTCGAAACATTTGAGCGTGGTAAGTTAAAAGCGTAGTTCATTATGATGATGCAAATTGGAACGTGGAAACAAAATAAAATAACGAAAAGTTGGTCTTCTTAAGCAGATGTGGGCAAGAATTTTAGGTAGATTTCATAAGAAAGCTACCTATTGTAATGGGTACCATCATTCGACTTCCTGAAAGTTTCGACATAGCTTCGCGTTTCACATTCCCAGATCCCAAAACCACCATCAGTTCAAAAGTTTATATATATATATATATATATATATATATATTTCACTTTACTGTGGACACGATAACTTCCATAATTTTGCGCCAATCACTTTCAAATTGATACATAACATATAACGACCCAAATTCTCGCTAGAGTTTGTTAATGGACAAAATCAGACCACTGGGATGGAAATGGGGTGGCTTTTAAAAAAAAAACAAATTAATGCTACAACTTTCTTTTATTAAGTAAAATATCAATTCGTTTAAAGTTCCTACTGTTGTTTGGATAAGGACCTAAAACTTATGTAAGTAAAGGTTTTTGATATCACCCGCCATTAGCCAACGGGGTGAAAAAATAGGGTTTTGAAGACAAACAAAAATCATACCTCCCTTAATAGCCACAGTATCGAATCGGTTTAAAGTGGTCGCTAGTTCACTAAAAATTACGTAAAACCTTTGTCTGAAACAATTTTTAATATGACCAACCCTTATGGCAAGGGATGACCAAAATATTGTTAGGATTGTAAGAAAATGGGACTTGTATGCTAAACATGTGAAATTTTTTCATATGCAACTATTGTCGTAATGAGTAAATTTGAAGTTTTTCTTAACTTTTAGGTGGAAATCTTTTTTATCCCCTACTTAGGACCGGTGAAATCTACCTCCACCTTCCGGAGTGCCGAAAGGGATTTTTTTTTGTTTATTTATTACTAATAAAATTTAATTATAGATTTGCTTGTAGGATATTTAAATGCGTATAATATTAAGCAAAATAAAACAAATGGCCTAAACCTAGCACTAGAATTTTAGGTAAATATTGCGATATAATCATTGAAAGGAAAAAATATGATAATTAGTCAGAAAAATTCAATCACCTTCCTTAAGTATAAACTGGGGAATAACTGCATCAATTTGTACCTGTAATTAAGCTGTTAATTTTTTTTGCATTTATTTTTAATAAGGTAATTATTGAACACAGATTTTTGTCTAAGTTTATCTGAATTTCCCTCTTACAATGTACGTCAAGAATGTTTTAAAGATATAAATTCATTAATAATAAGTAAGGGACATTAATTATTCAATTATGTTTCAGGATATTTGCTTATATATTATTTATAAAATATACTCTTATGCATTTACTCTACCGCGTCATATACATTCATTAATAAGCTAAATATAGAGATAAGGAAATTTATACTAGAAAGGTCGGTTGCATAGAGAATGGTAAATAAACAGCAGAGAGGCTTGTTCTCCTGTTATACACCATCATTATTACTGCTGTGGCCAGAGAGGATATTGGCCGGAATGAACTGAGATTGCTGTGGGATCCGCTGAATACAACGTCACTTCCTGTACATAGAGAATCAGAAGTAAATCTCTTTTTACTATCTTGTTTGTTCACCCATTCTCTTTATTTATATCTCACTTTTAGTTTGTAAATCAAATAGTTTTCTCTTCTAAAAATAGTTACGTGTTACACAGTTATTGAAATTATCTACTATATATATTTATTTAATCCATTCTAGCAAAGTGCAAGCTGAATTATAAGTACCCTTTTCTAACTATTGTTGAAGAAATAAATTTTTTGTAGCTTGCAAAATTTCAAGACTAACCCGGGATTTCTAACGAGATTTTTCAGGTAAAAAATAAAACTACTTTTTTGTTACGAATTTTTATAAATAAAGACTAAAAAAATTTTATTCATATTTTGTCTTTCCGAGAGAGTAAAGAAGACTAATAGGTGAAAAAATGTTACACTAAACTACATTTTATTATTACATTAAATAACCAGATTTTTTACGGAAAAATTCAAAATAGTTTTTTTTTTGTTCCACGTTTTATTTTATTACCCACGACAGAAAGCAGACGTTATGTACGTTTAGGGTAAGAGGTTTTATGTGTATGTCTATTACCATTTTCCTCAAAACTACTAAACCAATTTCGATGCGGTTTTTTATATTAAATAGGTATCGCTTCAGAGCAGATTCTTAGATTAGTTTTACGGTTATAAGCCACCAGGGGGCGCTGCAGTAGATATGTTTCTTCAAAACGGCTTTTGAATGTTTCTATGTTTTTCTAGCTCCAACAAGGCTACATTATTATTTGGATTATTAAATAATTTGCGCTGATCAATTATACTAAACTCTCATCATAATCAGCCTACAAACGTCCCATTGTTGGGCACAGGGTTACTAATCTATAAAAAGTAATAAATAAAAATAAAATTAAAAATTTTAAAAACCCATGACGAAATAAACATTAAAAAACGATATTTACTAAACGATAAACATTAAATAACTGTATTTTTATCTTATAATCCTCTGAGATATTGTTTTTAAGACAATAAAATTTAAGATTTTGATTAACCATCGTGCATGACTATGATGATAACTAATGCTTATCTATGCAGGTTACGGGTCAAGCACGACGGTCAATCAAAACCTTAAAAGTTATTGTCTTAAAAACAATATCATAATGTTACAAACGATTATAAGGTAAAAATACAGTAATTTATTTAGCGTCTGGGTTTTTTAAATTTATAATTTATTTTTTATTTATTAAAAAAGAAACTGATTATTGTATGCTGCCAGAAAACCGCAAAATCAAAATTAAAATTGGAAAATGTAGGTATAAAGGAAATACTAAAACAATTATTTTTATAATTAGTGATTTTATTTATTTTTTTAATAAGGCGAAGTTTTCCTGTTCTTAGATTGTAAAAGAACTTACCGTAATTTTTAAAAAAACCTTTGTTTCAAAAAGTTGTAGTATACTTACTTCTGCTAAATATAAATAATACGAAAGAATTTGAATTAATAAATTATTAATTATATGACATAAAAATATTATTGTCTTGTATCATTTTGCAACGGCGCACAGGTGGAGTTTTTTGGAAATAAAAAACCCTCTATTTTAATATGTACCCTCTTCCGGGAAACAATCGTGATCACTATGAAACCTAAAATATTTATGATATACTGTTTGGGTTGCTGAGTCTTTTATACAGAAAAGTGGTATATTTCCTGTCATCCTTACCAAAAATAAAAAAAAAACTCAAAAGCGCATGTAAATGTTGATAAATATGTAATTTAAACATTAATTTAATATTATAATAAACTTTTGAAACAAAAAATCAAATTTTATAAATTCAACATTTCAAATAATTCTCAATTTCAAAAATCGTCTAAAATTTTATACAATGTTGCTAAATTTTATACAATGAAATAATTCTATGGTCGATTGTCAAAGACAAAAACATAATTAATGATTCAATAATAATTTTAAAAGGCTGATATCGCAATAGTAGGACTTTCCCGCCACGCGGTTTTTTTCTGATGCACGGCTTACACGCGCGCGCGCGCACACACACACACACACACACACCTATATATATATATATACAACTTAATTTAAAATATTTATAATTTTATTAAATATAATATTCTTTCGTTTATTTTTTCAATGAATCTTAACTAAAGTGCGTGCGTATACCGTTTTTCATTCGCGTGTGTGTGTGGCGGTACTAGTGTCACTTTAAATACTTCGTTACACTTTAAATATAATTAACTTATTTAATTCTACCGCTCATCTGCGACGTTACAATGTAGACGACGCTAGTAAAGGCCGTTACTTTTACAAGGATTTGAATACTAGATTGTGGATATCGGTGTTCTTTGATGGTTGGGTTTCAATTAACCACACATCTCAGGAATGGTCGACCTGGGACTGTACAATACTACACTTTATTTACATTCATACATATCATCTCCACTCATTCTGTGAAGAATATTTGAGTGTAAAATACGATAATTCCGGAGGTTAAGCACAAAAACAAAAAAAAAATACATAGAAGACGACTACAGCAGCTGTACGTTAGTACTACACTAGCGCTCCTGTGTCGTAATACACACACACACACACACGCACACGACATATGAACATCCGTAAAATATCCAACCGTTTTTTTGGGTTACTTAGGTCTAAAATCTAGTGAAAACCGCATATGCCCAAACTGGAAGATAACCGTACTTATTTTCTATGGCTATAGCTCTACTATAGCGCTAGGCTGTAAAGTAAAAAAAAAAAAATATAATAAATTAAATTAGGCTTTTTCTAATGAAATTAATTTATATAGCTTACGTAACAAATTTTCATATAAAACCGATAGGTTAATAGAATTTATTTTTATTGAAATAGAAATAGAAAAATACAAAAGTTCATTTTTTACATTATTCCTAATTATTTCGTATCTTGTTTTCTTATAATAAAGTAAATTTATTCTTACTAAAAGTTAAAATCGATATTTTGTAAACTGGCCAGAAAATATTCTTACTGAACAAAAGTACGAAATTAAGTTATATTTATGAAGAATTTGATAGCGTAAATTTTTCTTAACAGGTATTTAATTAAGTTTAATTAATTATTAATTAACTACTGACAAAACAATAATTCTTGGTTGTATAAATAGTAACTGATCCAACTGATAACATGAAGAACGTCTTGCCCATGTCTCAGCATCTTATGTCTCAGAATCTTCAATGTGAACCAACGCGATCCTGATCTATTCCTACAGAATGCAAAGTAGGATGAAAGAAATCAAGAATAAGCAAAAGGGAAAGATGCTGAGAAGGGATCATCACTCCAAAGAAGAGCAGGTATGAGGTAAACATTCCCTTTCCCTCCTTTCAGAGGATAGCTTCAGGATTTCCCTTACAAATCGACGGATTTCTTTTTATTGAACAATAATTTTTCATTGAGAAACAGAATGTTTCTTCAACATTTTTTCTCGCTGCTAAAACTGCTTCTCATTGTAGAACTGGTAATTGTAGATTTGAAGTCCCAAATCACCCAGAGCCCCAAATTGAATCACAAACAATACCAATGTAACCGTGGCACGATGCCAATGCACCTATCTCCGACCAATCCAATGCCTAAGCCGGAACCCTAGCCACCCGGGATCCTACCACAGTCGAGTACCTCGATTAAACTCCCTCTGCACACCAACACATCGCAAGGGCGCGGAGAAAATCAGCCACTATAAACCACTCCTCGCGGATTATCCAGTTAATACACAGATCCAGAAAGGAATGTATTCTCTCAAGTTCCCTAACAGCTCGTGAACGTTAGACTTCGTATCAGGGACAGACGTAAAGGACGTGGACCATTGTATCTAAAGTCCCGCAATCCAGGCATTGACTCGAATCCAACAAACGAAACCTATCCAAATTCGCCCGAAAGGTACCATGCTTGGAAAGAAATTATGTGATATACCGGCTGGGAGAGATCCATCTCACTAAATCAGACACTATAGGAAATGTACCGTGCGTGTAGCGACCTGTTGGGGATTTGTCCCACCTGACCTGCCAAGACGCTAGACCCCGGTCTTCCATCTCCTGCTTTCGTTCTGACGTCAATAGGTTATTTACCTTGGAAATGTAGTTTCTTACGCTCATTAACCAAGATGTCAATTCGTTTGACTCCGGTTATAACACAAATGCCCACAACCTTTATTTAGAACTTTTTCGGCTACAAAGTTTATCTTGGCCTACAAAACTGGAAAACCGATTTTCATCATCTTTGAACGGTCGCCATTCTGTCCAGTTAGCGAAAATTTTGTCCAGTCGCATATAAACAAGTTATACTTACTGTAATCTACAATCACATATACTTCCGTAAAATCTACTCATTTCCTTCAAAAATGGACCTTTTTTCCCCTCATTGACTGGACTGTAAGGAGGAATCTCTTTTTCCATGATAGGTTTTAAAAGTTATATACGGGGATTTATTTCAGAGAAAAGCGGAAGATAAAAATACTTCGGAAGATGGTTAAGAAGTGTAAGGAATTTTAATTTAAAGATTGCTGATATTTAAAGAGTGCTGGGGATTTAAAGAATCCAGTTTAGACAGTGTGTAATGCTAACCAAAGAATCCTTTTGCACTATTAATTGTGAAATGAAATAGCACTACTGGCCTCATTCTAATGATTCTTTACCAAAGGGTTTTTACTGTTTGTGACAATTGGATTCTTAATTAATTATTCTAAGATTATTTTAAAAAACTGTTTAATTTTTCTTCAATATATCTTTTATTATCATCGATAATTATTTGGCAGTATTTAGATAAAATTTTGACCTAATTGTAATGAAGTTAACATATATGATTTCTGACTAGAAAATATCTTAATTTTCCATCCATTTCTTATAAAAGTTTGAAGAAAAGATTGAATGCACTAAACGACTACACCAATATGTTTTATGTATATGTAATAAAAACTGCAAAATGTTGACCATAAAAGTACAAATAAAGAATACCTGGATGTAGAAAGCACTAGAAAATAAACAATGAGTCAATGAGTATAAACAGTGTAAAAATGTAGAAGGATATGACATATAGATTCTGAATATATATTAAGTTAGTAAGAAGACAGTTAGATAAAAAGAAAGACAAATTTTCAACATCTTAATAATGTAACATCAACAATTACGCCTCATAATATTCTACTTTTCACAAATCTGCTTGTAAAAAACTATTATTCATTTTAAACAAATTAATAGTTCTGACAACACGCTATAAATCTTAACTTTACGACAAACTTTTATTTTACTGTGGCTATTAGTTTAAATAAGCTTATATGCACGTAAAAGTATTTTACATTATTTTTCTGTCTCGTGTAGATAGCTCTGTAGCTCTAGAAGGAAAAAGTATTGTAATCGGTTCAATTTTGGTAGATACGGTTTTCATCAGATCTTGACGTTTAAACACTTTAAGCAACCCAAAAAACTGGATGGAAATTTTCCGGATGTTAATGTTCGTAGGTACGAGTGTGTGTGTTCGGTGTCGGCCTCTAAATTACCTTATATTTTCAGAACTACTGGATCGATTTTGACCAAACTTGGTCAGATTACTTCTATATATGGGGAACTGATGCCATTTAATTTTCAACTTGATGATCAAGGGGGTGAGGCTGTAGAGCAAGGTCACCCTCTGTATCTCGAGATTTCGCTTAATTACGTTCATATTTATCTTAGGTATATGTGTTAACAATTAAACTATAATATATGGAAAATTTTTTTTTGCAAAATCGCACCTGCACCCCAAAAATGTTATTGTAGTCGACCGCTACGTTGTGACGTCACAGGTGAATGGTAAAATTAAATAAATGAATAACATTTTTTTTTTTTTAAATGGCATGGCATTTTCATACGCTGCAAATCATTCATCTCATCCTCTGTAGCAATATCTCGGTGGTCCCGGAGGTTAGGAAAAAAGTGAATAACCTTTAAAGTGTAAAAACGTAACTCTGTCTGGCTGGGTCTCGAACACGATCGCCCGATTGACTCGATACCATACGTCTCGCGGCTACACCAGTCTACCAACCGTAAAGCGAAATTTGTTCTATGTAAGTTGTGAAATTATATTAGTTTAATTAGTGCCGAACGTCGCCGCTAATACCGCCATACTCATGACGGTAAAGACCTATACAGCTGTGTTGTCAGCTTTATTAAAATGTAAATTACTATAGAAAAGAGATATAAATTGCAATATGCTTTTCATTATCTTAATGAATAATTATGAAGTAACATGCTTGAAAATGTACAAAAACAGATTAAAATATAGTTTAAGAAAAATTATCTATGAAAATAAATTTTCCACTGACGTTATTACAAAAAAACTCTAAATTTACTGTTTTTGTAACTATATAGAATAACAATTTTTTACTACTAATATATTTTTTTTATTTTAGAATGTATTAAAAATCCAAGAACTTTACTACCCAAGAGGCACTTTTATATTTACGGTAAGTATGCATCAACCAGAAAGAAATTTTGTTGTTTCACATCTCATCAGATCACGCTGTTTATACTCTGCAGATCATAAAAACTATAAAATGATTTGGCAGGGTTAATTGAAAATTGGGAAAAATCAGTTAGTTATAAGAGAGACGATTTGATCGTGTGAAGGGAATTTTACCCTCAATAGGAGTATATGATAAATAAACCTACTCGGTGAACTCAAGGATCCCCCTAGATGGTCATTCTCCTACAATCCCACAGGAAATCAGTGAGTGTTTTCAGATGGAAGAAGCACATTACTGATCGAAAATTTTGTGTTTATAAGCTTAAATGAGTTTAGTAACGGAAGCATATTTTTTTTGAAAAAATAAAAACCCACCCGAGAACAGTTAGTGGATTTCTAAAGAAACGACATTATTTCTCGAGACTGTCTACGGAAGTACTAAAAGTAACTATTTTCCCAACTATAAGCTGTTTACCAGAATTCCACTGGATATGATACAACTGGTTATGGTTTAATTTTATCTATACATTTTTACCGTTTCATAACTGTAGCACGTTCAATCATAGGTATGAAAATTAAATAATTATTACAAAAAAAATCATGAAAATATAAATAAGGCCGTGATATTTCTTTGTGTACTACAAAATTCCATACGATATTATTTCCATTATGTTGACGTCAAATAAATCCCGTGGTAAAAATTCTCGCTAAATCCTTTCAGAAAAGTTGGGAAAAACGAATAAATAGGCGAAAAAGAGAAAATATTGTTGAAATCAGTATGAAAGTGAATGATGAATTTATGGAAGGTCTCACCACATAGAAACAACTAAATCAATTCAAAAACATGTTAATTTGTTCGTATCTCCCTTCAACTTTCATACCATTAATTAGAAATCTTCTTTTTCTTCCTTCCACAATTTACACCTTCCATCACTATACTTTTTCTTCTTCTGATGTATTCCTTTTCTTTTTGTGAACTTTATTAAATTAAATATTTTTCCTCTATTCTTTTACTCTGTTGAGCGCTTCTTAATTTCTCACTTTATCCTATTTTTTAAAAATCCTTCTAAACCATACTTCCAGCGCTTCCAGCCTACTGTGATCTTTTCGCTCAGTTTATATTTATGTACTATGGAGCATCACACTTCAGAAACAAAAAAAATCCCCATCCATTGTCTTCATATCATTATCAAAATACCTACATAACAGAAAAATCATATTGAAAGTTTGCTTTGCTACTGAAATTTTGGCTTGGTGTGCATTATTTTTCTCTTATCTTGCTATCCTCTTCTTGCTATTTCATTTATTTTTGTTTCATATCTTTTTTTCTTAAGAAGCTTCTACTAGGCAGAGTGGTAGCGTCTTGGCCTTTCATCCGGAGGTCCCGGGTTCGAATTCCAGTATGGCATTTTTCACAACGCTACAAAATTCATTTATAATATAGTAACTGTAAGAAAGAGTAAGCCAGTTGTTACTATGTAAATAAATAAAGAAACAAATAAAATAATCTAAAATAAAAATAAAGAAAGTATATAAAACAGTGTATTAAATTAATTTTTAACATGGAATCACTAAAGAATCTTTAAAATTAGTAATATCAAAAAAAGAAATAAAAAACGAAAAAATGTATAAATACATATTATATACTTTCAATTGCTAATATTACATTACATAAACATACAAAGTAATTAATGAGAGTTGTTTAATTAAAGAAGCTCTTTGCCGCGATTCGAATTCGATATCTACTAACTGATCTAACAACCAGTATACTAACATCTAAATCAACAGACCAGTAAGGTGATAGTATGATTTGAATAATCATTTTGTTACGTTAAAAACATTCAATTTTAATTTATTAATATTATTAATTAATAAAATATAAAAATTATTCCATTATGTTGTTTAAGATTCTAGAACTGATTAGAGTAAATGAAGAATATAAATTAAGAAGCAATAAAGAAACTGCAAACACTCGGAAAAAATATAACAATATTATTCGAGAACAGAAGGTTAATTCTATGGTTAAATTAAAAAATCTGATGTGGGCAACACATGACTTCCTTGTACGCCTATTAAATTACATTTACCCATTTTTAAAAAATGAAAAGTACATAAAATTTTATTTCATTAATGTCTTCTGATATTTTTTCATTTGTTTTTTTGTTATTACTGAATTATTTACCGTAAAATTCTTTTACAATGAGACGTTAATAATTATTTATAAATTAATATATTTAAATTAAAAAAAAAGTTAAAAAAAAGGATATACAGTCTAAATCGAACCGATGTCCTGCCCAAGATCTAATTATTTCATTAATTAATCTTTTAGTTGGCTATAACTCTGAAACCAATGAAAATAAGTAACACTTAATACATATCGTTGAAAACCTCTCAATGAGGGCTTATTCCTGTAGTTAAAAGTCCAAAATCCAATTTTTTGGGGATTTTGGGCTATTTTGAACACTTTTGGTTCAATCGATTGCAATCAAAAGAGGAGGTGTACAACTAGATGTTAGAACAGTTTTAAATCCAAAACGTCAATATCCTACAGCTAATCGTTTTTGAGTTATGCAAAATAAATACGTACGTACATACATACATACGTACGTACGTACGTACGTACGCACGCACGCACAGACGTCACGCCGAAACTAGTCAAATTGGATTTATTGATAATCAAAATGGTTATTTCCGTTGAAACCCGGAAACCGAAAATTTTCGCGATCACAATACTTCCTTTACTTCGTAGATGTAAGTAAAAACGAATAAAAATATATTGGTGAAGAAGCTAGTAACTATTTTGGAAAACGGAAAACTACACCAAACCGGATTAAGGAAGACATGGAAAATTATAATATCAAAATTTAGGATGTAAAAAATAAGAGTGATTATAGAGATATGATTATTTTATCATAAAGATATCATTAAAGGATCCTAAGGTAGACGAGAAAACATCATATCCGAATTTAAAATAAAGTGAAGACAGAAAGAAAGCATATGCTCTTAGAATGAGAAAATATTGAATAGAAGGGAAAAAGGAACAACAGTTGAAAAAAGAAATCGTAATTACAAGCTTACGCGTAGGCCTATGGAACTAGAACGAATTAAAAAAAAAAAAAAAAAATATATATATATATACAGTATTTACAAAGAACTTTGTAATTACAAAGGTAAGTTTTATTTAGTACCTTTTTTCTATTATTTTAACTTTTATATTTTAAAGACTCCGTCTTCCATATTAGTTTTGAGTTTTATTTCACCTTTTTGACTTTTGTTTTAATAAATTTTTATTATATGATTTATATTAATTTTAAACGTTATAAGTTTTATTATTTTAGAGTTATTTTACCTTTTCATTAAAGAAAATTACGAGCGATGATAACGTACAGGCGTTTTTAGCCTCCAAACAAAAAAAAAAATTAAAAAACACACAAAAACTTTGAACCAGGAAACCCTTACCATCCGAAATAAAATAGTTTTTTCTTTCTTTTATTTAAAAAAAAAATTATTTGGCCTAACTCTGGAATATATTAGATATAATTTAGTAAAGGGCGATTGGAACTTCGTTTTTTTAATAATCACTTTGGTACTTTTTTCATAAAGATCTTACAATTTAACGGTTTAGGATATAAACACAGGAACTATAGAGAATACTAAACATAAAAGTTTAGGGGATGAGTTTAGAATTAAAATACGTAAGAAAAACTAGAGGGATGTAAGTTATCAATAAAAAAGGCGCTATCTATACATCAATGGAAGGAAGGTGTATGAAATTGATAAAACGATTTGGTGATTTTGAAAAAAAAACAGACTGTACAGAGGACATAACAAACCAAATATCTAAGGGGAAAAGCTTAAAATATTGCAGACAGCAAAAAAGATCCAGATTAAGCTGAGGATAATTGTGCCAAGTTCTTTCTCTGAAGTGTTTCTTTCTATGGATAATCGCCAAGAATCTAAATTTCTAACAGTCAAAAAAAAAAATGAAGAGAAACAGTTGAACTAAAATGAGGAAGTTTTGAGAAAAATGGTAGACTAAAGAATATGGATTTCAGGAAGGTGATCAGAATGAGGAAAATTATTATGTTTGATACATATCCTGTATAGAAATATCAGGTAAAGAGTGATAAAGGGAAATTTGGAAAGAAGAAAAAGAATGAAATACAGAATGCTTATAGGTAAAGAAAAAGCAAAAATTGATTTGAGTGTTATTTTCTCCCCTTGCTAGCACTGTTACATTAACATTCGTAATTGTCGCGTTTTAGAGTAGCTGTATTCTCAAAAAAATTTTTAACACTGATTCTTCATGAATTGGAATCGTCGAATAAATGGCTATATTAAACTACCCATCCCAACTGTTATGGTCTCTTTTACTTTGTCCCTCCCGCTCTGTTATAAAATTTCTTGAAACCTTCTGATTCTTTATTAACAATTAAAATTTTTAAGTGTTACATCAGATTGAGTGCATATTTGTTCATTAATTACCTACTATTCTTTTAATTTTAGCTTGAGTATTACCATATTCTCTAGAATATTCCAGGAAAATGTTTAGAGAATATTCGGGAGGGACAAAGAAGAAGAGGCCATGATTATACGAATGCGGAGTGGGAGAAATTTAACATCGCTATTTATTCAACGAACCCATCCCAAGAAGATTCAGTGCTAAAAATATCTATGAGAATGGTGAACTCCGAAACTGCTTATGATAAAATGACAGAGTTAGGAAGGACAGAAAATAACAATCAAATCAATTATTTTGAAAAACCTAGCGGAGAAATAAAAAATTATAAAAATATTAACAGAAAAAATGATATGAAAATGAATAAGATGTTCAGGACAGAAAAAAATGGATGGCATTCAGTTGAAACCTGTCGAGAAGAATAAGATGTTAAAAGTTGAAAATTGTTCTAATTTGCAAAAGTGTTATTATTATTATTTTTGTTATTATTAGCGTTACTACTATTGTTATTATTATTATTATTATTATTATTATTAAAATAAAGTGGTAGACCTCACGATTTATTACAGCAATAATTTATAAAGTTCTAGTTTTTATCAGAGTACAAAAATACAATCTAAATGTAACGTGAACACAAGAAACAAAAGTGGCAGCAAACAAAAAGACAAAAAAAGAAAAATGGAAAGTGAGAGGAAATGCGAAAAAGAGAGAGAGGTACAGAGGAAGAAAGAGATATTGAAGTGTAAGGGTGAGAAGGAACTCTTGGTGGTCGGGTTGTTATTGGTAGGAAGTAGGCCTAGCTGAAGCAGTGCAGGAAACTAAAGTAACGATAAATCCCAGCAGCCGTGAAATATTACCTTTTGATACTTTCCAGCTAAGCAGGACCAACAAAGATGGAACGAGTGGAGAGTATTACGTTTGATGAGAAGGGGTAGAAGTCTATACTACTCGGTATAAGGTTTTCATATGTGATAGGCCACCGGTAGCAAGTACTGTATACAGTGTACATTTAATATTATGTGAAGGGGTACGAGGCAGGCATATTCACTCGTCTCCCTTCAATTTCTATTCATCTTTTGTACATAAAAATTGCTCTTTAAAATCTCCCTAAGGGATTCTCAATATGGGAGAGAGACGTTCCTCTTCCATTAAACGTATCTTTTAGTCGGATTGGACAATATAAAAAAATATATAGGGATAATATGTATACCAAGAATATTAACTATAACAATCTCTTCTTTTTTGATAAACAAAGCTCATACGTCCCTGAAAAAATAAACAAACTTATATACTCTTATATTAATACAAGAAAAAAAATAATGATGAAAATTGAAAATCAAAAAATAAAAGTTATCATTTTACACTTCATTAATCATTTTTATTTTTACACGATTTCGGCCCTCATTGGAGAAATTCTAGTCAATGTTGAGTTAATCATTTCTGGAAATTTTCCTACTTTGCCCAATACTCTCTCATTTTTTTTAGATCTCTGGAATCTTTGTTCATCTGTGATAGTGTAATTTCTTTGTTTCGGAGTTTTTATTTTTAAGAATAATTTTTTATTTCCTGTTCAAAATCTGTTATTTTGTAATTTTAAGTTATTTAAGGTTTTTTTTTATTTCTTCTAACCAGTTGTTTTTAAATTTATTTTTTGTCGGTAGGTTAGTAATTTCGTGATTAGCCTTTCTTCAGGGAGTCTTTCTAGATGAATATAGAAGAGATTACTATCCTTTTCCTCATGATGTTCAATAAGGGTTCTCTTGAAATACGATTTCATTAGGGAGAAGTCGATATTCTCCATCTACTATATGTTTTTTTTGTTAATAATTATACTTATATTTAATTATAATTTATTTAATCATAATTATATTTTGTTAATAATTATGCTGTTCTCAGAATTCTTCTTTTCACTTTCTGAATTTCTTCTGTTCTGTTTTTGCTTCTAAGATTGAATAATGTTTCAAGTGCTTACGTTATTTCTGGTCGTGTTATTATGTTGTAGTGTCTAATTATTGTCTTGATTGAAACGGACTTCTTTTTGTATACGGACCAATGTTAATATCTGTGGAAGACGGAGTTTAATGATTCTATTTTGGATTGTTGATTTTTCATTTATATTTTTTGAAATTATTTCTCCGATGTAAATAGATGTATCTGTGGTTTCCTGTGTCTGTGTTTTTTTAATAAATACAATCGTTATTTTATTTAATCCAAAACTAAACTTTTTAATTAAATAAAAAAACATAAAATACTTGCTTCACAAAATCTGTACAACGGCCTGTACAAATCATAAGAAAATATAATAAATTACATTGTTGAAATACATAGAAAATATCAGATAAGGAAATATACATACTTGGCAGCAAAAAGGTGTAAAATTAAACTTTGGAATGATAAGAAGACAAAATAATAAAAATCTAAAATACCAAAAAAGGGAACTGAGAATTATATTATTATTTAAAGAATGTTTTGGCTTTTCATGTTGTTCATTGTATGAAATGTACAAATGATATCGATCGTGATATGATATTTGTCTTCTATATCTAAATGGTTGATTGTTCGAATTTGATTACAGTAATAACGATTAATATGTCAACTGAGTGGAATTCTACGTTTATTTAACGGGAAATACGTTACACAATAAGCTTATGGTGAATACCGCGCCTTTTCTAAGTTATTATTAATTTGAAGTTTTAGTTTTTCTCTTATTTTACTAATTATAGTGATGGTAATCTCTAAAACAGGTTTGCCTGTAAAGATGCCTAATTTGCAATAATTTGGAGTGTTTTCTGAACTATATTATTAAGAAATCTAAATTAGTTTTTATTGTAAGATAGAATAATAATTAGTTTATAATATTTGATTTAACTGGAAACAAATTTATTATTATTTACTAAATTAAACATTTCTCTCAATCAGCTTCCTGCATTTAAATTTCTGATGATATATCATAAAGTAAAACAAAACCTTTTTCTAATTTTTACTTTCTCAGAATCACTCTACTGTTTCTATAGTTAGAATGGGAAAGTATATAGGTCCAAAATTTCGATATCGGGGTTTTTTGCGAATGTCATGACCACTTGAGATCAAAAACCGTAAAAAACACAAAAAAATGCCCTGTATTTTGATTATTATCTCCGGACTGATTTAATAAAAACTCTTTGAAAATGTAAAAAACAATTCCTATATATAGGAAATTGATGGCATTCATTTTGAAAAAGATTAAAACAGGGGGAAAGGTAATTTTGATAAAAAAATTTTTCGATTTTCGTATAGTGATTTTAGAAAATTGAGATTAGCTAAGATGAATGTACCATTAAGTTATTTAAAATCCTTAAGTTTTAAGTCAATCTGATTTAGGATTGGAGAATAGAAAAAATGTTTTTTACACAGTTCTTGCTCAGAACCTCGAAAACCCGTTGATCAAAATAATTGAAATTTAATACATTTTTATCCCAGTTTTGACTTGATCTTTTGACTGCAATAAACAAGTTCCATCGTGGTAACTATATTTTTTATTTTCAGTATAGCTATAAAGAGTATACCGAGAGGGATGGCCAAACTTAAGGGACCGAATCAGGATATCAAAATAAACAAAAATGTTCATCTGTGCAAGTCCCCTATCTTGCTTCTTCTTTTGTTTTGTCCACTTATTTGTACTTTTTCAATAAAAGTTTACATCATAACAATGGAATGAAATATTTTAACGATATTTGATGTGTAAAAATTCAATAACATCTACAAAAAAATATGACTGAAAATTTTATTGTGCAAATTAAGAATTGTCGGTTTAATCAAGTAAATATGTTAATATACGTTAAATAAGTTAAGTTAATCTTCATAAGTAATCGTAAAGCCCGCCTTTATGGCACGAGTAGTGTCTCGACCTTCCATCCGGAGGTCTTGGGTTTGAATCCCGGTCAGGCATGGCATTTTCACACAAATTACAAATCATTCATCTCATCCTCTGAAGCAATACCTAACGGTAGTCCTACAGGCAAAACATAAGAAAAAAGAAATCGTAAAGTAATTATTATCTTTATTGAATTAGTTTTTGTTGGATAAAATGATAAGCCTTCCATTTTGAACAAAATGACCCGCTATTTGTTCAAATCGGTTGAAAAGAAAGTTGATATATGGCTAAAAATATCTAAATGGATCGCAAAAACTATGCTTGAAAACAAGCGCAAAATTTTTATACTAAATTACTTCTACTTTGTATCCATCATCAAGCGGATAAAGAGGTATCCCTTTTAGCAGTTATATTCTAAATAATATAATTTTGATGGAAAAGAGTCATTTGATCAAGGACGTCAACTATAATCTAAAACTTTTATTAAGAATTTCGATTTTTTTCTCAATTATTTTTTAATACTGCATAATTTTTAAGTAAAACGTTATTTTATTATGGTGATCAAATCGAATTAAAATTTTTTTTATGAACATTTTGGTATCTTTGCAGTTTTATTTTAAATATTGCATAATTAAGTCAATAATATTTAAAAACCGTATTGCGTATTTGAAATAAAAACCTATCAAGAGGAAAGCCAGCAAAATTATGCTACCGCTGCCAATTCTTTTTTTAAGTTAACGATATAGAAACTTATTTTTTGTCATTGTGTATTTGACAACATTTCCTATTCTTTTCTTGTCAAGACCAGAATTCTAGCTCAATATATATATTGTAAATCCTGCATTCTCAATTACCTATTTCATATAAATTATTCTTTACCTTTACTATTTTTACCGTTACAATTTCCTTCTCCATTTAGCTAACCTTGAATTTCTTCATTTATGGTTTACGAAACTACATGAGAATTTTTTTAACGCATATTGTGTGCGTTAAATAACGTAGAAAATGTACCTCCGTTATGGTATTAACTTTGGAAGTGGCTAAAAGCAAATTAAATTATTAAAGAAGTACAAAACAAAATTCTTAAAAAGAGGAATCGATTGAAATCCAGTTTTCTTTCGATAAATGACTAGCCTATACTTGTATTGCTAAACGTAACGTTGTGTAATGAGCATGTTTGTTTCTAGTTTGCAACAAAAATAAAAAGTTGAATAATTTATATACAATTAAATTATTAAAAAAACTATTTTACTAATGAAAATTGAAGTTGCTCATGTATTTTTGTACTTTACAAGGTCGAGCTTTGTAACGGTCTGATGGTAGTTACACACATGGTATTTTTCCTGATGCAAGAAGTTTTCAGGTAGTTAGGTAGATTTACCCCAGTCGGGATATTAAACAGTTTCTTTCTGGACACGGTACCTTTCAAGATAAGTTGGTCAGATTCGGTTTGATTAATTCAGGCTTGTGTCTGTCCACAATGTGCGCAATGTCCTACATGTCTGTTCAAGATTTTTTCGGACTTTTACCAAGTGATTTGGTAAATGTTAGAATTTACCGGTAAAACTTAAGATTTACCGGTATTCGGGGTTTTACCGTAACACACACACACACACACACACACACACACACACACACACACACACACACACACACACACACATATATATATATATAAATTTGTTTATATTCGGGAAAAACAAAAATATATTTTCTTTTTGTAATTCTACATCAACATACTGAAATTTGAAGACGTAAAGAAGAAATTTTAACATAATCTCTGTTAAATCTTTTTATTATTCAAGTTAGCATTTATAAATTTGAAAGACGATTATGGATTATAATAAACATATAGTAATTAATAACGAAAATTGAAATTTTTATCAATTAATAACTTCCCTGCCGTCAGAACAATTAGACAAAACATAAAAGCCGTAATTTTTTCAACAAATCAATTCTCCGGAAAATATATTTTGTTTTTCGGTTTTCTAACGTAATTTTAGGAACGTTTCATTATAAAAAGTTTATTAAAAGACACAATACAAATTTTGCAGCTCTCAACAAGGACAATTTGCAGTAAAAGCTAAGTAAAAAAGTTATTGGTTTGTTTTATTAGTTATTTTTAAACAATGCCATTTAAACATTGCCGTTTTGTTTGTACGCTTCAATTACTTTAACAATGTCATCTCACTAGAACATACTTTTAAGTTTATTGATGTTTATATTGTTATAGGTCCATTTACCGTTTTAATCACATCATTCAACATGTTACAGTAAATTGTTGACCCGTGTGTATATATATTATGTGTATATAAAACCAGAATTACTTTTAATTAAAAACTGAATAATATATAATACAAAAGGCTAATCAACAAATAAAAATAAATTAATTCATAGGAACAGTAAATATTTTTAATTATTACGGATGCAATATAAGAGGATATCTAAAAATTCTACCCGGACTTTCATAACCTATTCTACTCGTAAAAATAATGAAAAAGAACATTTGTCCTAAAATGCTTCGTTTGCGAGTTATGGATATTGAAATATTTCGCTCGGATTTCAGCCACCCCGGTGAAATGAGATCGTACTGAAATTTTTAGGACGTTAATTAAGGAGCAGAATTACTGAATTTTTAAGCTTTCTGACTTAAAAATCGACTAATAGGTCCTAAACGGGTATCTCCAGTAGTTTTTGAAAAATCTGGGGTGAAAACCAATAAATTAGGATGAAAACCCTGTTTTTTAAAGTTTGAAGTACAATAACTTTATAAAATGTGTAATAAACATATAAAACGTTTTAAAGAAACTTGAAGGGAATTTAATTTTGAACAAAATGATGTACAATAAGTTGAATAAAACAAATAATATTAATTTATAAAAATTTAAATTTTATTTAGAAACAATACATTACTACATTTGTTCGAAAAGTACTTATTTAATATAAAAAAAACAAATTATTTTTTTGGTGATGTGAAAAATTTGTAAAAACAAAATTTACTGTCAAAAATTAAAAAAAAAAGAATATTACACAATTGTAAAATTAATATAAATTACCGCATATACTGCGGCCAGTTGAATACTACGGAGCACATATTCTATAACTGCCTTCGGTGGAAAAGAATGAAGGTGAGGTCTCATTTACAGGGGATCACGCTGGTGGCCACAGTGGACTATATGCTGCGGGACGTAGTCTAATAAAGGATCTGACAGCTGACGTCTTAAAACGGGAAATCGATTACCATGAGTGAGGGGTGGATTAAGATGTGAACGGTAGTGATATAGAGGTGAGGGACAGCCCCCTGCGGAGCTGCCGTTTGTCCATGCTCGCGTGGATGGGTGGTGGCGATCAAGTACGGGGACTCTCTTATCTCTGTTTCGAATAAGACCGACTCCCGGCGGGGTTGCCCCTGTTTGAGACATAGGCATCAAGACCGAGTCCTGGCTGCCGGGATGGGATCCAGGAACGGAATAGCCGGACCTGGTTACTCCTCCCTTATAGGCAGGCAAGCAAGGAAGATTCAACCGGCGGGCCGACCTGCCATGCCGGACGTACTGCCGGTAGGTGGGAAGGCCCGTTAGAGTTTCAAGGACATTACCCTGGGCTGAGTTATACTTAATTGTAGGTCCGGCCCAGGGAGTAGGGGAAAAAATAAAAAATAAATTACATGATAATAAATTATTTATTGACAGAAATGCAATATATTATTTGAAAAATTGTTATTTCAAAGAAATAAAATAACAGCTGATCAACAATGCGCAATACTGTGTTAGTGTTTAAATCATTCATTTGTTTTCCTTTTTCTGTTTACCCTCCGAAACCACTGTCAGGATTACTTCAGAGAATAAATGAGGATGATATGTACGAGTGTAAATAAAGTATAGTTTTGTACAGTCTCAGGTCGACCATTTCTGAGATGTGTGGTTAATTGAAACCCAACCACCAAAGAAAACCGGTATCCACGATCTACTATTCAAATCCGTATAAAAGTAACTGCCTTTACTAGGATTTAACTTTAGAACTCTCGACTTCGAAATCAGCTGATTTGCAAGACCAACCCGGTAAGTTGTTTAAATCATTCTATAATTTTTCTATGTTTTATTCAAATTATCTTACATCATTTTGTTCAAAAGTAAATTCGCAACAGGTTTCGTTTAAACGTTTTATGAGTTATAACCAATTTTACGAAGTTACTGTACATAAAAAAAAAAAACAGGATTTTTTACGTAAATATATTTGTTTTCACCGCAGTTTTCTCATAAACTAAGGAAGATATGGTTCTAGAACCTATTTTATTTGATTTTTCAGGTTAAAAACCATAAGAAATCACTAATTCTGTTCCTTAATTAACGTCTTAAAATTTCAGTACCTCATTTCACTGGGGTAACTGAAATCCGAGCGAAATCTTTCAATAACCGTAACGCGCAAACAAAACATTTTAGGAGGACTTATGTTTATGTGAAATGTTTCCATTATTTTCACCAGTAGAATAGGTTATGAAGGTCCCGGGAGAACTTTGTGATACACTCTGTGTGTTTCTTACGTAAAAAAAAAAAATATTAATCACCTCTAGTAAATTTATAACTATTATTCCAAGAATAAACTGATTACAATTCATAGCTGACAAAAAAACAACAAGACTTCAATCATGAAGTTTAGGTTTCTTTATTCTAACCCACCGGGTTGGTCTAGTGGTGAACGCGTCTTCCCAAATCAGCTGATTTGGAAGTCGAGAGTTTCAGCGTTCAAGTCCTAGTAAAGACAGTTATTTTTACACGGATTTGAATACTAGATGTTGGATACCGGTGTTCTTTGGTGGTTGGATTTCAATTAAGCACACCTCTCAGGAATGGTCGAACTGAGAATGTACAAGACTACACTTCATTTACACTCGTACATATCATCCTCTGAAGTATTATCTGAACGGTAGTTACCGGAGGCTAAACAGGAAAAAAGAAAGGTTTCTTTATTCTAAGGTCCTCAGATAGTGCTGTTAATTAGACATCAACTATCCACATCGATAACGTAAGATTTAAAAGTTAATACATTTTTCCTTTTTTTAATGACAATTTACCTTATAAGCTTGAACCTTGTGCCATGGTAATATGAAATGGAAATTTTGTAGCGTGTGAAAAATATCTATCTGGGATTCGTACCCGTAATCTCTAGATAAAAGAGGTACGCTACCACTCTGCTACCAACAAATGCTATTACTCCACCACGGTTTTACATTTATACTACATAAATTTAAATGATGGCATTTAAAATTTAGTATTAACGTATACAAAAAAAAAAAATATGTTAGGCATAACATCTAAAAATAATTAAAAAACTGAAGACAAATGACGTGTATATGCGTGTTGTCTTAAATACAAACTATTTTGATAATAGTAAACAATTGTTTTTTTACAAAAATCGTATAAAATCAATAATTTTCTTAAAAGATAAAAAAAAAAGATTATTAGATTATATGTAAAAAAAAGGAACGAAATTTTAGATATAATTAAATGTTTTGGACTTATCAAAACGTTTAGAGCTTGATACAACTACAGTGTGTAACTCGACAAAGTGAAGTGTTTATTCAGACGAGAAGGTAGTAACGTTCAATTCCTGTCGTGAAAAAAAAAGGAAGGTAACTAGATAAAAAGTAGTATAGTCGCTTTTTCTAATAATTTAATGTTGGAGTATATTAACTTAATCATTATTTTACACTAGAGTAACAAAATTACCGGTTTTTTTTGTAATGCATAATATATTCATTTGCTTTACATAAAAGTAATTTTTTACTTAACTGTACTGATAATTAATAAATTATAACTTGATTTTGTTTAAAAAATAAGTATGGTATATTTTATATGTTTCTAATCAAACGTTTTTACATAATACGAAATAAAAATATCAAATTTAAAGAAGGAAAAACTAGACATAACTTAATTCGTAGAGCTTATAAAAATATAAAATTATTCTGGTTTGAAAATAATAAATAATACAGTATATTGATCACGTCAGCAATAGGTAGATACGGAACTGCACGGATAAAAAAGAACTTCCCATCTACTTTATTGGATAAATCGAAGAAAACTGTGGTAAAACTTTGATCAAAGCAATACCACATATTAAACAATTATAAAATTAAAAAAACATACAGAGTGATTAACGAAAAATATAACACACTTTTATGACTTATTTAACCGGCGAAAATAAAGAAGTTCATATAAACATATGTTCGGAAACGTTTCGAGTTGATGACGGGTGAAAGATTTCGACCTTATTTCTGCACCTTTAGTAAAATTAAGTCAGACTGTAATCCTTGGGACCCAAATTAAGGGGTATATTTAGTGGTTTTGTACGAAATCTGAGAAAAAATAAGATCGAAAAACGAAGTATTTTATCTTCGGCGTAAAATAACATCGTTAAATAGGTAATAACATTTGATAATGGTATTGCTCGTTGCAGTACCATTACAATATTAAAAAAAATTAAAGAGTTTCAATCAAAAATTGAAAAGAATTTGATTTTAAATGAATTGATATAAATAAAGTTTATAGAATTTAAATATCCTAAGAATTTGGAAATTTATTAAAAACAAAATACGATGTCTAAAAACAATTTTTTTTTAGGTTTGTAGTACAATTTCTTTATTAAATGACATAAATGCGAAAGATTTAGTAATAAAACTAGTAGAGAATTTAATTCTGAGAAAATTAATGTAAATACAGCCAACGAAAAGTAAATAAAAACTTTCAACTAAAAATAAAGAGAAACTCGGTGTTATCCTTTATGTACCTAATAAACATTATTTTTAATAGCAAAACAAAAAAATCAAATTTCTAGGGGTCTGCAGTTGGGATTGGAAAAATGTAGGTGTATTGCCTTTACTGGAAGAAGAGTACTGGATCCTATTACTATATTCATCAATGGAAAAGTTATAGAAGAGGTGCTTGGTTTGAAATACTTAGGAGTTACCTTCCAGAGGAATTGTAGATACACTGACCATATAAGTAACATATGTAGGAAGGCTGAAGCAATGGTAAAGAGTCTTAACATTATAATGACAACGCAGAATGGCCCTAGAGCATCAAAACGCAGATTGTTGGTGTCAACGATAGTATCCTCGTTGATATATGTTGTTCCCGCATGGAGTCACGCTATAGATATCAGGCGTAACAAGGAGAAGTTAGCGAGGGTGTATAGGAGAGGGCTCCTAGGTGTGGTGGCCGCGTATAGGACAGTGTCCTATGAAGCCCTTTGTGTTCTCGCCGGAGTACTGCCGATAGACCTCATCGCGAGATATAGAGTCGAAAGATCGAATGGCACAGCAGATCAAGAGGCCAAAGATGAAGTCAATACTACCTGCCAGGAGAGGTGAACTAATAGCGGTGTGGGTCGCTGGACAATACAACTCATCCAGGAGATCGAACCATGGATAAGAAGAGGTTTTGGTGAGATAAATCACTTTTTAACACAATTTTTCACCGGGCATGGCTCATTTAATAATTACTTAAACAAAGTAGGAAGGAGAACAGAGGCAATCTGCATGTATTGCGAAGAGATCGACGATGCAGAACATACTTTCTTCATATGTGAAAGATGGGCCGCCCTCAGATTTGACATGGCGATCGACGGGATGACTTCCGAAGCTATAGTACCTTTTATGACTAGTCGGGAATCCAACTGGAAGGAAATAGCGTGTTGCACCAGAGAGATCTTATCGCAGAAAAACATTGATGAAAGGAGACAGGGTTTTTGATTTAGGTTAGGGAAGGGAGGACAGCCTCAGCGGGGAGGACCGGCATGCCGAGGTGTGTCGGTTCTAATCAGCCACTGGGGACTCCTGGGGATATAGTTTAGAGAATAATAAAACACAAGATATAGAGAAAAGACCTCAAATTTCCTTAATACCACTTCATATTATTCATACTTAATAGATAAATTATATAATCAATTGATAAACATAAGGTAATAAGGAATGTTAAAAATTACATAACAGATTTGAAAGACATCACCTATAAACAAAAAATTTAGTGATCTACTTATTACAAGAAGATAATATTACTCGTTAAATTCTTTTACGTCAATTCAGTGCAACAAATTGTCGATCAGCTAGCTGGTATCGCTTGCTACTAAGCTTAATCTATAGTTAGTGTTGTTTTCAATGATTATATCATTAGGATACTGCTGGTGGGGTTTTCTTTTCTTTCGGACTGTTACCGTACACATTATTTAAGATGATGTAAAAATTGTATATATATATATAAATAAAATAAAGATCTGATGTGGACACATATGACTTCCTTGTATGCCTATTAAATTACATATACACATTTTTTTTTTTTTTTAATGAATTTAATATATAATTTTATTTCATTAATAACTTGTAATATTTTTTCACATTTTTTTTTATTGTTATTATTGAATTATTTATTTACTGTAATTTTTTTTACAATCAGAGGTTAATAATTATTAATAAATTAATATATTTAAATTTAAAGAAAAAAGTTAAAAAAGAGGAGATGAAGTCGGATTGTAACCGATGTGCCTTTCTTTGTAAAATTCAAATATTTCATTAAGTAAACTTTTTATTTCGCTATAACTCTGGACCCAATGAAAATAAGTACCACTTATATCGTTGAAAAGTTCTCAATAAGGGCTTATTACCGTAGTTAAGAAAAAGTCCGAAATCAAAAGTTTTTGGATTTTGGGTTTTTTTGGACACTTTTGATCCAGTCGATTACAATAAAAAAGGAAGATGTACAACTAGATGTTACAACAGTCCTAAATCAAAAATTTTAACACCCTACGGCTAATCGTTTTTAAGTTATGCAAGATAGATACGTTCGTACAAACGTCACAATGGATTCAGGATTAATAAAATTGGATATTTCTGCAAAAACCAAAATTTTTCGTGATCACAATACTTCCTTTACTTCGTACAAGGAAGTAAAAAGTAAAGAAGTAAACAAAGGTAACATCACTAGTTTTGGCGAAAGTAACTTTTTTCTTTCTCTTTCCTGTTTAGCCTCCGGAAATTATCGTTTAGGTATTACTTCAGGGGATGAATGAGTATAATATGTATGAGTGTAAATGAAGTGTAGTCTTGTACAATGTCAGTTCGACCATTCCTGAGATGTGTGGTTAATTGAAACTCAACCACCAATGAATACCACGATCTAGTATCCAATATGGTATCCACGATCTAGTATTCAAATCCGTATAAAAGTAACTGCCTTTACTAGGACTTGAACGTTGGAACTCTCGACTTCCAAATCAACTCTTGATTTGGGAAGACACGTTCACCTCTAGACCAACCCGGTAGGTTTTGGCGATAGTAACTGCAAACTGTCATTCGGAAGCACCAAGTCAAGCACATGGAGACGTTTCAACCTTCGGAGGTCCTCACTGTTATCAAGCAGATTGATCGGTAAGTGGTTGACGTGAAGTTTTAGACGTATTTAACACTATGCTTTCTCACAACCTCACGAACGGTTGGAAGCTCCAGATATTCGTAAGTTTCATCGTTCCGGGTGAATTATGGCGCATACGCATTTCTGATTATTACCTTGTTTTGGAAGCTTTGAATCACATCTACGTCATTATTACTTGAAGTCCTTCTAGCTCACACCATTAGTCCAGATTGGTCATAGGATGACTTCGTAAATAAGAACTTTATTAGAAAATGTGAGGTGTGAGTTTCTCCGCAGCAACCAATGCAGTCCCAAAATAATTAATTAATTTTTTTATGTAACTAAAACAACCAATTAATTAAAATACTTACTACTCAATTAGAATTGTGGTTTTATTAGAATTAACTCTGAATTAAAAAACAAATTAGATATTTAAATTAAAAAATAAAGAAAAAAAATTATATTTGTTAATAAATAGGACCGAATTATATGCAACATAAAAAGCTTGAAATATGCATCCAAATATGCATGAAAAGTGTCAAAATATGAAACTTTAAATAAAAAAATAGTAATTTTTATTTCAAAATCAGCATACAATTTAGTAAGTAGTTGAATAACGTATCGATAAAATCGATAATTAACAATTATTTAACATTTTGTTATTTTTGTAAACATAAACAATCAGAGGTACATTTCCGCGGCTGCTAAGTGCGCTCTAAGAGTCATGCAGCTTTTAGGTTTGGCCGGCTACAACGTAAGATTTCATTTATTAACACTCTACCGAAAAATATTGTAAATATAGTGAAAATATGCATCATAACTTGATTTTAAGGAAAATATGCGCGTAACCGGTGAGAATGAGCTTAATACGCAAATATGCAAAGGATATAATCCGTCTCTATTAATAAACATCGTTTAACAACATTTTATTTTTCAAAATAAAGAAAAAAAACGATTCAGTTTACACTTAAATTAGAAATATTATAATTTAATTTGAGATTTATCTGTTAGTAACAAGATCTACATAAAAATTTATAATAAATGGAAAAGTATGTACACAATTAAAGTGTTTAAAAATAAATGTAAACCAAGATAAATTTTTCTTAATAAAGGCTATTTAAGATTCCAGTATTACGTACGTTTAGATAAATGATAAACAGCTATTCATGAAAAGAAAAAGGATGAAAAAAACTGAAGAAAATGGACGCATATTGATGATAAAATTATTGATAAATTGTATCCAAGACCTGAAATTGATTCATTTTCCCTATTCGAGTCACGCACACACCTGGTTCAATGTTGCCACCTCACCCAACTGAAAACATAACCTTTATTACATACGTACACAGGATCAGGATAAATTCAAACACATACACTCACACACACTTAAATAAATAAATATATATATAATATTCGATAGAAAGAGCGCATAAACAAACATATACGCACGTGTGCGCACATACATAAACTCTTATTGTGTACAAATACAATAGGACCTACATATATCCTAACACAGCTTGTCTAAATTTCCACCAATGAATATTTTACTCTCGTATATACCCACAGGACAACAAAACAACAACAAAGTCAATGCCTCCTGAATTACATATCAGTTGTTTGTCAGTACAAATGATCCGATTAATTCGGCTGTCAGTTTGGTTCAGAACTCATAAAACCTTTACGACAATTTCTTTCTGAAAAAGGAAAAATTATTGTTCTAATAAATTTACGAATTTTATTTCTATCTATTTCTTTTTTTTATATAATAAAATATTGCAAGACTTATGTTACATTCGATTTTATTACTTTTGATGAAAATATAAATTCAAAATTATATTTGAAATCCCTTATGACTTAAGTTAACTTTCATGTGATATGAGACAGATTTGATTTTATAATTAAAAATCCAGTACTACGTAATTAAATTTTTAATAAAATTATATAAATACTTAGTAATATGAAATAATTTTTTTAAAATGATCACTACACGGATGCGGTTGCCTCTTCCATATCTGAATCACATTCATCCGTCTTCCTTAAAAGTGTTTTATTAAGTGTGGTTTTCATTTTCACAGATATCCTCTGAAGTCATTAAAAAAGTACGTCAAAGATATGTGATTAAGGATATAATTTTTTGTATGTAATCATTTTTTTCTAGCCTCACAAAAGTTTGCTTATTTATTATTTTCAGACAATTGAGTATTTTTTTCTTTTGCTTTGTTTGTTAATAAGAGAAATTAGTCGTTAAAGTCAAGTACTGAATCAACGGTTCGGAGATTTAAACTTATTATTTTGTTAGTTATCGTTTTCTTTTAATACAACAATCATTCAATACCATCACCAAATAAAATACTTTTGGTGTATGATGTCTTTCAATATTATTCCATTATTTAAATTTTAAAAAGGGATTAATTTATAAACTTAAATTTTGCTTAAGATAATTATTATTGTATCAAAATAAATAATTATTAGGAAGACAGGTGCTATCAAGTTAATTTGAGGATTATCCTCAGTTGTGCAAAATTAGCTCAGTTGTACTAAACCCTGATCACCAGAGGGGAAGACATTTGTCTTGTGACGAACCCGGTCGCCACACCACCCCATCCGTTGCTAGCTCTTTTTTTAGCTTTCTTTTCCTGTTTAGCCTCCGGAAACTACCGCTTAGATAATTCTTCAGAGGACCAATGAGGATGATATGTATGAGTGTAAATGAAGTGTAGTCTTGTACATTCTCAGTTCGACCATTCCTGAGATGTGTAGTTAATTGAAACCCAATCACCAAAGAACACCGGTATCCACGATCTACTATTCAAATCCGCGTAAAAATAACTGGCTTTACTAGGACTTGAACGCTGTAACTCTCGACTTCCAAATCAGCTGATTTGGGAAGACGCGTTAACCACTAGACCAACCCGGTGGGTTTCCTTTTGCTAGCTCTAATGAGTTATATCGTCTTTTAGACTCTCTAAACTTGATAACACAACATAGACATCATTTTGGTCTCTGTCAGGATGCCACCGATGCAAATGCGTCGGCAGACAGTCCCATCATTGTATTTATACAACCTACTGTCGCCTTCGTATATCCTTTTCTAATCAAGACCACCTACTATAACTTACAATTCTCAAATATCAAACTAACCGATTCACGAAAGCGTGATCCTCACACTTTCCTTGACACCGAAGGTTTTCACATCAAAACTGTTCCTATATTCAATTAAACTATGCGCGCAGATCATTATTTGAATGAGTCTTTAAACACCAAAGATACTGTCTTCATACCAACAAAACAAATGTTGATCGCAACGATACTTTTCTTCTACAGTTCAATTTACTAAAAATCCTCTTGATTCAGTTAGAAACAGATTCACAAATTTAATAAGCCTCTAATAAAAACATACCATATCTCTCTCTCTCTGCTCCGGTCCGCTGTCGGGAGTAAGGTCAACGCCTACACTCTACTACACCGCATTCTTAGAAAAACGTGCTATCATGTTAAATTGGTGATAACTTTTCTAGTTGTGCAAAATATTATCTTCATATTATTTATAGAATCACCTTAGGTCTTTACAATAGTAGTTGAAAAAATAGAGGTTTACAGTTAATAGAACAAATTTTACATATTAAATTTACTCTTGTAAAGTAGAGTTTCCTTCCACGATGTTAAAAAATATCGGTTGCACGCAGTCAGAGGATGTAAAGTGTTTGGGAATGCACCAGAATTGTCTTCTCATATAGAAGATGCATATAAAGACGAAAACGAACCAAATCCATTTGATAGTGAGAAATATGTACTGGTTGCTTGGGAAACGATCCCAACCCTCAAGTGCATCTAAGATGGCTAAAAAAAAAAATTTTGAATCCTGTCTGGAGGTATGGAATTTTGCTTCTAGATAAACTGAGTAAGCCCATCGGGTTAGTCTAGTGGTGAACGCGTCTTCCTAAATCATCTGATTTGGAAGTCAGAGTTCCAGCGTTCAAGTCCTAGTAAAGGCAAGTTACTTTTATACAGATTTGAATACTAGATCGTGGATACCGGTGTTCTTTGATGGTTGGATTTCAATTAACTACACATTTCAGGAATGGTCGAACTGAGACTGTACAAGACTACACTTCATTTACACTCGTACATATCATCATCATTCATCATCTGAAGTAATACTTGAACGGTAATTCCCGGAGGCTAAACAGGAAAAAAAACGAAAAGGAAAGATTGAGTAATTCTAGTACTGAAATTCTAAAATTTTATAAACAAACGTATTTAGGTGTACCATGAATTTTACTCTTACTCCTCTGGATTTTTAAGGAAGAAATTGAAGAATTAAACAAAATTGTAATTTTTATAATTTAATTAATTATCTCTTAATATTTATTGTTATTTTCAAAAACATATTAATTAATCTGTTTCGTGTAACTATTTTATTATATTTTTAATGTTGACAATCTATTACTGTTTTGATGTAATAATAATTGATATTCTGATATAATAATAATTTATACGAAATACGTATATTACAGTTGCTTTCTTTATATTACCCGTCTCTTATAATTTAATATTTAAAAAATATATTTTAAACGTTTTTGCATATTCTTAGGCTGGAATAAATTGAATAATTTTATTTTTGTATCATTTATTACAGCTAATAATATCGTAGAGGCAACATATTAATGGTTTATAATGTAATAATGGCCAGTACTACACTGTAGATTGTAAACAGATAGTTAACATTTGTGGATCGACGTTAATGGTAATGGAAAAACGCTAACCAATGTTAATAATTACCAGATAATCCAAGGTTGCCTCAATCCACAGAATTGCATAGACATAATAAATAAATAAAGAATTCTTTCACTGTGCATGGAATTTACTAGCCTACGTAGACTTTCATAAATTGTTTAACAATATAAAAGCATCCCTGTAAGTTCTCGATCATCTCACTCTCTCACGCACATTCTCTCTTTTCTAGTTCATCGCGCGTATGTACTATGTATAAGTTAGTTTCTTTTTATCCCTATCTTCTTAAACGCCAGTCCGTTTTTAAAACTACATGAAATACCGAATATAATATAAAGTATATCGGGCTTTTATGTTATATCTTGATGTAATATCTTTTGGATGAGATGTGCAGTGTTGATATAAGGCTAGAATCAAAAAACAGGTAAAATGATTTTGTCTGATATGGACAAAGATTGATTTTTCCGCAAGACAGCCACTAACAAAGATGGCGACTCCTGAACTGTATTTTGCAGTTTGCAACGTGAATGTGTAATTACAATTAAACGTTCGTTCCGTAGAAAGTTTAACTGTGATCCTTTATCAGTTTGAAACGACCTGATGTGGAAAAAGAAAGGTTACGGGACGACCAAAGGGTGTTTTAAGGAAATAGAACATATTAGGAAGCCTGCATAGTACTGATAAATTTGTTAGAAAGGCCAGCTCGAACAAGAAATGAATTTTATTTTGCAACAGTATGATACGCCTCTTCATTGGCATATTAATGTACGGAAAGGTTGGTGAAGGTTTTCTACCGCTAGATTGGTCCATGGATTCGATCGCAAAATTTCTTAGCAGTGACCTCTAAGGTCATCCGATTTGATTCCATGTGATTTTTTTTGAGGTTTTATAAAGGATCTTCTGTATGTGCTTCTGCCATGTACTCGTTTTGAGAAATCAGCTGTCGTTTCCATTAATCCAGATATGCTAGTTAAGTATGGGTGTAACTTTCTTACCGGATGGATGATAAATGGTGCTCACATTGAACACTTGTAAGGAAAAATAATAACAGTTTCTCATTTTATTTGTGATTCATTAATTTAAATCAAAGTCAGAGAAATTAAATAGTTAATAATTAAAAAATTCACCAACATTTCTTGAACACGTTCAAGAAATGAACGTGTTCAAGCACTTTCAGAATAAAATTCCATGATCAGGAACTAAAAAAAAATTTTTTTATGTTATAATCTCATTAAAAGTAAAATTTATTTGTCGTACGAATTTGTTTATGTAAAGTAATACAAAATAATAGTAGTCGTCATATTTTATAATTGTGTCGACTTAACGTCCTGTCATTGTGATTTTGTTCACCGTTATGATAACGGTGGAGACATTCACAATGACAGGATAAGGACCCTTAAGTCGACACAATTCTAAACTATGACGACCACTGGTATTTTGTATTACTTTACATTAAAATTTCATACGATAAATAAGTTTTAGTTTTAATAAGATTATAACATCAAAAATATTTTTTAGTTCCTGATGATGGAATTTTATTTTGAAAGCGCTTGAACACGTATATAAAAGAATTGTTGGTGAGTGGGTTTTTTAATTATTAATTATATAATCATACCAACGGGCCATTCTTGATAAAATTATTATAAATTAAATAGTTTTAAAACCCCGATATTCTTTTTTGTATACTCTGTATAATAAAGAAATAATTAAATATTGAAATTACATTATGGCATAAATAGATTATATCCTTAAGAATTTACGGTGCAGTGTTTTGTAAGCCACCAAGTGCAACGAAATCTGAAAATGAATTTCTGTACTACAATACCAAACGCTACGATATTAAATACTGTTTTGTAATAAGTGGTATTATGAGCAGAACAGTCGTTAGAATAAACGTCAGGTATAAAATGATGATAGCATTACAACATGATTAGTTTGGACCAAAGACTCAACCAGGAAGCTATAAAGAAAGGTATGATCTTCTCAAGAACTTTTAGTTTTTGTAATTTCAATTTCGAATTATAATATAATGATCTCTAAAAACTAAAACATCTTATGAACTAAAAACTATACCATTCACGTGTACAGTTTGTATCTATCAAAGAAAGCAAATAAAATAAAAATGAAAGAAATTATTCGTTATTCATGGATAAATTAATTACCTTTTAAAAGTCTACCAAACCGAGAAAGCAAAATATATGATTATTTGAAAAATAATCATTTTTTTAATTTATGATTTTTATAAATACATATTTGTGTGTGTGCGAACGCATAAACATACGCACGCGCTTATTAAATTTATATGTGTGTATACGGGCAAAATACTGCAATGGAAGAGAAAGTGTAGAATGAGAAAAAATGAGCCAGAAGAAGCTTGTATTTTATTTTCTCTTGTTTTCTATTTTATTTCAATTGCATTTCTATTATTTAAAGAATTTCTTTTAAGAAAATTCTGAAAGTGACAACCTGACATTATTTTATCTGACACTGATTCACAAACAGTGTGACACTGACATGCTATGTTATGTTATGCTGTGGAATGAATGGAATAAATGCCGCCCTGCTACATACAACAATACCAATACGAACTCCTCCTGTATCTTCTCCTCTTCATATTCAGCCTACTTTTCACTTAACTCCGTATTCCTCTTTTGCATACGCAACAATTCACATCCAATTTATAAATTTGTATTTAATTCTTTTGTATTATACTTCATCATAATATAATAAACAAACATTTTTTTTCATGACATGAAACAGATTCAAATTCATACATAATTCTACATCATTAATACATAATATAAAGAAATTAAATTGTAATACAGTGCGATCATTTTACCACAAACTAAACCCCGAAAGGGAAGACCCCCCCCCCCCCTTCGGTGACGATCCTGGTCACCATATCATCCCCTCCATTTCTAGCCCTGATGGGCTTTTCCCGAGGACCCTCTAAGTTTGACAACACAACATGTCATCAGTTTTGTTTCTGTCAGGACGCAACCGATGCAAATGCCTCGGTAGACATTTACCGCGCACTACGTGCATTATCCGAACAGTTCCAAAGAAACTTTTGCGTAAATTATCATCACAGAAATGAATATCGTATGGTAGTGCATAAAAGGCCACAAATAAATTATGTCTATACGCATACCGAATATTTTGCGTACAGGAACTGAAACCTACAGACACTATTAAAAAAATAAGGTACTACCAGTAGTTTATCAATAAGGTGCAAAGTAATGGAATGGACATACTTCATAATGTGGTTTTTAGTGATGGAAGTAAATTTTTAGCTTAGCGATTATATCAATAGTCAGAACAACAGAAATTGGTCAAAACAAAATCTAAACATTTTACATGAATCGCCGCTGTACTAGAAGGTAGTGGTTTGGTGTGCGATATCTCGACGACGAGTATTGAGCATGATTTTTTTTTACAAAAAAAAAATGATATAGTATGGTATATCAGGATATAATTACGCAATTTTTAGCACTTCTCCAGCCTGCTGAACGCTACTTTTACCTGCAACAAAACGGGGCAACGTGCCATACATTCAAAAATAACATGGAATTTTTGAAAGAAACGTTTTGTGATCGTACGATCTCAAAAGATTTGTAGTCCCCTCATTTCCCTGACTTACGGTTACAAGACTTCTTTCTCTGGGATTTTTTTAAAAGAAATGTATATCGAGCAAACCTACATACTCTAAAAGACCTGGATGAGCCATTATTGAAGAGATGAATTCCATTAGCTCTGATGACTTATGAAAGATGCCAAAATATATGGTGCGAAGGGTTAGGCTCTGCCTTCAGGAAAATGATGGACATTTCCAACTCTTGCTGGAAGATCACTTGTATAACTACATTCCGTGAATCAAATCAAATGTGAGTATCTGTATTAGAGTCCGTAGTGAAATTATAGTATACAGTATCAAGATATGCACGGTGAAATGATCGCTTTGTATAATACAGTTAAGTAAAAAATGGTTAAATATCTTCTATAATCCATAAGACACCCACACTGATAAGAACAACTCCAGTTTTACATCAGCTATTCTTACTACCGTATCGACTACCATTCTAACTACATCGATAGTAATCTTTCATCATTGACATCATTCCTTGCAATGTAAAGCTATCTAATCAGGCTAATCAAACTATCTAATCAGTAAAGCTATCTAATCACACAGATAACTCTTGGTAACCTGACGTTCATTGAATAGAGGATTTTAGTACAAAAATGAATTCTCCAGGGGCGTATACAGGATTTCCTGTTTATACTAGCAACAAATAATTTCTAAGATATTTAAGAATTCATCAAGTGCTGCTTTATAAGTAATTTTTTTTCACTGACTTTTACACTGACCTGCAATAGATTGTTCACAACAGAATAAAACAAAAATTGGATTATCTCTGTTTAATTAGATACTACATGCAGCGCATGGGTTCTTGTAGGCGTATTCAGGAGCAAATGTCCTTCTATTTAAAAACCTTTTAAGAAATATATGTAACGAAAAGGTGAATGGAACGATGTAAAGAAAGGGAACATGGGACAACGTTCTTGTTAAAAGATTCCTTTTAGAAGGATTAAGTACTTTTAACTAAAATGTTATCCCATGTTTCCTGCCAAAATCTCATCATACACGTTTTAAGTACTTTTTTTTGGTAAATGGCCTTAAAAGATAAGTTTTATAGCACATCCTAACAAAACGTAGAGGGTTTCGCTATTTACTGTTCGGTAGACCATGCAAACCAGCATTGGTAATTTCTAAGCAAAGTTACTTGCAAAATTTGGCCTATTAGTTTAAATCGATGAACAAAATTTCCGATCCGCATAACTTACAGTATATTGTTCGAAGAATAAATAAATTCAAACGCCATTCTCTACCTATAAATTACGGCTCAGCTGTTATATAACCGTAAAATCGTAAATTATTTATTATTATATATTTATTATAATCGTAAAAGTTTTCGTGATACGTTTAGTATTAACAACTTGAATAATTGAATTCAATTGTGTAATTATTTTGTGATCACAGCTTATTTTGAGCTTAAATTCCTATGTCAAAAGTACTTCCAAGCATTTATGAAGTACAGCCCACTACTTTTCACTTTGTATGCCGCACCGGATTTCTCATCAGATTCAGTTTATAAAACTTCTATAACAAATTACCATAATGAACGCAACATCCTTATGGATACTAACTACAATTCGAATACTTTCTATAGAATTATATTACCAAGTATCTTAACTTTATTCGTTGTTTGGGTATTAATATCAATAATGAAGTTTTTTATAGTTGAAGTTTAATGATCTTATTTATATGTATTAGCATTACTGTCGACTTGCGTTTCCCGTCGCGGTCAGTTATTTTTTAATTTTGTTTTTTGTTCAAGTAACCGTTGATAGGTGCAGTCACTCGCGTCACATATACAATAACAATAGCAATGGCTGTCTAGGTTGAACCGCTTCTACGTACACCATTGCACCCCATTAAAATCCGATATTCAAGAAAGCCCAAAAATGGTTTTTTAATATTTATCTAAAGAGTATTTGCAAACCCAAATCTAATGAATGTTTCGTTTAGTACAGACGTAAATGAGAAAATATTGCAATCATTGTTCAAAAAATTTACCTTTCTTCACCCTTTTAAAGACTGAATTTCGAAAAATCTAAAAATTTGTTTTAAATATTGACATGAAAATAACACAAACCAAAAATCAAATCTTCACTTGTTGCAGAGAAATTAAAAAATAGTAAATTTCATTTTTACCCCATTTTAACTTTTTCATTTCGGAATTACAAAAAATTCTTTCTTAGTGTGCACCTACTCCGTAAGAAGAACGTGTATACAAATTTTTATCAAATTATCTTCAGTAGTTTATTCTGGGCATTGATTACGAATCAGTCACGACACGCTGTTTTATATTTATATACTAGCGGATCCCCGTCGCGTTGCACATGCTTTATATGGTTACTTGCGTTTTCCGTCGTGGTTGGGGATGTTTACGTGATCAGGGGTCGCTTCGCTCACCCTTTCTGTCTAGCCAGGGATCTCTTCTTCCTAGAACAGGGATGGCCAACATACGGCCCGCGAAAAATTTGTCAATATTACCTTTTTTTTTAAACAATTGAATAATGGAAAATACGAAAATTAAAAAAAAAACTTGCCAGGAAACATTTAGTAATCTTCAGCTCAACTTATAATTGAGAACAAACTTTTTATTTAATGAAAATACTACAAATTCCATAATAAAATTTTGTACTTAAATGAATCAGTTTTGTATAAAATTTTTTAATTTTAATATTTCGTTCGGCCCGTGAAAAACGTTTTCATTCCGATTTGGTTGGGACGCAAAAACTGTTGGCCACGCCTGTCCTAGACTCTCCTGCGTTCATTAAAACCATGCTTGTAAGAATAATAATAATAAATAAAAATTAAAGCCTGTTCAATTCATAAAAACAATCAGTTACTGTAATTTCTTCTGAGCAACAGTTGGTTAAAACAGGAGTTACTAGTTGATTTTTAGATTTCCTGTCGCGGATTTGCTAGAAATATATAAATTAAAATTATAATGAAATAATAAATTATAATTATAATAAATTATAATGAAATATATAATTAAAATTACAAACATACATTACAATCAAAATGCTACCAAATATCATAAAGATTGATTCAGCAACGGTACCATAAAAAACGGCAAAAATGTTAAAAAAAACTTTTTTACCCCTTAAAATATTAAAATTAATAAAACCCGAAAATATTTTTTTTACACAACTACCTGAAGAGTACTTTCAAGCCCACCTCTACTGAATATCTCGTTTAGCATAGTTGGAAATAGAGAAAATTTTGAATAATTATTTAAAAGTTTTTACCTTTCTTCACTCCTTTCAAGGTCGAATTTTGAAATATCTAGAAACACGATTATATATATTTACAATTACAAGATTACAAACACCAAACATCAAGTTGATATCTTCATCTGTTACCGAGAAATTAAAAAAGCTATATTATATTTAATTGTTACACCATTTTAACACTTCCAACTCGGAATATCAAGAATATCTAGAAATTTGTTTTTAGATATTCACATAAAAATTACATACACCAGAAATCAAGTTGATATCTTCGTTTGTTACCGAGAAATTAAAGAAAATAGTAAATTTCATTGTTACTTCATTTTAATACTTTAAACTCAGAATTTCAAAATATCTTTCTTGCTATACACTTTCACCGTAAGAAGAAGAAGAAGAAGATAAAATTTTTTATCGATTTATTTTCAACAGTTTTTACTGGGTGTTGATGAATCAGTCAGTCAGGACAAATTACTTTGTAGGTACAAATATATATATGCATAATTACTTTACATAAAACCTTTTTAACGAGGCAAATCACTTATACCACTCTTTTTATTGTAATAATTAGGATTACAATCTTAAATAATATTGAAATATTTACTTCCGGATATATCGATCGTATACAGACATGATTATCGTTAACATTTATTTCCGGTTTTGAACGTAGAATTATGCAGAGAAAGTAAAACTAGCTTAATATTAAAGTAATAGTAGAATTATTATTTAATTAAAAGTCATACAAATTAAAATTCAAAAACTATTTAAAACAAACAAACTTATATTCGAATACTTTTAATATAAAATTCAACAATAGAAATAAAGCCAATCTAGTCATTTATTTAAAAGGATATGTGGTAATTGTAGGTTGGGAAACCTACATTACCACATACAATTGTAAATGGGAAACAATAATTAATTTTAAAAAAATTACTCAGACCGTTAATTATCTCAGGATCAGAGGATTAAATATATAAATCCGTAACGATTTTTATAATAAAATTCTGCTTTCCAGAAGAAAAACCTTTTGAAGTTATTGTATAATTAAATCATACTAAAAATGTTTATACTAATGATAACGGTTTTTTTAAGATTTTTTGCAGAAAAGTAAAATAAATATTAACCGCTCTATGAATGTTCAAAACATTCAAAAAAAAGTCGTGAGGAATCCTGGTTAATTGAACTTTTATTTTCTTATAAGGGTAAAACGTATTTTAAAAAAATTTATTTTAAAGAAAATTTGTAGTTTTTTAGCAGCACTAATATAAATATAATTAGTTAATATTGAAAATAAAATATGAATTGGTAAAATTAAAACTTATACAAGAAACCAGGTTGCTACCCCTTGTCAAAGGCTTACCGGATATCTAAGAAGGCTGCCGAACAGTATTCTCTTCAAGGCTTTTTCTGATTACTTTAACAAGCCACTGTGTTCCTCGAAAGTAGGATACCCACAACGGAAACAGAATTGATAGTCAAGAATTACATGATCATGTTCCAAAATAGGCCAGAACCTTCGAAGAAATAACCTTTCGAATACCTTTGACAGAATAGGTAACAGGTTTATTGGCCTATATGAAGGCAAATCGAGAGTACCGGTTTAACTGATTTTGGAATCATAGCTAATTGCAAAGCTTTCCACTCCAAAGAAAAAATCTAAAAGATTCCCTCCAAAACGAAATCTAAAAGAAAATAACAGTTCATGTTCTAGGTTTCCAAAAAATAGGTTCTAGGTTCCTGAAGATTACGTTATTATAATAAATACACTTTTTAAATCCAACAGGTGTATTCAGACGAGAACAGGCGCCAAAGATCAGAACGCCTCAAAAAGATGTGGGCATATAGAAAAGAAGCAAGAATAAAATAACTCACACGATTCGGAAATAAGAAGAACCGATTACAAAATGGACTGGCCCGGAAATTGAACTAAAGTGATCCTATGAGGTCGTAAAAGCAAACAAAAATATATATATACTTTTTAACATGGTCTCCACCATTAATGAGACTGTTTTCAGGAATGTAGCACAATCTGTTGTTTATTATTATCAATAATAAAAACCCTGACAAAAATCTTAACCAACACGGATCTTAAAAGTTCTAAAAAAAAATCTAAGGAGAGCACAAAAATCGTGACAGATTGGTCATTATAAACATTGACGATGTATACTAAAGGATTCACTCGGAATGACATCGTTTTTCTTCATAAAAAATTCAGACTTATCTAAATTTACACGTTGTGTCAATGCTAAAACACATCTTATAATTGGAGTAATTTAAAACAAAGTACTATTGATGAATTTGATTATCAATTTCGACGTGTATATATATATATATATATATATATAGTTTATGTTTCAGCAAATAATAACAAAACTGATTTTACAAGAAGCGCTCCGTTTCAGTGACTTAAAAAATATTTAACTGAGAGTAAAAAATATAAAAAAGTTAATAACGTTTAATGTAATGGTTTTTATGGATTGCCATTAATTAAATTAAAATTAATGACAAAATGGCATCTTTGGAAATGGAGGATAAAATCTCTAAACAGAATTTGCCTTACAGATCAGGGCTATTATTTCACTTTTATAAAAGAAGTATGTAAAACAATAACAATAAAGATTCATTTTGTTGAGAATTATAATAATAAGTGATGAAATTAGATGTTAATTAAAAGTTAGAAACCGATAATTAACTTAAAATTAGCAAATAATAGTTAAAAAAGATATTTAAAGAACAAAAATAATTATCATTTTTGATAATAAATAAAAGATGAACGTTAAATCTTGAAATTACAGTTAATACTGTAGCAATTAAATTTATTTTAGTTTTTAACATAAAATCGATTGAAACTTTATTATTTTACTTGATAATATATAGTTTACAATGAATTATTTTACATACTCATTAATTAGAATAGATAAAATTCCAGAATATATTACGTTACTATATAATATAGCAATTACGTTATTTAAATTACATACAATTAGAAAGAGAGAAATGTAGTATTAATTATTTAATTCATTAATTTTGTTATGTTAGACATAATAAACAGATTATTGTCTTTAGTTTTAACTATAGTAATTCAAAATAATTATTGTAATTAAAGTTCTGGAATACCGAACTATTTTATGCCATGTATTAAAACAGAAGTTTATTACTAACATAAAACTGAAGTATTATTTATAAACTGTTTATTATACCAACGAACGTTCTTTCAAAAATATATTTGAGGTTTTTAATGAAGATATAAAAAAGCTAATAAATAATAAGAAAAACATTACTCTAAAAAAAATTTCTAGTATTTTTTCTTTTCTTAAAAATAACTGGTATTATATCTATTATTATGTAGAATGCTACATATAAGGAAGTATTTTGATCATGTGAAGTCAACGTTTTACGAAATTATTGAAATTAAAAACTGTTTAGCTGAAAGCGATTAATTTCATATGCCGCCATTTTTGATATATTTTTGGAAAGGATTTCATAGAGTATCGAGTTCTTTCTACAATAAAAAATTGGAAAGATTGGCTTGAAGTAATTGCTAACGAGTGTATGAGCCCCAACATAGCATTGCTATGAATACGAACGCGCGCGTAAAACACACACACATACACACAAACACACAATGAAAAATATGGAACGCTTCGTAAAACAGCTCTATATTTTTCTGTTTAGCCTCCGGAACCACCGTAAGGTATTACTTCAGAGGATGATATGTATGAATGTAAATGAAGTGTACTCTTGTACAATCTCAGGTCGACCATTCCTGAGATGTGTGGTTAATTGAAACCCAACCACCAAAGAACACCGGTATCCACGATCTAGTATTCAAATCCGTATAAAAGTAGCTGCCTTTACTAGGAATTGAACCTTAAAAATATCGACTTTAAAAGCAGCTGATTTACGATGACAAGTTTAACCACTAGATCAAGCCGGTGGGTTTCGTAAAATAGCTAAATAAAATTTTATATCATCTGAAAGTATTTTTCTTCTTTCTGTTAACTCATCTTTTTAAAACAAAGTTTAATTAATGGTAAATCCAAATTTATAATACAGTCCTTATATAGAGAATTCCAACTTAAAAGAGGGCGCTTCACTTAGTTTAGTCTATAAATAATAGTTTATTGCCAAATACATAATAATTTACAGAACGTGCTCAAAATGATGTGAACCCTTCTAGGAAAATCAGCATTATTTAGCTCATGGAAAACCTACATTCGATACGGATAAAATTTCAGCATTCTCCTTACTATAGTCTGAGCTGAACCTAGTAAAATTTTATTTTTTCGACATTCTGCAAAGATTTATGAGATCTTCTAACTGTCGCTTTAATGTACCGTAGTACCCGGATCATTAAAACTGACCTGCGTCGGGCATTTTTCAGGTCTAACACCTAACCTTTATCACGAAATTTTGTAATTAACTTCTGAATAATATTTTTCACTGGTGCTTCCTTTTCAAAATTTTCTCAGAATTTTTCCTGAGGTACAACATGAGATTTCGTCTCTAAATAAGTTTCCATCATGATTACAATTCTTGATTCTTGAACAATTCTTCAACAGTTAACCGTATTTTAATAAACACACGATTACGCAACTTTGTTCAAAAACCAATGTTCTACGTCTACACAGACTGACAATAGTGAAATGTGCAGGCAATAAAAAGTCCTCCGCAATCCAGATCTGATCGGACCAACATCCTCTACACTAAGTTTATCCATTTAACACTGATTTATATGCATTTTAACAACAATAGGCAATTCAGTTACGCTTAATGTAAAATTTTATAGAGTCAGTTCATTATGTTTTTAAATTAATTTAAAATTATATAACAACAAAAGTACTAATCTTAATGAAAAAAATCAGATTAATTTATACTGACTGATTTTAAATCTGAACTATAATTAATATTATTAATACTATATAATATTATTTTGTTTGCGTATTTAAAACAGCTTAAGCCCAGCCTTTTTATCATCATTCTTTAACTCAGGATGAATTATATGAAATAAAATTGTACAACTATTAGAAAAAGGCTAAGTACATTAAATTAGAAAATATATTAATTTAAAAATTTTTGAAATTTTATATATTCCATCGTGTTAAAAACAACTCTTTAAAGTGAAAATTCTCATAATGAATGTTAGCGAAACATTTAAACAAGACATTTTAGAAAATAAAATATTATTACGTCACTTTTCATCTATTTTATGACTGGTTGCTGCCATTGAATTTTTACTGGTAGAAGAGGGAATTGAAGTAGGAGGAGCACTGTAGTAAGAACAAAAATTTATTTTCTAAACATTACCGTAATCAATTTAAAATTACAATTATATTTACTCTACTTACGAATTATAAGTTTGTATCGAGCCACTGCCATGTGGATGATATAACTCTTACCTGAAATAAAATAAAAATTTTATTGTTTATAATATCGTATTACATATATATATATATATATATATATATATAAATATTGTTAGGCATATCTAAAAAATATTGTTAAAACTTACATACTGCTTAACAACAGTAATAATTGAAGAACATAAGAAAGAAGCCGTAATAAGAAAGGGAGTCCGACAAGGATGTTCCCTATCCTCGTTACTTTTTAATCTTTACATGGAACTAGCAGTTAATGATGTTAAAGAACAATTTAGATTCGGAATAACAGTACAAGGTGAAAAGAAAAGATGCTAAGATTTGCTGATGATATAGTAATTCAAGCCGAGAGTAAAAAGGATTTAGAAGAAACAATGAACGGCATAGATGAAGTCCTACGCAAGAACTATCGCATGAAAATAAACAAGAACAAAACAAAAGTAATGAAATGTAGTAGAAATAACAAAGATGGACCACTGAATGTGAAAATAGGAGGAGAAAAGATTATGGAGAATTTTGTTAATTGCGAAGTAGAATTACTAAAGTTGGACGAAGCAGGAGCGATATAAAATTCCGAATAGCACAGGCGAAACGAGCCTTCAGTCAGAAATATAATTTGTTTACTCAAAAATTAATTTAAATGTCAGGAAAAGATTTTTGAAAGTATATGTTTGGAGTGTCGCTCTATATGGAAGTGAAACTTGGACGATCGGAGTACCTGAGAAGAAAAGATTAGAAGCTTTTGAAATGCGTTGCTGCAGGAGAATGTTAAAAATCAGATGGGTGGATCAAGTGATAAATGAAGAGGTGTTGCGACAAATAGATGAAGAAAGAAGCATTTGGAAAAATATAGTTAAAAGAAGAGACAGACTTATTAAGGCATCCTGGAATAGTCGCTTTAATATTGGAAGGACAGGTAGAAGGAAAAAATTGCGTAGGCAGGCCACGTTTGGAATATGTAAAACAAAGTGTTAGAGATGTAGGATGTAGGGGATATACCGAAATGAAACGAATAGCACTAGATAGGGAACCTTGGAGAACTGCATCAAACCAGTCAAATGACTAAAGACAAAAGAAAAACAAAAAAACTGCTTAACAATAACTTAATCAGCACCTATATCGTAATGCAACCTCATTAATCATCGATATTACATCGAGAAAAAAGTTGCCAAATGTAGAAAGAATTCTTTACTTATTAAACTAATTCCGCTTATATTGAAGAAAATCAAAACTCGTCACGAATCTTTTTGTTGTTTCAAAATAGGATTTACAATTAATCACAAACTTAGACAGCCTTCTATCGAAGATCCTCAAAAATTACAAATTAGTATTTCTATAGAAAACATTAAATAAGTACAGTAAATACATATATAAAGTTAGTTCAGAGAACAATTCCATTGGTAGTTCCACGCAAAACAAAAACCATGACAAGAATTCATAAACAAGCAAAAAAATAAAAATAAAACTATAATTAACAATGAAATAATAATAATTAAAATTGAACGGAGTGGAATAGAGATATGATAGGCAATACCTCAAATTTGAGGTTCCACCTCAAATCATATGAAGTCACCAAGGTCCCAACAAGTGGAGTCGTTTTACCCTTCTAATATCTTCACTATTTTCTAGAAGATTAACAAATAAATGGTTCACATGGTTGTTTAGCCGCAATATGTATTCTGTACCGAATCGCTGTATTTCTTCTAGAACATACGGTAAACCTAGATAATCATGGATTTCACTAACAATGGATTTTACACTTACATGGATTTCTTACGAATAATGGCACTTCTCAATGGTCCTCAATAATTTGTTTTGAAATCGCTGTATAATATTGACGTTCCGCTGCTTGCTGTACCCCAAAGCTGGATCCCATAGGTCCAAATCGGTTTCTGGATCGTCGTGTAAAATAATTGTTTGTTGGTTAGTGAAATTTATGACCTCTTGCTCAGCAACCAGTACATTTTCTTAAACTTAATATCCATTTGTTTTCTGTTTTCTCTTACATGGACCTTCCACGTCGGACGACAGTCTTCTCCTGAGGGCAGTTTTGTCTCCTCATTGCGAATGTCACATGACTCTACTTAGTTTGATTAACCTTATTTTCCATCTTGACAGCCATCCGTTGCATTCGTTCAATTCAGATTGTAATTTACTTGAAGCTAAAGTTGGGTCAACATCAACAGCAAGAATAGCCACGTCACGGACAAATGACAATACGACAATGGTTACATGTGAAAAAAAGTTTCACATGTTTAGCACACAACAAGCTCCATCTTGCTGTACGGGTTGGTCATATCAAAAAAAATTTCAGACTAACGTTTTAGGTAATGTTTAGATGACTAATGTCCTCTTTAGACCGATTCGATGCTGTGCCTATTAAGAGAGGTATTTTTTTTTGTCTTCGAAACCACATTTTTTCCATCCCCTGGGCCAATGGTTGGTGATATTAAAAGACTTTCGTTAGATAAAGTTTAGGCCCTTTTTCAAAGAATAGTAGTAACTTTAAACGAGTTCGATATTTTACTTAATAAGAAAGTTATAGCAATATTTTGTTGTTATTTTTCGAAAAAGTCCCCCCATTTTCACCCCCATGGTCCGATTTCGGCCATTAACGAACTCAAGCCATATTTTGGGTCGTTATATCTTATGTATAAATTTGAAAGTGATTGGCGCAAAATTACGGAGTTATCCTGTCCACAAGGAAGTGAAATATATAATATATATACATACATATATATTTTGATGGTTTTGTGGTCTGGGGAATGTGAAAGCTATGTCAAAATTTTTCGGAAGTCGAATCATGGTACCCATTACAGTAGGTAGCTTACATATGAAAAATCTACGTGATAGCCATACGTAAATATTAACAGAAGTTATTTAACTTCTCACCATCGTAGCATCACAATATCGTCTAATACTTATTAGAAATAAAAAGTAATGATTTTATATGTTTTAATAAATTAGCATGAAATAAAAGTTTTGAATAATCTATAGTATCTTTGATTAAAAATAAAATTATTATTTACTTAGGTTTACTTGGTATCGTATTTAAAATATTTATCAATGATTACGAAGATGTCAAAATAAATAAAAGTTTTTTTTATATTTATTGTCATTAAAGCATGAGTTTTTAAATTAAATGATTTTTTGTTGTTTTATCAGAACATAAGAATTTTCTAAAGAATATAGAATAAAAGAGAAAAAAGGATAATTTTGATTATGTAAAAATTACCTCCTTAAAAGACAATTTAAGTCATTTTCGACTACAAAAAACAGTTTAAGCAATATGGATGATTTTTTAATACATAATTTCAGAATTCCTACTTTTTATATCAATTTATATAAGTGACTCTCTATTGGCGCATCATTTTAAAATATTTGAAAAAAGATTTCAACGAAATTTGTTTTATTTTCAATTGTAATTCTTTTCTTTTCTTGTACTTGTATAACGACTACGTACATTATTAAAGTGAATGCTTATTAAAAACACAAATCTGCAGTATCAGTTTGAAAAGGATTATATCATAATTTAGAAAAGATTTTTTGAAAGGATAGTCATCGTTTCTTGTTATTTAAATAACTTGTTAAATATGCTATCTAGATAACAAGATAATTTAAAAGGAAAATATAACAGGAGTATTTAAAATTTAAACGAAAACCAAATTTCATTAATTTCATCTATTATCAAAGCTGAAAAAGGAAAGGTTATACGTATTTTACGATTCTTTAAATTTCGACGTTTTGAAATCGGTTTAAAATAAAAGTAAACTGGCAATAATTTAGTAATCTCTAATTTTGCATTAACCTGAAAAAAATAAATAAAATTCAAGAAAGACAAATTATATTGAAGTCCAAAGAAGGACTAAAATATTTTTTTTTACTTTTTTAATGCATTTAATTTTTAATAAATCTTTTCATTTTATTTTTATTTATCCATAAAATATGGGTAGGTCAAAAAAAATTCTTATCATATGGAATAAATTTATTCGCATTAAATAAAAGGAAGATAAATCTTATATTTTGATAGTAAGAAAAAATGTAGAATGTGGGAATATACATTATTTTATTAGGTTAAGTTTATATTCGTACACACAAAATACGCTTTAATCATTCGTACAAAGTATACTGGAAGTAATTTTTTGTTGTACCATTCATCCCATTTATTGTTTATACTGATTTTAAATTTAGATTTAATATTCTAAACTTGTCTATAACAAAAAATCATGATAAAAATTATGATTTAGAAAAACAAGGCGTGTATAGTCTCAATTGCGAAAACTGCGGCATAAAATATATCGGAATGACAAATCGTTCATAACTGTACATAATTATAACCCTAACGAATCTATTAAAATATTAGAATACACTAACAATTATCATAAAACCAGCATAATATAAAAATTTCAAATATATTTGAATAATAATAAATTCATGAACAAACATTTCATTTCATATCTCATAATAGTCGTAAACATCTTACGGACATGAAGTTACATTTTTATTAACTTTTAACTTATTTTATTAATTGACAATCGACTACTACTATGAACGTAACAATTTTAAATTCAATTTAATTGTACATAAAAAAATTATATACATAAATATTAAATTAATCCCAAATGATTAATATGATTAAAATGATTTTAATTCAAATAATCTCTGATGATGGAGAAGTGATTCCGAAACACTCCGATACTTAAATTAAAAATTGTTGGTAAGTGAAAATATTATTTTATACAAATGGTCTCATTTGTTATAAATATAAACCTAACAATAGAGACCTTCATACTGACATGACGGAACGTTGATATTATTTTATCTTTTGACGATCACTTGTTATATTTATGATTTTGGTTTAAAAATTCAAGTTAGTATAATTAATGATATATGAACTAAATAATTATAATTATAACACATCAATGTTTCTGAGGATGGATTACTAATCCGAAAGCGCTCGAACATACTATTAAAGATTGTTGGTAAGTGGTAACAATTATATAAATAAATTATATATCAATACCAACGGGCAATGATTAATAAAATTAATTTAAATAACATTTAATAATTAAAGCGAATAAAATTTCCAAAAATTATTGTAAGAATTTTTAACAATTTATTTGTCATCCTTTATGTTTTTGTGATTACTTTCCAAGGATGGATTTTAGAAAGTATTTCGAGACAAAGATTAAAAGTAACAATTTGAATGAAAATCTATTTATAGAAAAATTTTTAACTTGTCAGTTTATGGTATTTTAGTGGTAAAATATTTATCCCTCACACACGCGCGCGTGCACATACTATTCCCGAATGAAACGAAAAAGCCTCAAATTTTGTCATACAAGTATTCATTTTCAGTAGGCCTAAATAAAATTTAATAATAAATCAATAATATGGTATTATTATGTTAAATTAAGTAAGAACATAAAGGATTTATAGAGGTATGAATTTTGAAAAGGAACCTTGCAACTACAACTACTTGTATTAAAAGTAACTACACTTAGAATTGGGACGGGAAAGAAGCAGCAACAGCACCACCTTAAGGCATGAATACATTTCAGGATAAGTTAATGGAATGTCTTTGATAAGGATAAAGGCGATCTAAAGAGGAGAAGGAGAGTAAGGTTTAATGCAGGCGAAGAGAAAGAGATAACTATATAGTAGTAGAAAACAGGTAGTATGTTAATGGGTACTTCCTGCAAGAACTTCATTAGAATATAGATAGCCGGTGCTACTTCTTATTGCTCTACTAGAGGGTATGTTTAAAGTTATATTATACGCATAAGAGCATATTAATGCGTACACATATATACTCACGCAAGTACACTCACAAACACGCACCTGCACAAAGACCAAAACGATTACGATGTAAGCATTATCATTGAGAGGTGTTATCTAGATTTAACAGTTAATTGAAATTTACATTATTAAAGTTAATGCAATGAAGTACTTAAAAGGATTTTAAATTTTCATTTTTCTCTTTTAGAAAATTGTTTTCCTGTTTTCTTAAAATAAAATTGGAAAAATATAGAATAAAGTAAAGGGATATAAAAGGATTTGAAATGTTTAATAGAATTGACACTAACACAATATTAAACTTGGATTATAAATTTAATTGAAAAATTATTACTATTATTAAGTTATAATAAAATTTCAACTTGTAAAGCTTTCCAGGTTTAAGTTTATAACTAACTATACAAACTTAAAAAATTACTAATTTTTTCCCCATTTAAAAGAAAAAGTACGTTATTTTATTAAATTCATTTTTTTTATTTTTTTTATTTATCTTACAGAGAAATTAATATAAACTGAAATATTATCAAACAAATCAATTTAAAATTAACTAAAATAAAGTAGTAGAATATATAAGGTATAAATAAAATTTATAATAGAGTTAGTAAGAAAGTAATTTCGGTTTTCACAAATAAATAGAATTAGGTTAGTTTTGAAGGACTTCCATCAATGCTACGATATTTTTCTTTTGACATTTGATATCGATCATCATTTAGCATACTTTAGAAGCAAACTGCGCGGAATTTTGTTTGCACCTTTTGTGTTTATGGCCGATTTGAACATGGAATGAAAGCGAAAATTTTCGACATATTTTACTTTTTATTTCCAAAAAACCAAGAAAGATATTGAGGATTACAAAGAAATATGTGAAGTTATGGTAGTGATTACCTAACAGAACGCTCCATGGGTCAGAACTAGTTTAAAAAATTCCGTTCTGGAAATTTTTTACTCAAAGATAATCAACGTTCTGGTCGATCTATTGAAGTCATATATCTATCGGATCGTCATATAAATGTGCGAGAGATTGCAAACAGGTTATACACAAAAACCCACCGGGTTGGTCTACTGGTTAACGCGTCTTCCCAAATCAGCTGATTTGGAAGTCGAGAGTTATAGCGTTCAAGTCCTAGTAAAGCCAGTTATTTTTACATGGATTTGAATACTAGATCGTGGATACCGGTGTTCTTTGGTGGTTGGGTTTCAATTAACCACACATCTCAGCAATGGTCGAACTGAGAATGTACAAGACTACACTTCATTTACACTCATACATATCATCCTCATTCATCCTCTGAAGAATTATCTAAACGGTAGTTACCGGAGGCTAAACAGGAAAAGAAAGAAAAGGTTATACATAAAAACCAAAAATCACATCAAATGTCTTGGATTCCTTAAAAAGCTCAAGATTTGGGTTCCGAAATGAAAGAAATTCACTTAACATGACGAATTAATATTTGCGATATACATCTCAAACGCAACGAAGTCTACCCTTTACTGAAACGATTGGTGATAGAAAATGGATCACCTACAATAACATTAATCGAAATCGATGATAGGTGATAAACCTAAATGATAGCGTGATAAACCAGCATAAGTCACATCGAAAGCTGAATTGTATCAAAAATAAAATCATGCTGACAAATTTGGTGGAATTATGTATTTTGAACTGCTTCAAAGAAACAAATGAGCAATTCAGATATTTACTATCAATAAATAATGAAACTGAAGGAATCAATCAGAAAAACTGCCAGAATTACTAAATTGCAAAGGAATCGTATTCTACCAAAACAATGCAAGGCCTCGCACGTTTTTCGTAACTCGAAAATTATTGGAGCTTAGATGGGAAATGACGATTCATCCCCTGTATAGCCCTGATCTTGCACTATCAGATTACCAATTATTTCAAAGATTCGAAGAAAGTCTTTGAATATTAAAGCTTTCATTAATGATGATAACCTGAAATTACACTTGGTTTTGCTGATAGAACTTGAAATTTTATGAGAAAATTATCACAAAAATATAAAAAGTAATCGGACAAAATGGAAAATATACGAGGTGTGATCAAAAAATACGGTGAATAATTTTTTATTAAAAAAAGTAATAAGGTTACATAGAATTCGATTTAATCTCCTTCAAAGTATTGTCCTTGGCTAGCGATGCACTTATCCCAACGTTGACTCTATAACTGGAGGCATTTCTGGAAGGCGTCTTTCAGAAGGGCTTTCAGCTGCTCGGACGTGGCCCTCTCAATGTCATCAATGGTATCAAAACGTTTTCCTTTAAGCACAGTTTTAATTTTTGGGAAGAGCCAATAGTCGCATGGTGCTAAATCCGGTGAGTATGGCGGATGTGGACCGACAGGAACACTTTTTTCGGCCTAAAACTCGGGAATGAGAAGCGAGGTGTGACACGGCGCGTTGTCGTGGTGAAGAAGGAAGCCAATGGTCCATTTTTCTGGTCGCTTTCTTCGTAAGTCGTTTCGCAAACGTTGCAGTACACCCTTATAAAATTCAGAGTTTACAGTTGTTCCCCTTGGAACGAACTCTGATCGCACTATGCCCACACTAGTGAAAAAAAACAACGAGCATGACCTTGATGTTGGATTTTGACTGACGTGTCTTTTTAGGACGAGGAGATGAACTGGTTTTCCATTGGGAACTCTGAATTTTGGTCTCAGGGTCATAGCCATAGACCCAACTTTCATCTCCAGTTACAATTTTGGCAATGAAGTCCGGATCTGCATGAAGACGACTCTTCAACTCCGTGCAAATTGACACACGATTTTCCTTCTGTTCATCACTCAAAAGTCTGGGAACAAATTTTGCACTCACTCGTCTCATTTGCAATTCATAAGTTAAAATGCTTTGAACGGATCCGTACAAGATGTTAAGGTCTTCCGATAGCTCTCGAATAGTCATTCGCCTGTTTGAACGAACCATTGTTTCCACTTTTTGCACATTTTCAACTGTTTTTGAGGTTACTGGACGTCCCGCACGCTGCTCGTCTTCAACAGACTCATTTCCGTTTTTAAATCGGTCATACCACTTGTACACAGTCTTCAAAGTTATCACATTATCGCCGTACACCGATTCTAACAATTCGTGAGCTTCTTTGGCACTCGTTTGCAACTTAAAACAAAACTTAATGTTAATGCGTTGTTCAAAATCCATGTTGCGCGACAGACACGATAAACACAACCTCACTCTAGCGGCTCTGGCAGCTGACTAGCAAGCTCGAACGTGTTACAACTTGTCCCTGCCTGTCTCAGTTGATCACGCTATTGGACAAATTACAGCATATGGATGTAGTGTCGGTAGTTGCCGCTATAAAAATTCATTCACAGTATTTTTTGATCACACCTCATATAACTGATTAAAGTTCATTCTTTGTATATAAAAAAAGAGTTTTATTTCACACTACAAAACAAAAATTACTTTCTTAGAAACCTAATACTTTCATTCTTGTCCAAACTCTAGAATTTTATCGACGTAAAAAATCTTTTACATGTAAGTATTAATACATACTGTTTATACAACAAAATATATAATATACATTGTACAAATACTGTTAATTCCAAAAACTAAATTAAATTTCATGAAATTGCCAACTGATGCATTAAACTAAAAAAGAAGGTTATATATTATATTATAGAAAGCATGCACTACTTTTTTTCTGTAGTCATCTGTCAGTTGAACGATTTGGTTTTTTTATTCTTCAATCCTTTGTGTTCAGTGTTAATCTTTTAACCTCAACACATTTTTTACATCCCAAATCCTCAACTATCTATTTTATATAATCCAATCTTTGTCTTCCTCTACATTTTTTTACATTTTACTCGTCCCTTCACCACCAATTTAACTAAATGTCTTAATATACAGCCTAACGACCTAATTCATTTTATATAAGTCCTTAGAACTATTAGTATCCACTGCTAATCGATTTAACACCTCTTTATTCGAATTTTGACAATTAACCTAATTTTTAACATCCCCCTATAACACCACATTTCAATCCTTCTATTCTTTCCTTTCTAATTTTTCTATTGTTCATGTTCTATTACCGTAAAGCACTCATTTTTTACCGCAAACAAAAATAATTTTTTTTTCAGATTGATACACTATTTATATACATACAATGTCAGGAATGGGCAATTTTATGCTATTCTAAGGTCAAAAAAGGAACTCTCCCAGCATTTATCTAAAAAAATGAAGGGAAACTATGATAAACACTTAATCAGAGCATCATCACAGATTAGGCAATTAGTAACGTGATAAAAAATAGATGTAATTATATTATAATAAGCATGTTAATTATTTAAAATATAAAAACATGAAGTAACATTAGTATACTAGTAATGCTAAGATAATATTCTCTTTAGGAAAAAAATGTATGATTAATTCTTACCGATAAAATATAACAACACACTGATAGTTATATCACTAACAATTCTTATCAAACTATGCAACATTAGATGACAACTTGCGGTAGTTTACGGAAAAAAGTGTCATTTGTAGTTTATTACGAAGATCTGGTTATTACAGATATATTAATTTTATTAATGAACAGCTGAATCCAATGGTTTTATCAGAAAGAACATTGACAACCGGTAAAAATTTAACAAATGTAGCAAAATAATAATGTTTTATAGTAATAGAAAAAAGATCTGAGAAAGCATGTATAAAATTTATAAATTGTCCTCCGTAAAAACAAAAAGTTAAAAATGTTTTAAAAAATAAAACTTTAACACGTTGCCGTAACTATATTTAGACAATTGTTTTCCTATTTCTAAATCGCGAGATTTAGATCTCGTTAAAAAACAGCCATATAAACTAATTTGTAAGAACAATAATTGCAATCTAGTATAAACAGGGCAAACTCAAAGGAAGACTAAAAGCAGAATAAAGAAGCAATTCACCTATTATAATTAAAAAAATCCGGAAAATCTTATAGCTCAAAATTTCCTGGAAATTGGTAACAAATTGGGTATGATAAAAATGTATAAATAATGTAAGTAGTATAGTAGTATATTAATTTTATTAATAATGAAGTTGAAACTTCATATCTGAACAATTATAGGCGACCAATATATAACAAACATGCTTTTGGAATTCGGTCACAAACTTTTGGTAACAATTTTCATAGAACATAGAATGTATCCCCTCTTTAAAATTTTATTAATGGGCGAGGATATCTATCTGATTGGTTTATCTACTCAAATTATAAAAGAGGCCAGCACTAAAAAAAGAGTTGTGAAAGTCTGAATTAAAATTATAAATACTTTTAAACTGTATTCGCTTTCTAATAGGGTTTCCTGGAATGAAACAATTATTGGAATTTATTTATTTTTTATTCCATATTCTAAAATCCGACTAAATTGCCTTTTTGATATTAGGGGCATTAACTGATATAGTCATTAGCCCTAATGGAAATTTGCAGCATATAAAAAATTTCATGCCTGACTGGGATTCGAACCCGTGACCTTAGGATGAAGGGCTGAGACGTCACTCCGCCACGATGATCGACATGTTTACTGTTTAATGTTATGCAAGATATTAGTATTTTTCAATTAATACCTTTTTTATTATTTTTTTGTTCCTTAACTTAATTTTTACTTTTCCGTAACTGCAGCAGAGTTATAGCTCTAAAAAGGAAAGTACTGTAATCGATCGAATTTGGACATACGCGATTTTTCACAAGATCTTGACGTTTTGACACCTAAGGAACCCAAAACGCCGGATGGAAATTTTCCGGATGATAATGTTCGTATGCACATGTGTTGGCTGTTGGCCTTTAAATCACCTTATACCTTCAGAATTACTTGACCGATTTTGACCAAACTTAGTCAGATTACTATATATGGGGCATTAAGTCATTAAATTTTCAACTTAAAAGGTCAAGGGGGTGAGGCTGTAAAGCAAGATCACCCAGAGTATCTCCAGTTTTTGTCTAATTAAGATCTAATTCTTCTTAACCACATTTGATAACAAATAAAAAGTAACAATATTTGCAAAAAAAATCGTCCCCCACCACAAAACATTCTCTAAACTAGTGGCTAAATCGGCATACTGCATCAATAGTACCCCCTCTTAGCACAAGGAGCGTTAATGTTGCAGTCTGCCATCTTGAAATTTTCCTTTTTCCATGTGGGAAATTCTCTTTTCCCTCGTCCTCATAGACTAGGAAATTTCAAATTCCATACATTTGCCAACAAAATTCTTTTTTATACTTTAAATATTAATTATTTATTTTATTTTATTTACTTAATATTTCAAAGGTTAGTAGAATTGTTGGACAGCAGCTGTTGTAGTCATCTGTATGTTGTGACGTCACAGGTAAGCGGTAGAATTAAATTTATGAATAATATTTAAAATGTAAAATCTAACTCGGTCTAGCTGGGTCTTGAACGCGATCGCCCGGCTGACTCGGTACCTGGTGCGTTAAGTGTCGCGGCTACACCGGTCTGCCGACAGTACAAGCAAAAATTGTTCTACGTAAGTTGTGAAATTACATTAGTTTAGTAAATGCCGGCCATCGCCGCAAGTACCGCCATACCCGCGTGGATTAGATACGGTATGCGAGCGCGCTTTAGTTAGAATAATTTAACTAAATAGACGAAAAAATATTATATTTACACAAAATAATAAATATTTTAAATTAAGTTGAGTGTGTATGTGTGTTAAGCTGCGCATCAGAAATAACCCACAGTTTTCAGAACGCGGCTTAGCCGCGTGACGGGAAAGTCCTACAACAGTGTTGTCAGCTTTTATTTTACTTTTTTTATTCGTACTTTTTCCGTAATGTCTATTGATGATGATGATTATTCATATATGTGTGTATTTATTTTTTTTATTTTTCCTGTTTATCCTCCGGGAATTACCGTTCATGTGTTACTTCAGAGGATTAATGAGGATGATATGTATGAGTATATCTCATACTGTATTAGTGTAGTCTTGTACAGTCTTCGTTCGATCATTCTTGAGATGTGTGGTTCATTGGAACCCAGCTACCGGTAACCACATATAGTATTATAATCCGAATAAACGTAACTACCTTTACTAGGATTTGAATACTGGAACTCTCGACTTCCAAATCATCTGATTTGGGAAGACGCGTTCACTACTAGACCAACCCGGTGGGTTATGTGTATTTATTTATTTAAACATTTATTTCTATAGTAAAGCTTTTAGTTATGTTAATTTTTTGAAAACGTTTCTTATTATTCGGGTTAATAACAAAATGTATAAATGTTCAGCAATTTGAAATTTATAACCAGTAGTTTTACTATAAACACACAGCATTTATTTCCCATGCCTGAATCTGGAATTAAACGTTCTGATAATCCAAACTATTTTGTTATTTTGAACAGGCATGATTTTAATTACTTCGGATAATTGATGCAGAAATATATATATATTACATGTGTGACCTTTGTTAAAATCTTCGGTACTTACGTATTAATGCCACCGCAGCTACAGCTTTATTTAAAAACAAAGTCGGATAACAATGATGTTTGTCGGAAAACAAATCGGATTTCGGTGGAAAATGGACCGATATAGAGTTTAACATAAATAAATAAATATTTATTTTATAAATATAATTTTCTTTTTTCTTTTTCCTGTTTAGTCTTCGGTAACTACCGTTTTAGATAATTCTTCAGAGGATGAATGAGGATGATATGTATGAGTTTAAATGAAGTGTAGTCTTGTACATTCTCAGTTCGACCATTCCTGAGATGTGTGGTTAATTGAAACCCAACCACCAAAGAACACCGGTATCCATGATCTAGTATTCAAATCCGTGTAAAAATAACGCTGTAACTCTCGACTTTCCAAATCAGCTGATTTGGGAAGACGCGTTAACCACTAGACCAATCCGGTGGGTCAACTTATAAATATAATTTAACCAAACTTAACCTACGCTCGCTTCGCTCGCTAACCTTGACTAATTAACATCGTAATTTTTTGAGTATTTATTTAATAAATTCAGTAATTACAATTATTAATTATTTAAATAATCAAATTGCAATAATTACTGAATTTATTAAATAAACTAGTAGGGTAGTAAACCTAGTAGCGTAGGTTAAGTTTGGTTAAATTATATTTATAAAATAAATAAATATAAATAACAATTTATATTCTGTTTTGAATCTGTATCGGCCAATTTTCCACCGAAATCCGATTGACTACTTTGTTTTTAAATAAAGCTGTAGCTGCAGTGGCGTTAATACATAAGTACCAAGTCTTCTTTTTTTTCATATATGGCCCATATTGTTGGTATTACTAGTACGTAAGGTATTAAAATAGTGCGATATTAAGATGTAATGTTAGACATTATTTACAACATTGCTGTTAGGTGAAACATAAAATAATCCATTAATTTTCATTCTACTATGTATAACAATATTAAACAAGTTACTACAATAGCAGACTCACAACGCACTCTATGCAATATTGCTTGGACTATATATAATGTTATATATTGTTTTACAGGCGCAAATTTTTCTGCACCATTTCATTCACGTATGACACACTACATTTACTCCAAAAGGCTTTTACTTTTTCTTTTTTTTTTTAAAAAAAAAAGGTAGACATTCACTGTTGAAAAAGGTTTAATATATTATTTATTTTTACATAAAGAGAAGTAAAATACGCAGGAAGAAAAAAAAGGACGATACAAGGAAGACTTGGCAGTCTCCGTTGAGACTGGTTTTAAGTTAAAAGGGTAGCCGGGTGTAAGTTAGTTTTAGGTAAAGGAAAGGGGGCGGTTAGGTAGGTAGGAAACGAGCGGTATGTTGCTAGATTCTGGATTCCAGGACGTAGGGAATTTTGTGAATAAATAGGTTATAAAAATGAGATGTCTCAACCCATATGGAGTTCCCATGGCTGTCATTCTGGGACCAACGGCAAACGCAACGAACGCAATGGCGCGCGTTGTGAAGGGGAAAGTGGTATTGTGCCTGTCTGCAACGGATTAAACTCATCTACGCTACTACACCGAACCCCGTCCCTCAACCCCTTCTCCTCATAACTTTACCGTCAAAGTCAAAATGCCACCCAATTTATTATTAAATGTCAAGCAGAACGGGAAAAGACACTGGAAGGGAATATCACCGCAATATTGCTATCTCACTCACACATTTCTTGTTTCCCTCTTACTCTTTGTCACTCCAGTACACATACACTTAAACACACACACTCACACACACATAAAAAAACATATGCAATCACTTTTACTCTATCTCTTTTTTCTCCTTCCATTTCCTTAACTCCCCGAACTTTTTTTTTTGTTTTTTATTACCCACATCATTCATAAACGCGCGTCCCTGGTATAAAATGCAAAATTTATTTCTATCATTTTTGGTGTAGCTGTATAACAGACTATGTTTCATTTTATATTTTTGCAAATATTATTACTTTTTTCAGAGTATTCACCGTTGAACTTAGTTTCAGTTCATAAATTTTTGTTATTTTTCTCGAAAATATTACCCATCAATCAACATAAATATTTATTCATATTATAAAAAATATTTACTAAGTGAAATAATGCTTCTTATGGTGCTAGACGTTAAATGTATATACTCTACAAGGGAAAAAGTTAAAATTACAAAGTGTCTTTCATACACTATTTTTTCAAACTATTTTTTCTTATAAATATTAAAACAATTTACTAAATTATTTATTATTATATAGATAAATGCATAGAATATAAATAAATAAATATATAGAAATCTTACTGAAATATAGGGGAAGGAATATTCCTCCCTCCCCCAAAAAATTTTGATTTTTCAAATATTATCATTACAAATTTGATAGTAAATACAATTTTTCTTAGCTAGTAAAAAAAAAAGGTTTATCCAAAAAAGGTCGAACTCATTTTTTCGTTAAAAAGGAAAAAGAAAATCTGCTATAGAAATTTATTCTTTATGCAGAATTTTTTTTCATTTTATTAACTCTAGTATAAAAATTAAAAAGAGCTTATAAATGAAAAAAATTGGCTTTAATTTTTGCCATTTTACTTTTTTAAATATAACCGAAGTGCGTCCCCCAGTAAAAAAAATATTTCAAGTGAAGACGTAACAGGAACTTACGTTTTTTTTTTTATGTTTAAAGACTCAGTCAAGTAATGATCTAAGTGTTACCTAATTGAAGTTAAATATAGGAAGAGTTTTATATGGTAGGTGATCGTAGTTGGAAAAGACATACGAAGACGATAGTAAGTTGAGTAAGTACATCGATGGAAATGTCTGCCGAGGCATTTGCATCGGTGGCATTCTGACAAAGACCAAATTGGTGATAGTGTTATGTTATCAAATTTAGAGGCTCTAAAAGACGACTTCCGGTAAGGAGCTAGGAGAGGGCTAGGATAGGAGGGGATAATAGGGTGAACGGGTTCGTCACAAGGCTGGTGTCTCCTCCTACGAGAGTCAAGATGTATGAATAACGCCTAGTATGACTGAGACACAAACTGGAAACTTCGGTATAGAAAGCTGAGACGCTAACATTTTGCCGTGGAAGTGGGATTTTATTTATCTCATGTAACCTGTCATTTACTTCAAATATCTTAGAAAAATATTTCATATTTTTAATATAAAATCCTATCCAAAATTCTCCATAGAAATAACTTAATTTTAGGTTGCATAATTTAGAAGTTGATTGGTAATAATAATAACAATAATAATAATAAAAATAATAATAATAATAATAATAATAGCAAATAATAATAATTGAACTGTAATAACAATAGAGTTATGAGTTGATTCTAACAAACCCTTATTACTGAATAAAGTTGTTAACAATATTAATTATTGTTAACGAGTTGAGTGTTGATGAATTGGCAAAGTTAACTTGAAAACTAATGGTTAACAGGTTACATGAATCAATACTGAAAGTTTTCCAATTAGCAAATTATAATTAAATTATTTTTATAAGCAGATAGATGAAAATATTTATTTAGTACCTTTGTTAATGAACTTAATTAACTGTACTGGATAGTATAAAAAAAACTTACAAGTTATTTTTGTTAAATTTACTTGTTTGTTTGTGCCAATTTCAAACTGTTGTTGTAAAACAAGGTTGTAACAATATTGTAAAGTCAAGTAACTTAACAAGAAGTAAGGTACATTACTTGTCGTAAAACTAAACGATGTGAATGAATTACCGCGTCGAATGATTTGATTTGAGTCGATGTGTTAAACTTTGATGTTGCTGTAATATCGGGTAAATGTGTGTATGTATGTGTATGTTATTCTACGTTTGTGTAAATTAAGGAGAATGTGGTACTTAGAAGGTTGATTTAACTTACACAATAACTTTAAAGTTTAAAGTCCTCTAATTAGCTGAACTTTGAACTTCGTTTCTCAGTTCCTTCACAGATTCATTCGACCGTCCAATAGTAAACATACTGTTTTTCTGTCTTACTCTTCTGAAACGATATTTCTCTCTATAGTTTACTTCCCACAGCTCACAATTACCACAATTATTTCCCTTTATATAAGTTATACAACATATTTTACTTCGAGTTCAGCATATTAATGTTTTGAATTACAAAATTGAAACTGTAAGGTCAATTTCAAAGTTTCCCTGACTAATGAAATTTATTCATTCTAAAGACCTAACCGTTATTAATGTTATTAAATACGTTTATTTGTATAAACATATAACAACACTATTATTATCAAAAGAAAGACAAAAATATTATTAAAATTATATTAATATTCTTAAATTATATTATTAATATTCTTAAATATTCACAGGAAAAAAATATGTTTAAGAAAAATTGATAATTTTATAAAGTCAGTAAACAAAGAAAAGCACAGCCCAGGTGGTTGTCTACTCTAACGGGCCACTCCATCAGCCGGCCATAAGTCTAGTCCGGCAGGTCAGCCCGCCGGTTAGATATTTTCCTTTCCTGCCTCTATCTCCTAGGGCAGGGTATCCAAGCCCGACTATTTCGTCCCTGAATCCCACCCCAAAAGCCGGGACTCGATCCTTACGATAATGCCTTTAATGAGAACACCCTGTGTAGAGCACTCACATCGAATCTCGGTCTTTTTCGCGAAGGGATGAGAGAGTCCCAGTGTCTCATCACTGCAGCCAATCCGTGCAAGCACAGGCAAACGCCAGCTCCGCAGGGGGCTGTCCCTTAACCCCTCGCCAACCCATCATCCCTGGCTTTGTGCTGAAGTATCAGGGTCACAAAGTCACTTACCGCCTAAGTGACCCTATCTGCCCCTGATAACATATAGTCTATAATTGTGTAACTGTAAGTGGCTCAGTCACCAACTCACAGTAGCAACGATTAGCAGCCCAAGTCGAACACAACGTCTTCCATGTATCGAGTTCTCCGCAAGAAAGGCAAAAGGGGTCGTCAGTTCCCCTCCTGGCATGTATGTATACCCGAAATACGCCGAATGTATGCTTTTTTTCCCTTTGTAGCTTACGGATCTAATCAATTACTACCAAATTTTGGGGAGAATCAGATCTTCGGATCTGGAAGTAACAAAGGCTATCTTAAATTGTCTTATGTAGAAAGAGGTGGTTTGCAATAATGAGGAACAAAATTAAAAATTCACGTTATCAAATTTAAATGATGGTATTCCATAAAAGGATAAAAAGAACACTTTTACTTGTAGTAATTTTTTGGAAAAATTCATCATTCTCGAGATATAAGCCAAGAATGTGCTCAGAAAAAGGATTAGGAATATATTGAGACTAGCACATACATGCGTTACATTAACATACATTATCATTCATTAACGTAAAAATTTCTATTCAATAGCACAAGGTTTCTAAAAAAAAAAAAAAAAAATATATACCAGTATCGTATCTAGATGATTAGTATATTGAGTGATTAAGTTATGGAAACAACAAAAAGAGCTAGATAAAATAATTATTAAAAAAAAAAAAAGAACAAAATACCCGACTAATTATACACATCTACATAGAATAATTATGAAAAACGAACAAAAAATAATTAAAACAATTTTTTCTTTCTTTCATTACAGTTATTTTTTCAGGATGAGTAAGTGAGTCAACGATGTGAAATTTAATACACATTTATATTTATGTTGTAGTCGAATGCCTATGTAGGCTACATGAGGTGACTTTAATGACCTCCACTGTTTAAGACTAACAAGTACCCGAATGTAATATAAAATGTGAAGTAATATTAAATTCCACATTTGGCTTACCTGAAAAAATACTTTTTAGAAAAGAAAGAAAATTTTTTTTAACTATTTTTTGTTCATTTTTCATAATTATTCTAGGTAGATGATGTGTACAATTAATGGTTTAATTAGTTAAATGCCTTCTTCTAAACATAAATTTGAAAATTACTTCTAATTTTATGAAATTTTTAAATTTATTACTTATTAAATTTATTCTGTAAAAACAAGAAAAATAATAAAAATATATATTGTTGTTAATTTTTAAACTAATGACATTTTAATATTTTTTTTATTTTTAAAAATGAATTCTCAACTAATTTTATATTCTGAAATATCATGATATTTAACTAAATGCAAATAAATTACAGTTATTTTAAGTTGTATGAAAAAAAATGTACTTATTTAATTATCACGGAGTTCGTTAGAACTTCGTCGGTAAGAGGCGACGAAGTCAACGAACTACGTTTACAGTTCTAAATATGACTTTACCTAACAGTATAATGAAAATGGGGGAAAAATAAAATAGTATATAATAAAATGTATATTTCAGTTCAATTAGATTTGTAATAATGAATAATTTCAAAAAATACCTCGAATTTTGTTAGAAAACTTTTTTTCCCATTTGGTGAACCGTGGGACTCAAATATGTCATTTTATTCATTTATTTAATGTACTTGTACGAATCGCGCCGCTAGATAGCAGAACTTGATAATGTATTTGAAATAATAAAAAATTTAAAATAAATTATACTACAGCTTGTTTTAATAATAAATCCTCTTATTTAAATGAAAGTACTGAAGAAGAACAAATTTTTTTAAATTCTCTTCACTTTAAAAAAAATAAAGGTATTAATTTACAAGAGATTATACTAGTTTTATTACAAAAGGAATAAATAAAACAGAAATAAATTCGATTGGTAAAATCGAATTTAACGATAAAAATCAAGGGTTTCATTTACAAAACTAATAAGTGCAATATTACATCACAGATCTTTGATTCGTAAAGGTCATTATACAAATTTTATTAAAAAAGGAAAAATATGGTACGAAGTGAATGATATGATTACCAACAAAAAAAAAATTGGACGCGAAATTCAATTTGCTTGTTCTAGAAAGGCAATAAATTTTAATAATAAATCCATATTATATCAATCAATTATTCATAAAAAAATAAAATAAAATAAAATCTAACAAAACGCAAAGATATTAAAAAAAAAAATATATATAATGAATTGTAAACCATACGGTAAGAGTCTCACAGATATCATTTCTTCCGCTAAAAAAACAAAAATTTCTGTAATATAAATAAAACTCTTTTTAACAAAACGATACTGATATAAAAAAAGGTAACCCACTACATTTCTATTATCAAAATCTGTTATTAATTTAGAATTTTGTTTAAAAACAAATACATATTAAATATACGTAATAGACAACAGATATACTATAATAGATAATAAACACTGTTTAAGTGTTCCATATAATAAGAAAAAAAGAAAAATTTGTTACAAAACTCTTACCGGCCCGATTTCATTTATTAAATAAGGAATAATCAAAGGAACTGTATTATTTCTGTCAATGTGATGTATTATTCCTATTTAAGAAGGTAAAATGTAAATTTTATCTATTTTCCTAATGTAATCGTTGCAATCGTACAACTTTCTTTCTTTCTTTTTCTGTTTAGGCTCCAGAACCACCGCAAGGTATTACTTCAGAGGATTAATGAGGATAATATTTATGTATGTAAATGAAGTGTAGTCCTGTACAGTCTCAGGTCAACCATTCCTGAGATGTGTAGAAAACCCAACCACCAAAGAACACCGGTATCTACGATCTAGTATTCAAATTGGTATAAAAGTAAACTGCCTTTTCTAGGATTTGAACCTTCGAACTCTCGACTTCGAAATCAACTAAATCATACCACTAGTAAAAATTAAGTAATCGCCCCTCTACGAACCAATGAGGTGAGGAGGATATATATATATATATATATATAGAGCATGTAAATGAGATGTAGTCTTGTATAGATGAGGTCGACCCTGATACGTATGATTAAATGAACTCCAACCACCAGAGTAAACCGGTGTCAAGTGTCTATTATTCAAATCCGTATAAAAGCAACTAACCTCAACTAGAATTTGAACCTCAGAACCTTTGACTTCGAAAATCAGCTGTTAAACAACTGGTTTGCGAGAACGAGTTAACCACTAGATCAGCCCGGTGGTCTTAAAAAAATTAAAAGGTAAATTATAGGAAAACAAAATATTGCATAGTTCTATACAAGAAGACCGACTTTTCGTTTCCAACGCACTATTTCGTAGACAGAAACGCATTGTTTTCGAATACAACCCAATAAACCACGTTTGATTAACGAGTATAACCCTACCCACAAGATTCAAGTTTCAACTCACTCATAACTAACCACAAAAGGTTATGTTCTTTGTTGCCGACCTTAAACTTAGCGTAACTAAAAAACGACTCTACCAATCTTCATGAAATATTTACATACACAACTTTAAATATTTATATGCACTATTACAGCATATCTAAATTTCAATGAGAGTAATCATCAGATAGTTTTGGACATTTTCGAGCCCCAAGATTTTATACATGAAACGTATTTTCGTAATCCTCGTATCTCAAAAAGTAAAAACAATATCACTTTCACCGACCAATACCACCATGTGACCGAAAAATTCCCTCAACTTGAGGTTATGTTGACAGTTGTCGATCTTAAATTGAACGTAACTCACGAACAATTCAACCAATATTCATAAAATTTTCACACAACAACTCAGATACACTATTACATTATATATAAATTTAACTGAAAATGATCAAATCGTTTTGGATATTTTTGAGCCACAAATTTTATACATAGGCATATAAAAATAAGGAGATTTAAGGAGACTTAAAATCTAAGTGTATTTTCTTACTGGTCAATTTAAACCCCCAATTTCAATGTGCGACCGAACGTAATACCAAACTTTTCTTTGAAAAGTCGGTAAAAAAATCCGTTGGATGATTCTCGAGTATATAAAGCAGTTTTTACTCATTTATGAAAACATGAAATTTTATCTAGTAAACAATTTAGAGTATATTAGTTTTCATTCTTTTAAATATTTTTATTATAAATGAGTGGGAGAGAGAGAGAGAGAGAGAGAGTGTGTGTGTGTGTGTGTGTGTGCCGCGTTCTGAATTTAAACATTAAAAAAAATCTAAGTAAATAATAGCTTAAATAAAAAACTATTAAATTTACTGATAGTTGTGGAATAAGTCCTTCCTTTCTAAATTGGAAAACTGACAGCAATAATTGACAAGAAAACATTTCTTTCTCTTTCTGATTTTTTTTTTCTTTATGATCAAACTAACGAGTAGATAAAATGAAATAAAAAAAATAAAAACTTATTTGACGTGGAAAAAAAAATGAAAGAATCAAAAAAAAATTGTTGAACGAGTGAAACAGATTATTATCATCGATAAAGAAAGTATGAGGAAAAGGAAAAAAGATAAATAGAGAAGAAAGTATAACGGAAAATTTCTGATAAGGGTCTGATATTGAAGTAAAAAATATAATATGTTTTACGACACGTTTCTAAGATAGGTTAAAAACGAAACGATCACTTTTTAACAGTACTTACTCGTAACGTCATCTACCTTATGACGTTAAGATAAAATGTCATCACTTTTTTTCTTTTTTTTTAACTCATTAAAGGGTTATTTCTTTTTTTTAGTATACATTGAACTTTCTAAGTATAAAGTATTTTTTTAACCTCTTCTCTTTTAAGAAACGTCAACTTTGGTATACCAAAACATAACATTTATTTAAATATAAATTAGAAACAGATACTTAACGAGAAAAACTGTATAAAGATATTAAATATGAATACATAATATTAGTCAAAATTTATTTTCAATTTTAAAGTTCGATTACTAGTATATATTTTTACTTCTGAAAAAAAAAAGAATATAATTTTACTTTAAATAATTTACACGATAAATGTAATGTAAACTCGAAAAAATTTAAAGGAGTCAACAATAAAACATCTCAATTAACCAAATTATTGGCATTGTACCGGTAGTTATGATGTTTTAACCATGGTTAGTTATATTATTATATTTACATGGATTGGAATATTCGGATTAAAATTCCTAAATTTAAAAAAAAATTATTTCCAATTTTGTTCTTCCTTAAAATATCTTTAAAAAAAAAAACATCCCCCAGTGAATAAAATTAAAAATTTCTTTCTTATGTAATTAATCTTACGTAATTTACGTAAAATGAAGGAAATTACCTATGCAATATTTAAAAAAAATGTAATATTGACAAAGATTTCAAATACTTTATTTCACTGGGTGTCCGAGAATTATCTGAACAACTTTGATGTTGAGTAAATTATTTATTTATTAAAATACGATAACGGATTGTATGAATTTTTTCCCTTCCTTCCGCCAAGACGGAGCGGATACAGTGGCGTAGGAGGAGGTGGAATTTTGCATAAGACATCCGGAGACCCGTGTCGCCGTACGTGTCGGATTCCTACCGACTAAACCAGACCCTCTCTCGTCCACGCTCCCTGGAACTACCTTTGAGCATAACTTGAGGGAGCGCAGGCACCCACACATGACAAAACAAACTCATTCAATACTACCAACAAACAACTAACGTACCATTTTGGATGAGTTTAAAAAGTTTAAAACTGAGTTTTTTCTTTACCTGTAATCAAAGATAATCAATGTGTGTACCATTAGTAATTCGAAAAATAGCCAACGGGTAATTGATTTCATGCCATGTTTGTTGTATCATATCTATATCTACGAGTTCGAATGCGTTACTAATCCTCTACGTCTCTGTAAGGTCATCAATATTCACTATACGAGTTTTGTATACATTATTCTTGAAGAAACCTCAGGAAAAAATCAAATGGATTTATATCCCGTGATCGAGGTGGTCAAAAAATTAGTCAACAACTTCGAATCCTGCAATGTGGGATTGAATAATGTGTTGTTGAGGGGTTCACGCACTAATAAATCCCAAAGTAGTGGCGCTCCATTTTTTTGGAATGTGATTTCGGGTTGTAACTCTTCAAGCTAAAGGTAAACAAACCCTTCTAACAAGTTAAGAAAATAGAATTAACTGAAATTTCCACAAAGAAAGAAGGTCCAATCAACTTTGATTAAACTCACCACATACATAACAAAAGCCATCCACATCATTGACAAAATTTCAAGGCATTGCAATGCCTTCACGATCGTGAAGCAGTCCGTACAACAAAATCAATTTTTGGGCTATCTCTTTGTGGGTTCTGATCCATATTTTTGAAAATTCTGATGGTTCACTTTTTCAGATACGTGAAACTTAGCTTCGTCTAAGAACATAAAGTTTTAAAGGTAACAATCATCATTTTCAATTCTTTCAATCATTTCCATAGCAAATTCCTTTCTAGCAGGGTGATCTGGTGCATAATGTTACAATGCAATATATGTAATTTATAAGGACGCAATTTTAATCGTATCTTCAAAAAATCGTGAAATATAGATCGCGGAAGATTTAACTCGCGCGATGCACTTCGAGTTGACTTCCCAGGGCTGCGAACTAAAGATTGACGAATGTCTCCATTTTTTCATCTGATGTTCTAGGCTTGCCTGCACCTTCTTATGTTCAATATTTCCAATTTCTTTAAATTTATCAAACTGTGAACGAATATTTATTCTAGAGGGTGATACTAAAACCCACCCGGTTGATCTAGTGGTAAACGCGTCTTCAGAGATCAGCTGATTTTGAAGTCGAGAGTTCCAATGTTCAAACCCTAGTAAAGGGAGTTACTTTTATATGGATTTGAATACTAGATCGTGGACACCGGTGTTCTTTGGTGGTTGGGTTTCAATTAAAAACACATCTCAGAAATTGTAGACTGAGATTGCACAAGACTACACTTCACTTACATACATATCATCTTCATTCATCTTCTTAAGTAAAATCTGACGGTGACTCCCGTAGGCTAAACAGGAAAAAAAAGTGGGTGACACTAAGTTATACCAAGTTCCAAAATTGCTTCGAACTTGTGCGTCTGATTTTGTTTCAACAAACCAATTTACGCACTGTGCTTTCATCTGTGGATTCATGGAGACTGACGTATGTGGTTAAGTGTGCAATTACAGCACTAACTAGTATTTGCCGAGGGAAACTTTATGAATTACCTGTTAAAGATAATTCAACCATTCATTAATATGACTTTTTTTTTGTAATTTTAAATTTTTTTTGTAATGAAACGTCAAAGTTATTCATATAATTCTCAGACTCACGGTACATTAAATTTATTGCTAACTAAAATAAATCCTCAACTGAAAAAACCAGATACCTACTATAGACAACTGAATATCAATGAGGAAACGGGAAGCCGTTTGTTTAACGTAAAGGAAATTAATGTTTTTGAATATTCATATTTCCAAGTTAAATTTAAACTCAGCTGTACTATGCTCGGAAGTTTATACATATAATCGTAATTTAACAACTAATATTTTTCTTTTGAACTACCATTTACCTGTTTCTGTTTCCCGTTTCTATAACAGGAAATAGAAACAACAGTAAAGTTTCTGTTTCCTGTTTATACAACTACTACAAATATTATTTTTATTGAAATGATAATATGATTTTATAATTATAAAATTTCTCCCGTTCTCTTTCAACTAGTGCCGAAGAACATATTAATAACATAAAGAAAGATCATTTAGATATATCAGATTACGCTTAACATATATTACAGAATAAATATAATTATAATCCTGATAATTTTATTAAAATATTAGATATTTCTAATGATTTTTATAAAACAAGAATCCTGGAAAAATTTAATATATATTATAAAAATAGATTAATCAGTGAACAAACTATATTCGAGAATGATATTTTATTGAAACAAATAATTAATAATTATCAAAATACCTAACCCGCTTTCACTCTAACAATTAACATTCATAACATGTGACTTTACTACTAACGGAAGTAATTACTTTTACACTATGACGATGAGCTGTTATGATTTTAATATTTTTTAACTTATTAATCTATTTGTTAATTTTAATTTTAATATTTTTAAATTGAAGTAAAAATTCTGATGATGGTCGAATGACCGAGAGTACTTTAAAAAAAAAAATGAATGAATTATTGGTAAGGTTGAATTTTAATTTATTTTATCTATACATAAATAATATTATATACCAAGGGTGTCATGTTTGAAAAATTAAAATTATAAAATAGTTCATATAATTTCCACTTCAGAAATCGGGACATTTTGTTAATGAAAATTAAGACGTTATATTCTTTAAAATAACGATGTAAACTAACATTACCCGACTTACGATTGATATATGAACACGTCACAGAATTAACAGCATACAGTTTTGCGTTTCGAACGATTAGTATGTATTATTCCAACCCCGTAGGGGGAAGACACCCATCTTGTGACGTTACCGATCGCCCCCCCCCGTTCCAAGCCCTGAGGGACTTTACCGGAGTTCGTCAATAGACCGTCTAACTGATTACATCTCAGTCATCAGTCAGGCCTCGGTCGGGATGCCACCGATGTAAATCTTCACATCCAACCTAACGTGATTCCCTCAAACTAACTGACCGAAACCGCTAAAGCGCGAACCCTAGTCCAGATTTGATAATGTAGTATGTACTATACTACTATTTGTTGGCGAAGCGTTTTTTTTCTTTATGAATAACCCATGCATCTTCGTTTCCTAAATCATAAAGTACAGGATGTCGCCGCACAAATTCAATGAACTATTCAGCGTTCATATTAATTAGGATATTTTGAATATAGTAAATAAATATTAAATATAGATGAGAATAATAAAAAAAATAAATAATGCAAGAACTATTTAGATAAAAAATAATAACGCCAGCACATATTACGGCACTGAAAACCGAAAAATATTATTGAGAACTAATTCTAATATCACGTTTCCTATTTTCCTCAGAATGTACAGCGCATCATCCTCATTCCGAGACACCAATAACTGTTCCATCAATAAAATTCAGAGTAAAAATATAACATCCAAGTACTTCCATTTTAGACACTCTGAATTATGTTCATTTTTATCTAAAAAAAATAGTGGATGGTATTAAACATCCTTATGAAATTCATTTTATTACAAAGAATTCCTTCGATAAATTGAATAAAATGAATGAATAAACCTTTATTTCCCTTGTACAAAATGACATAAAAAATAATTACAAGATATAATTAGGATAGTACCTTCGAAGTATAACCTGCACGCAACCAGTGGGGCCATATTTCTAAAACGGGAATATAGAAATTAAAACTATTTTTAAATATTTATTTTAAATAGCAACTAAACGTTCCTACCGAAATAAATAACAGTTTCTACAACCACAAACTTAATTATTAAAGACTGACATCAATTAAAATTTTAATTTATTATCTTCGAAAAACGAAGAAAGAATAAAAAGAAGATGAACGTAATTATTATTAAATCATTAAATTAAATACTAATTGATAATTAATTAATAATTAATAATTAATTAATTATCAAAGTATTAATTTAAAAAAAAAAAAATTATTAAATTAATTAATAATTTAAATTATAATTAATTTTTTTTTATTATTATTTAATTATTATATATTATATATTATTATATATATATATATTTTATTTAATTGGTATTATTTATGATCGTTTGGGGAGTCGAACATTTTTTTTGTGAGGGGTTTGCTTAATTATTTGCCTTCGCTTAGTTTTCTTTTATTTTTATTTTGCATCCATGCATTAAAATTCAAGATTTGGTAATATCAAGAAAATACAAGAATGTGAAGATGATATAAACAGTATTTATACTGTTGTACACTTTTAGGCTTATTATATTGTGTAAATAGAAGTAAAATGAATATTGTTATATCTAATATTGTTAAAACTATTTTGTAAAGATATAAAATGATCTAAGTATAAATATTAAGAATATAATTATAATTTTTCTCTAAATAAGTTTGCCTTCCTTAGTTTGGATTAGTTACGTTATCAAGTAAAAAAATGCCAAAACTTATTAAGATTTTAATTTTCTAATCTAAAATAAACTAATTAAGTATCATTTAGACAGGAAGGCAAAAACATGTTTAGAATAGTAATTCTTACACATTATTTGTCATTATCCACCCATCTATTTTTTTACGGAGTTTTTTGTTCACCCTGCTATACAAGAATTTAGCAGGAATAAGATTTAGCAGAAATATACATGTAGTGTCTTCTGAAGACTGTTAAGTCATTTCTGGGTATTACAAAGTGATACTACATAGCCTTAGATTATGAGGTTTAATACTAGTGAATAACAGGTATTAAAGAGGTTTATATTTTTGTTAATATATAAAACAATGCTTTTGACGTAGAACTGTCTCATTATTGACACGTTAAATTCCCGGAATAGGTCAGCGGTAAGATAAAGTGGACTTATTTAAGACTGCTTTTATTAAGTGTTTTAGAAGCACATCTGCTGTATTAATGTAGTAGGCGATCTACTCCTGTAGATAGTTAGTTCTTAGAAGGCAAAATTCACCGAGCATACAGATGAAATTATGAAGAAAGCATCTAGGACGGCTTCGATAATAGCGGGGGTGATGGTAAATATAGGGGTAACTAGGTCGTTTAAGAGGAGAAGTTTGATAGCTTCCGTGGTCGCCTCAATAGTTTTGTATGCTGCCCCAGTTTGAAGTAGGGAATTGGGTATTAAGAGGTGCCGACAGAAGCTGAATGCCCTACAACGAAGAGTAGCAAGTAGCAATAAGGGTGGCTGCTGCTTTCCGCATAGTTTCATTGGAGGAGGTTTTTGTGGTGGCCGGGCTGTCGCCTCTGACCTTGCTTATTCAAGAGAGAAGAAGTGTAGCTGACGGTAGCACTAACGATGAGGCGAGAGGCGAACTATGGAACCACTGGTAGGAGAGATAGGACCAATCCTACTCCGGTAGATGGACTCACAAGCTGATTCCGGATGTCCGGACGTGGATAAAGAGAAGGTGTTGGGAGATAAATTGTCATGCCGGCTCTGCTGCATGACCGAAACCAGTGAACACGGTGTGGAATGTGATTTCGGTCGGTCGTGAAGTTAGAGGCCATGGAAGAATGAGTGGAAATACGGGACAGGACGGGGAATTTGGAGCCCTTGGGTCACTACTACCGATGATATGTGGAGACTCCTGGAGCCGTTCTTTCAGTTACATGTCAGAAGATTCTGCTACCAAGGAATTCATTCCTTGACGTCAACTTCAGTTGACGTCATCTGCCGCGGTGAGTCCGTCTGCTCAGCGACGCCATTCAGGGAAGCCACCAAGCAAAGTTCCTCTATTAGTGGTATCCCAGGTTGTGCCGTGGACCCCCATTGATGAAGGCAATAGGGAAGAAATAGAGCCACGGAGATGTTATGGTGGTTCCGACAGTTGTAGTTTTTCTGGAAAGCACGGGGTAGGGAAAGCCTCAACATGGAGGTAGTTTGGGGCCTTGGAGTCGCTGCTGTTGATACTGTGTGTGGGACTCCTGAAATTGTCCTGTGTAACCCGTGTTCGTTGTTTGAGCATTCCCCGAGTAATGCCATTACGACGGGAACCGGGGCATGCTGTCATAGGGAGAAGTTGTTTAGCGAGTCCCCGCCTTCTGCGGAAAACCTCACACACACACACACACACACACACACACACACATACATACAATAGTGCAGCCCGCTGGGTGACTGTTTGCCGATTTTTCTCCTCCAGCGTAAATAAAAGATAACGCCACTGAAACGCTACATTGAAATAAGAAAATTAATAATATTATAAGTATAATCTAACCGCACTTAACCTACACTCGCTTCGCTTGCTAGTCAAGGTTAAGTTTGGTCAAAGTCAAGAAGAGAGGTAAAGTCTGGTTAGATTATATTTGTAATTTTATTTATTTTCTTATTTCAATATAGCGTTTCAGTCGCGCCCTCTAAGAACTAACTAACTACAGCGGTAGATCGCCTACTACATTCCACGTACGTTTTATTAAAGTGCAGGTTTCTTGCCCCACCCAATGAACTTATTCCATACTGCAATATTGATTGGGAATATGCAAAATATACAAATCTAGCGATACTGTTATTTTTTAGTTTTACTAATTTCGTGGAATTTAACGATTACGTCTTTAATTCTTTTGCACATATTGTTGATGTACGCGTCTCATTTAAGGTGAGGGTCCATCCAGACACCATGATATTTTATTTTATTTAAATTCTCTAGTTTGAGACGCATACAGGGAGTAAAAGTTGGCCTTTTACAGTTTATTGTACGCATGATTAAATTACTTAGATTAGGAGGCTGATTACCGTCATTTGTATAAAACGTCATAAACACGCTTTTTTTCAAGGTTAGTAAATGTTCATCAAACCAAGCTTTGACATCTCTAAGACCTTCGCTGATCTTCCATGAGGAATCAGTGAAACTTAAATCAAATTTCAACAGAGCTAGTTATGGTGGTATATTTAATCTCGTAGTTGTGATGTATTTTTTTGGAATAATTGTTTTATAATGAATAGCTTGTGACATTATAGTGATATGTGGGGGCTCGTGGATCAGGTAAATAGTTAATTATTACGATTTTTATTTTATTACAATTGTGTAAAGTTTTGGTTTGGTATTTTTTTAAATGTAATTTATTTTTATAATTATTATGTATCTCATGATAATAAATAATAAAAATATAATTACCTAATATTACCAGGGCTTTAATTTGTTGTTTTATACATTAAACAATAAAATTCTTAAAATATTTCGTTGTATTGTAATAAAAATATATTGAGCGATAAATTCTTTAGCGTGGTTTGTTTAAAGATCATTGTTAGATTTTTAACTACTACAAATAACTGTGTTGTGGAATAACTTAACAAAGGTGGTTTTAATACTTTTAATATAACAAAAGGACGATCATAAAACCGAAATTGCGGATAAACGGAGATTACTTTTATAGTCAGATACTTATTTAAAAGTGTATTAATTGGCAACAAAAAAGGTCAAGATAAATTAAAATTTTGTATTTATGGGATAAATATATAAAATTTGTTTATTTCCTCCATAAAAATGCGATCCTCGATCTAATTATTTAATTTAAAATTTATTTTCTTTTAATGATATAATCTGTTAAAATATTAAATTTATATTTATTTTTAATATTACTATTTTTTTTATTTTATTTTATCTTTTTTAATGGGAAAAGACCAACTTTGCACAACGCAAAAATCAATTTTTTCTATCTTCTTTTTTTCTTTCATGCGTTTCTCATTTTTTATATTGTTACTTTTAAATTGTAAATTATTCTTCGGAAGATAACTCTATCGTAACCTATCCTTTGGTCTTCTTCGACCTGATTCAGGTAATTTGATTTTCTTTTCATGTTCCACAGCTTGTCAAAGATTTCTTTAATTTGTTCGGGTCCATCCTGAACATATATATATCCCAAGAAATTTAACTTTCTTTCCCTAAAAGCTGTTTCTAAATCTTGATTTTGGTAAATCTCCTTAGATATAAGTCTGTATTCTTCCCCTGTTACTTCTGGATCTTGGATAGTAACCTTCTTTCGATCTTGAGCAATTTTTTTGAGGTTTGTTAGATCTAATGTTTCAATGCTATTTAATATTACCGGTCTTACTGCAGTTGTATAGTCTTAATTTCGACAACTTGCACAGACTTTTCTTATTCTTCATATCTTTGATAATGAATTTAAGTTTCCCAGATAATTTATCCCAGGGATAATTTATCCCAGTACAAGGGGATGTTTGTAAAAGTAATGATGGAATATTGTATTGTCAACCGACCTTAGTAACTGTGCAAAATTTCATCATACGCCAATATCAGGAAGTATGTTAAATTAAAGATGCAAGATTTGAGGACAAAAATGAAAAAAAAAAAACATTTGAGTTAGAAAAAAAGCAAGTAGTTACCGTACATCGACTAAATATATTTGCGTAGAAATATTATATTTAGCAGTGCATTGACCAAATTGCATTAAAATTTATATATTCAAACACAACATTATTCTTTAAAGCAATGCCTTCATGGAATAATGTTACAAAAATATATCTTTACAATTGTTAAGAAAGAACAGGTAATTTAATAATTAGTAAATGTCAACTGATAACCAGTAATTTGCACACTATTATTTTGCAAAGTGCACACTATCAACACAAAGTGTTGTTAGTTTATAATTTATTTTCTGAATTAAATAAATCTACATAATAGAATTTTATCTGGTGTTTTATTTTAAAACGCCTCCTGATTGTCACAAATAATTATTAAACTAAAACCTTTTAATCATTAATTAAATAATACATTGGAGGATAAGGATAGTTTACTTAATTAATTCCTTTCTAATATTTTTTATATATCTAGATATTAAGTACAGTAATAGTATTTTTATTATAATACAATTTATAAACTATTATTTAAATTTATTAAATAAAATTAAATAAAAAGGTATGACTAAACATGTGACGATAACTTTTAATGATAAATGTGACTAGATTTAATATTTAATAATAATAATATGAATATTTTATATATATATGTATATATATATATTTTATGAAAAGGTAAATAATTGCCTTCTCAAACTACGAAAACTGGCGACAACGTTAACAAAATTGAGAATTGTAAATAATTTTCACCTCTAAATGACTGGGATTAAGCCATGGAAGGATGATATATTAACTGATTGGAATAATGTTTGAATGAATGTTCATCTATCTGCCTTAATTATTTCTTAAACTATCTCTAAGCACCTTCTCGAATTAAGTTTAAATATTAACTGGATAGCTAAGCTTCCTAAAAGAGATAAATATTATACCGTTGGTTTAAATTTAGGCCAATAAACTCAATATAAAGTTGAAAAGAAATAACGTTCTTTGGGGATGGAGAAGATATTATCTGGAGTAAAGCTGGACATACGTGCGCGCGTGCACACACACACACACACACACACACACACACACACACACACACAAATTTAAATACGAATGGGAATTCTTTTCATAATGGAGATATATTTCAATATTAATACTACTGAGTGAATGGTTTCATTACTGTGCTGAATTATCAATAACCACTGCAAAGCTGAGGTTAAAAATTATTAATCTATATTTATTTTTAACTGAAATAAAAGGTTCATATTACCGGGATATAATGGATTGACTGTAGATAACTTCACTGTGTCAAAAACAGCTTGTTCCTGATCCAATTGACAACATAATCAGATGAAATCTATCGATTTACTCTTACAGTTTGTTTGGAAAAATAATAATATTCAAAATACTTAAAATAGAGAAGAAAGATAATTAAAATAATTTAGAAAGGGATTCCTAGTAAATAGCCGTAAATAATGTTTTTTACTTTACTATGTAAGTACTGGTGGTAATAATAATAATAATAATTGTACATTATGAAACAGACGTTAAGTTTGTTATATAATAAGGTGTTCCGCAAAAGATTTCTTTTCAAATTTTGTTTTCCATTGAACCAATTTCCTTTGTGTCACTTACAGGTTTATGAAAAATGATCTAATTTATCACAATACGGAAAAATTGAAAGAAAAATTCACAACCAAAATAATAACAAAACATGAACAATGAAGAATAGAATTTATTTATATTATTTTTTGGACAATGAAGGGTAAGGAATGAAGAATTGCAGTTGGTTTGTTCTTTGCTTGGAGGGATTGAAATATCAAAAAGAGCGTAATCATTGAAAAGAGTGAACAGAAAGCAGAAAGGAGAGCTGTTGTCGATGAGGTTGGAGAGAGCCGAATTGGACCCGTTAACGAACCGTCGTCAGCATCTACCCTTACCTCCTTTACTACCCCTTGATTCACCCCCTAAATTGATCGCAAGTCATTCCATTTTCCCCCGACAACCTTTATATATATATATATATATATTACGAAACGAGGCCAGTTTAGTTCGTCTATATGTCTGTTTTTAACGACCCAAGCGAGTAGAACACGATGTCATCGTGTCACGCAGATGCTTAATGTGGTTATGATTGCCTCCTTCTCTATATAACAATCACATACATGTCAGAGCGTGAGCAACAATCCCTCCCCCCATAAACCCTATCCCCACCATTATATTATAACATATACTACCAATCCCCTCTTTTTCTACCCTTGATAATCGCGCTACCCATGCACATCGCCGTGCCGTGTCGACTACACGCTTTATTGTACACGGCTTTTCAGCCCTTCTATTAAGTCACTAATATCAGATTCCATACACGAATATAAAGCCGGCTTTCAAGACTACAATTTTGTATTTTACTTTATTATTTTTTTATTTATTTTATTTTAAATTATAAGACAACAGAGGTTTCAGGTGTGCAATTTTCTTATTTTTAGATTTATATCAAAGGGTAACTATTTAAAAAAAATAAAACAATAAATAAATTACTAAGAAAGTGTAATTTTTATAAAATAATAATGTATTTATTAAATAAAGGGTAATATTAAGTAAGAAAATTTTGTCATGGTATACAATTTAGTTAAATTACTACTAAAAGATTATATTTGAATGTCTAATGAAAGTATAGATAATCTATATTTTACAATATTAGAATAAAAGAAAATTGGAATAAAAGAAAATAAATTTGACCCTTTACTATTAAAGGATTGTTATCAGATTCTTTTATCAACTTAAATGTAACTCTTTAAATTATTATAAAGGCAACAAATAAACAAAATTTATAAACATTTTTACTTAAATTTTTAATTATTTTATTTAAAAAAATTGATATTACTACATACTTAGAAAGAACCGTATGTGTCAACAATATATTGCGTTTTCAGCAATTCACTTCAGTTGTCCATTATTGAACTTTATCAAATTTATTATTTTAAAATTATAATTATTGGTGTGTTCAATTTGATAATTCTTCTATTGGTATCAATTATCAAATATATTTTTTATTCCCATATTTTTCATATACTGTAATATGTTTTTGAATTTACTTTGGGTATTTTATACAGTTCTTCTGATTTAAATTGCAACAAAATTAAAACGTACTGTTTTGTTTTAAAGTGCCTTAATAAAAGAGATAAGCTAGACATTTTATAAATAATTATTTTATTCCGATCTAAATATAATATTATCTCCTAGAACTTACTGAAAAATTCACGAGATTTCAAAATATAAAAAAGGAGGTAAAAACCGTTTTTGTCATCTATAAAGACGAATCAAGTAAACCAATATTTTGAAAATTAAATACGACAAATTATCCTTGTGTTAATATTTATAAATATATTATTTTAACTAAATAAAAAATAGTCACCAATTCACAAAAAAATAATAATATGCACTTCCAACAAACGAGACAACAGAAATTTTCGTATACTCAAAATATTTCAGCCTACGAAAAACGTTATTATTGGGTTTCCGATAATTTCACTTTCCCTCTAGATAGAATTATAACAGAGTAACAGCTCTAGAAGGAAAGTCTTGTAATCAGTCCAATTTGAGCATATGCGGTTTTCACCGGATCTTGACGTTTTGACACCTAAGGAACCAAAAAACCGGATGGAAATTTCCCGGATGTTAATTTTCGTATGTATATGTATGGTTCGGTATTGGCCTCTACTCACTTTATATCTCAGAACTACTGAACCAATTTCCATAAAACTTTGTCAAATTACTTCTATATATGGGGCATTGATGCCATAAAATTTTCAACTTAAAAGGTCAAGGGAGTAAGAGAGTACAGCAAGGTAACCCTCAGTATCTTGAAGTTTTGCTTAATTGACGTCATATTTTTCTTAGGTACTTTTGTTAATAATTAAAAAACAACAATACTGCAAAAATAATCTTTTTCAAAATTCGTAACCTCACCCCAAAAATGCTCTAAACTTTAAAGCTTTGTTTTGACCGCTATGATAGTTGTTTTTCATTGTGATTTCTTTTATTGTCGTATAATTACGCAAACAAATTAATTTTTATTAAGTTCAGTTTTAATTTTTGTTTTTCTTTTTTTCACCCTACTCTACTGGCCGGATCCACAACAAAGCAAAGCACAGCCCAGGGGGTTGTCTACTCAAACAGGCCTGCCCGTCCGCCGGCGATAAGTCTAATCTAACAGGTCATCCTGCCCGTTAGATCTTTGCATTCCCTGCCTCTAACTTCTAGGGCGGAGTATTCAAGCCCGACTATGTCGTTCATGGACCCAAATTTAGAAGCCAGGACTCGGTCTTGACGCCAATGCCTCTAGTGAGAGCACCTTGTGTAAGGCACTGACTCCTGGTCTCGGTCTTTTTCGCAAATGGATGAGGGAGTCCCAGAGACTCATTACTGCCGCCCATCCGTACAATCTCAAATAAACGGTAGCTCCGCAGGGGGCTGTCCCCTTTACTAAGTTTTTTTTTTACCTCTGGGTGTATCGTTAGGCATTACTTCAGAGGATGAGATGAATGATTTGTAGCGTGTGTGAAAATGCCATGCCTGACCGGAATTCGAACCCGGGATCTCCAGATGAAAGGCCGAGACGCTACTACTCGCGTCACGGAGGCCGGCCCCCCTTTAATAACGTTTTTTTTTTCAATCCTTTTTTTAACACCCCCGAAGTGACCGGTCCTCACCGTTAAGCTTTAACACAATCACTTCAGGGTGTCGTGGAAGTCGTCTACCCCCCTGTCTTGCTCTCTCCTAGGGCTTTCCATCGGGGTCCCACAAGCTTCATCAAGATGCAGTAGCCATCCCTTCTGGACGACCACTGCATCCTTCAACTAGTGGGCTGCCCTTCCCTGTCCTACTCTAGGTTGCTGTACCCGCATTGCACGGGTCCAGCAAACCGCCGTGTCACCCCTCTCACACCTGAGGGTCCCGAATGCATCATCAGAGCACCCCGACTAACCCTCATTCTTGCATATGAAGGATCCAGAGTGACCTCTGCATCTGCCCTTTAATAACTTGGAAGCTCCTAACTTAACCCCACCAAGTAGCCGGACCTGACCAAAACTCATTAATTTTTTAACATTTTTATTGTTTTCCCTTTTTATTGTAATCGACTGCTTTAAAAAAAAATTATAAATTTGAACTTTGACTCATACTTTAGGGTTTGCGCAAAAAGTAACAAACATGGTCGTGTAGAGTATCAATTTATAGATTTTCAAGGGCCCTGAAAATGATTTTAATATTCAAAATTGTTGAAATAAAAGCTTTCTTTTTTAGTAATATTAGATTTGAAATTCGCGATTTTAACCTGAAGCTAATATTATTATTTTGTAATTATAACGTGGTATTTTTTCAATATGCCATTAATATATTAATTATATTTTATTTTTAAACAGCCGCATACGAGAAAATTTTACAACTGTGTTGTCAACTTTAATAAAATAACGAACCATTTAAAAAACTCATCAATTTATTTAAAATTAGATTAAAATATTCCCCTTTACAGAAATAATATTTTTCCGTCGATGAATTTTTAATTATCACTAATTAAATATTTACTTAAATCCCTTACTGAATAACGTTCTCGTTTTATGAATCCCGTTCATAGTGTACATAAATATGTTCTCAAGTAATTTTCAATAAAGCCTGCTGAATAATTATTTTTTAGTTAATTTTATAATTAGTACATTCATAATTTTTTTTAAATATTTTTTCATGCGTTTAAATTGTAATTAAATTACGAGAACTCCCATCACTTGTATTTTTTACTTAACTACATTGTACCCCCGATGTTGCATAGGATCATAATTTCTTCATAGGCCCATTCATATCTTTTTACAAAAAATTGTAATTAAATTTCCTCAACAAACATAAATCTTCTTTGTATTTCTTTTTGATGAATTTAATCTTTCAAATGTAGACTTATCCTACAATAGTATGTTTTCAGTGAAAAAGCGGGGAACTGAAGAAAAAACATGAATTTTAATACTGTATAAAATATTGAAACTAAACTAATACCACTATACAAATATGTACACGGTGGCGCACGAAATGATCCAATATATGTTTAGTTAATAAATTATTAATATGTTTTATGCCGGCAGAAGTGACAACAGTTCATGAATATTGTTTTTCCTCCTTCCAAGCGCGTTGTTTGTGTATCATTCCAAGATGGCTGACAAAGGAAGACTGACTGGTGAACAGCGTGACTGCTCACCAACACAAGCTGTGTTTTAAAAACAACACAGTCTTTATTGTGTTGTTTTTAAATGAAACTAAAGGCGTGGTGCTGACATAAAGACGGTTTCGTGCACATTTTCAAACTTGTGGTCGCCCTCATTTAAAAAGCAATACGTAGACTTTACGGAAAATTTGATAGTGATGGTTCAGTATTTGAGATTAAGCGCAAACGAACAAGCCTGCCAATGTTCGTTCTCCACAGAATGTTGAAGCTGTCAGAGCAGCGTTGCTGAGGAGCCCGGACAAATAAACAAAAAAGGAACAGCACAACTTGGGTTTTCTAGGCAATCTGTGGAGCAAATTTTAATAACTGATTTGAATTTGTAGCCGTACAAAATTATAATGTTGCCTAAATTGGTTGACAACAAACATCAAAGAATGGCATTCACAGAATGGGTTGAGAACCAAGACGTTCTGTTGAGCATTGTTTGGTTTTCAGATGAGGCACATTTTCACCCAGACGGGGTAGTTAATTAACAAAATTTTCGTTTTTGAGCTTTCTGAAATCTACACGTGCTTCATGAAAAGATGCATCACATTTTAATAATTATGGACCGCTAAGAATTCCAAGAATTAAGGTATGGACCGCTATCACAAGTCATGATATCAATAGGGCTATTTTTTTTTTTAACAGTTAGTGAGCATTGAACATGTTATCTAAACATTCTACGTAATAATTTTCTTCCTCGTTTTCGTAAGAAAACGAGTGGTTCATGCAAGATGGAGCCAGATCGCACACAGTTAATGTTGTATTAGACTTTCTGCATGAAACCTTTAACGTAAAAGTCATTTCAAATCGGTTTCCTAATCGTTTTGCGTGCAGACAGAACTGATTACCGAATAGTTCTGATTTGAATCTGTGTGATTATTTTCTTTGGGTGTTTCTAAAGGAAAAAAATTTTCCTTAAACATCCTCATATAGTGATGCATGGGCACTCGTAAACTGCGAGTGTTGACCATGGAGGTGTGCAATTAGATAACCGAGGATATGTGACGTCGAGTTATTAACAACATAGGAGTTTGTGTTGAAAAAGTTGCTAGACGTGATGGTGATATTGAACATGTGATAAGCAAGGATTATTGCCAGGATCATACCCTGGGAATTAGTGGATGTTGCAAGTTATGGCTTACAAAACCGTAACTTCCCCAATAGTTGGAAAGAAGCCAGAACTGTTTTCATTCCTAAAATAGGACCAAATCAAGAACAAGTAGGATACAGACCAATCACACTAATAAATAACATGGGTAAGGTAGTCGAAAGATTACTAGAAACCCGACTCAGAGAAGAAATCGAGGAAAAAGGTTGTTTACATGCGGAGCAATATGGTTTTAGAAAAGGCCGGTCTACGATAAACGCGATCGACAAAGTTAAGACCTGGGCATTAAATAGTAGAAACGGCACGTGGAGAACTAGGAAATCCCACTTATTATAATGTTGGATATAAAAAATGCTTTTGGATCTGTTCCTTGGAGAGCCATTATCGCAGCATTACAAGCCATGAATATAAGTGATTATCTAGTCAACCAGATTAATCAATACCTTTACCATAGATTCATTGAGGTTAAAACGTTAGAAGGAAAATCCACATTTGAGATATTTGGAGGAGTTCCACAAGGATCAGTCCTTGGGCCTATACTGTGGAATATTTTTTATGACAAAACTTTTAGATTAGATTATCCCGAGGGGGTTTTTGTTGTTGGATATGCTGATGACATTGCTATCCTAGTAGAAGACAGAGAAGTTAATAACCTAGAGGATAAAGCAAATCAGGCGTTACGAATAATTGATGAATAGCTGGTAGGAAGCATGCTACAGATATCCCCCTAACAAATCCTGTTGTTTGGTGTTTTCAGGTAGAAGACCTATTAGAAACCTCAATATAAACATTAGAGGAGAGAGAATTAAGGAAGTCAAAGAAGCAAAGTATTTAGGGGTTCTTTTGGATAAAAGCCTAAGATTTAGCAAACACGTAGAGATGATTTGTAACAAGGTCACCCCTTTGATTAAGGCATTGAGGACTCTTTTCCAGAACTATGGTACACCGAAAATGGTAATAAGAAGACTGATAACTGCGGCTACCACGTCAGCAATTTTATATGCGGCCCCGATATGGGGAGATACAATGAATATTCAGAGAAACAAAACAAAATTAAAAAGAGTACACAGGCTTGCTTTACTGCGTGTAGCCGCGGGATACAGAACAGTGTCATACGACGCGCTGTGTATACTAACGAAGGTTCTACCCATTGATTTACAAATTAAACAAAGAACATTTAGATATAGGGGTATGTCCAAAGATGAGATTGAACGGCTAATTGATCAAGAGTGGCAGGATACATGGACACACTCTAGAGTTGGGGATTGGACCAGGCGACTAATCCCCAACATAAATATGTGGACTAGTAATAGAATAGGTAATGTAGATTTTTATACGACACAACTGTTGACGGGGCATGGCTCGTTCGGCCATTATCTGTTTAGAATTGGAAAAAGACCTACCCCACAATGTGTGTACTGCCCAGAGACTGATGATGCGGAACACACTGTGTTTGTATGCCCAAGATGGGCTCCAAATAGAAGAGAAATTTCGGACAACGGACTTACATCTGAAAACCTCTTAAATTGGATGGTCTATAGTGACGATAACTGGGATTGGTTCCGTAGGTTTGCCGGGGAAATCTTACGCACCAAGGAAGAAGAGGACAGAAGAAGGGGTTTATGAAATTAGGGTAGGGAGGACAGTCCCTCCGTGGAGGGCCCGTACGCCGTGGTGTGCGGGTTCCTGAGAAGGGGGGGAACTCCTGGGGAGTGTGGGACAAATAAAAGACCGAGTCCCGGTTGGCGGTGCCGCTCCTGCGGGTGCCTCGGCGCTTAGTGGGGGCGGTACCGCTGATTAGAGGCAAAGACATAATGACCGAGACCCGGTTCCCTGCTGAGGGGATGGGAGGTGGCGTAGCCATACCCCGTCTCCGAGGCGGGGGATTAGAGGCAGGCGAATAAAATAAAATTAAAGATCCGAGACCGGGGGAGCTAACCTGCCGTGCCGGGTGTACAACCGGTGGGCGGGGGACACTCCCTTAGAGTAAAAGGACACTCTCCCCGACTGAGTATACTTAAATGGATATCCGGTCGGGGAGAGTAGGGGAAGAAAAAAAAAATGTGATAAGCAAAACATAATCTTCAGGCAACACGTCGCATTTTACTTTTCTGTATTCTGATTCAAATAAATATTTTTTAACAAAACCAAATGTTGGATCATTTCGTACGCCACTCTGTAAAATTAATTTTAATTTTAGTTAAATTAATAGATTACGCCGTGGCAGTCTCTAGCATATTTCTCAATGCTAGAGACAGCCATAAATTGTTTGCGAAGATACTAACAAATGTACAATATGCAAATAACTTACGCAGTTATACACATATGTACAAATGTACTATATATATTCAAATAAACAGTTTTAAACTACAATAAAATATAGTTCACGGATAAAACGACTTTGACTAATCCAGGTCGTTTACAGGATGCTTGCCTGTAAACAACATTTTTTATCTTTGATCCTGGAACTCGGATAAAGAGGTGTTTTGGTAAGCCAACTGTGGAAAATATTACATAAAGCTGTTCGTGAGAAAAACAGGAAACACTATTTGATTGATTGTTCTTGAATCTTGTTAACTCTGATATCAAAAGCAAGTTTAACAAGAAACAGTAATCGCTTGAAACAGAAGGGTAAATCAATTGGCATAAATGGTACACGAGGAATGAAAACTTCTCTATTTTCCTGTTAGTGTAGCTTCTATGATGTTAGCTAATTCTTTTTAAAGTGAGCCTGGTACGTTTGTAAAGTTTTAGTAGATCTAAATTACGTAACAGCATATGACAGAACCGATTATAAGCTGGAGAGGATGTGGTGGGATTCACTGCATCACCATCACTGTATCTACATATATACTCAATGACTAGGCCTGGTACTATATCTTGAATTCAGCTGTTCAACTCATGCACAGCATCGTTTATGGCTGTAATAATAATAATATCTAGAATATTACCAAATCTTACAGAATTTTAATCTTTTATTATGTTTTAAGGTTTTCACCACTCACCCATCCCTGGGTAAGTTTGCAGTAGGGATGTCTAACACCCAAACAGTATTTTGCTCAATTAGTAAGTCTCCAGTTAGAATAATAATTTTCCCAAGTTTGGTTGAAGTCGGTCCAGTGATTTAGAAGGAGATGTGGAACAACAAACATACATAATCACATTCTCGCACATAAATACAATGACTTTTAATTATATTAAGACACTGTTGTATAATATTACGTACTAATAAGAGTAAATGTTTAATTTATTTATATTTATTTAATTTTAAAATATCTTTTTTTAACACTGTAACGTTTAAATATTGGTCCTAGTTTATTATTGAAATATATTATTTAAAAATGGAATAGAAATTCTAAAAATAAAAATAAACTTTCAATCAAATTTTACTTATTACGTAGTTTTCATGCTTAAACAGATAGATATCCTATAATACTAGATAAATAAAACAACCTTACTTTCATGTTATAATCGACCGATTTAGATTTTTCGAATGATTTATGTCCGATTACATAGTTTTTTCTAATAAACGAGTATTGTATGATTATAAATTATACATAATTAATTACGTACAGCTTTTATATATTTAACGCAAGTATATTTATAATTTTTAAATTTCGAAAACCCTCATGAACCCATAGGGATATACCGTAGCTAGTCGTTAATTTGTTTGTTTGGGTATATATTCATTAAAATTTAAAAAGTGCTCTTGACTCTCAGGGATATTACTATGATCTCCCTAAGGGGGTACTACCCATAATTTGGGGAAAACTGCCCTTCATAATAATATTAATAAAAAAGAACACGTGAAACAGAAACATAAAAAGACCTATGTGCGTATGGTTTTATAGTTTGTTTTTTTAATACACAAGCAAAAAATCCTTCTAAGCACAAGGCAAAATTGAACCTTTATATAATATGATTTTTAATTTTTTGTATTTATAGTGTTTTATTACAAGCATTTTTTCTTTTATAAATTTTTAAATCACACAATAACTGTTAATGATGGAGTATACTTTTATCTTGCTTATTTCTTTGTATTGGTTTTTTTTAAAAATTTATTACAATTTATTATACTTTTCGGTATTTTTATTTTGCTAAATTTTGTTTCCTTGTTTTAGTAGAATATGTTCCAATAATCAACCAATTTAATAAGATACCACAGCAATAACTTCCCTAATTCAGAAACTAATACGGTAAGATTTCATATAAATGCAACAATAAATACTGTAAAGAAACCTTTGTGAAACGGTTGTGGGCTAAAATAAAAACTTGATGCAGTATAGGAAATCTATCACTTAGTGAGAAAACCAAAATAAGTGAAGATAATGTGGGAAAGCCATAATAAGTATAGATAATGTGAGAAAAAATAAATTGTTTTAGATTGTATTTAAGGTATAATTTTTTTTTGTGTATTGCTTTATTTCCCGAATAATAAAAGTAAATTTGTGCAGCCTAATAATGACGTGAAAGAGAGGACACTAGTGATACCTCCCAAGAAAATATAAAAAGTTTAACACAGTGCAGTACAATCAAAAGTATAACGAATAAAAATATAACTAACAGCAACAAAGTAAAAAAATGACCCATCGGGTTGGTCTAGTGGTGAACGCGTCTTCCCGAATCAGCTGATTTGGAAGTCGAGAGTTCCAGCGTTCAAGTCCTAGTAAAGTCAGTAATTTTTACACGGATTTGAATACTAGATCGTGGATACCGGTGTTCTTTGGTGGTTGGGTTTCAATTAACCACACATCTCAGAAATGGTCGACCTGAGATTATACAAGACTACACTTCATTTACACTCATACATATCATCCTCATTCATCCTCTGAAATATTATCTGAAAGGTAATTACCGGAGGCTAGACAGGAAAAAGAAAGAAACAAAGTAAAAATAATTGAAAAATTAACTGTTAAGAACAAAAAAAAAGAAAGTAAATAATATAGGTATTGAGAACAAAAAAAAATTAAATGGTTAACAAAACAAAACAAGCAAATGCATATAATAAAAAACTGTCACAAGTCATACATGAGAAATAGGAACAAATAAATACCAAAAGTATGGTATTCAACGCACAACAGCCTCTAGAGATAATACATGTGCCTTTTTAGTCGTCTCACATCTTCGTTATTACCCAAAAGGACCAGATGGTTTTTCTGCGCGTTAAGCTTAAATACATATTTTGAACTTAGCCGGTGGATTTCCTTACGAATAGATGACATCTCTAGGTAATCGTGGATCTACTTGTTCTTCGCAAACCAAGGCGCCTCCTCAGCATTTTGTTCTGGAACCTTTGGATGATGTCGATTTGCTATTGCTTGCCGTACTCCAAAGTTGTACTTCGTAGGACTATATTGGCTTAACGTTTAGTACAACAGTTTGTTATTTAACGATAACACGGATCTTTTTCGTAACAACCATTTCAACCATCTATGATTGATATAATGGTAAAAGAAAAAATTATATTTTCTTTTTCAGTTCAATATTTTCTCTTCTTTTTTGGAGTCGGTTAAAATGTTTATTTCAATAAATAAAAATAATAAAATAAGTAGGGTCGTAAGGAAAACAATAAAAATAATAATTATTAATTTTATTAATGGAAAAGGTCAAACTTTAGTTTAACTTTTTTCTTTATTAATAATAAAGGAAACGTTTAGAAGCATAATTGTAAAAATGTTTATTTCAACTATAAAAAATTGGTGTTTAAATATTTATATTCCACGTATAAATTTTACTATTATTTTTTTAAAATTATCGTTAAGGTTAACTTTAAATCTAAGTATATCAATTTTAATTTTACATAAAAAACATCAATCAACACTTTTTTAAAACATTTTGTCATATTCATGAATATGTAAAAAAAGGAAGTTAATAAAGTAAATTAATCATATGATAAAAGTTTGTTATTTAGTAAACACAAATTTAATTAATTATGTCGAAAGATGGATGGAGATAAAGTTATAGTAACACAGGAATGAAATACATATTATACAAGTTTTGTTAAGTTGATTATAATAAAAATAAAATCATCGTCATCATTATTAACATTACCAATATGAAAGAAAATTAAAGCTGGCTTTAAATTGGTTTATAAATGGAACGATTTTTTTTTTTTAACTTTTTAATATTAAAAGGTTTATAAGAAAAATACAGAATATTCAGTAGGATTGATGGCGAATTTTTAGAGAGAGAAAATAATATTGTAAAAGTTATATTTAAAGCAAGAAAGATATTATGTAAACGGGGGAGGGAGAGAGTAAAAGTAAAGGTAAGTCCAGAATATACATACCCAAAGCTTTCTCTACTTACTCCTACAATTTCCCGTTCCCCTTCTCTTATACACATATACACCGATTCACTTATTCTGCTGTCAGCAACTGAGTATCTTAATTGGTTACACCATAAAAACCCCTTCTCGTATTACAACCAACCCTTTATTACCCTCAAAAATTACCCTTCTCTTTTACTACTTTTATTTTTAAAAATTTACCCTTCATCGAATTTCTTTTTTTAACGTAAAACATAGTACATGAAATCTTATTAATAAACTCACGGTCATAAAAATCTCTCTCCTTTTCCGTTTTCTCTCACTCTCTCTTTAATTCAATCTATTTTCCTCTTCTTGGCCACCACAACTTTTCCATTAAAACAAAATATCAACATCGCATGTTTTGCGGTTTTTCATCTCTGTTCAACCCCACTTTATATTAATCTTAAAGCTGTTAATATTCAGTAGACTAATGAAAGGGTTTTTAGAGAATTAGGAGAAGTTTTTTTTTGGTGGGAGGAGGGGTTTGTAATGCAAAGTAAGAAGAGGGTTGCAAATGATGTTTTCAACTGTTCAAATATTTTGCTGTTCTGACGATTTTATCAAAGTATAATTAAAATTAGTTTATAATATAAATATAATTAACTGTATTAAAATATCTAGGAAAATGGGAAAATCTAAGTTCGCTGTATATTATTATATTATATTATGTTACATAAAAACTAAAATATTTTAATTATTTAAAAGATTTAAAGCCTGCAAAAATTTAGGAAAGATACTAGTTAACAGTTTTTTGTTTTAGTTATGAAAAATTTTTAATTTAGGATATAACAATTAATATTATCTTATTAACATTAGATATAACCTAAGTAATAAAACCAATTTTTTCATAAAGAGTTGCTAATCAAGACGACTTTATTGTACCAGTCAAATCTTTGCTGATTAGTCTGAAACTCTGTAAATCGCTTCATAATTAGGATAATAAATCAAATAATTTTATTTTATTTCTAACTAATTTTTAAATAAACTAATAAAATTTCCCGTAATATTGACCTTATACTCTTTTAACAATGTAAAACGAAATATAGAAAAAAATTCCTATCCACACTCAAATAATTAATCATTACTCATTGGGGGTCGGTAAATTTGGAAGTTTTTTAACGAAAAATGTTTAAGTTGGACTAACGGATATTTTAGATAGAATTAATTATGATCAATAATCTATACTATTATTTTGGAGTTATATTACTCTTTTAATAATATTTACTGGGCGATGATAACGCCTAAGCGTTTTTCGCCCACAAAACAACCAAAAAAAAAAAAAATTAAATAAAGAGAAAGAGGATTTTTTTTTTGTTCGGAATTAACAAAAAAATTACCCGATCTTTCGGTATCTTGTTGAAATATTACATTCAATAAAACATTGAGGTAATTAGTTACTAAGGCCAAGAATAATTAAAAATGTTAATCAGATGTTAAAGCCAACTTATTTAAAATTTATTTGGTGATTCACTAAATTGAAGTTTTATTATTTATAAATATAATATTTCTCAAAATGTTTTAGTTTGTTCTTAATGTTACGAACTTCTAATATTTTAAGATTATCCACTAAGCTTGTAATTCTATGTCCATTCGAAATTACAGGATTCCCCATGTTTGTAAAACATTTCTTCTAATTCTTAAATGCCATCGGATATTGTGTGAAACTTACTTTGAATGATCTGTACTGTTCTCTCAGTTATATATATATACTATACTATATACTATATATATTCTCTCCTACATATATGGTAATCTCAGTTTGTGCATTTAATACTGTATAAGCCGCTTAAATTGAATTTGTCAAAGGTATAGGTTGTGTCATAACTAAAGAATTTCCTCGAAATGTTATTATAAGCAATATAATTTTTTCTTTATTTTATTTTTTTTTATTTTTTATTTTTCTTTATTATAAACGTTCACTATTCTATATGGTTTTGGTTTATATAACTGTATAAAATATACATACCTCCTATCATAAATTTTAGTCTGGTTCATTGGAACAAGAATAGTGTCCTTGTTATCATATCTCTTATTTAAATACCACCTGTAAACACCATTAATGAAAAATTCATTGTAGCCATTCTCCAAAGCTATATCTTTAATAGATCTCAGTTCATTATTCAATACCACTTTATCGTTATGTGATAAATAACAGCTCCATGTATCATAGAATAATAAAAGTTCCTCTAATGAGACCATGGGTTATTCAGTTCTTATGAATATTTGATCATTGCTGGGAGAACTATAAATAATTAATTATAATCAACGCGCAGGAGATGTTTGAAAAATTAATATATATAAAAAATTAATATATCAGCTACGACAATACATATTTTCTGTAAGCAGCTGTTAAGTCAGTCTCTCTTTTTTTCTGTTTCGCATCCGTAACCATCGTAAGGTATTACTTCAAAAGATACGTATGGATGTACGTGAACTGTAGCTTTTTACAGTCTCAGATCAACCTGAGATCTGCGATCTCAGATTCCTGAAATCTACGGTTAATTGAAACCCAACTACCAAAGAATAAATACCGGTATCCACGATCTAGTACTCAAATTCGTATAAAAGTACATATAGTATGTATTATATATTATATTATATTATATATGTAAGTACATATGTATTTGCCTTTACTAGTATTTGAATCCTTAACAGCAACCCACCGGGTTGCTGATAAGTCACTAAAAATGTATAAAGCAGTTGAACTACACGATACCTTTGCAATTCAGTTCTTCTTTATTAATAATTACGTTTATTTTTAGTTTGGTACATATTTAGCAGAATACTAACCGATAAATAATTCCCCGTCGAAGAAATAAATTTAAAAGGGATAAAAATTACTATTTAACGAGTTATTTTAATAAAAATATTGTTAGCGGGCCAAAAAGAAATATAAGAAATACTCCACACGAAAAAAAAGGAACGTTTACAAACAATCCTTTCTTATATCCAGCCGGTTATATCTGTACAGAAAATACAAAAAATACAAAATACAATAGCGCACCAAGGATACCGTTGGTCATTAATCCATTACCACTTGAAAAATATTTGTATTTTGTTTATTTCAAAATACACCGGAAAATGTAGTGTTTCCACAAACGATGAGATATAATTTCACAACTAATTTAGAAAGAACAACGATCTGTTGCGAATTATTTTATTCACAATTTAATGGATGGTTTTAGAAAGCCCACCCGTGTTTAAATATATCTGTAAATATTCTTTAACAATTTCAAAAAGATATTTATATCGAATTAAAAAATGTAAATGAACCTACCCATAAATACCATAAATGAACCTTCCCTAAATGAACCTACCCATAAATGAACTTTCCCATAAAAAAGGATGGTGAGTGGTTTTGTTTGTATGTTGTATGTGCTCACATTTTTATTTTAGCTGCTACAAGAGCAGAGCGGACCAATAATGGTGCGTAGGGCGGCTGCGCGCAGCGTGCGAACGATTTATACTTCTTGATACGAACGATTTATCTAAAATTATACTTATGTTTTGGAAATAAAGAAGGAAAACATTGGTGTTAGAGCTGTTTTAAAAAATCTCAATTCAAGAAACAGCTTAAAATGTTCAGGATTTTGAAGATTTCGTTGAAAAAGTTTTTACTGTAAGTACGCTAAATTTATTAACGTTATTTAGTTACAACTGGCAAAAACATTTAACAAAATTTGTAATGAAATATCTACTTATATAAATATCTACTAATTTATCTCAGCAAAATGGTGCGTTTGATAACTATATAATAACAATCTAGTGCCCTATTCGTTTAATGACTTTTATACACAGGTACGTACTTGGTAAGCAATTTGGAGAAACCAGAAAAAATATACGAATCCTTAACCATCTGTTAAGTTCTAAAATATGTTAATGTTCTATGAAAAGAGCTGACAAACAGTTTAGAACTTTCCCTTTACAAGCTATTTATTAATAAAATATAATTAATATACTAATGACATATTGAAAAAATCCGACGCTATAATTACATGATTTTAATATTGGCTTTAGGTTAAAACCGAAAATTTCAAATCTAGTATTACTAAAAAAAAAGTTATATCAACAACTTTAAAGATTAAAATAGTTTTCAACGCCCTTGAAATGTATAAACTGATAACTCACACGACTATGTTTGTTACTAATTGCGCGAAGTACGATTCAAAGTTCAATTTTATAAAAAACTTTAGTAGTCTTCATCATAATAAAAAGGTGAAAGAAGAAAAATGTTTAAAAATGCATGACTTTTGTTTGGTTTGCTTGGCATTTCTCCTGCCACCACCACATTCGGTCGCCCTAAAGCATAAGATCGAATATCTGTACCACAAACCGCTACTGAGTCTCGAACAGTTTAGCGACTAGTATCCTAACATATCTCCTAGACCTTACGTAATAGCATGAGCGGACTAAGGCGTGGTGCCATACGTATCCCAAACGCTAACTTGTCATATATATATATATATATATATATATATATGACAATATGACAACCATAATAAAATTTATTTTGTATAGGCAGCAATTCGCTGCCACGCCAAGGTCGTTGAATGTCAGCAAGTACATGTCCACCATTTTATAGCGCTTGGAACAATAATAATTGGCTGATGATCACCCATACTTAGGTTAGCTTCCCATGGCATGCGGTACGAGTCTTTCCCTTACGCAAACTACGGATTCCGGTTGAACAAAGCAACCGCATCTAGGAACGCCCACACGGTCCGACAATGCGGCTCTCGCCACATTAATTCGCCGCTTATGTGTACCAATTTTCCCTTTGACCTCTAAGTTCCAGAGTGGCCCGATCTCTGCCCCCCCGCCACCAAAGAGCAGGGTAGTCAAGCATCAGGTGTTCATTTAACTTGACCACCCCGCAGACGCACAGGTCATCAGCTGCCAGGCGGAACCGAAACAGATATTGGTTCAAATTAACATGGTTAGTGACCACCCCAGCACCTGTTCCTCTTAAAAACGAGCTCGATGCATACCATCCCCACAAATTCTGTATAAACTTATACAAGGATCTTTCCTTTGTCGTCCTGTTCCATTTCAGCTGCCATGCTTCCATCGCGAGGCTCTGCAGCCTCTTTTGCAGGCGGGAGATGGGAAACTGAACGAAATTTAGATCCGGTGCATTGTGATCGCCGTTCCGCTTCGGTTCTGGCCCGGCTCCAAACCGCATCCCAAATACCTCGGCCTCCCGGCCTCTTCGCAATCTCCATGACTTTTGTTTGGGTCCGGTCACTTGGTGGAGTTTGAGGCTCCAAATTTAGTAATTATATGCATAATTAGATGACAAAAGAAGAAAACGAAATGAAAAACAACAATCATAGTGACCACAACAATGTTTCATAGTTTAGAGCATTCTTTGGACAAGGAGTATGATTTTTCAAAACGTTTGTGCATGTATTGTTACCTTTTAATTGTCAACAAATGTGCCTAAATAAAATTTGACCTTAACTAGGTGAAATCTCGAGATACTGAGAGTGACTTTTCCCTACAGCTTCATCCCATCGATCTTTTGAAAATTTAATGGCATCAATGCCCCGCACATGTAGAAATAATCTGTCCAAGTTTGATCAAAATTGGTCCAGTAGTTCTGGAGATATAAGGTGCTTTAGAGGTCAACACTCAACACACACAGATGCGCAGATACGAATATTAACATCCGGAAAATTTCCATCCAGTTTTTTGGCTTCCTTAGGTGTCAAAACGTCAAGAACCGCTGAAAACCACATATGCCCAAATTGGACCGATTACTTTACTTCCTCTTCTAGAGATATAGCTCTGCTATTGGGCTTTCTAAAGTAAAAATGGTTTCGGAGAATTAAAAAGATAATTTTAGAATTAATACGAATTTCTGTGACAAGTATATTTTTTTTTTTAGAAGTAAGGAACGAATAGAAAAAGTACGATGTGTTTAACATTCCTTATAAATGAAATCCTTCGGTAAAAGTTGAAAAATATTTCCACGTGTATCCACTTTTATGTTATGTGTATATCCGTAAATAGTAAAGTAATTTATAATGAAAGCTTGAATAAATAGGGAATAGGAAAAATAATCCATCCTTTACATATTAAAAGCAAAATGCTTTTCTCCGTTACAGCACGTGTCTATCATCTACATACTCAAACGTAATTTTTCTCTCTACTTGTTATATTACATATACAAGCAGGTTATACGCTCTTTTGCTTGACTGTATGCTACAAATCTATTTGAAAAAGAGATGTGTATGATTTTAACCACTAATTGGTCTTTTCTTTCCTACCTATTTCAGTACTTCTCCCTCCCCATTCCTTTTATGTTCTTTGTGGTTTAATCTACCTTTTGCCCTTTTATTTTAACGTATGATGATTTGTAGCAAAGAACGCATGTTTTATTACACTACATATTTGGACTCGATTCGTTCACTTCATCACATACTTCATCACATTTATTTCTTCTTTGAAATTACCTCTCCATTTTTTTCTTTTATATGCTTCTAAGTATGATTATCCTCATTTTTACATGAAGAATGCAATTTTACTTTTCTTAATTTATTTTTTTTTTAATAATAATTACAAACCGTTAATAATCAAAAGGGAAAAATAATTAAAAAAGTAAATGAAACCTGAGCAAAATATATGTAAATCATTTTCTTATTTTAAATAACTGAATAAGAAAATTGAAAAAATATTTTAGGCAATATATAATTAAAAAACAGGGGATATTATTAGAAGAACCATTACTAAAATTACTAATCAGAAATTAATATTTTAGCATTTGAAAACAATTTTGTAGCCTGACGGAGAATTGAATCGATAAAACTTCCTGATGAAATGATGAAATGATTTTACTCAATAATGAATGATATTAATCATTAAAAACTGAAATTCTTTACGTATATACATATTTTATTATTTATACATTTTTTCTTAGAACCTTTTTTTTAATAATAAAACTATTTTAAATTTATTTATAAAACCAGTTATAATAATCTTTTTTCTTTTTCTTCCTGTTTAGCCTCCGGGAATCACGGTCAGCTATTATTTTAGAAGATAATATATATGAGTGTAAGTGAAGTAGTATAGTCTTGTACAATCTCAAGTCGACAGTTTTTGAGATGTGTGGTTAATTGAAACCCAACCATCAAAGAACATCGGTATTCACGATCTAGTATTCAAATCCGTATAAAAGTAACTGCCTTTATTAGGATTTGAACATTGGAATTCTCGACTTCGAAATCCAGCGAAGACGCGTTTACCACTAGACCAACCCGTTGGGTAGTTATAATAATCTATTTATAAAAATAAACAACCCTTATTTTGTCAACAAAAATATAAAAAAAATTAGATTCATGATATATAATTACATCTGGATAAAAATTAGAAAAAAAAATAAATAGCTTTATTGATTAGTTTATGAAATAATTTATTAAATAAAACTGCAAAGAATTCCATAACTTTATTGTCAACAATTCAATCAAAAGAAATTTCATAACAAATAAAAAGTTGAAAATAAAAGATACAACTGAACAATTAGAGGCAATAAATTAAGATTTCCTAATAAGAAAATAAAATTAAAAATAAAGAGTGATATAAAAGTATGAAATGGCTAAATATATAATTTTATTTATTTGTAGTAGTGTTGCAAATTATTATGTATTACGTATTATTATAATTATTGAGCTATTAATTCCCATATTAACTATTTAATTTTAGTTTGTTATTGGATATAATTCTAAAGGTAATATGGAATATAAACATCACTGTGGAACATTTTACCTTGTTTTATTATTACCGCTATAATTCTATTTTTTCAACTTTGATTTTACTTATAACTCAACCACGAAGGCAATTATCGAAAAATGGGTTTTCCCATTGTTTTTCACGTAAACTATTACATTAAATTCATCTATCACATTTTCACTTTCCTTAAAAAAAAAAAAATTAATTCAATGTTGCTTATCCAAATTCCGGACAAAATTTCACACAATCCGTAATGTTGTAATTTTGTAAATCCCCACTTGTTTCTACCTCCTAATAATCTCAATTTTGAAATAAGAAGTCGTTTCCATTTTTTAATATCATCCTGCACGCATCTGGTCAAATATATAAAAAACATTATTCTATTCTTTTGAGTAAATTTTGATATACGGGGTTCATAGTGTACCCCCTTAACTAAACTGTAATCTAAATTAAATGACTTCAGCCCTTCATATTCAAAGGTCATCGATTTTTTTTTTTTTTTATAAAAGTTGACGATGATATTAAATAAAAAGTTAATTGACAAAAAATGCTTATTTTCTGTCATCCCTGAATGAAACTGACCATAATTAAAATCAAGTGAACTTAAGTTATAATTTGACATTCGATCTGTAAATGAAATAAAAGGGTTTTTCCCTATTCCTCATTCTTTATGGGAATGTGAATAAAACCAAACACAATTTAAAATGTATCTTAGCTTGTTTAGTAGTATAAATTATTTAAAAAATTTAAACACTGAGTAAAACTTTAAAGATATTTCCCTGACCAATTCAAATTAAATGGCAACAATGCTCTGAAAAAAGAAGCAATTGTGCCAAATTTCATTTATGTATGTCCATCCATTTTACGTATATCATGGATACAACCATAAATATGTAAATACATAAACACATCGTTTTGGTTTTTCAGTGTTAAATCTACGTTTTTGATTAGATGGTTCGCGATACCCCTGATATGCAAAATATGCCCTGTTTAGCATACTTTTCTTTATACTGTATAGCTTTACAGTATAACAATGCAATCGAGAAATAAAAAAAAATAAATATTATTCCTTTTTTATGATTATATATATTTCCCTTTGTTTTGGCTGATAATATTGACTTTATGAACATCAAGTAGTGTATTTGAATATGCAGAAAAGTCTATTTTATGATCATTCATTTTAAAATTTAAAAGTTTTATTTTTGAATCAATTTTAATTCAGAAAAATGTAGCTTTTCAATTTTAACTGAGCGGTATCAGAATTTATTTTTAGCACGATAAAAATAAAACATTTAATACATTTATTTCCTTTAATATATTGATTTATTAAAATATTGTGTTTTTAATTAATTTTTTATTCGTAATAGAGTTAAAAAATTCTCAATTGTAGAAATCATCGAAATTCATAAAAATACTGTTTCAGATTACATGTTTAATGGTACAATTAGATTTACATTACAGCTACGTCAGGCCTGGCAAGCCAGTAGTAGTAGCTACATTTGCTTATGCACACACACACACACACACACACACACACACACACACACACACACACACACACACACACACACACACACACACACACAGAGAGAGAGAGAGAGAGAGAGAGAGAGAGAGAGAGAGAGAGAGAGAGAGAGAGAGTGAGTGAGAGAGAGAGAGAGAGAGACCCAGCAGTAGATGGAAAAATGGTTGGAGAAAAAACATTTAAAAAAAATTAAGCAAATGAAATTTTAAGTTTAATAAAAAAATGTTATATTTAAAAAAAAAATCCAGCAATGTATTGCAACTTTCCCGACTACTCCGGTTAAGTTATCTACAAGTATATATATATAAAATAATTTTTCTGAGATCAATCTTCTCAAGACCCATATTACCTCTGTATTAATTACTGTATATATAATTCAACTTGATCCACCTAAGTACAGAATTAAACAAAGTAAAATGACTGTCCTCATTTTTTTGTCTACAATAGTACTTTCGTGGCATACCTCATCCTCAGTTTTAATTCTTTTTTATAAAATGTTTATTTAAAAAATTACATATTAAACTCCAAATGATAATTAAAATAATAAGATTTAAAAAATTAAATTAAGATAAAAAATTAAAAAGTTAAAGTTTTTTCAATTTATAATTTTTTAAAAAATATAAAAAAATGTTAAAAATTAATATTAAAAAACATTATTGAATTAAAGTTACGTATATAAAAATATGACGTCAATTATGATAAAATTAAATAAGATAAAAATGAAATATTCTACTTGTTTGACCAGCCAATACCAGAAGTACTGTATGAATAATTACAATTTATATTATCATTATCTTTACCCGAAAATGCGCTGCCATTTAATGCTGCCCTTATGAGTGTGTCATACTCATTTTCTGTTTGAAAGTTGATCAAGTTGAATTTCCTCCTGTATTTATATATATAATACGAGTATTTCTCCAAAATGTCTAGATATTTATTATTATTCTTTATATCTTTTACCTTAATTTCCAAAACTTCTAAATTAGTTTCAATATCAAAAATAGAATGTTTATTATTAATAAGGTGGTCAGCAACGTTATGGAAACCCAACTTTTTATTTTTGGTTCAGTGAACGCCAGGCGTGCGAATTGCTTGTGGGTGTGCTGAGCAAGGGGTACATCGTCAACAAGATGCTGAATAGCGAGCATCGGTTCTTCGTTATCTCACGGTATATCGCTGGGGTGATAAAATAGAAGGTCTGGGGAGCAAAGGAATAAGGGACAGCCCTCTGTGGAGTCGTCGTTCGTCTAGGCTTGCTCGGGTGGACGGCGGCGAGGAAACAGGGGGATTCTTGACCCCCGAGCTGAGAAGGTCGAGTTCCGGTGGGGATGCCCTCTACGGGCGCCCTCGTTACAGGAGTGATACGATAGAACCGGTCCCGGCTACTGTGATGAGACGACGGGAACGACATAGCCGGGCGTAGTACTGCTCCATTCCGGTGGTTAGAGGCGATGGCACCTCCCAGAGCAAGGCTTAAATGCGGGTCTGGCCCTCAGTGGTAGGGAAAAACCTTTTTATTTTTATAGTATCTAAAATGCTCAAGAAACCTGGCTTTAAAAGGTTTATTAATTTTAGATATAATGTGAAAAAAGAAAATGTGAAAATCATGTGAATATTTCAAATTTATTTTATTCAAATTTATTTTTAATTTTAATTAATCTTATTTAATTTTTAAAATCTTATATATTAAATTTTATATACGAGTATTATACATATTATATATTTTAATTTTCATTTAGAGTTTAACATGTAATTTGATAATAAACATTTTATGAAGAAGAATTACAATTGAGGATGTGGGTTGCCGCGAAAGTACTATTACAGACATTACAAAAAATAAGGTGAGTGTCATTTTACTTTGTTTAATTCTGTACTTAGGTGGATGAAGTTGAATTTTTTATATACATATAAAGAAGAAAGTTTGTGATCTACTTTCATTCCGATAGTGATAAAATTTTTCACACAGTTCCAAAAAGAAAAAAATTGTAATCTGCATTTTATTTTAAAGAAAACTACCCCTACCCCCTTTTCCGCTTCCTTAACCAAAGTTTTTGCTACCAGCTTTGTGTTTTTCCGCAAATATTTCAAAAACTCTCAGTGTTTTTGAAATATTTGTCTCAGCGATTGACATATTTAGAATAATAATTATTTAGAGGAATAATTGCCTCTGCGATAATCGCAGAGGCAATTAGGCTCTGAAAAGATAATAATCGCCTAAAATCAATTAATTAATTACTAATTTATTTTAATTTTAATGAAATATAATTAAATATATTTTAATATTTATTTATTTTATTATTAATTTTTTAATAATCGTCTCAGCGTTTGACATATATTGTAGGTGATTTTCTGAAAGCCCATAAAAGTTTCTACAAAATGCAATTTATCCGGCTCTGAGAGTCTACTTGGTTTCGAAGTTATTAACAATCAAATTGAAAATTGGTGTATAAGTGTAATGTTCTGTACCCCGTTATGGAGCGAGTCACCATTTATTTGCTATCTCCTTCTCACCGGTTTTCAACTTTATTATCGGTCTCACTTAGTGCTAAGCTATAAAAAAAACCCGCAAGCTGTATAGTTCAAGCAGCATCCAGAGCTGCTGAAACTGAAAACCAAACTGGGATCGAAGAGCTGAAGTTATTCTTGTCACACAGTATGCGTACGAAGCCGCGGGTAGCCGCTAGTTTATCATAAAACTGTATATAAATCTTTATGATAATAATTAATTTTTATTGAAAAATATCTTTCAAAATTATGAATTTTTGTTTCTCGTTTTTAGGTAAAAATTTTCATTTCTAATTTTATCATACGTACGTAGTTAAATAAATAAATGCAAAAAAACTGATTATTCTACACTTACGGAGGACTTAATTGAAAGTTGAGCGGTGTTACTATTGTTTTATGTTCTTCAAGATATTTACAATAAAAGTACAGAAAGTAAAATCATTATCATTATCATTATCTAAGATAATGACTTTACTAGATAATGATTTTCCTAGATTTGTCCATTTTTTCAAAATTATTTATTTTTTCCTCATCCATGTGCAATTAAAGTTTTCCAATAGTATCAGCTGTTATTTTTTTAATCTTTAAAAGATACCCAAATTTTCTATATAAACATCCAAATTTTCAAAAAGACGAAAACGTGTTTTTTTTTTTTAAATTGAGATGTTAATGCAATAAATAATATTAAACATTTTGGAGCAACCCTATCAGAGAAGGTGTATTAAGTTATTATACTGACTTTATTGCTTAACAAAATACATTTTTAGCATTAAAAATTTGAAATTGCGAAAAAAAATGTTTTTTTTCCTCATTTATAGAGCTGCCATACTCAAAAGGAAATATTTGGGAAATTCGGATAAAAGGGATTGAAAACTTTTGGCTATTTTTTTTTTCTAGAAATACGAAAGAGTAAGGTTTATCAAAAAATTAAGATTTTTACATTTTAAATGCAACGGGGTAACTTTCGAGATGGATCTAAATGTAAAATAAATTTAAAAAAAATAACTTAACTCAGATCATTAGAATGGGACGGGCAGAAAATTTGTATAATGGTTAAGTCCTACTTATGTAGAAAATATAGATGCAAAATACTCCTATTAACCTCTTTTCTGAAGCAAGATATATAAAAAAATGAAAATTATATAAAGTAATTTTTTTGAGATTGAGGGTAAATATTAAAAAAAAATTTTAGCAACTGTGATTTTGTTAAAAAGCTTCAGCTTTTGTAAGAAAGGATTTTTTTGCTGAAGTGTCCAGTAAAGATTTGAAATTTTATTTTTGCCAAAACGCTCCCACCCCTTTCTACAATCTTACAAAAATTGAATACATTCTTTCTCTCCGAAGGTAGTACCTGTCTACCAAGTTTGAAGAATATCGGTCAACGAGGTCCAATGTTATAAAACAAAATACAGGCCAATTAACATACTTAGTACAAATATCCGTCTGACAAAAACAGATTTTTTGGATTTGTAAGTATTAGAATAACAATCTTTTTCAAAGATTACTTACAATTTATTTAAATATATTTCTTAAATGTCTTTTTACGGCACAAAACCTTAAAATTTACTTTTTTTTAGATTTTTTTTTTGTTGATAGATCTATACAATTTCCTGTTACAGCTGCACCAGATATATCGCTATTGCCAAATAATTAATATGAGATTGCAGTTTAAAAAACACGACAAGTAGTTAAATTTTGTATTGATTGAGGAAAAAGAGATATTATTTAAAAAAAAAATTGAAAATAAACTTTCTATTTAGTCATACACAACGATATATAACTTTACGCACGTTCAAAGGATAAAAAAATAATTAAAAAATAAATAAATAAAAACGGACAATAATCGGAGTTTGAATACTAATTAAATTGTTGCTAATTGGGATTAAAATTTAAAATACAAAATATAATAAAACAAAATATAAGCTAGTCATGTAGTTTTATTATTTTTTTTAAAAAGATTTATTAAATCCAAAAATAATAAACAAAACATCCATAAACTGAAAATTAAAATAAAGTGATATTTTTTCCAGTCAAAAAAATAATGAAAAGTTATAACCTGTAGTATGTATGTGTGTTAAGAATTACACACATTCATACTACACAGAATTATCACTTATAAAACAAAATGAAATTTGGAATACTACGTAGTTATTCTTAAGAACAAGAAAGTTACTGTGATAGGTTTTCTAGGTTAAGTGAAGTGTTAAGTGGCTTCCCGTTTTCTTCTGTATTGATCTGAATGCATATCAGCATAACAAGTCAATTAAAATACAGGGGTTACTCAGCTCTACAATATAACTTACGGACATTAACTCTAACAAGTGCCGCTTATACCTATGATGTTTAATTTAAACGTAACTCAGCCAGATGTTAAACTGGAACAGAAGGTGTAAAGCAACGCGTTATTATATGTACAGTTTACTGGAAAATGCAGTCTCTATTAAAAAAACCCCTACGTTATAAATTTTCTAATGAAAAATTTCTGTTTTCTTGTCACTTATGGTTTAATTATTATTATTATTATTATATATATATATATATATATATATATAAAATGGAACATAAAGAAAGAAACACATTTCTAAAGCCTGAAGATTATAGATCGATGTTGAGAGATATACTCAACACAGGTACACTCATAATAAAAAAAAGGTAATTTTTATTCGACATAGCACTTTTGTTTTTCAAGAATCTTCATAAGTATATACGAAACTAAACTTCTTAGTTTCAATTTTTAATAATTCGGCTATAATTTTCGTCCATGCTAGTTACAAAGGCTCTCATAAAAATAGTTTCAAAATTACCAAAATAAATTCTTAGATTTTTTCTTTTAATGTATATTTTTATGTTTTATTTTAAAATTTTTATTTTGAAAAATACAAATAATATAATAGATTTTAAAAAATATATATTTGAATCATAGAAAAATTGAATTACTTGGTTCTCAGAGGTTAGAACAAACTGTCCTTTTCCTCTGAAAAGGAAATCCGTTAATGTTTAAAGAAATATTCAAAACTTGGATCGTAGCCAAGAAAAAAATAAAAAAGCAAAGAATTAACATCCAGGGGTCGGAAGAAACGACAAAATAATATGATGGAGTATTGGCATATGAGAAAAATAACAGAATAAGAATGAAACTGTAACGCGGTTCATGTAGGGAAAATCGAACAATAAAAAAATTAAAAAAACAAATAGAACTAAATAAACTGTTAATAAACAATTAATATTTTGTTATTTGTTTAAACTTCAAAATTTAGAAGTTTGTTGTAAATTATCAATACATATTAAATTTGGAACTGCAATGAATAAAATATTACAATAAATTAAAATACTTTTACATTTATAAAGTAAATTTATGTAATTTGATTCAAATTCAAAAGGAAAATATGAATTTTGAATAAAAATTATAAAAAAAACTGTATTTTGATAAAAGGTTTTAAAGGTACAGCTATTGAGCATGAGTTAAGTAAGGCTCTCGGAATACGAGAATATGTACGTTTTTATAGCTAAAACTATTTTTAAAGCTATCTCTACTGAGGAAAAAGAATTTCATCTAAAAATAATAAATACGTCATCAAAATAATCAGTTCATCAGGGGGTAAATATTACAAATTTTAAGAATTGTAAAAAGATTTTATATCTTTTAGTGCGTTTTTATAATTATTTATTTTACTTCATATTTATAAAATAAATTTTTATAATGTTGATTTAAAGTATGTTAAGCCAAAAAAAAAAAAAAATAGTAAGAATAAAAATTATAAGAAAACTCTATCTTAATAAAAATGTTAAATGAACTGTTATCAATCTTCAGTTAATGCGCTTTTGGAATACGAGAACATATACATTTAAGCATATTTTAAAACTAATTTTCTTGAAGAAATACTTCGAATAAAGTAAATTTTATTAGGATATACTATATATAATTTCGATAAACAATTCAATGCTAAATAGTAACAATTTAAAAATGTTAATATATATTTTCAAATCATTAATGACGATATTTTCTTTTAAACTTTATTTTTTTTTATAAAACTAAGTTGTTGAAAACCCACTTACAATGGAACAACAAAGTGTCAAAATATTTCAGATATAAAATAAATACATAATCATCAAAATCAGGGGATAAAATAAAGGTTGAACATAAATTAAGAAAAATTACAGGTAGACTAGATCTTCCTGATTTTCTGAAATCGGTTAAAAAAATTTAATATTGTTCATATATTAATACAATATAGTTTTTACTATTTGTCAAATTAAACATAATTTTTCTTCAATTTAATGTACCAATAATGTTTTTTTTTCTACCGTAACGAGACAGATTAAAAATTATTAGCATAAGAGTTTCAAAGAAACCAAGATATTACCCCATTATATTAGTATAATATTATTTATTTTTAAATACAAACTTCTTTTGAAAAGAAATAAGCATAAAAATAAATAGAATAAAATTCAAAAGAAAATAATTTTATAATATTATTAAGTAATTATAGCCGATTAACTTATAAAATAAAAATTATATTAATTAGAACTAATTAGTCAATTAAAAAAAAAAAAGGTACTCGACTAAATAAAAAGAGAAATAACTGCTTATGATGCGTTTTTTTCTTTCTTTATCAACTGATGTATACTATGAAAAAAAAAATTATTTTACAAAGGTTATTTTAATTGGTTAAAAATAAAAACAACAACGTAAAAACCTTTATAATGATTCTGATATTAAAATTAATAATGAATGACAATATAAAAGAAAAATTAAAAAAAAACGAAGAATTTATTATAGGCTATTATATAAATTATTTTTTAAGTAGAACAATTTATAATTATTATTATTACTATTATTATCTTCCTTTTTACGGTAAAATAAAAAGGGAATATCTCTTTTCAATTATGTATAATCCAATTAAGATACCAATGAGAGAATCATTTAATAGAATATTAAAATGACGTAGTAAGAGATTTAAAATACAGGGGAGGGACACGACGGTTAAATTTGATAGGAATAAAATCTAAGGTAAGAGGGAAATTTACGGTGGGAAAGTTGGTTATAATATTCTTAAATTTTAAATATAATGGTGATGAGGCTGAAGTGATGGAAGTAATACTGTACAAGTAGAATACTTTTAAATTAATTTTTAAATCTTTGTAGAAGAAAGAACTTTAGGGAAAAGATAGTGAAAAGAAAAGGAGATTTTAAATGGAAAAGGATGAAAAAGGAGAAGGAATGATGGGTGATAGAGAGAGAGAGAGAGAAATAGAGAATGAGATAAAAGATGACAAGAAGGAAGATCATAAGGAAAATTAATTAATTCTAAAAAAGTAGAAAGGTACTCTGTAACAGTTAGGCTACTACACCAAGTAGCAGGTGGAGGTGTAAAAATTAAAAACTGCTAAAGTGAAAAATAACAAGAATATTAGGAATTCAGATGATGAAAAAAAAAGATGAAAAACGTTTAAAAAAAATCCTAAAGGACTGCAATTAATGAAAACCTGAAATAAAGAGTTGCATACCATTTAACTTACTGTTATAATAATAATTTAAAAAAGTACTTCTTTTCACTTTAAACAAATGTATTATTTTTATAAGTAACCTATTACATATATTACTACGCCAGTATATAAAGTTGTGGTAAAAAAGGAAATTATTTAAACATAAAAATTTAAAAAAAAGTGACACTAAATAGATTGCTACAAATTATAATTAAATTTCGTGATAAAAAAGATTTTACATGATTTCTTATTAATATCAAATAACTTTTTTATAAAAGAAAGTTTTGGTTTTTTTATTTCCTTGTACGAAGTAAAGGAAGTATTGTGATCTCGAAAAATTTCGGTTTCAGATTTTAATGGAAATATCCATTCTGATTATCCCTGAATCCATTTTTACTAGTTTCGGCGTGAGGTCTGTACGTACGTATGTATGCATGTATGTATCTCCCATAACTCAAAAACAATTAGCCGTAGTATGTTTGACATTTTGGATTTTGAATTGTTTTAACATTTAGTTGTGACCTCCCCTTTTTGACTGCAATAGACTGAACCAAAAGTGTCCAAAAAAGCTCAAAATCCAAAAAAAATCTGGATTTTGGACTTTTCCTTAACTTCCATAATAAGCCCTCATTGAGAACTTTTCAACGATATACGTCAACAATGGTACTTATTTTCATTGGTTCCATAATTACAGCCAAATGAAATTTTAATTAATTAAATATTTGGATCTATAAGAGGAAGGCAGATCGGTTCGAATCAGCTTCATTTCCTTTTTTGATTTTTAAATTAAAAGAAAAAAATAAATAAATAATTTATATATATTGGTTTATTAATAATTATTAACCCGTGATTGTAAAAAAAATTACAGTAAATAATTATTCAATAATAACAATAAAAAAAAAAAAATCAGAACTTATTTCTGAAATAAAATTTTATGTACTTTTAAAAATGTGTATATATAATTTAATAGGCATTATTACATGTAATTTGTAATAGAGTTGGTGAAACATCTGATTGTTTAATATTAACTGAAAATCACAATTTAGAATAGTATTATTTTTGGTTTTTCTAGTTTAATTTCTGTTTAATTTTATCTACATTAAAGTTAACTACAGAGTGACTGAAATATAGACCCTCACAAGAACAACATACACTGGGACACACACGACCAATCTAATAAATTGCAAAAAGTTCTTATTTTTAGTTCATTACTCCTGTGATATTATCGGACATTATTCTCCCTAAGTTGGAGTTGATCACTTCATTTATTTGTTTTTTGTTGCCAATCATTTAATCGATCTTTGGTTTGATATAATTCTTGCGATCTTAATTTGTGTAAACATTATATTTCTTTATGTTATGTTTCTTTTTCCTGTATGATTGTTCTTTTTCATTACTGATTATAAATCAGGCGCTTTTTCATGTTCCTTGCGCATCTTTCTCACTAGAGCATGATCGTGTTTTTTAAAGTTTTATATTAAAAGATATATAAATGTTGATAACAAATATACTAAAGCGAGTTAAAAACAAAAAAATCTAATTCACCAAGGAGGATTAACACACCGATGAGAAAAGCAAGCATTGGAATGTGGTTTAATCTTTAACACAATTTTTCTTTTCTCTCTCTTTTCACATTAATTTATATAAAATAAACTGTACTTCAGAATTTAATGTAACGTTTCTTTTAATAAGTATTAAAACATTATTATCACGTTCTTCAAATAAGTAGACTAATAAAAAAACTATTACGTCAGAACTATGATAAAAATATTTTTAAACTAAGCCTTGCTGTATACGTGGCTGAGTTGTGGTTGTAAGTTAAATTTTCAGAAATTCTCCCGGGATACCATCCTCTTCTACCAGTACCACTTCAAAATTTCTTTCCAAGAGTAATTTAACATAACACCTGTATCCCTAAATGAAATAGTAATAGTAAAAGTGCAGTAACCTTTACTACGAGTAGAATTCTGTTCACATACTGCTCAGGTGCGGTGCCTCATTCAACCGACGGTAATACTTTTAAAACTTGCAATTTAGTTTTCAAGTGAAAACCTTCACACCAACTTAAAAGAAAAACCACTTTAGTTTCCCAAGAGTATTTTCTTTTTTTTCTGCACATCTGTCTTAATTGATTTAAATATTTCTCTCCACATATTACTATCGTGAGTTTTATAAGCATACATGCAACCAATGAAAAAGAAATTGCCAAACAAAGGAAATTTTTTTTCCATCAAATATATAAATTAAAATTGAAAATTTGTTTCACTGTATGATTCAATAAGAATAATTTAAATTGTACAAAAGTAAATTAAATTAAATATAATTATTATATACGAGTATATAAGATGTCCTTAAAAGATTAAGCCAAAGTCTAGGAAGTGATTCTACTTAACATACTGAAGAAAAAATATCTAATAAACATAGGTCCGAAAACGCATATTTTTCTGAACGCGATTTTGTGATTTTTAAGAAAAAAATTATTTTTCAAGAATGGTTGGAAATAACGAAATGAAATTTTGTAATGATTATCGTGGTTTCTGATTAAAATTGCTAAAATTAACAATCAGAAACCACGATAATAAAAAATAATATGGCCGCCATATCGGTTTAAAGCCTACGTTTTTCCATAACTCTACTGTTTGTCGTCGGATTTTTACGAATAAGGTGTCGTTTTGTTCACAAAAAAATTCTTCATAATTTTTTATAGTACAACACAATTTGATAAATCTAATAATTCCTAAGATATTTAAGATTGACAAATTGAAACAACCGTCATTTTGAAATTTGTCAACGAAGAGTAATGGTATTTTTTCCTACTAAAAAATGTTAGTTTAAAATAAAGTACAAAATTGTATTGCGTTATCTCCAACCGTTCTTGACAAATAATTTTTTTCTTGAAAAACACAAAATGGGCGTAGAGACAGAAAAATATGCGTTTTCAGATCTGTATTAACTGGATATTTTTTCTTCAGTATGTTAAGTAGAATCACTTTCTAGGGTTTGGCCTCACCTTAAAAGGAAACTCTGTGTAAGTGAATATCTAAATTGGGGCTACATCTTTTCGACTACACTTGTTTATCATTCCTTAAGCATAAATATTGCTCTGATATACTCAAAAGAGATACAATTCTCAATCCTACTTATTGAAATAAATTAAAATGAAATTAGGAAATTTAAGAAATATGAAATTAGCTTTTAATTGGCAAAATATATATATATATATATATATATAATAAAAAACCAATGTTTATAAAAAAAAAATTAAACATACAGTTATTAAACCGAAATGCCTATGTGTTGCGAAATGTTTGTCCTTAATGAGGATAGGAAAATAAAAAAAACCGGAAAAGTGAAAAAAGAAAATTCTAAAATAGATCTTGGGACTACTAATGGAGAAGAGCGAATAAAATAGGAAATAAGTAATAAATTTATTTGTTAAATACATTTATTTTTTTTCACTTCAGCCATTTGACTGGTTTGATGCAGCTCTCAAACTCTCCAGGATCCCTATATAGAGCCAGTCGTTTCATTTCGGTATACTCCCTACTTCCTGCATCCCTAACAATCTGTTTTACATATTACAAATCTCGCTTGCCTGCACAATTTTTCCCATCTACCTATCCCTCCAATATCAAAGCAACTATTGCAGGATGCCTTAATATGTAGCCTTAAGTCTGTCTCTTCTTTTAACTATATTTTTTCAGATGGTTCTTTTCTTCGCCGCAACACCTCGTCATTTTTCACTTTATCCATCCACCTGATTTTTAATATTCTCCTATAGCACCCCATTTCAAAAGTTTCTAATCTTTTCTTCTCAGGTACTCCGATCGTTCAGGTTTCACTTCCATATAAAGCTAAGCTCCAAACATATACTTTCAAAAATATTTTCCTGACGTTTAAATTAATTTTTGATGTAAACAAATTATATTTCTGATTGAAAGTTCGTTTCGCCTGTGCAATCCGGCATTTTATGTCGCTCCTGCTTCGTCCATCTTTAGTAATTCTACTTCCCAAATAACAGAATTCTTCTACCTCCATAATCTTTTTTTTCCTATTTTTATATTCAGCAGTCCATCTACATTATTTCTACTACATTTCATTACTTTCGTTTTGTTCTTGTTTATTTTCATGCGGTAGTTCTTGAGTAGGACTTCATTCATGCCATTCATTATTTCTTGGAAATGTTTTTTATTTTCAGTTAGAATTACTAAATCATCAGCAAATCGTAGCATCTTTATCTTCTCACTTGCACTGTTACTCCGGATCTAAATTGTTCTTTAACATCATTAACTGTTAGTTCTATGTAAAGATTAAAAAGTAACGGGGATCGGGAGCATCCTTGTTGGATTCCCCTTTTCATTATAGCTTCTCTTATGTTATTCGATTATTACTGTTGCAGTTTGGTTCCTGTAAATGTTAGCAATTCTTCTATGTATAGAGATAGAAATTTAGGGTTCAAGTCTATACTTGAACCCAACATGTTTTAAATTACTGAACATTTTATTCCAATCAACGTTAAATAAAATCTATCAGACACAATAACTAAATAAAAGTTACGTTTTATGGATGTCCGGATGTATGAAGAGAGATTAACTACGAAAATATTTGAACATTTCAACTGTAATCACAAAACACTCAACAAATGAATAAAAGAAATTAAAAAAGATATAGAAGAGATGGACATTAAAAAGGAAGATATTATGAAAAGGAAAACGTTTAGAGGAAAGATTAAGAAATTTAACATTTTCCATAAGGCAGAAAAGCAAAAGACCAAAAACAACTAGTCAGAAGAAAGAAAAAAAAATTTAGTGAGAGACTAAAGGAATAGAAAAGAAGAGAAGAAGAAATCGCAAAAGTTATTTCACCTGATCTGAAAGTAGTCAAAATTGGAAATAGAAGAACACCTTCAGTGGATGCAAATTTTGAATTTGAATGGTATATATAAATTAAAATTGTTATGTTCAAAAAAAATTTGTTACGTGTAAATTAATTTGCTGATTTAGATAATTTAATTTTTCATTAATCCCGATGGGAGATGGTTAAAACTAATTGTTTAGTGGTGAACTGAAGAACCAATTAAATGCATACTGTGTAGCTTTATAATATAACGTAAGCAAAATTTATTTTAATTTTATTAATAATTACTATAACGGTGTTTCAAATAATCCTTTAACACTTATTAAAACTTTTACTCCCCAATGAGAAACTGACTGAACGGTTTAGAATTTAGTAGGTTACATCCATTAGCCATTTAATTTTGGGGATGGGCGAGGGTTTTCCTTAGGGAAGCCCAAACGTATACACAGGTGTCTCTTTAGTATACAGAGTAAAAACAATTTGATGCAACAAATATTTAAGCAGTTAAAGGTAAAATATTAAATTAATAGTATGTTTTTCATATCCAGCATAAAGACTCTCGATGACGCCGAAGATTCGACGTCTCTCGAAGAATAGTGAGCGTAATTCTTGACCACTCCTTTAAATGGGTTTATTTATCTGGTTTTTAGTTTATCAGTTCGTATGTGATACATTTTTCACTGCTGAACTAGTTTTCCTTATTTTTTCTTACTGAGATTGTTCTAAACTTCTTTTTTTGAAAATACCCAGTAGTTAGTGCAAAGTTGTAAGAACCTGTAAATTTAATACGGCCTTAATGTTTATGTAATTTAAGGGGGAATGTCTATTAGATCTCTTCCAGGGCTCTGTTTTGTCAGGTGGCTGTACGAAAAGCCCAACTTGTAATTAAGGTACTTATACTCGTACACTAAATCCGGCCTTCTACTAATCTCTTATAATACGTACATGTAATGTAACAAAACGTGCCGTTTATCTAGACGAGATAGTATCACATCTGTTTACATTGTATTAGAGGGTGAGAGAGAGCGTGTAAGAAAGAGAGATAATCTTATAAAGAAAGGTACAGTCGATTTTATGACGTGTATATTACCCCAGTATCTATCATATTTGTCGTTATAAATTACAAAGAAAAAAATAATATTATAATAGAAATAAAATTATCTTTCACCAAAGATTGATTTATAGTTGTAGTATGGACAATTTATTTTTTATTTTGTTCAATTGATTACTGTTGAACAAAAAATAGAAGAAAAAACAGATTACATTCAATTATCATAATCCGCCGACTTCCGTGTAGAAGTGGTGTCGTTTCATCTGAACAAATCTTTTAGGATTCGAATCTCTCTCAGTCTTAACATTTTTTTCACACACAATAATGTTAATCCTAACCTACTAAAGGGTGTATGTAGGTGTATATGTCTGTGTGTGTGTAAGTCCCCATTAGCTTAGGACCGGAATGTACCGATCACTAGTGGAAAATCCCGATTCGTTAGTATCAATTTCTATAGTTAGATTTCTGATTTAACTTTCGTTATATCAATTTTCATCATACAGAAAAAAAAAATTTTTACACAAGAGGTAATCAATTTTAGACAACTAATAATCTCATTCCGTTGGAGACCGGAATGATATATATGCAACTCCCTCCGAAGAAGGGGGCGCATTGCTCCCTCCAAATAATTAGGGCCCCGGCAGGCGTATTCTTGTTAGCCTATAAGTTGGTGGTACCAAAAGGACTTCAGCGGATGGTCTGAAGGGGAATCACGCCGGAAGTACTAGGCTAAAAAGCTTAATCTCCCACGGTCAGACCCAGTAAATATATTTCACGCTGGTCCATACGGATAGGAACGCAAATTACCAGATCCTCCATAAATAAAAGTTAAAATTTATACAGCTACTAAATAACCCATGAAAACCGCCCGATAATAGAAACATACAGTAGCAAGGGACATTGTCCAGGCTCTGCGATCTGTAGGGAGAAATATTGAAACTCCCGCCATTCTTGCGTTCCGTTCCGTTCCCTTTGCAGCTAGTTTTAATTTATAAAATAAAATAAAAATAATACATGGTACATAAAATTATGTTATTTAAATGCCAATTTTAATATGCACAACTTTAGCTATACTTCTACAGTGTAATTTAATTTAATTCGATAATTTATATTACAGAGTGATTTTTTCACAGAATGTAACAGACTTTCAGAATATGTTCTACCGGTGAGAATAAAGAAGAAAGTTCAAATAAACAAAGGTTTGTAAACGTTTTGTTAGCGAGTGCTAGCTAGCAAAAAGTTTTCGAGCTGATTTCTGACCTTCGGTAAAATTAAGCAAGACTGTAATATTTGGGATTCAAATTAAGGGAGAAATTTAATGGTTTTATACGAAATCTGATCTAAAAAAGTGAAAAAAGATCCCGTAACTTTGAAATTCTTATATTTATATATTTAGTTTCTGTGGATGTTATTCATACTATTTTACACAGAATCAAATTAACCACAAGTTTTCTTTGAAACTTTTATGTGTGGTATTACCTTCTTTTTTTTTTGGTTTGATGATATTGCCACTGGGCTTGTTCGTGGAATATGGGAATGAAATTCTAGATAAAGACCGTAGAGCTGATGAAATGATGTATATATGAAATAAATATATATAATAAATGAAATATATAATTATATTTAAACTACAGGAAAGCAATTTTTAATGTTTGGATCGTAGTTTTATGTGGAAGTGAAGGCCGATCGGAGTACTTTTTTTTTGTTTTTTTTTTCCCCCTACTTCCCCGGACAGGGTATCCATTCAAGTATGCGCAGCCCGGGAAAGTGACCTTTAAACTCAAAGGAGACCTCCCCACCCGCCGGCTGTACGTCCGGCACAGCAGGTCAGCCTCCCCGGTTGGATCTTTTGTCTTAATGTGCCTGCCTCAAGCCCCCCCCGACAGAGAACCAGGCCCGGCAAAGCCGTCCCTAGCCCCCGCCGAGGGAACAGGGTCTCGGTCTTTTCATTACCCAGTTGTTATGATCCCCAAACGAAGAAATGATCTTCTCCTCATAGCTGCTGGCCTTAACAAAAATATTAAACTACTAAGTTACCACGGGGCCTCAATGGCCTCTTAAAAGGGCTACATCATCTTTAGCCTTTAGCACTATCTTGGCAAACTCCTCCATTTTGTTCCAATTGTCAGTGGATCGCAGCAGAAAAAGAAGCAGATTCTCCGGATTTAATTCTTGCAGCCCTGCAATAGTCCATCTATTACAGTGGAACAGAGTATGTTCGGCAGTATCCGAATCCTGGCAGAACATGCAAATAGGTGCTGGTCTTCTACCGAATCGATGTAAATAATATTCGAAGCTACCATGCCCAGAAAGTATTTGAGTAAGATAATAACCAACCTCCCCATGTCCTCTATCAAGCCACATACCCAAGTCGGGTATCAATCTCCTGGTCCAGGTAGCTTTAGTGGAAAGATTCCATCTGTCCTGCCATATGCGCCTGATGTTGGCTTGGGCTTCTTGTTTTGGAATGCCACGATACCTAAGAGATCGTTCTTTAACTAAGAGGTCGATAGGGGGAACCGATGATAATACACAAGCCGCATCGTAAGAGATGGTGCGGTATGCAGAAGTGATGTTTATAAGAGCTTGCCTATGCAGAGTTCTAATTCTTGCGACATTTCTTGCAACACAAAGTGCTTTTTCTCATATAGGTGCAGCATACAATAATACAGAGGTTAAAGTTGAGGCAATGACCCGCTGCCTAGATGCACGTGGAGCTTCATGTCCAGCCAACAATCTTGTTAAAGCCTTTGCGGTATTCTCGACCTCTTTACATTTCTGTGCGAGATGAAGACTAAACTTTAGAGCTGGTACGATCGGAGTACTTGTGAAGAAAAGATTAGACGCTTTCGAAATCTTAAGGCATCCTGTAATAGTCGCTTTTGTATTGGAAGCACAGGTGTAGAAAAATTGAAAAATTGTTCAGACAGACAAAATTTGAAATAAATAAAAAATTGTTACGAATTTTAAGCTTTATAAAAATAATTATTTATCAAATGTTTAAGCGTAAAACCGAATAATAATAAAAACGCATAAACTGCTCAACGGATCAATGTTTAAGCTCCTAGTACTAGTTGTTAATTTATTTATAATGTAAACTATTCTGAATTAACTGCAATGTACTTAAAAACAAATTGTAAATGAAAATTTAGTTTAAATTTCATTTGATAAAGAATGAGGAAATATAAAAATAAATTTAAAAAATTAAATAATTTCGTATCAGCAAAACTAATTAAGTATAGAGTTTTAATTTTTTCTTCTTTTTACATTTGTTTTTAAGAGAATAACAATTTTAAAAATATTTATTTGATTTATCACTGCAAAATAATTATATTAAAAGTTTCTTTTTTTATTTATAAAAGCTAACTGTTACTTTAAGTTTCATTACATTCATAGATCATACTATGTTTGCTTAGATAAAAAATGAATTTAGTTTATTCTGATATTCTGAATTTTTTTTCTGTGAATTTATTTGCTTTTAATAACTTATACTGTCTTTAACAAGAAGGAACAAGCCGACGTAATATGCAAGTATAAATAAATACAAATAAAACATAATCTAAATTCATTCAGTTATTATTTAAATTGTAAAATACCGGTTACTAAAATATCGTATATAATTACAATAATATAACCTATTAAATGAAAATAAAGTAATGCATATAAATTAGAAAGAAAAAGTAAAAAAATGACCGACTTTTCATTTTATTCTTCTTTCTTTTGCAAAATTATTAATTTATTCCTAATTAAAATATTACAAAAAAAATTTTGATGCAAAAAAAATTTGTTACACGTCTAAAACACACTACAGTAAAAAAATAAAATACAAATAACTATATTGCTAACTGTAAATAAAGAAATTAGTACTGCAAATAAACAAAAATCAACGTTCTAGCTTGCAGCATAACAAATCACGCTTTTAACTTGCTCCGATCAATTTTTTTCTATCTTAATTGAGAACAACTCAGGAACTATTAAACCAATCTTCATCGAATTTTCACATGCACAACTTCAGATACACTGTTACTGCATATTTAAATCTCATTGAAATTGATCATGTAATTTTGGAAATTTTCGAGCCACAAATTTTACACATACGCCTATATATATAATATAAGGAAACCGCAATTTAAACGACTGGTATTTTCATACACCTAATACCTCAAAAGGTAAAGAACATTTATTTTCACTCCTCTTCCCACCAAGCGATTGAACGTAATATCGTATTAATTTTTTCGAAAAGTCGATGAAAATCTAAGTGTACCATCCTTCAGTAATTGGACTGAAATATTGGTGAATTAAAAGTATTTTAAAAATTTGCAAACAGTTTAATTTAAAGTATAATGAAAAAGATTACAATTAATTTTTAATTTCCCGTCTAGTGCTACAGCAGAGCTATAGCTTTAGAAGGGAAAAAGTATTGTAATCCATCCAATTTGGGCATATGCGGTTTTCAACGGATCTTTATGTTTCGACACCTAAGAAACCCTAAAAACCGCACAGAAATTTTCCGGATGTTAATGTTCGTATTACGTGTGGGTTGTGTATTTTCCTCTAAATCATCACCTTATATCTCCAGAACTACTGGACCAATTTTAACTAAACTTGGTCAGATTACTTCTGTATAAGGGGCGTTAATGATGACATTAAATTTTCAACTTAAAAGGTCAAGGAGGGTGAGGCTCTAGATCAAGGTCACTCTCATTAACTTGAGTTTTGAACAAGGTCATATGATTTTAGACACATTTGTTAACAATTAAAAATAATATTTGGTAAAAAAAAATTTGCAAAATCGCACCCACCAGGCCCCCAAAAAAGTGCTCTAAATATACTAGTGGCTAAGTGGGTGCACTGCGTCAATATTATCCCGTCTCACCACAAGGAGCGCTAATGTAACACTGACGTACAGCTGCTGTAATCGACTGCTGATTTGTGACGTCACAGGTAGTGCCGCCACACCCGTGCAAATGAAATACGGTATGCGCGCGCGCTTTAGTTAGAATCACTGAATTAAATAAACAAAAAAATTATATTTAAATAAAATGATAAATATTTTTAATTAAGTTGTGTGTGCGGGTGTAAGCTGCGTGACGGAAAAGTCCTACAACTGTATTGTCACGGAGGTCCCGGGTTCGAATCCCAGTCAGTCATAGCATTTTCACACAGGCTATAAATAATTTATCTCATCCTCTGAAGCAATACCTAACGGTGGTCCCGGAGGTTAAAAAAAAATTGTTTTATCAGCTTTTTGAGTGAGTACTTTTCTTTCAAATGTTTAATATGCGAATCTTCCCTCTCGGTATATTGAGAGACAAATCCATCGCACCAAAGAGGTGCCCCGAATGATCAAATAAATGTATAAATACAAGTATTGCTATGATTAGATAACGTTTTAGTTTAAAATTTAAGTTATTCTTTTAATATTATTATTTAGTTATAGAAATATTATATAAATAATTTACATTAAGTTCATTGACTTAAAGAATATTTAACTTTAGGTTCAGTGGTTTAAAGAAAACAATTTTTCTACTAACGAAATAATATGTCCTTAACGTTAAAAAGTTACAGTTATTTATGACAAAACAATTAGGTATGAAGAAATAACCTAAGCTTCCATGATCGAACAAATGGCTTATTTTAGATTTCTGAAATGAAAAGGGAATTAATAAAAGAAATTATAAAATTACAGCTGATACCCCTCAACTTTTGTAAAGCTACTTTTAGTAACTTTTACAATGCTACTATAAAATTATATTAAAGAAAATTATAATGATTATTAATTATCGTGAAAGAAAAAAAAACGTTAATTTTTTCAAAAATAGTTACTTTTTCAATCAATCACAATATAATTACTGAAATGTTATTTAAAATTCTTATATTTGACATTTTTAAGGGAAGAGTATTTTAAAAAAACTCTCACAAATACTACTTAAATTAAAAAGACAATAAACAAAAAAAAAAAAAAAATAATAATGAAAAAAAATACTCTTCAGACATTTTAATCGAGATACGACGATCTCTATGTTCTCTCCAATGATGAATATTTTTAGAAATTTAATGACATAAATATCTCATAAAGAAAAGAAATAATTTTACTAAATTTCTTGTTTTTATGTAGACGTACTTCAATGATTAAAATTCGTTACCAATTCTTTTAAAATATTTAGCAAAAAAAAAAATTAGAATTTCCTTAGGTACTTACGTATTAACGCCACCGCAGATACAGCTTTCTTTAAAAACAAATTAGTCAATTGGATTTCGGTGGAAAATGAACAGTCTCTTTATTAATTTTAATAAATGGTTATTTATATTTATTTATCTTATAGATATATTTTAACCAAACTTAACCTACGCTCGCTTCGCTCGGTAACCTTGACTAATTAATTAACACCGTAAATTTTTGAGTATTTATTTAACAAATTCAGTAATTATTGCAATTATTTATTATTTAAATAATCAAAACATTCCTGTTAATTAGCCAAGGTTAGGGAGCGAAGTGAGCGTAGGTTAAGCTTGGTTAAATTATATTTATAAAACAAATAAATATTTATTAAAATTAATAAAGAGACTTGAATCTATGTTAAACTCTACATATCGGCCCATTTTCCACCGAAATCCGATTGACTACTTTGTTTTTAAATAAACCTGTAGCTGCGGTGGCGTTAATATGTAAGTACCTATCCTTAAAACATAATTAATGCCATTCATTTATTAACTGCAATTCAATAACAACAAAATCCAGAAAATTTAAATTTAAAAAAATTTTTTGGAGATATGAAATTTAAAAAAAAAAATCACAAAATAGTTATAACGAAAGTTTTATAAATTTGTCAAAAGATTTTAACAAAATTATCCTTTTTCTACATTTTTATCAAAATATACGAAATCCCCTATCAATAGAGGATTTCTTATCCTACACTTTTAGATTAAAAAAAAAGTGGCATGAATGCCTCATAGATAATATAGAAATCTTCTACCTAATTTGAGTCTTTAACACTGAACCATCCAGAAAATGTTATACGCACGCGCGCGCCTCATCCTCCCACCCAACACTCACACACTTAGGAAGGTGAACATTAAGGAAAGAAGGATTATATCTAATGAAATTTTAAGTAATCATTACATTAAAGAAAAAATCCGCACTATAGAAAGTCGGTTAAGTAAAATAAAGTTAAGTACGTTAAATTTAAAATAAACTGCCGGATTATAATTCAAAATTAAACTGGAATATTAAGAACTAGTTCACAGCTTCGATTTGGGGTGTTCCTTCGACTTAAATTTCTTTTAGAAAAATAAATTTTAACATTAATATTTACATTTATTAACTTTCCGTTAAAAATCCAACATATTATATCAAAAAATAATTATATTTTAATTTTTTTAAAAATGGTCTTTAGTTTTTAAATAATAATTAAATATATATGATGAATCAGAGGGTACAAAGAGTAGATTTTTGATTTTGAAAATAATTCCAATACATAAGCTATACATAGTTTTTACTATAAACAACAATAAAGAATGAGGATTAACAGATTTCCTAAAACTTAAAAGTTAAAATAAACGATACAATATCATCTTCAATTAGTCACTAACAAAATAAATATAGTTATACAGTTTACATCAGTAAAAACTTCGAGTATTTAAATTCCAGTTTTATATTAACCACTTTCATTTCTACGATTAGTGTAAATATGGGTGTTTCCGATTTGTCATACGTATCGTTTGGTATGATAAGTTAAGAAAATACGGCATTCTGATTAAATGAAAATCGTTGTATTAAGATTACTAAACGAGTCAGCTTTGATTCTTTAGAAGATTTGCACGCGTTAAGACTTCTGATACTTAAGCAAATTGAAATGTTTGTTGTAATCGGTTACTGTTAATCATTTACGTTTTTTTGTTCAAATTAGAAATGTTTATCGTAATTGGATTATACGACACTCTATTAACTCACACTGTTATAAATTAACAATATTTCAATATATTTTAGATCAAATATGCATTATGAATTACAAGCCACACGAGTACACACGCACATACAAATAAATAAACATTTGTCAAACCGCTGACAAACGTTTTTGTCAGCGGTTATGTTTTTGGTGCTGGATATTGACGTTACCTGATCCAGTAAACCATACTTATCTTAATTAGTATTTTAGAAAAAGTACCAATCGTTTTTCTTTGTTGTATTCAGCAATAAATGGGACAATAAAATTTATACATAATTATATATAATTTTTTATTAATTAAATTGAATGTATAAAATGCTAGAATTTATTTTTTTGTATTTATATATATATGTACAAAACCATATACTATATATAATCTAGAGGCTGCTAGTGCCTGATAAATGTTGTATAGAGAAATCTACATGCAGAAACTTCGTTTCAGTTTGTAGAGCTTGTAGAGCGTTTCAGGTTGTTCCTCTACGAACAAACTTCTTACAGTTTTAAAAAATGGACAATAATACATCTCTTAAAAGAAATTACAGCCTTTGGAGTTGTAGTTCAACAACCATTTACTGTAAATTATTCTGGAGTGACGATTTACCAAACGAAGAAGTGTAAAAGAGACTAAGAAAGGATGTAGTAGTTAGGAAAATAATTCAAAGAAGAAAATTTGAAAATATGAGTCAAATAATAAGCTGTTCTTCAATGTTTATTCCTGGATGAAGGAATGAAAAAAAATAAATATAGTAAAAATGAAAGTAATGGAAGTAAACAACAAAGAGGCTTTAGTGGTAGCGGCAAGTGAAGGAAGAATAGAAAAAGTATTAAATTACGGATATATGTTGACAGAGGAATGGAAGTACGCAATTGTAATATAAAGAAGGATAGCAATATTAAGGAAGCCTTCATAAAGGTAAGGAAGCCTCCCTCTTCAAAAGACGAGGAAATTACAATATAGTAAAATCTGGACATAAAAGTTAAGGAAGGGACTATCCAAATGCTACGTATGTAGTGTCTTCACTATGTCTGGACGATGGAGAACGAAGGATTGGACTGAGGCTTTTGAGATGTGAATACGGAGAAGGATGGGAAAAGTAAGATGGACGAATAAAGTGAGGAACGAAGAAGTAATGAAGAGGATTACATAAGAAAGAGAACTTATACGCAAAGTACAAAACGGAAAAGTTAACTGGTTATGACGTGTAGTCATTAAAAGTAGAATCCTGCCAAATGCATTGTAGGAGTGAGTAAAAAAAAAAAGGAAGGGAAGAATAAGAATGAAATTAATTAATAAAGTGAAAATTTATAAACTACTAGGAAACAAAAGAAAAGGCTTGGAACAAAAATAGATGGAGAATCCAGTGGCATTCCACTGTATTCTCCATCTATTTTTATCTGTTTTATCTGGTGATGATGGTAAAATATTGGGCCATTGTGTGAGATTTAGACTTCATTATTATTTTTATTATTTGGAGTTAATATTTCAGGAAGTAAATGGATGATAGACGTTAAACTAGAAATATTTAGTAATTTTTGATTGAAATATCTAAAGACCTTATGTATTGAAACCAATTACAGATCTATTTTTGAGTTGAGATCAGTAAAATTAAAATTTCCATTCGGATCCAGAATGGGATAGTGGATTTAAACACAAAAAAGCTAAAATCATAATTTTTATTCTTCTTTGAAGATTTTTTTAAAAATAAAAGTTGTGAAATGATTATTACAATGATTATTAATATTATTGTATAAAACAAAAAGCCAAAACACATTAACCAGCAGTAGTTTACAATACAGTACGGAACCAAACCGTAGAGTGTAAAAAAAAAAATAACCGAAATACAAATTTAAAAGTAAAGAAAAATAAGAATATTATAATGAAAAAGAAATAGTAAGGGTGGGTTCGGGTCAACGTTCATATAATACGAACGCACATTTACCCGAAAAAAAATGTACACTAAAAGAAAAAAATTCAGAAATGAATGAATTCAGAAATGTGAAGAGAAATGGCAAATAATTAGCGGTATTGAATAATACACAAGTTAAGATTGTAATATAACATGCATCCTTATTGTACTTCAAAAGGAATGTTTGTGATAATATGGTTGACAACGTTAAAGGTTTGTGCTGGTGAGTATTAAAAACGAAGTGTGGGCGGTTTTATATATAAAAGGGGTAGAGTTAGTATTGTATAATAGTTAGGTATAGAAGGGTGCGGCAGATACGTGAAAGGAAAGAGATGGTTTAGAACTCTACACCGAGTCAACTTGGTGATGAAATGAGCGAAGGAAGGGAGGGTAAGAAACAGTCAGGGGAGGGTAGAGCGAGAAATCGAGTGAAATAGTAAGAGAGAGTTTACTTCAGGAGGCATTTAATTACATGAGGTTTGAAGTTTCCTCGTTAGTAGCGGTAAGCGAGTAGTGGGTTGCTGTGTTGTAAGGTTGACGAATGGGGGTGTAGTATAGGACAATACGGTTCAGTTACGTAACATAAGCAAAACTATATAAAACACTGAAAGAAGAATAACTGACGACACAATGAATAAAAACAATTAGGTTCAATATTGCTTGATATTATATAACATATATTATAAAGTATAAACTTAATCAGTTAACACTGTTCTAAAACTGTTTTGCTATTATTATTACTACATATTTTTAATTTCAAAGAGTACCTCTCATTACCATCTTGTTGTAACTTCTTTTTTTGCACTACTCTCAGTACAGTAACATTTAATTGGTATATTTAAAAAATGAAATATCAGTTATAAACGTTCATTTTAAGAAAATTAAACAAAGTACTTCCTTTAATTATTCACGTAATATTATAATTAACCACAGTTAAATTAATATACGTAATAAAGAAGTCATTGTATGGTATAATACAATAAAAGATATAGATAGAAGTGTAATATACAACACATAATATATTGAATATTTTCCTTTATTTAAAGTTTACCTAATTATTTGTTAAGAATATTACACCTATACGTTTTTTAATTAATCTACCTATTTTAATTAGAACACGATGAAACCTTCTTATAAATATGTTATCATAAGATACACGGATTTCTTGAAAAAAAAAAGAAGTTCGTAATCTTTTTAAGGGATATGACTTAAGATAACCTGTTGTTGGCATTTTTTGTAGTTTTCAACCACCATTTTCCGAACCAACTTTCCAAAATTAATGGTCCGTAACAAACGGTACAGTCACTGATCTCTGTATAACTAGATAGGAGACCACACGTATTGGAATTGGTAAAATTTGAAGCACAAACTAGCGCTGTAATAAAATACAACTAAACAAAATGAAACTGCGCATGTGCAGAGGTAAGTGTAAGAGTAGGGATAAAACCAAGTTTTATATGCAGTAGAAGCGTTCTAATTTTGTATTTTGAGCACTGATCTCTATATAAATTTTCTACAACTATCCATAAATTTCTGCTTGTGTTGCAAAAAATGACCGTTCATTTGGTTATCTGACTTTTTCTAAAATAAATATCCCTACCATCACGATTATAGTCGCGCAAACATGCAACGGTTTAATTTCGTTCCAAGCCGCTCATTCTGCGACGCTGGAGTATGCTTCAATATTGAGCACTTAATTCTATTTTACGCAATAAGGAACCCTTAGCCAGTTATATAGAGATGTGTACGTACAGTTCAAAAATAACTAAGTGAATGTAACGTGTGCTGAGAGTAAAAATTAAATTATTTTCCAATGACATTTTCAGTTTTAACTGCCTTAATAGTGTGTCTTAGTGTTATAATTTCATTTCGCTATTATATGATGTCCGTAAATAAAGTACTGAGACTAATTCACAATTTTTTGATTTACAATCCAATTATACATGGATTCTATCACCTTCGAAATAGTTCCCTTGGGAAGCTACAAAACACTTAAACCCGTTTTCCCACTCTTCATAGCAGTGTTGAAACTCAGAAACAGGAATATCCTTCAGATGGTCGGTTACATTTTTTTTAATGTTATGTACTTTTCCAAAATGGTGTCCTTTGAGGTTTTTTTAAAGTCGTGAACAGGAAAAAGTCACAGGAACTCAATTCAGGTGAATAAAGTGATTGAGGAACTACAGGAATGTTTTTTTTGGCAAAAACTCATTAATTCAGAATGCAGTGTGACAAAGTATATTGTCATGATGCAGCATCCGTTTGTCTTTGATGGTTGGTCTCACGCGGGCAACTCTCTCGCAGTCTTTCAAGAATTTCTCGGTAAACATACTGATTTAAAGTCTGTCCTGTAGGCAAACATTTCTTATGGACAATGCCATTACTATCAAAGAAACAAATTAGCACGGTTTTAATTTTTTGTTTGCTCATTTTTGATTTTTTGAGACCTGGTGAGTTTGAAGCGTGTCACTCCTTGCTCGACATTTTGTTCCTGGGTCGTACTCAAATGTCCAAGATTTATTAACAGTAGTAACATTTTTTAAAAACTCAGGATCTGTTTCAATTCGCACTAGAAGATCGCGGCACAGTTGTTTTTCCGTTCAACAGTGAAATTTTTTGGGACCGATTTTGCACAGAATATTTTCATTTCTAATTCGTTTGTCAAAATTTGATGGACTGCGGTACGGTTCAAATTCAATTGTTCTGCAATCATTCTGATAGTTAATCGCCGGTCGTACCGTATCAAGTATCTTATTCGCTCAACATTGTCGTCACTTTTTGATGTTAACGGTTTACCAGAGCGTGGATCGTCCGTAACTTGATTCCCGGCCACCTGAAAATGCTTTAAACCACCTAAAATATTGAGTTCGTGACAGAGTGTAATCTCCATACGAACTTTTCAATTTTAAAAAAGTTTCAGTAGCATTTTCACAGAGTTTAACACAAAACTTGATTGCACGACGTTGCTCATAATTAGTATCACTCATTTTTGCAACGCACAACAAAAAAAAAGGTTTCACGAAAAGTTTGTTTACTTCTCACGTGGCAACAATAAACTAAAAATATTAATACCTAATATAAATCAGCTGTTGACATAACCATACGTTTACTAGTAACTTTACAGTGTTGCCACGACTGGGAAAAAACTAGTCTCACTACTTTATTTACAAACCTGGTATATAAAGAATTCAAATGAAGAAAAATTTGTCTTTTTCATTTGTATATTTCCCAATAACTGCACAAACTAGTAAACCAATGTTTAAGAAATTTTAACTGTAACTTTCTTATGAACCTGTAATGTTTATCACAATTAAAACTTCACGAATTGTTGATTGAATTAATGCGGCGACATTCTATTCCAAATGTAATCTTCCTTTTTCTAAATCATATATTACAGGATGTCGCCGCATTAATTCAGTCAACGGTTCATAATTTATATTTAATAATAGTACTTGGAATTAAGTAAATAAACAAAATAAATTATAAATGTAAACTCTTAAAAAATATATTTAAAAAGTAAAATTATTTATTGATAGCTTGCATCTTCCGTCGTAGCTTCATCTACGTTATAATGGTACAAAACTCTAAAAATTGGAAATAGTTTTTTAGTAATTATATGTGAGGTGTTTTACAACTTAACGGATAAAATATATAAATTCGTTTGAATATATAAGTACATTCCCTTTAATTTAAATATCAAATCAATATTTTTTATGAACGATGAAAATAATCAAATTGAATTTTTATAGACAATAACATTAAGTTTAGTAAACTGCATAGTTACTGTCTGATCCGCCGGGTTGGTCTACTGGTTAAACTTGTTATCGTAAAATCAGCTGATTTTCGACGCTGAAGGTCGATGTTCTAAGGTTCGAGTACTTATAAAGACAGTTGCTTTTAAATTGATTTAAATGCTAAACTGTGGATACCGGTGTTCTTTGGTGGTTAGGTTTCAATTAACTACACGTCTCAGGAGTGATTGCCCGAGTCTGTTCAAGACTATCTATCTATCAAATGATATTGGAAAAAGAATTTATCTGAAAAGATTTCATTGTTTTGGTTGGTTCACAGATTAATTAACTAGAATATAACACAGCATTCCTGAGATTATTTATCTCTTTATGTAATTAAACTTTAATTTATATATTTAATAATACAGGAATAACGTATCACTGAATTCTTATTAATTTTGAACAAGGAAAATTGAACAAGATATCTCAATTATTTAGGAAATGTTATAATTATTAAACGGGAAATAATTATAATGCGTTATATATGTATAATATAATTTTAACAAAATTAAATTAATTAATAACTAATTATTAAATGAAGAAAATATTTTGATGGAAGAATCTCGAGTTTTGATTCTTAGTGTGGCAGGGAGAGACGGAGCGGATGAAACCACGATATAATTTACTATTTTAATAAAGTCTACAAGATAATGGAACCATTTAATAATAATATATATCGTTACAGTAGAAGAAACCTCTTATTTAAATTTCAAATTACATTATATTGTATACTCCATATTAAATCGCTTCAAAGTTATGCATGTAATTAATTATTTCAAAATATTTAATAAATTGTTTAATTAATATTAGTATAAAATTAACATGAATATATATATATGAAGTAATGTTTTAATTACCATAACATCATTATACACCGCTTTTACTCATCTCTTAGTTATCAAAATCAATAAATTTTTGCAATTTTATGAAAGTTTTTTTTTATTTAAACATTTGTACTCTGAATCATTTATTATAACATATTATTATGCAGAACTGTGTACTTTGTAATTCCCTTTAGGATGTCAGTGTTAAGTTTGGAAATGTGATGAAATATTCTTCATACACTCCTTTTATGACGACATAAATTTTATTCTTGAATTAACAAAAGCTATTTCATAGATGATAAAAAAATCTCAGAAAAAAACAACCAAGGAAAACATAAAAACTTTTATAAAAATTAGAGTTTTTCCAACTTTATTATGAATAACTTTTAAGGAATTCATTTGTAATTAATAACTTATTTAAGGGGAGGCAGAAATCATAATTTACTCTACATTTGTAGAGATAGAGATCTTCTTTTGGGGGGATTTGAAGCTTGCACATGGGAGGGAATATGAAATGGAAATTTTGTAGCGTATGAAAAATGGCATACCTAACCAGGATTCGAACCGGGATCTCCATATGAAAGGTCGAGATGCTATCACTCCACCGCGGTGTTCAACACCCGATTATTATTTTGATACTCTTTCGGAATTTTCCTCCTAAAACGTTTCTATTTTTTTAACGATATATGACGAATCGTACGTATATCAGCATAACCTAACCAAACATAACCTACGCTCGCTTCGCGTGTTAACCTTATCTAATTAACTTTAACGTTAAATATACAAATTATATAATCAATGATACAATCTTTAATGAAGACTAATAAGAGTTTGTTGGATTCTTATTTACGTGAATTTCTATGGCATCACCAACATAAGAATGAAGAAGGCTTGTTCAATTTGATACGTCAACATAGTTTCATCCTGTAGTATAATTATCGTTTAGTAAAATAAGTATAGATATTGTATACACATAAGCATAAAACAAGTGTAGACATTGTGCTTGTAAAAGTAATTGTAATAAATGTTATAATTAAAAATATATTATATGAATTTTTATTTATTCTCTCGATTCTCTAAAATAATTTTATATAATCATTAAAATATATGTATAATTAATGAATTACGATATTGCACAATATTATAAGTATATACTATTAAAAAAAAAAAAAATGAAAACATTTTGGAGAGGAAATTCCGAAAGAGTGCCTTATTTTAAATAAAAGATCCATTTTTTTTTTACAAATTTTTAAATGTGAACCATTTTGATTAGTTAAAAAAATAGCTATTTGCGGCAAATTTATCTATTTGCGGCAAATAGATGAAGAAAGAAGCTTTTGGAAAAATATAGTTAAAAGAAGAGACAGACTTATAGGCCACATACTAAGGCATCCTAGAATAGTCGCTTTAATATTGGAAGGAAGGTAGAAGGAAACAATTTGTGTAGGCAGGCCACGTTTGGAATATGTAAAACAAATTGTTAGGGATGTAGGATGTAGGAGGTATACCGAAATGAAACGAGTAGCACTAGACAGGGAATCTTGGAGAGCTGCATCAAACCAGTCAAATGACTGAAGACAAAAAAAGAAAAAAAATATATATATAATTTTGGTAATTTAAAATAACTGTGCAAAACGTTTAATGTTACAAAATAAGTTTTTTTTTTTAAATTCAACATTTAAAATAATAAAACCGTAGACTGTATAACCCACAAGATTTCCAACTGATATCTTAGTATTAGGTGAAAAAAGACACGTCTACATGAAAAACCTATTTTTTGAAAAAATCGCGTTTAAAAAAATAAAAAGCTGGCACAGTTGTTGGACTTTCCTCCTGGATCGCGGGTTTAGCCGCGTTAAAGTCCTACAGCTGTGGGTTGTTTCTGATGCACACACAACTTAATTTAAAATATTTATCATTTTATTTAAACATAATATTTTTTCGTTTATTTAATTCAATGATTCTAACTAAATCGCATCGCGCGCGCATACCGTATTTAATTCGCGGGGGGTGTGGCGGTACTAGCGGCGACGGCGAACCAACTAAATTAATGTAATTTCAAAACTTATCTAGAACAAATTTTCTTGTACGGTCGATTGGTGTAGCAACAAAGCTTAACGCATCAGGTACCGATCCAATTGGAAGATCGACTTCGAAACCCGGCCAGATCGAATTACTTTTTAACACTTTAAATAGCATTCATTTATTTAATTCTACCGCTCACCTGTGATGTCCCAACATAGTAAACGATTAAAACAGAATTTTTTGAGGTGAGGGTGCAATTTTGCAAATTTTTTTTGCAGATATTGTTATTTTTTAATTGTTAATAAATGTGGTAAGAAAAATATGACCTTAATTGTAAAATATGACAAGAGCTATAACGCTTTTTAGAGGATATATAGTCTGGGACTTTAAGACAGTCCTTCTTAAACTGTTTTCTCCTCATTTTAGTTTTCCTGTATTTCTCTTAAAAAAATTCTCTTTTAATGGATACTTTTCCTATATCTTATGTAACCGTAGAAACGTTTCTACTAACTTTTTTATTAATCGTAGAAAGACGATTCATACATCATTGTAAAGTACAAATTTTGACCTATTTTATTGAGCAAAGATTAAAAATTAATCTATTTTTTCCAATTATTTCGGTTTTCAACTACCCTTTATCTAGTTAGCACCTACGGTCCTATGCACCTACGGTAAAATTATATCATTACGTATTTCCTTTTAAATACACAATTTTACTGATGTCGTGCAATTCACTTTTAAAACAATTAGATAAAAACAGTATGGTATTTTATTTAAATTAATATTAATTGTGTAAAATTATATATAATATTAATTACCTAATACAATAAACATGCAAATTATTTTAATTTAAATAAATTTTCCCTTATATTTTATAGCGGGATCATTTTATCGTGCATATCATGATACTTTACACTATAATTCCATTATGGAATATAATACTCGCATTTCATTTGATTAATGGAATGTGTTTTGCACAAGTGTTGGAAATTTCCACCATATTCCAGAAAGCAAAATGCCTACAGGCATTTTGCCTGAGGTGCGAATGGTTTGGGATCTGCATCAGGAAAATGGAGAACATTTTCATTCTTGCTGCAAGACATTACCAATTGTGCGTAGTTACATTCCACATATCAAAGAAGTCTGAGTATTTCTGTATTATAATAAATAGTGGAATTATAGTGTATAGTCACGATTTACACAATAAAATCATCTCACTTTAACATATATATAATAAAAATATCCACTTTGAAACAGGTGCGAAATTTATTTCTACTTATCCAGTACAACTTTCCTAGAATTTAGAAACTTACGTTAAAAATGTTATGATAAATTTTTTTTAACTGTTTAATCTCAATGGTTTGTTCTTAAAATTTGTGTTTTCAAATTACTCCCCCTTACAATTAAAGATGCATTCTGAGAATGCCGGTTAATGTAGTAGCCGCGCATCACGAAAATAATACAAGATGGTCAAAAAATTTCCGAATATATTTGAGATGGGAGTGCGAGATGTAACGCCATGTTAATGTTTCTAATGTTTTCAATTTAATTGCAAATATTATAATAATGTTTTCAAAAGGAAACCTGGTTCAATTGTTAACATCTATGTACAATGAGTCCGATTGCTTTTCATCAAGAAATTTCTTCTTCCTTTATCAAGAAATTGAACAGAGGATTATTGATAAAATGCAATGATCTTCAATATTTTATTTACATTATTATTTAGCTTATTAACCTATAAAAAATATGAAAATGATCATTTCTGGAACTCGTTGCAAAAATGATCAATAACAACATATGCCAGACTCAATAAAAAAATTGACATTTTCTTTAGTCAGGTTCTTCCTCATTGTGGACTATTTTAAATTTATGTGGGGTTAATTTTAATAATTTGATAAGTAGCAATGTGAAAAAACCCTTTCTTTATGAAAACGGTTTCTGTATGGCAACATTATTAGGTCTGTATAACGGTAGAACATTTTTTTAAAGACCCATTTACAATCATAAATGTTACTATTTAATCATAAATTATATAATTTCTACATCAAGATGGATCTTATAATCGATCCTTCTTAACAATACTTAATTCTCAATCTATCGTGTAAATTATTGTGGTTTAATATTTTCTTCAAAAACGATTAATTTTCTTTAAATATGACAAAATTGTCAAAGTCATCATTTGATACTTATTTTAAATTAATAGCTGCAGGAAAAGATTCTTCTCGATTTACTTCCATAAACATACATTTGGGGAAATATTTAAACCTAAAAAACTTTAAAAATCACTAAATTTAATTCAATATTAGTATACTCTGAAAAAAATTCCAATTATTTAAAAAAAATAAATTATTTCTTTACAAAATTAATAAAATTTAACAAGAAAGTTGTAATACTTTCCTGGCCTTGATTATTTATTCTTACACAAGATAAAATGATTCATGAAGAAAGTTACGATTTTTTTTTTAGGGGTGCGAGTAAATGAATTATAATGAAATTTTACTGTAATATTACTATTAAATTTTATTATTTAAACATTTAATAATATTACAATTTTAAATAAACCAAAAATGTTTTTTTAGAAATTCTAAAAATCGGTATTTTGAAAGTTTAATCGGTTCCACATCCTCTCAGTACTGCCCCCAAAGAAATTTTTAATTGTTTTTACTATTACTATTCCTAGAAAAACATTTTAAAAAATTCTGTTAAAAAATATAAAATAAATAAAAAGATAGCTTTCTTTAGATTTTTGCGGAAGGGGGAATTTTGGGCAAAATTTAATATTTTTTTTATTTAATAGGTAACATGGTCTATTTAAGAGAAAATATAAAATAACTGAATATTAAGTTTAAGAAAATGTACTGGTTGGTGAGCAAGAGGTCACAAATTTCACTAAGCAACAAAAAATGATTTAACACAAAGATACGGAACGTATCTTTGATACGGAATCTATGGGATCCCGATTTAGAGTACAGCAAGCAGTAGAAACGTCGAGATTACTAGGCGATTTCAAAAAAATTACTGAGGAGCATCACAGAGTCACCTTGGTTCGTAAGAAAAAGTGTAATCCACGAATATCTGGATTTACCGTATGTACAAGTAAAAATACAGCGATTCGGTATAAAATATAAATTATCTACCAATGGCACTCTTATGTGACCTAACTTTATTTGTGTACTTACATTAAAATGTTCTCTATAGTAATATTAGTAATTAAATTTTTGAGAAGCTGATGGAAATTTCTCTACATATGATTGTTATGTCATCATATTTACTTATGGTAAATACACAATATTAAAACGATATCTTTCACAACAGTTTCTTGGTTATTACACCTAATAGTAATTTTTTAATTTATTTTGATGTGTCAGATTGTAAATAAATAATAAACATAATTTATTTTAAAAAAAGTTGAGTTTATTTAATAAAAATGGATTTATAAAATCTAAATTATCCAGTAAAGGATAGAAATTTAAAATAAAATGCGGTGTAAAATCTTGTTTAACTTCCATCAGATTAGTTTGAAAAACAATTTCCTCCGTGCAAATTGAATTTTATTCTATCATCGACAGCCTACCAAAGTAGTATAGAAGGAACAACATACACACTTCGTCGGACTGGCGTATGGTTTAAATAATATTAAATCATGAAAATATAAATCAATTTATTATTTATAAAAAAAAAGAATAAGAACACACCCATTTCTTAATAAATTTGAAAATATGGTTGATTTAGGATGCTTCCTCTAACAAATTCTTATCGATGAACTTGTTTTCAAATTAAGTTTCAACCTAAATGATTTATCTATCCTTTATTCCGGAAATTTATATCGGTTTAAAAAATAAAATACGGAAAATAATAGAAAATATTATTACAATATTTCATGTTTAATCGAGATTAAATATTTTTCCTCAAAGCTATTATTACTTTTTATTTCTATGTTTGTGAACATAAAACTCTTATCTTAATGCTATATTCTAAAATATAAAATAAAATTAACTTTAAATAAATAGTAACAGTAAAGATGACTTAAAATAATCTGATATGGACACTACATGACTTCTTTGTACGCTTATCAAATTACATATATATTTTTTTTTTAAATGAAAAGTGCATAAAATTTTATTCCATTAATAACTTCTGATAATTTTTTTTTGTTAAATTGTTATTATTGAATTATTATTTATTTTAATTTTTTTACAATCATAGGTTAATAATGATTAATAAATCAATATATTTAAATTAAAAAAAGTTAAAAAAAAGGAGATGAAGTCTGATGCGAACCGAAGTGCCTTCCCCAAAGATCCAAATATTTCATTAATTAACATTTTATTTGGCTACAGTTCTGGAACAAATGAAAATAAGTAACAACTATGATATATCCTTGAAAAGGTCTCAATGAAAGTTGTTACTACAGTTAACAGAAAGCTCAAAATACAATTTTTCTTATTTTGGATTTTTTTGGACACTTTTCGTCCAGTCAATTGCAATTAAAAGGGGAGGTGCACAACCAGATGTTAACGCAGTCCTAAACCCAAAATTTCAACATCCTATGACTTCAGTTATACGAAATACATACGCAAATACGTACGTACGTACAGACTTCACACCGAAACTAGTCAAAATAAATTCCGGGATGATCATAATGTATATTTCCGTTAAAATCTGAAAACCGACAATTTTCGCGATCACAATACTTTCATTACATCGAAGTAAAAAGTACAAGGAAGTAAAAACACATTACACTGGGTGTTTCAAAAAGGACTTCACAAATATAAAAGCATGTAAAAATTTATTTAGATAATATACAGATTCGATTGAAGTTTCATTTCATAGCAAAATACAAGTTTTGACTAACGTAGGTCATTAATACAGGATCAGGTCACCAGTGCTGTTAAAAATGATTACATTTAATAGTGTGAAACGTGCTCGCTGTGTATTTCGGTATTACAATTTGCAGCAAATGCAGTTCAACATAATTTTCGTAGGGAGTACACATTATGGAATCTCCTAGTAGGCAAACAATTTGCTCTTCGTCTAGACAGGTGGTTCTATTAAACATAAAAAAATCACCACGATGCCCACGCTCCCTGAAGCTGCTGTGAAACAACTGATACGAAGCTTTACATGTAGTCCGAAGAAATATACTTGACCTGCATTACGTGAGAATGGCATTCCACAAACTACTGTTTAGACAATTGCACTTGAAGCTGAACAAACTAACCGTGCTTCAACAAATTACAGATGACGACAAAGTTGCTCGGCTGCAATTTTGTGTGGAAATGATGGATAGAATTGCATACATTTTTAGACAATATAATTTTTAGTGATGAGTCAACGTTTCACATCAGTGGCAAAGTGAACACCCACAATTGCCGAATATGGAGTAGCGAAAACTCTCTTCAAACTTTGCAACACATTTGTGATAGCCCGAAAGTCAATGATTTTTGTACCCTAAACAAACAAAGACTGTCGTTTATCGTTTATCTGGACATGCTTCAAAATTTTCTAATTCCTCATTCAGACGATGATGACCAAGATCGACGCCATTACTATCAGCAAGACGAGGAACCACCTCACTACCGCCTAGAAGTCCGAGATTTTCTTGATACTCGATTCCCAGGTTATTGGATCGGTCGTATAAGATCCAATTGCATGGGTACCTCGCTCCCTAGATTATTTTTTGTGGGATTTCATTAAAGATCGGGTTTTTGAACCGCCTTTGCCTGTTGATTTTGTTGAGTTAATACTTCGAATTAACGTCGCCGCTTCAGAGGCAACAACCGAATTGCTGGCTACAGTTTGGAATGAAATCGTCTTTAGGTGGGATGTATGTTGCATTACAAATAGAAACCACATCGAACCAAAGTGAATGTTAAGTGACAAACTTAGATGTGATTTTCTATGAAATGAGACCTCAACCGAATTTGTAAGTTAACCAGATTTTCATTTCCTTCTAAAGTTGTGAAGTCCTTTTTGAATCACCCACTATATTAATACAAAAATATCTGATGTGGACAACACATGACTTCTTTTTACATCTATTAAATAACGTATACACCTTTTTTTTTTAAAGGAAAAGTACATAAAATTTTATGTACTTTTCCTGATTGGCATCATTCAATGATTGGCAAATATTATGAAATTTTTTTAAATGATTGGCAACAAAAAACAAATAAACGAAATAATGATCAACTCCGACTTAGGGAGAATGTTGTCCGACAATATCAGAGGAGTGATGAACTAAAAGATAAGAATTTTTTTGTAATTTATTAAAGATCGGGCATGTATACCCCAGTGTATATGTTGTTCTTGTAAAGGTCTATTTTTCAGTCACTCTGTAGTTAACATTATTGTAGATAAAATTAAACAGAAATTAACGAAGAAAATCTAAAAATAATAAAATTCTAAATTATAATTATCAATTAATATTAAATAATCAGATATTTGGCAAACTCTATTCCATATACACATAAGTAGTAATGCCTATTAAATTATATATACACATTTATAAAAGTATATAAAATTTTATTTCACTAACTTCTGATTTTTCTCATACTTTTTTATTGTTATTATTGAATAATTAATTATTGTAAAGATATTTTACAATCAAAGTTAATTAATAAATCAATATATTTAATTTAAAAAACAAATGTTAAAAAAAATAATAATTAAAAAAAAAAAAAGATTTAATAAATGAAAATGAATTCTGATTCGAACAGGTATGCCCTTCCTCTTAGAGATCCAAATAATTCATTAATAAAAATTTCATATTACTATAACTCTGGAACCATTGAAAATAAGTGTCATTTATGATACATCATTGAAAAGATCTCAATGAGGGCTCATTATTGCTGTTAAGAAAAGGTCCAAAATCCAAAAGTTTAGGGTTTTGGGCTTTTTTGGAGACTCTTGGTTCAGTTGATTGCAATCAAAAGGGGAGGTCGACAACTAGATGCTACAACAATCCCAAATCCAAAATTTCAACATAATACGGCTAATCGTTTTTGAGTTATGCGGGATACGTACATACGCCGAAACTAGTCAAAATGGATAAGGGATGATCAATATGGATATTTCCCTTGAAATCTGAAAACCGAAATTTTTCGCGATTAAAATACTTCCTTTTCTTCGTAAAGAAAGTAAAAAGGATAATAATTTTTTTAAATTCTTTTATAAATTTTGATTGTATGTAGCCGGAATCAAATTAAAAACAATAACCAACAACCCTCAATAAGATAGATAATTAAAAATTATAATTTAAAAATAACTAAAATTTAGTTTTAAAACATTTTTAAGTCATTTAATTTTTTTTATTATTTAAAATATTATATAGATAGGACTACCTATAAAAAAACTGAAGCAGAAAGAAACGGGAGAATTATGTAACTTGATAAAAATAAATAAATGAGTTCACAGAAACGACATAAAAAAATTGCTTATAGTTCATATGCTAAATATAGGAATATGTGTTTATAATATAGGTGTATGTATAATATATAGGAATACATGATTTTACTATAAAATTTTTAAATAACTTTCTTTAACTTTTGATCGAAAATAATTTGAATATCATAACTGCGTCAGGATGTTTATCGTTCTACTATAACAACACAATACTAAGCAACGTAGATAAAATAAAATGAGATTGGAAAACGTTATTTAAATTTCCAGTAGAAAATATTTTTTTTTAAATTCATAAAGTTAGGTTATTTAGAAACAAAATAAAAAAATCAAGAAATTACAGGAATTTTCTCTAAAAAAAAAAAAAAAAATTGGCTTATCTGGAAAAGAGTAAAGCTTGAACGATAAAAAAATAATAAAAAATAAAATAGACACAAACAAATCGAAATGATAAATAAACCTTCTCACCACTAAAATGAAGTTCAAACCATAAAGTAGAAAAATAAACGAAGAAAATAACAAAATCAACTGAATTTTACTTTAGAACAGAGAGAAATCTTTGTATGATAGATATTCCTTTTAACAACTTAAGCAAACAACAACCTAAGTACTTAATTTTTTCAGCATCTAGAGTATAACTTGTATTATTTTTTTTTTTTAATTCGTGGGAATCTTGTAAAATAACTCATCTTTAACTAAAATTTAACGTAAAATACAATATTGAAGCTGATTTTAAATAATTCCTTTCTGATGAATTATAATAGGATAAAAAATACATATAGGGTTTTTGTTTCTTCGGTATAAACAAAAAAACTACTTCATCAACCACAACTAAATTTTTACTCATGTTTCTTGGCATTAGTTAGAAAGTTTTTAGATATATTTATCTTGAAAAAAAAATTAAATCTATGTATGTAGTAGTGGAGTTTTGCCGATTGAAGAACTAACTTTAATGAATTGAATTAATGAACTGTGAGTCTCTTTATCCGTGTCTGAACTGAATGTTTCGAATCAGTCGAATGAATAATATTATAAAGATAATAGAATGAGATTTACATAAAATAATATTAAATAAGTTAAAAATTTCAATTTAACAATGATGGGCTTCCCGTGAGCACTGCATGTGAAGCTTGTGGTGAAGTGATGCGAGCACCTCGTGGGGGAGACTAGACCGATCAACTGGTAACAAACAGGTGTCCTTGGGGCGCTGTTTTTGGAGGTGCAATGGGGTGCTTTTATAACATCTCTGCAAAAAATCGTTCAATTTTCATAATTCAAACAGGATATTTGTTAGTATGTTGAAGGCTAACTTCTGCATGCAGCAAGTACACTCTCGATCTAACAGATAACGGTTATTCAGAAATGTATATGTATAAAGTTTGTCCGTTTGTTCATTATCGTATCGCGCGAGAACCAACCGTCCGATTACTTTCAAATTTTTAGCATATATATCCCCTGGAAAATTGGGAGTGACGAGCGAAACAAGCTCTGCGGCTGTGGGGTAAGCCCCTTGGAGCCCTTGAGTTGGCTCCGGGATTCGCCTGGGCTACAGCAGCCCCGGCATCTAGATTCTGGCTAGACGGGCAGAATGTAATATATTCGGATCAGCAATATTTAATATTTTTATTTATGTATTTAATATTTTAATGAAATATAATATTCTCAATATTAATATTTTTATTATAATCGCATTAATAATAATATTCTAATATTTCAATTTGTAGTTACATCAGCAATTAAAGTCAATAGCGCGACTTATCAGGCTTAAGTAACTGTACCAGTAAAAGGTGTAGTCTTGAATAAACTCAGGCTGACCATCTCTGAGACGTGTGCTTAACTGAAACCCAACCACCAAAGGATACCGGTATCTAGTATTCAGATCCTAATAAAATCAATATCTTTATCAGGATTTGAACCTGAGATCTCTCGAATTCGAAAGCAGCTGATTTATGACTATGAATTTACCATTAGACCAATCCGGTAGGTGATAAGATATTTTATTAATATTAAATTAAATAATACTTAAAATTTTTTACTTAAAATTTGGTAATATTAATATTTGACTGATAAATATTTGTTTCTGTTATATCCTATAACATTGGAAAAAATAAAAAAAACTATTAAATAATGTATTTCATAACGATAGCTTTTAAATAAACCTCAATTATTTATAAACTCCATTAGGTTAGCTATAAATAAAAATTTCGATTTCATTTAAGGATTAAAAAAGAATTTAGAAGATATTAATAGAAGCTGAAAGGTATAAAGAGGTATATAAAAATAAAAGTGATGGATTGCCGGAGGGAAAATTGAGGTTATCTGGAAATGGCATCAAACAGAAAAAGAATAAAGTAATGGATATAACATCGTACTAACCGATAAAGCTATTACAATACTCCCCGAAACATATATCAATTTCAAAACCTTTTATTTGAAATCAAAAATGTCTAATTTCCTTTTTTAATTCATTTGATACGTTCTCATCTTGTTTATCATCAAGAGATAGATGTATTTATTATTGCTACTTATTTTTTTCTTCCTTTCTTTTTACATTACGTGTTACGACCTTCACAATTAGATTCGTTAAACAGACACCAAAGGCCATATAACACGATGAGATACAGTGTAGAAAAACATTAAATATGATATTTTGTTCATAACGTAAAATATTCCGAGATTGAATATTACGTTAAAATTAATTATAAAAATGAGATTTTAGAAATATAAATTAAAAAATAAATTTTTTTATATAGGATATTTTTCATAGAGTATCAGCATAAATTTAAACAGTTTTATTGGTTATTAAATAAGAAACCTTTAAAAAACAAAATTTTCATCTATAATTATTCTAAAATCTGTTTGAATCTAGGGGATTCAGTTATGAGTGAGTTACAGTGATTTTATAAAGATATCAATCAAAATTATTATGTATTATCTGCAATGCTTCGTGGTACATAACAAACAAGATCATCCAATATAGATTTCAAAATTCTGAATATTAAAGAGTAAATAAACCGCTTTTGCACATGTTATTTATTACCTGTGTTTCCAGATTACAAACAAAATATCTTGATTATTTGAGTTACCGGATAATAATGCAACAATTCAACGACTTAAAACTGAAATCTCTTCCAACATTGCTCAGGATAGCTATGCATGTTGCATTTTATCATTTGTGGAAGGTTTCAAAAATTCTGAGGATTTCATAAAATAAAATTTATGTATAGAGTGATTCAAGGAAACGGGAAATCTTGAAAATTAAATCGTTCTCATAAAAATTTATAATAAATAAATCTATTTATAATATTTATATAAAAAATGAACATGTCATTCAGAATACATATACAAATTTATTTTTACTTCCTTGTACGAAGTACAAGCAAGTATTGCAAAAAATTTCGGTTTTCAGATTTCAACGGAAATATCCATTTTGACCATCCCTGAATTCATTTTGACTAGTTTTGGCATGACTTCTATACGTATGGATGTATCACGCATAACTCAAAAACGATTAGCCGTACTATGTTGAAATTTTTCTGTTTGAAATTTAGGATTGCTGTAACATCTAGTTCTGCACCTCCCCTTTTGATTGCAATCGACTGGACCAAAAATGTCCAAAAAAGCCGAAGATCCAGAAAATTTGAATTTTGGACTTTTTCATAACTTCATTAAAAGCCCTCATTGAAAGCTTTTCAATGATATATCATACGTGATACTTATGTTCATTGGTTCCACAGTTATAACTAAATAAAATCTACTCGTACAGAGGGTTCGAATCAGAAATAACAAGAAAAAAATCAGAAGTTATTAGTGAAATAAAATTTTATATACTTTTAAAATGTTTATATGTAATTTAATATCTTAAAATTATAATTTGAAGAAATTGTAATTGGTGGGCGGTGTGTTTCGTTCCATGTTGAGCCGGTTGGTGCTGTACTCTAGCATCTACTAGCGCTTGCCGGCGAGTTAATCTCGTACGACCATTCTACGTAAGAATCCCCCACAATGCGGTGGTGTTTTCATTTCAGTCCAAGGGGACCCATAGTTTCTTGATAATGTTCATGTTCAATTATGACTAAAGTGTCATACATTCTTAAGTTTAATGTAACTATTGTAATTCAATCAAAATGTCATGGATGACAAGAAATTAAATATAATGATTCAAGAAGAACATAGCGTTACTTCATTTCATCATCTACCATCTCATCAAAAATACAGTCCATACTAGCTCTAAACTCTACATAAATTATACAATTATACAATATAATTTGTGGCACTCTCGTTGCGGCTTCACTCGTTCTTTAAGTTATTTGCATTTCTCGTCGTCGTCGTCAAGTTTTTTATTTCCTGGTTTTTATTCAAGTAACCAGAGGCAGGTGCATCCACACGTGTCGCACATACAGTACCACTGGCAGTGACTAATTTGGTTGACCTGACGCACTGTATACCGTCGCAACCCTGTAAATATCGAAATTAGAAACAAAAAAAAAACACGTTTATATTTTTAGATATTTATCTGAGGGACAAGCGAAAATCTAGTGAATCCGTCGATGTAAAGCTGAAAACAGAAAATTTGCAGTCATTTTTCAAAATGTTTAAGCTTTCAAGGTCGAATTTCAAAAAATTTAGATAAGGCGTTTTAAATATTCACATGAAGACTATGCACAACAAAAATCTAATTGATATCTTCATTTGTTACCGAACAATTAAAAAAGTTGTCGATTTCAAAAAAAATTCAAAAATCTATATTTACCTTTCAGAAAATCTAGAAACTGCATTTTAAATATATACGTGAAGATTACAGAACAAAATTCAAGTTGATATCTACAATGTTATCGAAAAATTTTAAACAAAATAGTAAATTCAATTTTTACAAAATTTTAAACCTTTAACCGTGGAATTTCAAAAAATCCTTTTCTAGTATTCACTTTCACTGTAAGAAAAACGTATATACAAATTTTCATCAATTTATCTTCTGTAGTTTCTGTTGGGCTTTGATGAATCAGTCACTCAGTCAGGATATATATACTAGAAGACCTAGAAATGCTTTGATATTGCTAGATTTGGGTGTATATATCACCCAAATGTATATATATATATATATATATATATATATATACAGGTGTGTATATATAATGTGTATATATATATATATATATACAGGTTAAAAGAACACAATTGAAAATTTGATAAAACAATAACAAAATGAACATTACGGAACTTCACAAAATTTAACCTTTCCCTTTTCCCTTTTATACTTTCCCCATTTACTTTTTACCATGTTCCCTTTCTTTTTCCCAATTGTCTCCTTCCCCCTTTCTTACCACTTTCTCTAACCCTCCCCCATTTCTTTCTCCATTATTTACTTTCCCATTCCTCTTTGAAAAAAGAGGAAAAAATTCCCCATTCCTCGATGAAAAAGATAAGGGGAACGTGGAACGTTCCCCTTATCTTTTTCTTCTTTCCCCTTTTCCAATTCCTTTTCCCGTTTTTCTTTTCCCCGTTTTCCCTTTTTTCTCTTTCCAATTTCCCTTTCTTCCCTTTTTACCTTCTTCTCTTTTACCTTTTTCGATTTTTCCCTTTCTGTCTTTTCCCCGCGCTTAAATCGGTCCATTAGTTTTTTAGTGTATAGCGAACACACACATCGGAAACACTGAGACGGAATTGTAAAATATTTACTATAGCGTGTTACTTTTACGAGACAGAGAGAGAGAGAGAATGAGAGTGAGAGAGACAGAGAGAGAGAGAGAGAGAGAGAGAGAGAGAGAGAGAGAGAGAGAGAGAGAGAGAGAGAGAGAGACAGAGAGAGAGAGAGAGACAGAGAAAGAGAGACAGAGAGGGAGAGAGAGACAGAGAGAGACAGAGTGAGTGAGAGACAGAGAGAGAGAGAGACAGAGAGATATAGAGACAGAGAGACAGAAAGAGAGAGAGAGACAGAGAGAGAGAGAGAGACAGAGAAAGAGAGACAGAGAGGGAGAGAGAGACAGAGCGAGTGAGAGACAGAGAGAGACAGAGCGAGTGAGAGACAGAGAGAGAGAGAGACAGAGAGATATAGAGACAGAGAGAGAGAGAGAGAGAGAGAGAGAGAGAGAGAGGCAGAGAGCGCTGTTTTTTTGGTTTTTTTTAAATCATGTTTTTACCTGTCACAGATTTGACATCTTAGGTATACAAAAACACGCGCATATTTGAATGCAACGTTGTGTCAAAATTTCAGAACAATCGGTAAAGACTTAAGATTTTGAAACTTAATTAAAGATTTTGAAACGAACACTTACATTTTTATTTATATATAAGTTTCATTTTGATGTAAACTGATATTTAAAAAAAAGTAATTAGTATATATTAGAAAGAATAATTGCTTCTGGCATTAAAAAATTAGAAATATTTATTAGATGTGTGATTTACTACGGGTGATAAATGAATTAACCAAAATTTTATTAAGATGCAGATGAAGGAGTATGTGTCTACGCTAATGTGCATGTGCGTACAAATACAAGAATCATACTGATGATTTACCATTAACCGATGTCAGGTTTAAGGTAGTTACATGCTGAGTCGGTCGGTAACCAACGTTCGTAGATTGTAACCTCCATTAAAGAGCGACTGATATAAGTAGGGAATGATAGGAAACCGGGTAAGGCGAGGGGATGGTTTGGCCTTTGCAAGATAGGGGTTGATGGCTTTATTTAGTCAAAACTACCCTTTACGCTAGCTCAGCACATTTTCCTCTTACACAGAGAGTATGAGAGCGAGAAAGATTGAGTAAGAGAAGGATAGGAGAGGATCCTCTTACAGACCGCCTTTACCTCTTCAGTTTCAAGGGATAGTAAATGTCGTGGTGTGCAGCATACTTTTTCACAACATCTCTTTTTCTTTTATTTTTGCATGTACTTTTTTATTTTACGCTTTTCGTTTTCGTATTATAAATATAATTATAATTATCTTATTTCCTTTATTATATAACTTATTAAAACACTTTTTACTTGTTTTCCTTTAAAAAAAAAAACATCATTTTTATATCATTATGAACATTATACAAGGAAAAAATACATTGCATAATATATAATATTTCTTTCTAATTACTAAGAAATTGATGATTTAATTTACCACCTCACTGATCTCTGTGGCGGACTGGTAGCGTCTCGGTTTTTCATCCAGAAGTCCAGGGTCGAATCCCAGTCAGACGTGGCATTCTTTATACAATACAAAATTTCCCTTTGATATTCCCACCCACAAGTTTCAGGCTTACATAGAGAAATATCATCAAAAAAAAAAAAAAAATGGTTATATTACAATACTAAATGGAGCAAATCATAAATTAAAATCATTTTCAATTTGATGTTTTTAATAAACGCTTTCAAAAACTAAAGAGGCTTTATAGATTTTTTATTTGAAAATAGGATAAAACTAACAAAATAACGACAAAGTATAATATAATACTACTTCAAAAGCAAAATAAAAGTTGATATGACAAATATGTTTTCTGGGAAAATCGCCAATTTCTTTATTTTTTTTTACGTACTATATTTTAGAAAGGAATAGTAAAATTACCTGATAGTGCTTCTTCAGTCATATTCAATCCCTAGATAGGTAATTTTTTCGAAGTTAACCTTTCCTTGTTCCATGAAGCTTATTCGAGTTAATTAATCCAATAACGGTAATAAAAAAATTCAAAGAAAATTTATGTCATCAATTCTCTGCAATAACTCGACTTTTTGTCGATCGATTTTAAAAAAGTACCTGTCTTTTTTTAAAATAAATGCTTAAAACTTTAGCTAATATATCACACTTTAATAAAATTAAAAAGTACCGAGATATAAAAGACTAAAAGACTGACATGTCCGCCGTTTTTGATATTTATAAATGTATAAATTTTATACATTTGGTTTGTTTACTCCGTAATGTTTTATTCTTTACGAAAATTCGATAAAATGATATGCACTAAATATAGTGATTCCTTAATCTGATCTTAAAATATTTCCGAAAGTGGACCAGAGCAGAGAGAGATAGGGAATATTTTCATTAGAGGCTTATTAAATTTGTGAATCTTGTTTTTTGATTTTTAACTAAATGAAGAGCACTTTAAGTAAATTGAATTTTAGGGTAATATTGTCGTTGTTGCGATCTCAACACTTGTTTTGTTGGTATGAGGATAGTATTTTTGGTGTTTAAAGACTCAATCAAGTAATGATCTGAGTGCATAGTCTAATAGAAGACTGGATATAGGAATGGTTTTTGTGTGAAAACTTTGGTGGGACTTTTAAGTAAATTGAATTGCAGGACAATATTGTCGTTGTTGCGATCTCAACACTTGTTTTGTTGGTATGAGGATAGTATTTTTGGTGTTAAAGACTCAATAAAGTAATGATCTGAGTGCATAGTCTAATAGAAGACTGGATATAGGAAAGATTTTTGTGTGAAACCTTTGGTGTTAGAGGAAGGCGTAGGGAACGCGCTTCCACGAATCTGTTAATTTTGTAGTTGAGGATTGTAAGTTATGGTAGGTTGTCGTGGTTGGAAAAGGTCATACGAAGGCGATAATGTGTAAATACACTGATGGAAATGTCTGCCGAAGCATTTGCATCGGTGTAATCCTAGTAGAGGCCAAACTGTGACCGTGTTATGTTATCAATAGGGTCTAAAAGATGACCTCCAGTAAAGCTCATCAGGCTAGGAATAGAGAGGGTGATGTGAAGACCGGGATCATCACAATATCTTCGTCTTATCGTCAATATCTTCGGGGTGTCTTCCTCTGCGGGAGTCAGGATGATCTTAAAAATAGAATTTTTTCACTAAATACGCAAAATATCGGACAACATGATATCACCAATTTTCCATGCATTATTATTAGTTAATTTTTATATATAGATTCCAAAAATCAATAGTCAGGTACATTGTTTTGTTATACTATGTATACACTCCTACAAATTTAGATTCTCCATATTGGGTAAGGTAGTTTTTATGGAAAAATAATTTTAATTTCATTGTTTTTTGTTTTACTATTTTCAAAATTTACTTTTATCATGATCCTACAAATAATATAAAGTTCTTCTATTACCTTAACTTCATTGATTCTGATGTACTGAAAAAATAAGCAGGTAGCTCTTCGGAAAAATTGTGGGAAATCTCTCAACCATCTTTTTTATTGTTTTTGTTTTAACTCTATTATCTGTTCTTAAGGTACACAAATTGTTATGGAAAAGCCCCGACACTTTAGCATAAATTAAGGTGTAGGTATCTGTAATACCACTGCTTACTTGATTTTTATATGATGGAGAGACAATTGCTGGAACAATGAAGGGTTAACTTTGAAAAGGACTGCCTATCCACTAATTAACAACGAACATTATGACTGAAGTACTTTTCAGGTAATTTTTCTATTCCCTTTCTAAAGAACAGTACAAACACGCAAAAATAAGTATAGGTATTAGCAAGTTTTCCTGACAATGTATAAAAGATATAATAGCATTTATATTTTATAAATTAAAATTTTTGCCTTCAGTTTGATCGCAATATTTGTATAAGTGAATGGAATTCATTTATATCATTGCCTAATAATGCCTTATAATCTTTGCAATGGAGAATACCTAGATATAATTTTCATTTCCGTTTTTTTTCCGAAAACGACTGAAAATATAGTTCTGAAACACTTTTTTTCAGTTTTTCAGCTCAGATTTTGTATAAAAACAATAAATTTTTCCCGTAATTTCGGTCCCACGAACTGCAATCTGGCTTAATTTTCTGACAAAACAGAAAAAATCGGAGCGAAATCTTTTGAAAGTAGGGATTCGCTAAGGAAATGTTTCCCGGCCTATGTATATATATATAAAAACCTTCTTCTTTAATTTTATTGAAAGACTTCCTGAAAGTGTGTTACATTCTTCGTAAATCACTCGTTCCCCTCCTTACATTAAAACTGAGGGTGCACAGTACATTTCTCGTTCGTAGATAAGCTGATCTGGCTTACTCTAAAGACATTTTGTTAAATAGGTTAGCTACGATCCAAAATATTTTACTAAGAATTTTGATTTTTTTCTTAATTATATTTTGAAGCGAAACTTCTTAACGCACCCTTTGGGGCGGGGAGTCAACTGAGAAGAAACAAGCCTCACGCGCTATCTGATTCCCCACACTATATATAGATAGATACTAACGCTATATATAGCTATACTCGTATATATAGATACTAAAACCAGTATTCGGTAAGCGTTCGCTCTCTCTCTCTCTCTCACATTCTCATACACGGCTTATGCGTATACGCGGGTTTTCTCTTTTATATGTATTTCATTGTTACTTCATGTTTCTTATTAATACAAAATGTTAAAATTTTTGTACATTGCGTATACGTTATTTTACACGATTAATAACTGATATAATATTGCGTAAGAATCTTCGCTTCCGTCGTGTGTCCACGCGCCAACGCAACCTCGTGTAATTTTTATACTACATAATTTTTAAGGTAAAAAGTCATCTGATAATGAAAATCAAATCGGACTAAAAATTTTTTTACTGAACATTTTGATTTTTTTCACAATTGATTTCGGAATATAACATAATTATATCGTTAATGTTTAAAATTCTTACGACATATATGAAAGAAAAATTTTGATGTGGATACCAGACGAATTTTTTGAACGCTTATTAAATTACATATATACATTTTTTGCTGCAGTTTATTTAAACTTATTTCATTTGAAAGTGAGATACGATCCTCCAATTTTTTAATAAATGGACAGTTACACAATTGCTGAAATATTAGTTTTTATTAAATGAAAAAGAAACAATCGCACAGGAAAAAGAAAGATAACACGAAGAGATGTATCTCAAAAAAAAACCACAAGAAGATGAATATGAAAAAGAAGAAAATGTTAAGAACAAGGAAACAATAAAAATATAAGAGAAGATGATAAATATAAAGAGGAAGAAAATGTTAAAACCAAAGAAAGAAAAGTAGGAAGATTATGTTGCAAACCAAAAATAAAAAAAAAATAAGCAGGAAGAAAATGATGCAAACAAAGAAAGAATAAAAACATTAAAAGAAGATGATAAATTATAAAGAGGAAGAAAATGTTAAAACCAAGACAACGAAAGGATAAAAAATTTAAGAAAGGATGATGAATATAAAGAGAGAGAAAATTTTAAAACTAAAGAACACAAATTAAGACCAGAACGATCTTAATGATTAACAAATTTTATGCAAATATTTTAAATTATTAGCAACAAAAAAAAACAAATAAACAAAACAATGGTACACTCCGACTAGGAAAAATACTGTCCGACAATATCCTAGGAGTAATGAACTAAAAGATTAGATTTTTTTGCAATTTACTAAAGTAGAATAAAATTAAACAGAAATTCCAATATAATTAAATAAAATTTAACAGATTAAACGAGAAAATACAAAAATAATACGATTCTAAATTATAATTTTCAATTAATATTAAATAATCTAATTAATATTAAATCTATTACATATACAAATATGTAATAATGCCTATTAAATTACATATACACATTTTTAAGAGTACATAAAATTTTATTTCACCAATAATTTATGATTTTTTTTCATATTTCTTTTCCTTGTTTTTGTTATTACTGAATAATTATTATTTATTGTAAAACATTTTTTAACAATCACGGATTAATAAATCAATATATTTAAATTAAAAAAAAAAAAAAGTTAAAAAAAGGTGATGAAGTATGATTCAAACTGATGTGTCTTCCTTTGTAAGATCCAAATATTTCATTAATTAAACTTTTATTTGGCTATAAGTCTGGAACCAATGAAAATAAGTACCACTTATGATATATCGTTAAAAAACTCTCAATTCTTTGGGTACTTTGGGTTCAGTTGATTGTAATCAAAAGGGAGGTACAGAACTAGATGTTACAACAGCCCGAAATCCAAAATTTCAACATATTACGGCTAATCGTTTTTGAATTATGCGAGATACGTAGATACAAACGTAGGTACGTAGAGACGTCAAGCCGAAACTAGTCAAAATGGATTCACGGATGTTCAAAATAATATTTCCGTGGTGAAAACCGAAATTTTCTTTACTTAGTACAAGGAAGTAAAAACTGTCATGATCAAAGGTGGAAAAGTTGCCCAGCCTTTTTTTACACTTTTAATTAAAATAATAACTAATTAAATTCATTGTAAAAAAGTAACCTCTCTTTTTTCCCTGTTTAGCCTCCGGTAACTACCGCCTAGATAATTCTTCAGAGGATGATATGTATGAGTGTAAATGAAGTGTAGTCTTGTACATTCTCAGTTCGACCAATCCTGAGATGTGTGGTTGATTGAAACCCAACTACCAAAGAACGCCGGTATCCACGATCTAGTATTCAAATCCGTGATTTAAAAATAAAATCACTGACTGATATTTTTAACATTTAATATTCCATCACCAAATAAAGTCTCATAGACTAGTGGTTTAAAAGTTGTAATCATAAAGTAGATAAAAACATTTGTTTCAATTTTTATTTTTTTATAAAATGTCTACTGGTGCTAAAAATACGAACAAAAATTAAAAAGAGTTCATATATCAAGAAAAATACATTGAACTTTCTTCAGACTCATACAAAACTTTAAGATATTAAATTTTAAGCTCTTTTAGAATTTCTTCAGTTCTAATGTTTCTCACAAAACACACCTACACACAAACACAATATAATATAATATATAAAACTGAACTCAAAACACAAATACAACAAAGAATCCTCAATCTGCTTGTACAATCTAATCTTAATGCATTTCACCATTACATTACTATCTTGAATGTCCTCTGGCTGTGACCTACTTTCATATTACAATTCATATAGTAATAGCATCGTCCCTTCTTTTTCGCTTTCTACCTGCCATCTTCCATAATAGCCATCTTACGTATATAAGAATGATGAAAAAAATAATGTTTCTTGGTGCTGCTAAGTATTAGTAAAAAGCAAAAAAAAAAATCATTTCTATGCAATAATAGATATTATTAAAATTTTATTAAAATCGTGAGAATTTGAATATTCAGCTTTCGTAGTGTGAATTGAATTTTTACCCTAGATACAGCAGTATTCAATTCTTTAAGCACAGGTTTCCAGTTTTCATAAACCACATTTATAAGCAAACACTTTAATTAATATAACTTTATCTTGTAATTATAAACAAGAGATAAATATTAAAAATTAAAATACTTCACTGCCAAGAGCGTGCGGGTAATAATTTTGTATACAGTATAATTTTTTTTCGAATTATTTAAATTGATTTAAACATGTATAAATAAATAAATAAATATATATATAGGCTATAACTCTTCCGGTAAAGTACGGATTCCAACGTGGGGTCATACATCTAAATCGGTTCAGCCATTGAGCTCCATAAATACATACACCCTAGATACACTACACTCCTTTTATTTGGGCAGTAGTATAAATAAGGTCCGTTTCTCAGTATACCAGTTAATTTTTGTTACGGTTTGGTTACATCGTGATTTTCTATTACACTAGCAAATAACCCAGTTGAATTTCAAAATCGGAAGATTGGTTGCAAAATATAACTACATTTCCGAATAACCGTGACCTGTCAGATCGAAAGTGTACCTGATGCATGCCAAAGTTAACCTTCAACCAACTAACAAATACCCCGTTTGAATTTTAAAAGTCAGACGATTACTGTAAGATACCCGCGTACTATAAGAGCACCCCGTTACATCTCCCAAAACAACCCCCCAAGAACCCCCTCTGTTGTTACCAGTTGATGGTGATGATTGGTCTAGCCTCACACGAGGTGCTCGCATCACCTCATCACTATAGCCTCAAACGCAGTCCCCACTGGGAGCCCATAATTATTAAACAGAATTTTTTTGCAATTTATTTAATATTATTTTATTTTATTAACGTAATTTTAATTCTACTACATTTTTATTTATATTATTCATTCGAATCATTTAGTTCAAAAACCCAGCTCACACAATCATAAAGGCTCACAGTTCATTAATTTAATTCATTAAAGTTTGTGCTTTAATATATAATATATTTATACAGCCTATGAAACTCCGGGTAACGTAACGACTCCAATCATGGGTCATACACCTAAATCGGTTCAGTCGTTTAACTGCTATGGTGAAACATACATACATACACCCTAAATTCATTAAACTTCTTTTTGGGTAATCTTATAAAAATAACTTTTCTTAAATATTTATTCACATTGTACTGGAGTCATAAAATTTTTTTTTCCAATTTCTTGTGTTATTTCTAAAAATAATCATAATGGCTAAAGGCATAGCCTTTAAAGTGAATCTACGATACACTTTTCTTTAGTAATATTCCTCTTGCACGAGTATACATTTTTATATATTTGAACGCTGCTTGTATTACTAATGTGATCACACCAGAGAAATAAAAAATATAATTGAATAAGCCAGTTTGAATTATGTCTCGAACACCCGTAGACAAAAACAATTTTTGACCTGTGTTTCAGCCATGTCGGAAAGGGGTATCACGGTAACCATATTTAAAAAAAATAATAAACTATAATCTTTTTACCCTGTTTAAATAAAATTCCACCAAATAGGCCAAACTTATGGAAGTAAATAACTACTCCAATAAATAATCTTATGTACTCCAAAAAATGGGGGTTGAATTATTTTGTGAAGCTTAACTACGAACGAGAAATTTTCTTTGCAGCCTCAATAAAAATTTAAATCTTTGGACAAGTGATTTACGAAGAATTTAACAAACTTTTATGATATCTACTGGTAAAAATAAAGAAGAAAATTCATATAAACATAGGTCCAGAAACACCTCTTCATCGACTGTCAAAAAATTTCGCTCCGATTTTTTCACCTTTGGTAATATTAAGCCAAACTGAAATTCTACAATCTTGTAATTTAAGTAATTTCTCTCGTAATTTCAGTAATGAAATTAATTATAATTAAATAATTAATCATTAATTTCAGACTTGAAATTACGGGGTTAATTTAATGATTCTATACGAAATTTGACCTGAAAATTTAAAAACAAAAAATGTGTTTCATAGCTATATTTTTTGTCGTTTTCAGAAAAAAAATAAAAGGGAAATTATATATCTGGGTATCCTTCATTGAAAAAATTATAAGACATTGTTAGATAATAATAATATATATGCACTATTCTACTCACTTATTAAAATGTTTATACAAAAACTTAATTGTTGCAACTTAGTATTACAAACTTATAAATTAAATTATTCAAACAAATTTAATTAAAATTAATTTTCAATAAACTTTAAAGATGTCTAATAAACTGTTTTATTTGAATTTTCATTATTTTGATTTTGATTATTTCTTTTTAAAAAATATTTAATCCTTTTGTTTTTATATTTTGTTTTTTTTATATTGATAATGTTGGTTCGCTTAATTTTGTAACAGATTCTTTCAATTAAGAATAAAGAAAGAGAAAAGAAGAATCCAGAAGGAATTAAAAGGGATTTTTTCTCAACCCAAAAAATCCGTTTAAGAATTTATTCTTTATAATACAGACGTGCCATTGTCTGTATTATAAAGAATAACTACAAAAGTTGTTGTTCGACCAGAAGGATTACCGGATCAGAATAAGAATTTATAGAAAACGTAAGGACACGGACGATGGAAAAAATTATGCTTCAAAAATTAAAGGAATGAGGCGGGTACTACTTGTTCTACGGGCCAGGGGATATAAATACTGCCAGGGAGAAGCCGAGAGAGTCAGCAGTTCTGTGAGGTCGTGATCGGTGTATTCGTGATAACAAGCGATGATAGAGATGTTCCACAAGCCCGAGTTCGACGCGGTTGCGGTGACGGCGATATCAGTAAGCGTGTGATAACAACAAGAGAAGAGTACGTCACGAGCATACCAAGTGAATGCAAGAACTTGTTCGGTGAATTATTGATAAACAGTAGTGAAAGTAACGGTATTTTACTCATTCATAAAGTACAGGCTAATTCTATTATAACAGTAAAGTAATAATATTTGCAGAGATTGAATTGTATGAACTTTTCTAGTGTTATCTTGTTGTTAACGCAATGTCAGGTTTTCGTGGTCATTATAACGAGTTTAGTATATTGGACAGTATTCTGGTTTTTGTATTTTAACTTTCATTAAACAAATTTTTAATTGTCTTGTCCTTTTTTGAATTACTAATTTGTATGTGTATATTCATTATTATTATTATTTTGTATGTTTTTAGAGTAATATATTGTATTTATAGTAATTTTTAGTTTGTTAATTTCTCAATATCCTGGTCTAGTCGCTAACATGCGATAATATCTAGTTTAATTCTGCCACATTTTGGTATATTTTATTATTAATAAACTTCGAAATTTTTCGTTTGTATTTTTATTTCTATGGATTTTAATCACATCATTTTACTTAAAATCAAATTGTCTACAAGTTTTGTTTATAAAATTTATATATTTATTACAACTTCAACAAAAATAATGTACAGCAAACAGAATAGTTTGTTTTTAACCCTAATCTTTTATATTTTACCAAAGTTATCTCTAAACTACTAAAAATAAAGTTCTAATTTTTTTTCAATTTTTCAAGTCGAATTTAATATTAAATCACAAAATTTATCCCTTAATTTCGCCTCAAGAGTTTCAGTCTTGAGTTAATTTTTACCGAATGCGCTGAAATCTGGGCGAAATTTTTCACCAGCCAAAACTCGCTAACGAAGCGTTTCTAAACGTATGTTTATATAAACTTAATTCTTCATTTACACCAGTTGAATGTGACCTGAAAGTTTATTACATTCATTCTTTGTGAATCAGCATTTATTTTTTCCTTCCTGCTCTATGGCGAGTCTTGAAGTTTACTAGAAACATCGTTTAAGAGAAGATTGATGGCTCTGAGTGGTTGATCTATTGACTATTTTTTAAGATTAGTTAAAAGAGATAAGGTTCAGGATGAAGATATATTTTTTTAATAGGCTACTTATGATAAAGTGGAAAAAATTGTTAAGTAGAAAAATCTTGAGTACTTTGCAAATGTGGTGAAACATTCAAAGAAGTATCTTTACTTATGTCTTAAAGGGAGAAAGTTACTTATCTAGACAAAGTTTAAATTACTCAGACAGTTGTATAAGTTCATAATGGAAAAGTTACATCTAGAAGAAGAAGAAGAAGAAAAAAATCATAAGAAATAAAATATCCTTAAAACACTGAAGTCTAAATTATTTAAAAAGATTTTTAAGCTCATTTACCGTATGATTATCATTCATTAAATATTTTGTGTGAATGTCTACACATTAGGAATCTTTTTTTTCTGAATCAAAATTCGTTTATTTACTATTGGTTCTAAGAAGGAACTATAAGTAAATAGAATTACAATAACCGCTTGATACAGGGTTTCCAATGAATCTTCTCAAAATAACATATGTACATAAGACATTCATTTGTATAAATGCATTTGCACAGTTTCACTAGATAAAAATTATAATATTCTATAAAAATAAAAAAAATAGCTAATATGGCAGGATAAAGGAAAAGAAAAACAAAACAATACCATTAGTTTATGAAAGGAATTTGGGTTCTTCATCGAGTCGTAGATAAGATATTCATTACTTAAGGGATGTCGTCCCAGTCCAATAGTCACTCAAACCCCCCAGGTCCAACACCTGAAGGCGTCTGAGTCGCCGGACATTCTCACTGTTACTTAGGAGATTTAGCGCTATATAGTTGACATGATTACCTAACCGTTGTTTGTAATACGAACTGAATTGCTTGATTTCTCATGGACTTAACGCAATTCTAGATAGTTATGAATTTCTTCGTTCCGTGTAAATCACGGCGTCTCTGTAATGATTCCTGCCAATTAATTGTGAAAACGTTTATACCTTCAATGTTGTTCTGGCTCGTCGTACTCCATAGCTATATATATCATACATCTAAATCGGTTTCAGAATGACCTTGTACATTAAAACTCTGTTCGATAGTGACAAATGTAAATTCCTGCTTAGTTACAAATGAAGCTCCTTAATCATTAGGCATTAAAAAAAAACATTGTTGGCTTCTTTAAAATTAGAATCAAATCAAATGTAATGTAAAACACTTACTTTTATTACAGGAAATGTTATTCTATTTTCAATAGTTAAAAAAAAATTCCTGCATGAGATAAATCATACAAATTTTTAATATTCCATGGTGGGATACCGGTTTTTCATCCAGAATTCCTGGGTTCGAATCCCCCGGTCAGGAATGGCAATTTTCATACGCTACAAATTTCCATTTTCATATTTACACGTCTTTGTAAGCTTGGTGAATTAATTAATCAGTCAACAAAAAAAATCAAAATATTATGAATTGCTTTTGAAAAATTAAATTTCGAAATTTTTTTATTTAAAAAAAAAAAATTAAATTAACTTTTTCCTGTTTTGTCAAGTAAAAAATTACATTCGGCAACTACGGTCTATAATTGTATGTTACTGATACTCATGACTGTAGTATATTGTTGATGTTCACACGAATCTGTTTTAATTTTCTACATGCATGATATCCCGCTACTGAATACATTAAATATTCTAATTAGTTAGTTAACTATAATCCTGAATTACATTTATGGTTAAATCCTAAATCAATAAATTCTATGCTTTTCAGGTTCTAAGGAAAATTAATATGAAAGCGATATACCTTCTAAACACTCATCTTTCTAGTATATTTTGCTGTAGTATCTTCAACTCGCTGGATGTATCACATTAAATTCTACATATTTTATAAATTGTTTTTGTTAGTTGTGACAATATTCCATTATTTTAACTTAATACTTATCAGTCTAAATACTGTGATTAATATTCTCCAAAAGGCTAATCTAAGAAATCCACATTAAAATTCTGTAATGATAAAGAAAGTTTTTTGTGAAAAGTTTGCGCAAAGTCACTTACAGAATTCATTTGAATTAATTGTAATGAATAAATTTGAGTATTTTAATAACAAATCAAGGTTTATTTGCAAAATTTTTAAAGAGAAATAAATTATTTATTTAGATCGGTGTCGTATATTAATATAGATTATATAAGTCGACAATGGATAAATAATAATTAATGCATTCGTCCTATTCTGGGGATCATAAAAGGAACTGTCTCAATATATGACTGAATGGATTAAGGGAAGCTGTAATACAACCTTCATCAGACCAGCATCAGAGAACAAAAATTTAATTTTAAAAATTAAAAAAAATAGATGTTTTTAAAGTTCATATTAAGTAAAATATAAACATAAAAAATAACACGAAGATCAACACATTAGGAAATATGTATACGTTGAATAGGATACAAAAAATTTAGGATTAAAAAAAATTAAATTATTTAAATATTCATTGAGAGAGTAATTGTGATTTTTTTTTCTGTTTTTGTAAAAGACAACATTTCGACTGTAATTAAACAAATTTTAATTAAACAAATTTACGAGAAAACTTTTTTAATGATTTGGTAATTTTATTAAAAATGAAAATGGAAGTATAAAATAAGTTCCTTTCTCGTAAGCCAAGATATTATTTATACGAAAAGAGCTCTGTTGTCTGGTTTGATATAGATGGATATTTTAATCTTTTTTTAATAACAAGAAATAATTCTTTATAGACAAGATTGGACGTTTATAAATATAAACATATCATTAAGCAAACATTTAAAAAAATTGATTTACAATTGTTACATAATTTATTTATATAATATTTTCCAACAATCTTTAACAGTATGTTCGAGCGCTTTCGGATTAGTAATCCATCCTCAGCAACAATGATTAAAATGATCAAAATGTCTACTTTTTTCCATATTTATGTGACAAACTTGGACCGAAGGTCCAAGACTTCTTGTTAGGAAGTCCTGAAAAGGACTTGCCAACAAGAATGTAGATGAATCTTGCCAACACGATCTAAGAATGCAGATAATTTGAAGAGTCGGAGGAGGTCCTGATGGCTGACCTGGAGAAACTAGAGTTACTTCCGCCTCCAACCGAATTGTAGTAAAACAGAGTTGTCATGCTTCCATTTGAGTAACAAGTTTGCTAATAGGGAACTTAAAATTCTATTTGAGGATACACGGCTCTTTAACAATAAGACACCGAAATACCTAGGCGTGACACTTGATAGAACGCTTTCATTTAAGGAGCACCTAATGAGAACTGCAGGGAAATTGAAAGCGAGAAAAAACATTATACATAAGCTCTGTGGAACGACGTGGGAAGCATCGGCTTCCACTTAGCGCACATCGGCTCTGAGCCTGGTCTTCTCGGCTGCTGAATATTGTGCGCCTGTGTGGCTTAACAGCCCTTATGTTCGTAGAGTTAATGCTCAACTTAATGACACTATGAGAATAATTGCCGGGGTTATCAGGTCAACTCCCGTGGAATGGCTCCCGGTATCGAGCCACATACCAACCCCAAACCTGCGCCGTATAAACGCTCTTGTAAGAGAGTACAAGAAGATTATGAACAATCGAAACCTGCCAATACATGAGGACATTGGGGATGCCAATCGTGGTCGCCTTCGATCTAGAAAGCCACCTGTCAAAATAGCAATTTCTGCCACAGATGACGGATTTGACCTAATTGACGCCTGGCGTTGAGAATGGACCACAAAGCAGAATAACCAAATCCCATGTATTACTCAAAGGTCGCCGGGTTTTGACTTGCCACGTAAGACATGGTCAACGCTAAACAGAATACGGACTCATCATGGTAGGTGCGCCAATTTCCTGTATAAATGGGGTAAAACACCGACGACCCTTTGTAAGTGTGGTGAAAATCAAACTATCAGATACATCACAGAAGTTTGCCGTAGGACGGCTTATGAAGGGAATCCTCAAGATTTCCTGATGACGACTCCAGAATCGATAGCATATATTAGATTGTTAAATCTTTGTTTATAATTTTGACTGTATTTCGTGTTATGTTTTAGTGCCATACGCTAAATAAATTTACTTTTTTTTATTTAATTATAACTATTTTTTTTTAAGTTAGATAATGATATGATATAATAATATGATATGATATATATGATATGATAATGATATGATATAATGATTAGTTAGATAATGATATGTGAAGTAAATAATTATAATACACCATTGTTCCTGAGGATGAATTAGTAATTCGAAAACGCTCGAACTAAAGATTGTTGGTAAGTGAAAACTATTATATAAATAAATTATATAACAATAACAACGGGCCATGATTAATAAAATTAACTGTTAGATAATTATTATCATAGATAAATATTACAGTACAATTTAAAAAAATATACTTTAAACTTGGATTGATTGGTTTAAAAAAAGCAGACAATACAGTTGCAAGACTATCCTGTCACGCAGCTAAAGCTACGTTCCGGGAAAGAAATGTTGCTCGTACGACTTGTGTAGCCACCAGGCTTAACGCACCAAGTACCGAATCAACCGGGCGATGGAGTTGAAGACCCAACCAGACCTGCTTATTTTTTTACACATTAAATATTATTTATTTATTTAATTCTACCGGTTACTTATAACGTCACAACACAGCCGATGAATATAACAGCATTTTTTTGGGGTGGAGGTGCGATTTTTCAAAAATGTTATTTTTTAATTGTTAAAAAGATATGACCTTAATTAATGAGGGTGACCTTCCTCTACAGCCTCACCCCTTAGACACTTTAAGTTGGAAATTTACGGCAACAATACTGGGGTATTGATAAAGGTAATCTAAGGGGTGATCTAAGTGGTAATATAAAGGTATATCATATATAAAGGTAATCTAAGTTTGGTCAAAATCAGTCTAGTAGTTCTACTAACATAGTATAGTATGTTCTAGCAGAAAATTAACATCCTGAGAATTTCCATCCGGTTTTTTGGGTTGTTTTGGTGTCAAAACGTCAACATCCGATGAAAACCGCATATGAAGAAATTTGATTACAAAAATTTCCTTCTAGAGCTATAGGTCTGCTATAGCGCAACCTAAATACGGTAATAATAATGAATAGACGGGAAAGTAATTAAAAGGGGAAGAGACTATCCAAAAAAGTATTTTTCCACAGAACTGGGGATAGGAAGTTTATACTTGGTTAGTTTATTTATCTTACAGTGAAGAGTCCTTTTTCTAAATTTTCAGATAATTACATTCACTACAACCCCTAAAATAGGGGTTGGGGTAAAAAACAGTCATGACAAGAATACATTTATCTCATTTGTTACAAAAGATAAAAATTTAGAAAATACACTAAAATAAAGAGAAACTAAGTGTCTGGTGCCTTGTGTATACACAAAAAAAATCTAGAACAATTTTTGTTACAAATTTTTTAAAGGAAAAAAATCCCTATTTTAATCTCAACCCCCTCTCATAATTATATATACACGAAGATTATCACATGCATCTAGAAAAACATTTTCTGTACAATGTAATAAAAAGGTCATGCAGTTATCTCAATTACAACTAAAGTTATGATTTTTTTAGTTTTAACGAAACAAAGAAATTAAAGTTTCGGAAAACACAGATTAAAAAAAATTGCAATATACCATGGCACATACTGATTGTATCGCATGGTTTTAGCAATGTCTTATGAACTTCAAAGTGGCGTAACCTGTAGGAAGAAATGTGAACTAAATAGAACAAAAAACGAGGTTTAAAATGGTGAAATATCCATATTTTTCATTTTTCATTCGTGAAATACGATCTATTGAATTTCGTTATTTTACACAGAGAAAATACAAAATATAGCCATGGAAATAAGCTTATATTTTTTCTTATTAAAATTTTTGTGATCAACGGAGAAAAAACACAGTTCAAGAACACATTCCATAAAATAAAAATCACTAAAAAAAAATTGTATACCTATTTTTTACTGTATCAAGGGTAAACTCTCCCCTTACAAAAATCTTGTATAATATGTGATATTTTATATTTCCTCAAACTAAAAAAATGTATTCAGATTTAACTTGACTTCCCATCAGATAAGTAAAATACTTTAACGAGGAATTTAAATTATAAAGTTGCATGTGTGTTAGATGCTGACGGTAGTAACGCGATCTGATATGTAAAAGACAATCAGTTCTTAAAATGGTGTGAACATTGTAAGAAAAAAAGAAAAGAAAAGAAGATCTCATGTCAAGCTTATAAAAATATATACCAAGTAATGTGAGGATTTGTTACCACCTCCTTTATCCGAGTACGACGTAGCATAAATATTAACAGAACCAAAATACAGGTAATATTCAGACTTCCACTCAGAAAAAGCAACTAGCGGTGTTTGTACACCCGATTTCATGACCAGAATATTAAAAAGAATGGGACTGTAATGTATTAATTATACTTCTTTCAGCGGGAAAGACCTTATTATACTAAATATTCTCCACTCAAAAATAAGAAAAATTAATTTTATCATTATGCAAAATTAAAATTAGAAGTTACAAAGTTAAAATAAAAAAAAAAAATTGAACAGTCTTACAAAGTATACTAAGACTACAAAGTGTAGTAAATAAGTGTAAAGTGTAGTAAGATTACAAGGACCCATCCGGAAATTTCTTCGCCGATAAAGAAAACACATGTTTTTTTCAGAATTTATTTTTTATTGTTCAATGAAGTCACCTTAAATTCGATAAATTTAGACCAACGAGTTTCCAACATATTTTTTTTTTTTGTTTGGTGATTTCGTTAAATAAGTTTAAAGTTTATCCGTGGGATATTGAAATGGAATTTTTGGAGCGCATAAAAAATTCCTTACCTAACCGGGATTCAAACCTGGGACCTCCGGACGAAAGGCTGAGATGCTACCACTCCGCCACAGAGATCAGCGGAGAGACGATTTTAATACCAGTATAATGGTGTATTTCCAACTTATCTGAGTTTTGATCTCATCATTTGAAGTTAATTTAGTCCAGCAAGCCATTTTTTCAGGTTTGATAAGAGACAGTAATCTCTGGGAGCCAAATCTGGTGTATACGGTGAATGGTAAAGCACGTCAACATATAGTTAATGGAGTTCAGGAAAAAACAAACCGGAGATGTGCGTGCAGGCATTATTATTATTATGATAAAAAACACTTTCTTTTCTCCCGGATGTATATATTTATCCTGAATAGTATCCTTCATTCAATGTAGTAGTGATAAGTAATATTCCCCGGTAATCGTACTTTTTTTTTCTCTTTAGCCTCTGAAACCACCGTAAGGTATTATTATTTCAGCGGAAAAATGAGGATGATATGTGTGAATGTAAATGGAGTGTAGTCTTGTACAGTCTCAGGCAGATCATTCCTGAGATGTGTGGTTAATTGAAAGCCCAACCACCCGGTAACGATACTGCCTTTTTTTGAGATAGTCTAACAGCACCAGATAACGAGAATCTCTATAAACCGTAGCTATGACTGTTCCTTCAGATGAAATTGTTTCCGCTTTATTTAACACACATTCACTTGTACCCATCAACGGTTTGGACAACTATTCAGTCTCTGTCGTTTAATGGTAAATTCATGTTTCATTTCTTAAATAAAATCTCAAATAAACTCAGCTGAATCGCGTTTAAATTCTAAATTCCCACAAGAAGTGTTCAATCGAATACGTTTTTTGTCAACTGTTAACACCCATTGAGCGGAAAGATTTTTCATATGCAATACATCGTATAAAATGTGGTGGACACGGTCTATTGAGATGTTTTTGAGATTACAGCAAGTATGCGTACCTTTATGATTTAATATGGCAATGTGAATTTTCGTGACAATTTCGTCCGTCGTAGACGTTTTTCAACTTCCCCAGCGCACCTTTAATAGATGTTACGCTCAAAAACGAAGGGGAAGAATGCTTTAAAATGGAAACTAAATTTTTTTTCGAGTGTCCGTCAAAGTTAAATCTTTTAAATCAAAGTACATTGTAACAACTCAATCTTCAATATTATGTTTCTGTTTTTAGAAAATGCCAAAATTTGTTTTCTCTATCTGATAGCCAAATCTAAGGAACTAAACGCACGCGCCTGAAACTTCGCAGAATTCCACCTAATAAATCATACTAGACCAAATATCATAGTCATTTGTTTATATTTTTGACATCTCTGTAACAGGCAGAGAACTTTCCGAACGATCCATTTTAATATACTTCTTCTATTGACTAGTATATTATTTTAGGCAAAATCTGCCTTAAATACCCTATAACCTCAAACAAAATATTTTCCTACTACTAGATCGTTCGCTACTTCTTTCCATTAATGGAATCAAAATTTAGCCTACAGTTTACTTCACCACATATTCCCTTTCATTATTTTTATCTGATAAGCGCCACTGTTCAATTTTTGGAAATTACTTTAATTGTCATAGGATAATTCTTTGCTTTTATGTTTCATATCTAACTTTGTTAATAAAGGGATGTGAACTAATGAAAAGTTATGGATATAAGCACACAAATTGCTATATATATATTATGTAAATTTTTATATAATTACAGGAATTTCGTTAGAATTCTTTAATAATGTTTCAATTGTTTACTTGACAAGTTGCACTAACCCAGTGGATTGGTTTAATGTTAAATCGTTGACAGCTGATTTTATAAATCGAATAATCCGAGGTTCGATCCTATTAAAGGATTACTTTTATACAGATTTTAGTACTATACCGTGGATGCCGTCTTCTTTTGTGGTTAGAGTTTTAACAAACCACAATCTTAGGAATAGTCGGGCTGAGTCTGTACAACTACCTAGTTGAGGGCACGCCTAAACTACATGTCATACATACCAAAACTCCATCTCATTGGGCCATGGAATTGCTTGTTGTTCACACGTTTCAACGTGTGACCAACACATTTCAACGTACACACCGAAAAAAATTGAATTGGCAGAATCCACCATCAATGCGTAATTTAATTAAAGTCAGCACATCATAACTTTTTCATTCGTTGCTTTATTTGACTATAGTATTTCGTTAACAAAAATACCATTAGAAAGTCTTTGATATGTATTGGCACTTTCTGACGACTAATAAAACGTAAATTTGTCTGAACACTTAACTGTTTGTATGTTTTTGTTTCTTTTTTTGTTCAAGTTTTATTTTTTTTTTTATTCATGGCATCTTCTGCTTCGGTAATTTTGGCCTAACACAATGGAAATATTGTAGTGCATAAAAAATGCTATATCTGACTGGGATTCGAACCTAGGACTTCCGGATGAAAGACTGAGACGGTACCGCTCCGCCAGGGAGATCGGCATTTTTAATGTTCATTTAATTTGATGTTATTATTATTTTTTGTTTGTTTGAAGCATTAAATAAGACTAGGTTTACTTGTTTTATATGTGGCAATAAATATTTTAAATTGCGTAAATATAATTTTTCCATCAACTTTTTATTTTACGGAAAATCCTATAAATTTCATAGGTACTTTTCTTCTATATAATTATTTGTGTATTTTAAATACATGTCTTATTTGACATAATGCTAAAAGATACATACACACAACAAAAACAACACACACACACACACACACACACACACACACACACACACAGAGAGAGAGAGAGAGAGAGAGAGAGAGTGAGAGAGAGAGAGAGAGTAAGAGAGAGAGAGAGAGAGAGAGAGAGAGAGAGTAAGAGAGAGAGAGAGAGAGAGAGAGAGAGAGAGACTCTCACACGCGCGCGCGCATACACACATAAACAATTAAAATTTCTATAAAGTTCAATGCAGCTGCACTTTTAAAGTTAAATATAACATTAATTATGTAAATAATTTCTCAAATTTTTAATTACACTATTCAATATTTAGGAAAAAATAATTATAGGGATGTATTTATTTACAACGTTAATAAAAGTAAATAATTAATTAAAAAAAGTAATAGCGCACTACACATCTTTTTTTAACATTCTATGCAATTAGTATGAGATGGAACCAAAAATTAATGAACAGTGAAAGGATTATTTTGGAGGTGAAGTTAGGATGTAACCTGTGCGCTGTTTTATTTACCCTTCAAGAGATCCAATCATTATCAGCAGACAGAGAGAGAGACTCTAAGAGGAGGGGGGAGAAATGTAGATTTAAAGGGCGTTGATACTGAGTGAAAGGGACAGATATAGATTTTCTTATATACTCTGTCTGCTGCATTGATTTATAACGTAATAATCCTTCTATCGTATTGTGAACGGTTCATGCTCAGTTAATTCCAGTTTATAAAATATACAGATACAACAGTATTTTAATAAACTTTAGGTCATTAAAATTTTAAATTCAGTATTATAAAAAAATTATTAAAGTTTGTCGTAAATAATTAACTTGAAGTTTACATATAAATCACTTTCTCCCAGTACTACTACTTAATCCAGCACTTCTTTTCCCTCATTTTTCTACCATCATATTTTTAATTCAATATTTAAAATTTAAAATGTTCCCTTTACGTAAATTCTCAGGGTTCTCGAGCATCATATATTAATCATAAAATCATTAGCTTTCATTAAACTTTCTGGAGATTTACATATTATTACTGATAATATTTCACGTTATAAGTTGCGGTAGATTAAATAAATTGTACTCGTAAGGGGAAAATTCTTCTCACAGTAGATTTGTAATTCAATAAACTATAAAATATTAACACGTAAGAGTAAAACAGCAAAATTAAATTTATTCTCCATCATTTTTAATCTTCAATTTTCTTGTAATTTCAACACAAATGTCTCATCCTATATCTGCAACAATTTTTTTCCCTGTTTAATCTCCGGGAACCACCGTCAAGTATTACCTCAGAGGATGAATGAAGATGATATGTATGAGTGTAAGTGAAGTGTAGTTTTGTACAGTCTCAGTTCAACCATTCGTGAGATGTGTGGTTAATTGAAACCCAACCATCAAAACAAAGAACACCGGCATCCACGATCTAGTATTCAAATCCGTGTAAAAGTAACTGCTTTTACTAGGATTTGAACGTTGGAACTCTCGACTTCCAAATCAGCTGATTGGCAAAGACGCGTTCACCACTAGACCAACCTGGTGGGTTTGTTTTTTGTTACTTGATTTTCTTTAACTCACTATGTTTTTTTTTTTCATGTTTGTCCTCTAATTTTGATTCCTTAATTTAATATTCTTCCTGACATTACCAATTGGTGAATTTAGCATTGTTACTAAAGTCGGATGGCAATACAATATTCAACCATTACTTTTGCAAACTTCCCTCCGTACGGGGGTAAATTAAGGGTGCAGATGTAGTAATTTAACATACTTTCTGACATTACTTGTTGATGTAATTTTGCACAGTTATTAAAGTCGGGTGACAATAAAATATTCAACCATTACTTTTGCAAATATCCCTCTGTACGGGGGTAAATTAATGGTGCGGGTGTAAAAAATTGCAAAATCTGCAAAACAGCTAACCGGGGTTTTTGTAGTTGCAGATGACAAATCCGACAACCGTTTGACGTAAAACAATGACAAAAACTTGGTACGGGAGATATTGTGGTTTCGAATTTGACATTTCATCACTCATATATATATATATATACAGAAGATGTTATCTTCTGAAATAAAAATTACCCTATTAATTAAACTCATGTTATGTATGATAATAATTTGATTAAAATTTGACTAAAAAAATATAAAGCAAGTTTTTAAAAATTTTGAAAAAATTTTATAATATTATTTTTCTTTACTTTAATTTTTATCTTTCAGTATAATTTTTACCTTCTACACTTCCTTCCATTATTAAATTAAATAAACCTACTTGCTTTAATAGATAAAATATTAACCTAATTTTTCTTAAGCAATAATTTGCCATAGACATCTTTTTATTTTTTTTTAAATCTGATTCCTCCGTTACAAAACATTTTTTTTCATTTTTACCTTAATCAACACAACTAATTTTTAACATTCTTTTGTTTTGTGTTTTTATATTTCTAAAAACTATTATTTTTCAGAATGACTTATTACGCATTTTTATATTAACATTAACAAATTTTATCAGGGCATAAAAAAAATTTAATTCCTTTCAAATTCATAATTTAAACATTTAAACTATTATATATATATATATATATATATATATATATACATTTTTTTACTGTAGAAAAAAAATTTACAATCGGTTTCTCCTGACGAAACCGTAAGTATATAATATATTAAAATATCACATGAGAGAGGACCATCTAATTATGACCCCCTCCGAGAGCAAACAATAAATGATTATAATAACAGAAACTTCCATGTTAATAAACATACTTATTGTAACAATTAAGATCCAATAAACACACTCATTATGTCATATGCACTATCATCAATGGGTTCTACAACTTGTCCAATCTACGGACCACATGTGTCTTAACATATTCAGTTCGCAAGCGATGTTTTTTATCAAATAGAAAATTCCCATACACATATAAACACAGGTAAGTAAACGAAAGAATACGTCAAACAGTAACAGCATTAAAATAACAACACTAAATATGTAGCAACAATGGAAACAAAAACATTTTAACAGAAATATGTAAATGCACAAGATAAAATTACCGAAAAAGAAATGAAAATATAATATCTTCAACGACCATCGCTAAGGTTCAGCACATGAACCCTTTTCAATCGTCTCATGTCATCACCGTTATCTAATTAAAGCAAGGGGGTTTACAAGTCTATTTAGCCATATATATATATAATTCAAACAAATCATGTTTCGTTAAACAGCTGGTAAAATTGAATAAAACAAGCTAATACTTGGTCATAACTATGAATAATTCTCTTTTTTTCTTCTTTTTTTTTTGTCTTCAGTCATTTGACTGGTTTGATGCAGCTCTCCAAGATTCCCTATCTAGTGCTAGTCGTTTCATTTCAGTATACCCTCTACATCCTACATCCCCAACAATTTGTTTTACATACTCCAAATGTGGCCTGCCTACACAATTTTTTCCTTCTACCTGTCCTTCCAATATTAAAGTGACTATTCCAGGATGCCTTAGTATGTGGCCTATAAGTCTGTCTCTTCTTTTAACTATATTTTTCCAAATGCTTCTTTCTTCATCTATTTGCCGCAATACCTCTTCATTTGTCACTTTATCCACCCATCTGATTTTTAACATTCTCCTATAGCACCGCATTTCAAAAGCTTCTAATCTTTTCTTCTCAGATACTCCGATCGTCCAAGTTTCACTTCCATATAAAGCGACACTCCAAACATACACTTTCAAAAATCTTTTCCTGACATTTAAATTAATTTTTGATGTAAACAAATTATATTTCTTACTGAAGGCTCGTTTAGCTTGTGCTATTCGGCATTTTATATCGCTCCTGCTTCGTCCATCTTTAGTAATTTTACTTCCCAAATAACAAAATTCTTCTACCTCCATAATCTTTTCTCCTCCTATTTTCACATTCAGCGGTCCATCTTTGTTATTTCTACTACATTTCATTACTTTTGTTTTGTTCTTGTTTATTTTCATGCGATAGTTCTTGCGTAGGACTTCATCTATGCCGTTCATTGTTTCTTCTAAATGTTTTTACTCTCGGCTAGAATTACTATATCATCAGCAAATCGTAGCATCTTTATCTTTTCACCTTGTACTGTTACTCCGAATCTAAATTGTTCTTTAACATCATTAACTGCTAGTTCCATGTAAAGATTAAAAAGTAACGGAGATAGGGAACATCCTTGTCGGACTCCCTTTCTTATTAGGGCTTCTTTCTTATGTTCTTCAATTGTTATTGTTGCTGTTTGGTTCCTGTACATGTTAGCAATTGTTCTTCTATCTCTGTATTTGAACCCTAATTTTTTTAAAATGCTGAACATTTTATTCCAGTCTACGTTATCAAAAGCCTTTTCTAAGTCTATAAACGCCAAGTATGTTGGTTTGTTTTTCTTTAATCTTCCTTCTACTATTAATCTGAGACCTAAAATTGCTTCCCTTGTCCCTATACTTTTCCTGAAACCAAATTGGTCTTCTCCTAACACTTCTTCCACTCTCCTCTCAATTCTTCTGTATAAAATTCTAGTTAAGATTTTTGATGCATGACTATAATAATATAATAATATAATATAATAATAATATAATATAATATAATAATTCTCTAACTGATTTTAATTATTCTAGTTCTAATTATAATTATAATTTTTTTTTATTACTATTATTGTAATTTTAAATCATTTTTACCATCTATTTTGTAATGAATAAAAAATTTGGTTTATCTGAAATTGATGTATTCATTTGAAACCACCATTTTTTTTCTATAAATCCTAGAAGGTTGAAATTTTCATAGAACCTACGTTAAATGCTTGTAAAGTTTCAATAGAATCGGTGGGGAAACGGGCGAGCGATACTAAATCAAAAGAGTATACCTCTTCGTGAGACATACTGTATTTACAGTATATAAAGATACTCTTCTTATTTTTTAATTTTATCTTTTTTAAATAAATTATTGTATATAAACCTAGAGATATGAAAAGTTCCATCAATCTCAATAGCAGAATGGAAGAACTTTCATCTGAAATAAAAACATATTGCTGGGTTCAAATCTCGGTCAGGTTAGACAGTTTTCGCACTTTAAAAATTTCTATATTACATTTCTTCTGGTATACGAAAATTTTTTCTGGTAAACAGAAAACTTTAGTAAAATTCCTTCCAATTGTGTCCTCCCAACTCCCCCCCCCCCTAAAAAAAAACTATACAAATTTTTATAAATAATATTTTTATTTTATTTAACATTTCACAAATTTTTTTTGCTCTCATTGAAACACTAATTTAATTTTTCTTTGTTGCGTTAAATTTTGTAAAGGGAAATTAATATATAAAATTTGAATTTTTATAATCCCTTTTGAGTGATATATTAAGAACTATTAAATATTCCTTTAATCCTTTACAAATATTACTATAATTATAGAGATACTTTTGTTCTTTTCATAAATAAAAAGATAATCTAACTTGTTTTTCATTTATTATATCTAAAAAATTCCCGGACCCCGCTCTAATTGGAGAGGACTATAATAGCAAATCATGCTATTCAGCTGTACGATCGGCTAAACATTTATCAATGAAATCTGATACATGACCCTCGGGTAGCTGTTAGATTTCAGTGGTGTAAAAATAACATCAATTTCTTACTGCCTCAGCCGAATAAGGTTGGATTTGTAGAGAGAGATAGTATCCATACTCGCTGCTTATGGAAGGAAGAGAGGTTGCACGTTTTCACTTTCTCCGAGGCGATTGCTACTTTGCATTTATCTCAGATTTCATTCTACATGAAATGTGCCTTCAGTCTTGCGCCTGATCAAGCCAGTTTTTGGCTCATGTGCGACGTAACCGTTGTTTCCCGGCTGGATTAGATTTCTGTTAATTACTTCAACGATAAAACGGCCCATCCGTTCGCCAAATTTGACGGACCGAATACCCAATCGCCTGAACCCCACATAACAGTGTAAGATTTTCAGTATTGACCGTACGCGTACTAATGCTAAACAATGAAACAGTTTCGTCTTTGATTATAATTCGACGCTAAAGGTAGAATGACGGATTGATTAACAATTCAGAATGCCGACGATTGAGTATTATTAAATCTTGTGACAGTAAGAGGATTCAATTATCACCTATCATGAAAATAGCTAAACAAGATACTCGATAGTTTGTTGGCATTATTGAGAGATGCGAATGTTTGCACTCGACAATAGGTGGTGATTGCTTTAACTCAATTAGGACCCAAGCACTCTATCAAGCCGCGTTACAGTCCTATGTAGGTGCAAATGAAAATTTAACTTTACCCTTATTAGAATTACTTCACCAATACTGACTTCAAATTAAATAATTTGTTATCTTTTTATTTAATTTATACATTATTTTGGTAAAATTATAATCAACGATTGCTTTCTTCCTTTTATTACTTATATTTTCATTATTTTATTGTACAATTTACCACAAACATAAACCGTTTTTGAGAGTTTCCTACTAGTACTTACCAAGTAAGTCACGCATCGAATCCCAATATAGTATTTCTATAAGCATTATCGAAATATGTTGCAAAAAATAAAATTATCTCCTATGTAATTGAGATAAAATATTAATTGGAACTGCAAACTAATCGGAATATCATCAAATTTTTTTAGACGTGACCTTGAGCATATGGGCACAACGCCTCTGCGCCAGTGTCAGTGAGTGCAGTAGCGACAGTTCAGGAGAAAGTGTGTTTTGTGGTTAGCAGAATATAAGTCAGTTATAACTGTTCAACGGACTTCCCGGCTTGTGTATGGCAATGATTTCTCTCATGTAGCATTAGACGATGGTACTGGTATAAGGAATCTGGCAACGAGGAAAGTGAAAATATCCCACGGATGGCCCAAAACGAATGACGAAACAGTTGAGCGTTTACGACAAAGTTGTTTAAGAAGCCCTAAAAAAATCAAATTGACCACGAAATTAACGTTGCTGTAATTCTCAAGAAGATGGTGCGCCCCCACACTTTAGCCTAGGCCCCCCTAGCCGTTCGACGCACTCTGAATACGTTTTTATTCTGATGATTATATGAACTGTATTCACACCCATCTTACTTAGAATCAAATTCTCTCAAATTTTCTTTTAAAGTATGTGTTAAGTACACGTTTATCATTTTCCTAAAGTTTACGTTGCAATATATTCAACTTTTCTTTTTCCTATTTAGCCTCCAGTAATTACCTTTCAGATAATACTTCAAAGGATGAATGAGGATGATATGTATGAGTGTAAATGGAGTGAGTCATGTACAGTCTCAGTTCGACCATTCCTGAGATGTGTGGTTAATTGAAATCCAACCACCAAAGAAAACCGGTATCCACGATCTAGTATTCAAATCCATGTAAAAATAACTGACTTTACTAGGACTTGAACGCTGAACTCTCAACTTTCAATTCAGCTGATTTGGGAAGACGCGTTCACCAGTAGACCAAGCCGGTGGGTTGCAATCAATTCAACTAGTAAACAATCAAGCCAACCCCCCTCCCCACTCGACCCAATGATATGAGGATGATGTGAATAATATTAAATGAGGTGTAAGTAATCTTGCACATAATCAGACCGACCATTGTCGTGTGATTAATTGAACCCTTTCCACTAAAGTACACCTGTATCCACTTTATAGTATTGAAATCCGCATAAAAGCAACAAACGTTTACTAGGTTTTGAACTTCAGACCCACCAGGTTAGTATAGTGGTGAACTCCTCTTCCCAAATCAACTGATTTGCAAGTTGAGAGTTCCAGCGTTCAAGTCCTAGTAAAGGCAGTTACTTTTATACGGATTTGAGTATTAGATCGTGGATGCCGGTATTCTTTGTTTTGATGGTTGAGTTTCAAATTACCACACACCTCACGAATGGTTGAACTGAGACTATACAAGACTACACTCATACATATCCTCATTCATCCTCTGAAGTAATACCTGAACGGTAATTCCAGGAGGCTAAACAGGAAAAAAAGGAAGGCTTTGAATCTCAAAACCTTCGACATAGAAAATCAGCTGTTAAACAACTGATTTGCAACAACGAGTTTACCCACCAGACCACTCCGAGGGTTACACATTTAATAAAAATATTTTAATAAAAGCATAAAATAGTGTGTCTATCAGCCACAATCATTTGCTCTTTTACCCCAGACTTCTCTAAACCTATTGAAAATACAATTCTGAGATTTTTTTTATTTATCAGGGCAAATTTTGTTATAAAAATACTACACTTGCCCTTTAATTTGAATCCCAAGAATTACAGTCAGGTGTAATTTTACCGAATACGTAGCAATGAGGGTGGAATCTTTCGCTAGCCAACTACTCTCTAATAAAGCATTCCGTATTTATGTTTACATAAACTTTCTTCTTTATTTTCATTAGTAGGACATATCCTGAAAGTTTACTACATTCTTAGTGAATCCTAAACACATTATAAATATTAATATTAATAATATAAGAGAAAATATATTTTTTAAATCATTTTCATATTACGTACAATTATGAGAAGATAAACAAATAATAAATAAGGTAATAAAACACAAGGATAGCAATAATTTATTATTCTTGAAAAGAAATACAAGAAAATTAAATGTGATTGAATTATAAAACATAATTTTATAACTCTCATACGTATTAATATGGGGATTTTAGAAACTTCTAAAAAAAAGTTGATAAGCATAAAAAAATAATAAATTATAAGATTACATTAACATTGAACTCTATCGCTAAACCACAAAATTTATGAATCGAACTGAACTGAACTGAATTGAATTGAATTGAATATATTAAACCATATCTCACCGCAATATACTGGTTATACGTATTATCAGAAATGTGTGAGTATATTGGAGAAGTAGAGTGGATGTTAGGTCGGTAGGTGGTGAAGAAAAGGGGACGGTTAGTAACCGGATTTTAGAGATGGGATTCAGATGGGATGATGATGTTATTTCACACGAGAGTGGGAATGTTCATTATCCAGTACGATTGTGTTCCTGAGGGTTCGTTAGGGAACTTCTGCTCTTCTCTCAACCATCATCCAGTCATTCAGTATGTTATTGTATATGTGTGCTTGTGTGAGTATATCAACCACTACAACACACACACACACACACACACACATACACATACATACACACACAGATATATATATTTATACACGTAGAAGAGATCAAGAGAAATGGAAAATCGACAAAGATCTTTCCACCCGCTTATATTTACACGTTCACACAAAGAAACATACGTAAAGGTGAGAGAGAGAAAGTGAGAGAGAGCGATTATAAGGAAGATAAGATGAGAATGCTGTCTACTAGTATTTGCTTCTTACGCGACGTTTGTCAAACAGACGAAAGGACTAACGTAAAACTGTTGTATAGGTTATACTGAGGTTGCTATGGAAACTAGAATTTAGATCCAATAGCTCGTTTTAAATAATTTGTAAAATATGAAGGAACGCTTTTATTTGAAAACTTCTTAGGTACCAGTATTTGTAAGTAATAATAATAACGCATTAGAGAGAAACTGCTCTTTTCATTGTGTCACTCACCCATCTGATCACAATATTAATAAGGCTGAAATAGATGAAATAACCAAGTACTACCCTGTGGCAATAAAATATAAAGAAATTTATAGACTGAATTAAAAAGAAGTCATTCCCATTGTGATAACAGCAAATAGATTAATTTTAAAAAATTTAAAGAAATACATAGAAAAAGGATTCTAAAATAATAATTCAAGCTCAAAAATCAGTAATTCTGGAGACGTGCAGGATTGTACGAACTGTGTTAAATGCACTACATCACTGAATGAGATATGCCCCAATGGTCATTCACTCTGAAATTCCGGATGTAAAACACCTCCGAGGCATTTTAAAATAATAATAATTATATTATTATTGTTGTTATAAAAATTAAAATATGAAAATCATCAACTGTAATGGCGTAATTTAATAAATGAGGTTAATAATCTGAGCGAAACAAAACTGTCACAGAAATTAAGAAATAATTTACATTATAAGAAAATTCAAATATAGCGCAATTTACATTAAATATTCTTTTTTGTGTGCATAAATTCTAGTCGAGTACCCTTCTTCGACCGGGTATTGTCATAGTAATAGGCTAATACCAAATAATACTCATAAAACCAGAGTGTTATAGTTTTGTAATTCTACTTCAACAATCCAAGAAAAATGATAATAAAAATTTAATCTGAAATAATTGTTACACAACAGGATAAAAACAAGCATAAGGATTCTTCAAACAATACTTTGAATGTAACTAAGAAAGAGTGTTACAATCACATAAAACTTATTCTAACTTAAAATTAAATATTCAAAAAATATTATCAACGATTGATATTCCTATGATTACAACTCGTTTATCCATTAATGGCCTGGAATAAAATCTATACCACATAATACTGATTCAGAATATATGGAAGTAACTAACGTATAGAGCTGAACCCTAAGGTTAAATTAACAAGGATAAAATTTAAAAAAATATCAATCCCTCTAGAAAAATAAACATTATATAGCAATAATAATCACGTTATACAGAGTGATTCAAAGAAACGGGAAATTTTGAAAGTTGTATTAGTAGCCGTGGGCGATTGGTACCACTTGATAAGTGGCGCCAGCCTCTCTAACCTAACCTGCCATTTAGTTGTCATGGATCCTTGGAGTGGTGCGCAACGTGCATTTGCTATCAAAGCGTTTTACAAAAACAATGACAGTGTGGAGGGAGCGCGTAGAGAATTTCGCCGTCATTTTAATCTGGGACGGCACGACCGTGTTCCATCAGCCCATGCAATTAAAACATGGATATCTAATGTTGAGGAAACTGGTTCGGCAATGATAAAGAAACCTCCGTGAGCGAACAGTCCGTACACCACAGAATGTTCAAGCTTTACAAGATGCTGTCACACGAAGTCCACATCGGTCAATCCGTCGTCTCTCAGCATCTTTACAATTGCATAGTTCAAGCGTTCAAAGAATGTTAGTGAAGGACTTGCAATATCATCCATACAAGTTGCAGATCGTCCAGGAACTGAAACCGAACGATGCAGTTGTGCGAGCACAATTCTGTAATGTAATGCTTCAGAAGATAAATGATAACGAAGAGTTTGTTCACGAACTGTGAATGTCAGACGAAGCGCATTTCCACCTCAGTGGATTTGTTAACAAGCGAAATTTCAGATACTGGGCACAAGAAAATCCTACGCAGCTACACCAGCGTCCGTTGCACAGCCAGAAAGTGACCGTGTGGTGTGCTATGTCATTTTACGGTGTTATAGGCCCTTATTTTTTTGAGAATGACAACGGTCTTGCTATTACAGTGACGTCGGCTCGTTACGTAGCTGTGCTTGAAACCTTTGTTGTGGAACAACAAAAGAGATTTCCACCGATTCTTAACACAGCCTGGTTTCAACAAGACGGAGAAACGTCGCATACTGCATGAATATCGATGGCAGCTGTACGCCGATTGTTTGGACAACGTGTCATTTTACGAAATGGTGACATTAGATGGCCTCCCAGATCGCCTGATCTCTCAGCTTGCGATTACTTTTTGTGGGGTCACCTTAAAAGCAAAGTGTTCCACAGTAGACCTGCTACAACAGAAGAACTGAAGGCAAAGATCCGAGAAGCAATTGCGGAAATTCCAGTTGAGATGTTACGTCAAACCATGAACAATTTAACGAAGAGGCTTCGTGAGTGTTTACGTAGAAGAGGAGGTCACCTGGAAGATGTCATCTTTAAAAAATAAACTACAATGTATGTATCCTAAAATGGCAACATTTGTACAATTACATGAAATAAGATTAATTTTCTAAAAACAATTTTTCATTAACGTTATTTAATCTTTAAAATATCCCGTTTGTTTGAATCACCCTTTACATTCATTTAATTTCGAGAACGCCCACAAAAATGTATTTATATAAACATAAAATTGTTCAATTAACTGTGGAAATAATGGTGTGTACAACAGAGCACAAATTTAATTTAAAATCACTATACTGAACAAGAGTGTGTTAAGCTTTCAATAAAAAACGAATGCTACATATTAAGAATACATAAATATCAAAATATCTATAAACGTTTTTCCTCAAAGCACACAAACCATTTAGTAAAAATCGCATTCAAACTAATTCATCCGTAAAGAAGTTACAAAGGCACAAAAATAAGCAAAATGCAGTGAAACGCATTTAATCGCTTCACTACACAGACCAGAGTAGAAATCATATTGCCTTGTAATTTTCAAATCATTAAAAATTTTTATTAATCTAACTTTTGGATTCTATCCATTAATTTTTATTGTATTTTTTTTTATTATTTCATTATAAATAATAATTAATTTCTCCTTAATATCAACAACATTACAGTTATAAATTTTCTTCTGTCCATCTCTTCCATTCATACTGTTCCGTAGACGATCTCTTCTTCCCTATTTATACATAATAGGTAAAAACACCAGTTATTTAAAAAAAGAAAAATGTTTTATTAAGAAATATCTTTCATTTAGGATTTCCTTTGTTTAGGATCCTTTGTTTAGAAATTCTCATTATACTAGTTATCTTTCACTATAGTATCAGTATATTTAAAACACCTGTCCCCATTACTCAAAAAAATATTAGTATATTCAATAATCAACTGAAAAATATTCGATATGGTTTAATTTAAAACTCTTAATTTATAATAAAAATATTTTTACATCCTCCTTCCATTATTGAAGATTACGTGATTATTTTTTATTAACCCGAAGAAGATAAAAGTATTTATTATCTAATAATCAACAAACAAAAATCTCTATTATTCTGATGAAGGATTGAAGAGATTACTACTCTCATAACTCTTCGCCGATTATAATTTTCAACGGATTTTAATAGTAATGTAACATTAAATACACCAGATTCATTTTCTGATTAATAAAAATATATATTTGAATAAAAATAATATATAAATTCTGAATTATTTAACAAAAAAATAATAATTATAATAAAAAAGATGATCACTTTTAAAAAAATTAATAAATTCACTTAGGGTCTTGTAAAAATGTAACAGACTGTATATAAAAAAAAAATATATATATATATATATAAAAGAATATTAAACAATAATATATATGAAAAAGGCATAAAAAAACCCGCATAAATCACAAATAAAAAAATCAGTGATGCGTAATTTAAATGTAAAAATTGTACATTACATTAGATTAGGTTAGGTGTAAACTTAATATCAATGTATTAAGGTTAAGGGAAAACGGAAAAAGGGAAACGAACAAAAAAAGGGAAAAATTAGAGTTAAATCTCTTTTCTCTTATTCTACCGATTCCTTTTTTATCCTCCCTACGTACCCTCTTATACGCGTTTCTCCCTCTGTTACGGGTAAAACGGTCAGTGAAGCTTGTAACTTTGGCCAAAATCCAAAAAGTTGTTCAACGGACCTCGTTACTGTAGGAATGGGCGCCAAACGTTTCCCATCCTCTAAAACTTAATACTACCCACTAAATTCAACCCTTTCGACCTTTTTTTAAACTCCCTTTATTCAATCCATCTTTACTCTTATACTTTTTGGACAGCTTTACCGAGTTGATCAGATCATTGAACAGAAAATTAAAGAAAAAAAGAAGGAATAGAGAATGAGAAAAGGATTCCTTTTGAAAATGCTGACTTAAAAATACGGTAATTAAAAGAATAACTTTTACCTTAATTAATAGAAATAATTATTTAACTTAACGGTAAAATAAGGGATGGGATATTCAAACAAAACGATAATTAACCTTAGATTGAAAATCTAATTTCTATTTACTTTAAGTAATGTACATGTTCAATGATTTTAAATAAAAATGTAATCAAAAGAAATAAATATTTTAACTGGTCGCAATACTTCTATAAATACAAATAAAATGTAATTAAATTATATATAATATTAATTAAAATATAAATTTTTAATGATGATGGAAGAGGATATAATAATTAGTTTAATAATTTTCATTAAACAAAAAAAGAAAATAAAGATCAAAGAGGAAGACCTAAGTTTAATTACAATTTTAAGAGGAAATGGGATAAATAGTGATTGAATCAGTAATTATGTATATTTTATTGAATAGAAAAATAATTCATCACATGTAACACGAAGAAATTTTTTAAAATACAAAAGAATAGTCTGCAAACATTGTCCGGATCAATAAGATTCTAAAATCTTGTAGCCTAACGAATGACGAGTACAATCATAAACGGATCTCAAGAATGGGCAAGATTAGACATTACACAACGGTAATACGAGCAAGAGTAAACGCGAACTGGGAAGAAAGAAATAAACTGAAACTTGCGGAAAGATGGATCTAAGGGAAATCCTAGAGCCAAGAAAAACTAAAGATCGATGGATATTAAGAAAGAATGAGGAAGTTTACAGGGAATCAGATAGAATTACGTAAGCAAAGACTGGCATTCTACAAACATCTGACAAGAATGGATTCAAACAGGCTTACGAAAAGAATTTTTGACAAATATAATGGTAAAAAGACGAACGTTAAAAGATTCAAGTAAGTTAAAAAAGATCTAAGAGTAGCAAATACAACCGTGACAGATTTAAAAGTCAGAAAGGAGCTTAAGAAAAAAAACTTAAAATTCAAAGACATCCAGAAGGAGAAGAAAGAATTCGCTAACCTATAGTGGCTGGAAGAAAGAAGAAAGTGGTACAGTGAAAGAATGAAGCGAGTATTGGAGAGCTAAAAAAAAAATGGCCAGAAATTAACTCTTCTATGTGGTCCTCCAGTGACCGGTGTCGAAAAAAAAGCAGTCTGTTATATAAAAATTATTCAGTCGTAGAAAATTATGAACGAAATAAATGTTGTACATGAAACAGTATAAGCTACAATGACAATATTTATTCATTCTATCATGAAAGTTAAAAATTAAGCCCTATTACTAGAATGACAGTAAAAATTTAAATGTCTTAATTAAAATTACATTTCACCATCATCAGCATTATAAAATTAAAATAAAGTCTTACTGACAAACAAAATAACTAAATACATGTATAATATATATATACTAGCAGACCCAGCAATTCTTCACTATTGCTAGATGTGAGTATATATATTGATTAAATGAACACAATGGAAAGTTTGATAAAACACTATTAAAAACTGAACATTAGAGAACTTCAAAAAAATTTAACCTTTCACTTTATAAAAGTCAGAATGTAAATAAATCCAATTGGGAAAACAACAGCACAACCTATCGGATTTAATTCAAACTATTCTCTAAACAACGTAGTCTGTTCAAAACACCCCTAACTTTCTTTCTACTGGTCAGATCGAGGATTTCAATAGTTTTAAACCTTCTCCGTACAATGTGGACCACTTTGCAAAAAACCCGCGCGTAAATCGGTCCAGTAATTCATTAGTCAACAGCGAACACACATACGAACATTGCCTTTTGTATATATAGAAGAAGAAAGTCTGTTTGTATATTTGTTTCGTAAATATCTCGACAACGGCGTCACCTAGCGGGTACAGTTTTTGCCAAAATTTTTCATTTCACGTATCTAATATATATTCTGAATATGAGCCAAATCGGACGATAAATACAATTTTTCCATATAACTCGACCCCAGCACCATCTAGCGGGTCCATTTTTTTGCACAGGTATTTCTTTCCATGTAACATATTCTGAATATAAGCCAAATCGGACCGTAAATAAAATCTTTCGAAATATCTCGTCCCCAGCGCCACCTAAACCTAGCAGTTCCATTCTTTGCAAAAATATTTTTTTAACCTAACTAAATATATTCTGAATATGAGCAAAATCGGACCATAAATACAATTTTTCGAAATATGTCGTCGCTAGCGCCAACTAGCAGGTCCAAACTAATACAGATACCTTCGCGGGCGTCCGCACAACTCATTAAAGTTCCATCGCAATCGCATGAATGTTATAAGAACGCATACGGAACAAACAAACATTTATTTTTATATATATAGATAATACTTGTATAATATATAGTACTTTTATAATATTTAAGCAAAATATAAAATATACAAATAGTCAAATTATTTAAAAAATTAAATTTACAAAACATTGCATTTTACCCTGAGAGGCAAAATGAGAAAAAAACACAAACAGACACATGTTAATTATTAAGCTGAAGATCCACTCTCAAGGCCATTTAAAATCTCTTACGAATCCGGGAAAAAAAATCAACATTAAGATGACAGCGGATCATATTAAACAAACATAAAAAAATATACGGTTGAATTCATTGCATAATTGGTTCTACGAATCCAATTGAAACGATATGGCTATCTAGGATAGTTATAGCAAAATTAAAATGGATACTTTTTAGTATAATTTCATTATTCATCTCCCGAAACAAAATGCGTTTCAGATGAAGCAAAGCGGCAACTCTTGAGCTTATTTCTACTGAGGTTGGTATCAAATAAAAAATGTATATCCTAATAAAATTTATAAAAAAAAAAAAATAAATTACCGGAGAATTCTTTTCAATGTAATTAACATAAAATGAATATTAAGTAAGAAAATACTAGATAAATGTTGTAAACTCTAACTTAGAAACAACTCAGAAAGAAAAAGAAAACTTTATTCCAAGTATATTTTTTATCTATCTACAACTTCTAATGACAAGAACCTGTAGTAACCTGGCAAACAATTTTTGACGCATGGGGGCTAAATGAGAACTTAGTCTCAAATACTACTATCTCCAAATCCAAAATATCAGGTACTCGCGCAAAAATATAATTATACAAATATAGCTGTGTAAAAATACTTTTCTTCCTTGAACTTAAGAGATAAGTAATGACAATTTATTCTTAATTACTAGTTATTGATGCCAACCTACATTCAATAAAATTACCTGTGAACCCCACAAGTTTATACATTTTAAGACCATCCGCATACGGCAACAAATGTGAACTCTTAAAGTGACCCAAAACGTCATTAATAAACAAAAATGAGAGAGGGCCACGGTTAAAGTCGAGTCGAGAGTCGAGTGTAATAATTCTTTTACTCCAAATCAAATTTGTATAAATTCATCTACAAAAAAATTTAATTATCTACAAATTATTGTTCTAAAACAAATTACCTTTCTTTTACATTTTTATTATAATCTAACATAAATTATCACTCCGTGTGATACTTATAAAAAGTTCTTAAAATATTCTCTGATAACTGATGCTTAATTAATCTTTCTCATTGTTAACACAATATACTTGGCGTTTATGGACCTAGAAAAGGCATTGGATAACGTAGACTGGAATAAAATGTTCAAATACAGAGTAGATAGATAGAAGGACAATTGCTAACATGTACAGGAACCAAACAGCAACAGTAACAATTGAAGAACATAAGAAAGAAGCCGTAATAAGAAAGGGAGTCCGACAAGGATGTTCCCTATCTCCGTTACTTTTTAATCTTTACATGGAACTAGCAGTTAATGATGTTAAAGAACAATTTAGATTCGGAGTAACAGTACAAGGTGAAAAGAAAAGATGCTAAGATTTGCTGATGATATAGTAATTCAAGCCGAGAGTAAAAAGGATTTAGAAGAAACAATGAACGGCATAGATGAAGTCCTACGCAAGAACTATCGCATGAAAATAAACAAGAACAAAACAAAAGTAATGAAATGTAGTAGAAATAACAAAGATGGACCACTGAATGTGAAAATAGGAGGAGAAAAGATTATGGAGGTAGAAGAATTTTGTTATTTGGGAAGTAGAATTACTAAAGATGGACGAAGCAGGAGCGATATAAAATGCCGAATAGCACAAGCTAAACGAGCCTTCAGTAAGAAATATAAATTGTTTACATCAAAAATTAATTTAAATGTCAGGAAAAGATTTTTGAAAGTGTATGTTTGGAGTGTCGTTTTATATGGAAGTGAAACTAGGACGATCGGAGTATTTGAGAAGAAAAGATTAGAAGCTTTTGAAATGTGGTGCTATAGGAGAATGTTAAAAATCAGATGGGTGGATAAAGTGACAAATGAAGAGGTATTGCGGCAAATAGATGAAGAAAGAAGCATTTGGAAAAATATAGTTAAAAGAAGAGACAGACTTATAGGCCACATACTAAGGCATCCTGGAATAGTAGCTTTAATATTGGAAGGACAGGTAGAAGGGAAAAATTGTGTAGGCAGGCCACGTTTGGAATAAGTAAAACAAATTGTTAGGGATGTAGGATGTAGAGGGTATACTGAAATGAAGCGACTAGTACTAGATAGGGAATCTTGGAGAGCTGCATCAAACCAGTCAAATGACTGAAGACAAAAAAAAAAACAAAAAAAAAACACAATATTTGGACGTTTCTAAACGAATTATTATCCATTTGTCAGTTATTTTTCTAAGAACAATTATTATAGTTATGAATGGCATTTTAAAAATTAAAAAGAAAAAATGTACTCATAAGTCTGATAAGTCAAATTAGGAAAATTTAAGTTATATACGAAACGAATATTAATAAAAATTAATTATTAGCCTTTTGAATCAGTATGGGTAAATAAAAATGTAATTAAATATTTTGACGTCTTTGCAGACGATGAACATCAACTCTCCCAGGAAAATTATTATTATTATAATAGAGAACTACTGAATGCACAGCAATCTATGAAAGTCTATGTTATTTTAAGTCTATGTCTATGTCAATCTAAGTCTATGTCTATTTAGTCTATGTTATAAGACAATGTAATAATTTTTCCGCACCAGTTAGTACACCAGTTTAATAATATTTTACCGGTAGTACCCTTAGTAATTGTAACTTTTTTTTACTGTAAACACTTTCTTGTTCAGCTTATAAAAACGAACGTACTATTTTTTTTAGAATTTAAAAAATAACCATTCCTGTCTGAAATAGCTATTAGGCACCACAAAAACGCAGATATTTAAAAAATATTTATCTTAATTTTTTTTTATTTTCTTTTAATTTTAATTAATGAAAATTTTCAAAAATATTTTGAAATTCGGTAGATTAACAGAAACATGTTTAAGTAATCAAATAAAATTAAGGACATCAATTTTTTAACCCTACTATAAAAAAACTTATCAAACTTCAATATACTGAGCATTTCTTTTTCTGTTTAGCCTCCGGAACTACCGTAAAGTATTACTTCACAGGATGATATGTATGAATGTAAATGAAGTGTAGTCTTGTACAGTCTCAGGTCGACGGTTCCTGAGATGTGTGGTTAGTTGGAACCCAACCACCAAAGAAAACCGTTATCCACGATCTAGTATTCAATTTTGTATAAAAGTAACAGCCTTTGCTAGGATTTGAACCTTAGAACTCTCGACTTTGAAATAAGTTAATTTGCGATGACGAGTTTATCACTAGACCAACCCGGTCGAAAGGCAATATGTTATTTATGTTGTCACCATTCAGTAAGAGAATTTTAAAAGCATTCGTTTGTTTACACAACTGCCCAAAAATGAGATTAATGTATTTAGGGTTTATGTATGTTTGTTTGTTTATTTGTTCCACCGTGGCAGCTCAACGGCTGAACAATTTAGGTATATGACCCCGCGTTAGAATCCTTGCGTTACCGTGAGTGTCATAGGTTATATAAATATGTATATAAACATACATATTTATGTATGTTTATATAAACATACATACATATTCAACCGGCAAATCTCCACTGATTTGCCGGTTGAAGCACAACTTTTAATGAATTGAATTAATGAACTGTGAGCCACTACCACTGTGTGAGCTGGATTTCAACTGAATGATTCGAATCAATCGAATAAATAATATTAAAAAATAATAGAATTAAGTTTACGTTAAATAAAATAAAATAATACTAAATAAATTCAAAAAAATTTTGTTTAATAATAATGGACTTCCCATGGGGCTACGTGTGAGTCTAGAGTGGTAGGGTGATGCGAGTACTTCGTGCGAGGCTAGACCAATCATCAACTAATAACAAACGGGTGCAACTGGGGCGCTATTTTGGGAAGTACAATGGGGTCCTCTTATAATATCTCTGCAAACAATCGTCCGAATTTCAAATTTAAAACGGGGTATTTGTTAGTAGGATGAAGGCTAAATTTTGCACGGATCAGGTACACTATCAATATAACAGATAACGGTTATTCAGAAATTATACCTTCGCAACCAACCTAAATTTAAAAAAATTTGAAAAAAGATTGTATATATACAAAATTTTCCCCGCATGCTTTTTAATAATCCTATATTAAAGAGAAATGGTTTTTTTTTGGCAGTCGTTTTTTTAATTTTTCATTTAAGTTGTTGAAATATGGCAAATAAATTTCTGGATGCCAGTCTCCGTGGTGGGAGTGGTAGAGTCTCGACCTTTAATCCGGAGTTCTCGGGTTCGAATCCCGGTCAGGCATGGCATTTTCCCACACACTACAATTAATTCATCTCATCCTCTGAAGCAATCCCTAACGGTGGTCCCGAAGATTAAAAAAAATTTCTGGAAAATATTATAATTAAAAATAATGATACAGAAAAAACGAATGAAAAATTTTACATTTAATTTTAATTTTGTAATATATTTTATTTGAAATTGAGAAACAGATTGTTTTAATGTATAATACACACATTTTGTGAATGAAATGAAAATTAATGAATATAACAAAAAAGGAATATAAATAAAAATTAATAAGGAAGAGGAAATGCGATTCGGTAAATAAGAAGAAAAGGAAAAGGGAAAAATAAAGTAAAGAGAAGATTTTGTGAGGGAAGAAATAAGCAAATACCAGTGTGGGTTGAAGTGAGAAACAAATAAAAGTGCTTGAATGATATCACGGTATCAGTGTTTATTAAACATACTGCACTCACACACACCTGTTCACTTCGCTCGACTAAACAACCCCAACATGCATACACAAGATCCACAAATTCGCTCACTCACAGGCTGTTGAAGTAATTCAAACTGATTGCAGCACTTATCCGTTTCTCCTTCACCATATACTTAAATCGACTTTCCTTTGCCAACTTCCGTTTTCTTTCTTGCCAAATGCCGCTTTTCGCATTTAAGTCTATGTTTGAATATTGCCAGCCGGATACAGAATCCATTCTTGTATTCGACACTCAATTATTGTGACTATTGTTATTATTGTTATTACTGAAAAATGTATTCCAAGGGTTTATTCTACTTATTTTACAGTTTATTCAGCAATATTTAAAAATATTTTCCACGTTATTTTTTTTGTTCGTATTATTTTTATTCGTTTATCACATAATAAAGCCAACTATTATTATCAGTAACAAAATAAAACGTCTCTTATTTTTATTCCTCAAAAGCTTCTTTTTTGTATATTTTTTAGTTCATATTATACAAAAAGAAAGAAAAAATACAAAAATCTGGATGCATAAAAACTAAGAAATTTGGTTTACCCTAATACAATAGTCATGAACAGCAGCAATTCAAGACTATTTTCAAAATGTAATACAACCCTACAAATGAAAGATACACAATTTTTACCGGAAGAAATACATTTATAAAAAATACCTCCTAGAACTGTTGTCTAAAAAGTAAAATCTTATTACGCTTACTTAGACCGCAGGAATTTTTTTTTCTGTATCAAACCAAAAAAAAAAAAAATACTAAGACCGATTGTTTAATCAGTAAATTGATCTACTCGTATTACTGAAAAACAATAAGTTTTATATAATATATATATATGTACATACGCAGAGTGATATTTAACTATGGAAACTTATACTGAATATTCGAGAGGTATTTGGAAGCAGAAAGAAATGGAGTTCTACTTAGTTAAAAAAAAAAATCTGCATTAAGGTGGGTATTTAAGATTTGTCCGCCATCCGGATTCGCCATACACAATCAAACTTAATCTTTTTAAATAGGAAGGTATACATGACATATGAATTTGCTTCAAAATTTTACAAGGAAAACAACAGTTAAACCCGTTTATTACTTCCTTTTTTGAAGTAAAAAAAGTATTGTGCTCGCGAAAAATTTCGTGTTTTTCAGATTTCAAAGGAAATATTCATTTTGACCTTGAATCCATTTTGACTAGTTTCGGCGTGATGTCTGTACGTACGCACGTATGTGCGTATGTATGTATCTTGAATAATTCAAAAATGATTAGCCATAGGATGTTGGATTTAGGATTGTTGTAACATCCAGTTGTGCTCCTCCCCTTTTGATTGCAATCGACTGGACCAAAAGTGTCCAAAAAAGCACTAAAATAAAAAAAACTTAGATTTTGGACTTTTCTTAACTGCAATAATAAGCCCATTTGAGAGCTTTTCATCGATACATCATAAGTGGTACTTATTTTCATTGTTTCCAGACTTATAGCCAAATAAAATTTTAATTAATGAAATATTTGGAATTACAAGAGGAAGGCTTACATCGGTTCGAATCAGACTTCATCTCGTTTTTTTTAACTTTTTTTTTAATTTAAATATATTGATTTATTAATAATTATTAACCTCTGTTTAAAAAAAAAACAACTTTTACAATAAATAATAATTCAACAATAACAATAAAATAAAAATAAAATATGAAAAAATATCAGAAGTTATTAATGAAATAAGATATTTTATGATCTTTCTTGTACGACTTACCGTTTTGGAGTTGTAGCTTGTGAAAGTGTGAAAATGTTGTGAATTGGGCACGTGTTCGAAACCGGTCTAGTCGCTGAACAATGCCGATCTCCCCGGCTACAGTAACAATAGGACCGCTGCGTTGCCATTGTACCGCTATAACTCTGGAATGCTAAGTCGTACAAGAAAATTGTGTGAACAAAAGTTGTCTGTTTTTTTGAGATTAACAACTTTTACAAATGCAATAGAGACAAAAAACAATTTTTCCTGTGAAAAACCCGAAAAAACTTGTTTTTTATAACTTCAGCGTCACCTAGTATTTCAATTTCAAATTATATGGCATAACTTTAGAGATATTAATTGTAGAAGAGAATGTTCTCTACATTTTTTGTTTGAAAAACTATTCTCTAAAATGCATAGATTCAGAGAAAAACACATTTCAAAAACTTTTTGAGTTTTTCAAAAATCTATGGGAGGAGTTAAGCTTCAAAAATCTGGAGTTAAGCTTCCCTCATCACCCCTAACGCATGGACAAAAGATCAATCGGTAGGTAAGGATTTTCAAATACAGCCTATTTTGATGACAAATTGCCTGTACTATGGATTAACAATTTTGTTACATTCTATAAGACGCAAGTAATATACTTAATAGTTAATATGTTTATAAAATGCAAGCATATAAATTTAATTATTTGAAATAAAATTATGTTATTTTTATTAGGCAATAAATATATATTCTTTAGCACAGAAATCACACAATTAAAAAATATAAACAATAAAAGACTTAAAATCCTTTACTCCCGACAAAATACATATATAATAATAAAAAACAGCAACAAAAATACAAAAAAGTAAAGTTTGATCATGATGTTTGGTTTAAGAAAATAGTATATTTAATTTAATTAAGTTATTCAAACTATAATATTAATAATCCACAATAGTTCTATTATTTGTCACAAATTTTAATAGCAGTACAGTAATTCACTTTAACTCAATAACTGAGATTATAAACATACCCCTTTATATATATTTAATTTTTCAATGTGTTTTTAATAAATAATATTTTATATTTTAATATTTTTTGATGTAACATAATGTATACGAATGCGCTTAACAAACAGAAAAGAGAAAAAAGATATTAAACAGAAAGTAAATGAAATTTAATTTCTATAAATAATTGATAATCTGCTGCTAGAATGAAATCTGTTATAATATTTATTAACATGTGTTTATTTATATTAAAAGATGAATGTATACATATTTTTTTTTAATTTGTAGATTTAATTAATAAACGTCTCTACCAATAAATATAAAACTGTTGAAAAAAGTTAAACGATTTTTTTATAAGAAAGAAATACGATAAAACCATGACAGTATGTTAAAGTAAACAACAATATGTAATCGAAATTTAAATTGAATCAGTGGACATTCCAGCAGAAATAAAAAAAACAAACAAATGAAGTAAATGCGGTTTAAGAGAATTTTTAATAATATTTATATAATTTAAAAAAAAGGAGAATACAATTTTTCTATTCTTTTCAAGTTATGCCAATCTCTTACAACATACATCCTGAACCTGTTTCATCAATTCTAATATTTGTCTTCCTTTACTGTTTATATTTATTATGTTTTCATTTAGTTCAAAGTCATTCAACCTAGAATCCTTAACCTATTGTTGAGTTTTCATTCTTTTTTATAAAATTCTATCGCAAATTTTTCCCTTTTTCAATTTTTTTTGAAAACTTTTCTTATCTTACTGTCTTTTTCTGTTTAGCCTCCGCAACCACCGTAAGGTATTACTTCAGAGGATGAATGAGGATGTTATATATGAATGTAAATGAAGTGTAATCTTGTACAGATTCAGGTCGGCCATTCCTAACCCACCGGGTTGGTCTAGTGGTTAACGCGTCTTCCCAAATCAGCTGATTTGGAAGTCGAGAGTTACAGCGTTCAAGTCCTAGTAAAGCCAGATATTTTTACATGGATTTGAATACTAGATCGTGGATACCGGTGTTCTTTGGTGGTTGGGTTTCAATTAACCACACATCTCAGGTACGGTCGAACTGAGAATGTACAAGACTACACTTCATTTACACTCATACATATCATCCTCATTCATCCTCTGAAGAATTATCTAAACGGTAGTTACCGGAGGCTAAACAGGAAAAAGAAGGAAGGTCGGCCATTCCTGAGATGTGTGGTTAATTGAAATCCGTGTAAAAGTATTCGTTCAAAACCTTTATTACTAGGATTTGAACCTTAGAACTTCTCGACTTCGAAATCAGCTGATTTGCGATGACGAGTTCACCACTAGACCAACCCGGGAAGGTTTTTTTATCTAACTAAATTTATAAATTTTCAATATTTTTCACTAACACCAATTTTCAAATCCGTTTTTTTTTAATTTTTCTTAATAGATTGTTCATGTTTTGTAGTCATAAAAAAGAATGTTTTTTCTAATTTCTAAATGTAAGCTTTAAACTAACTGATTGCTTTGTTTTATAAAAGTTTCCATTATGTATATACTATTAATATGTTAATTTCTTTACCCGTCCTTTGTAATTTAAATACATAAATAAACAAAAGAAAACAAGAAAAAAACAATTTTTTATAATATTATCATATTTTAATATTTATAAATAAATTTAAAATGTGACATTTTAATATTTATGTCATATTTTGTTTATAAATATGTAAATATACTTAACAAATAAATAAATAAAACTAATTTTTTGGAAAAAAATCTGTAAACAGCTTTCACATTAGTAAATCTATTATAATTAATTAATAAGATATTTTTCAATATTAATATATGGCTCTGCTAACTTGTGACGTGGGGATCAGAATATATCAGTATCTAACAAAACTTATCGGGCAGTAGGCAATGATCATATTAAACTTAGTAGAGCTTAATGCAGTTATTAACACTACTATAAAGAATAGGAAGGCTTATAGTTCTGACAAGATCAATGGAAAGGTTTTCAAAAAAAGACGGATTGCTTTTGATACAATTTATGTGTATGTGTGTTGCACTGCTTTTGGCCTTATGGCTAAGGATTTAGTTAACTGATTTTCTTCAAATTTGGCTCAAACTTCTATATATATGTATACTAAATTACACATAATTATATATATATATTATACATTATAATATATGTATATATATATATATATATATATATATATATATATATATATATATATATTAATATATAATGTTCACTAAAAATATTTGATGTGAACACCACATGATTTCATTGTACGGCTATTAAATTACATATACACATTTTTTTTTAAATGAAAAATACATAAAATTTTAGTTCATTAATAAGCTCAGATATTTTTGCGTATCCTTTTTTATTGTTATTATTAAATTATTATATATCATAATTTTTTTTGTAACAATCAGAAGTTAATAATTATTATTAAATTAATATATCTAAATTTAAAAAAAAGTTAAAAAAAAAGAGGAGATGAAGTTTGATTCGAACCGACGTGGTGCCTTCCCATTGTAAGATCCAAATATTTCATTATTAAAATTTTATTTGGCTATAAATCTGGAACCAATGAAAATATGTACCAGTTATATCGTAGAAAAGCGTATTACTGCAGTTAAGAAAATTTCCAAAATTCCCCAAGAAATTAGATTTTAGACTTTTTTAGACTCATCATCCAGTCGATTGCAATTAAAAGGGAAGGTGCGCAACTAGATGTTACTAAATATAAAATTAATAAGTCCTAAATATAAAATTTCAACATCCTACGACTATGAGTTTTGGAGTTATTCGAGACACATACGTATGCACATACCTACGTACATACGTAAGACTTCACGCCGAAACAAGTCAAAATAGATTCAGAGATGGTCAAAATGGATATTTCCGTTGAAATCTTAAAACCGAGATTTTTCGCGATCACAATGCTTCTTTTACTTCGTACGAGGAAGTAAAAACATACATTACAATAATAACCAGTAAATCCGCCGTGCGATGCTTTTTTCTTTATGTAAAAGCTATATGCTATTTTTTATTTTTTATTTAAAGCTATTTTTTAAGTAAAAGATATTTATTAAATAGATAACTAGATTAACTAGATTTAATACAAATTGGATTTTAAATTAAAATTAAAATTTAAGTAAATTTTTACTAATTCCAAATGCCTTCATATATGATTCGTCGAACTATTTTTTTATTCAAGATCTATTTAAATTTCTCTCCCCTACAATTTTTCTTCTTATACCTTCTTTATTTCAGTCCCTATATTTCAACATCCATAAGGATTAATCTTGTTGAAACACGAAGGGTAAACACTTATTTATTTTTTAAAAAATGGAGAAAGTATTCAGTATAATTCAATATTCCTTAATTCATTTTATATTAATTTCTGTTTTATAAAAGTTAAAAATAATTTTATAAGCTTCTTTGACGTAGATTAAAACTAATATTTATTTAGATAATAAATAAGTATAAAAAGGAATTTATAATAAATTTATATTAATATTATTAATTAACCAGATCATTCTTTATTATTTTTTTTTAATTTTATTATATTTTATATAATATAAATATAAATGTATTAACATAGTTTTATAATGAAATGTTAATTAATAAATAATTTCAAGTTAAACTACAAATTATGATTCATCCCTAGAGAAAACGAATACGAGGAATATAATACAGAGAGAGAGAGAGAGAGAGTTAATTGACAGTATCAAATACGATGTCACAAATAATTCCTATGTCCAGTACCAACAAACAATCTCTCAAGGGAAATAATTATTCGTTAAATTCGAACTATTCTATAATTAAAGTGTCGGCTGATATTTTATAGCAATAAATATTATTGTTATTATTTTATAATCTCTTCTAAAATTATTCACACAATATTATTTATTGCGTTACTGTCCATTTGGTAAAAACAAAAACTATGAAATCTTATAAAAGACATTTCACCCGCCGAATTGGTCTAGTGGTGAACTCATCATCGCAAATCAGCTGATTTCGAAGTCGAGAGTTCTAAGGTTCAAATCCACACACCTCAGGAATGGTGGACCTGAGATTGTACAAGACTACACTTTATTTATATTTATACATATCATCTTCTGAAATATCTTACGATGGTGTCGGAGGCTAAACAGAAATAAAAATTGTATAAAAACATTTAAAAAATGAGCCGTTTTATTTATTATCTTCCTTTCACGAGATCTTCATTCAGGTCAATAACTCGATTATCCGTTATTTTTCTAAATTTAAAAAAATATGCTTAAATAAATTAGGAGGATAGTAATGGCTTAAATTTCACTCGTATCTATCAATTCAATTTCAGTACAGGATGTAGTACGGAAAAATATACTCAGAATTTATGGAAAATCTACGGATTACCCTAACTTACCGGATTAGACTAGTGGTTAATACTCGTCATCGCAAAATCAGCTGATTTTTGAAGTCGAGAGTTTTAAGATTCTACTTCTTGTAAAGGTATTTTGTAAATATTTATTTGTAAATGTAATTGTTTATTTATTTGTATTTGTAAATATTTGTAAACGTATCTTGTAAATGGATTTGAATGGTAGACTGTGGATACCGGTGTTCTTTGATGGTTGGGTTTCAATTAACCACATGTCTCAGGAATGGTCGACCTGAGTCTGTTCCAGACTACATGTTTATCGGTACATTTACATAGCAGCAACATCAGGCCTGGCAAAAGCCGGTAACAGTAATTGCATTTTTCTATACACAAACACCCAAACCTGACAGTAGCTGGAAAACTGGTTGGATATATATATATAAATATATATATATGGAGTGCTGTATGAAAACATTTATTGTTCGTTAGCCTACCTTGAATCGGTCAAGCTTTTAAAAATGTATGAAACAATGGCCTTCTTTTAAAAATTAAAAACCATTATTCTGGTTAAGTATTTTTTTATTATTAAAAATCGCATCGTATTGTGAGAATTGAAAACTAGCAGTTATTATTAAAATTAATTCATTCTGAAGCGCCACAGGGAGGGATTATAGTTCCATTCCTGTTTTCTTTGTAGAAATAAGACTTTCCACAACACATAACCTAGCAGTAGAAACTTTTCCTATTGACCTACATACCTACTCAAATAGTACTCGAAAATCACACTACGTAACATCTACTTCATCCATATTAGCCAAGCGAATGAAGTCAGGTGAACAAGAGTGTCTAGAACACATTTACACTTAAAAAAACAACTGTGATATCCGGCATTTAAAATTTAAAACACACATATCCCACAATTGTAGACGTCTAAATACCACAACTTACGAGTCTGTAAATAAAGTAATTAGACTGGTCAGGAAAACTTTTTATTTACAACTCAATTATACATGGACTCTATCACTTTCTAAATAGTTCCGTTGTGAAGCCACAAAACGCTTCATACGGTTTCCGCACTTTTCATAGCATTGTTGAAACTCAAAAATCGGAATATCTTTCAAATGTTCTTTAACAGTTTTTTGTTTTCTACTCTTTAAAAAAATGTTGTTCTTTGAGGCGTTTTTTTAAAAGTCGGGACCAGAAAAAAGTTGCAGGGATTCAATTCAGGTGAATAATGTGGCTGAGGAACTACAAGAATGTTTTTCTTTGCCAGAAACTCTTTAATTGAGAGTGCAGTGTGATAAGGTGCATTGTAATGATGCAGCATCCAGTTGTCTTTGATGGCTGTTGTCACGCGAGCAACTGTTTTCCCCAGTCTTTCAAGAATTTATCGGTAAATATATTAATTTACAGCCTTTTCTGTACGCCAATACTCCTTATAGACAATACCATTACTATCGAAGAAAAAATTAGCATGATTTTGATTTGATTCATAATGATCTTGACAATGCACCTTGCCACATTACACTCTCAGTTAATGAGTTTTTGGCAAAGAAAACATTTCTGTTCCACCACCTTATTCCTCAACCACGTTATTCACCTGATTTGAGTCCCTGCGACGTTTTCCTGTTCTCGATTTTAAAAAAAACAACTCAAAGGACACCATCTTTAGGTAGTAGAAAACAAAAAAAAATCTAACCGACCATCTGAAGGATATTTCGTTTCTGAGTTTCAATACTGCTCTGAAAAGTGGGAAACCCATTTGAAGCGTTGCGTGGCTTCCCAAGGAAACCATTTTGAAGGTGGTAGAGTCCATGTACAATTGGAATGTAAAAGTTTTTCTGATTCAGTCTCATTACTTTATTTACAGAACTCGTATGCTTAAACCGATATTTATGCCGATCTCCGTGACGGAGTTGTATCATTTCGGCCTTTCATCCGGAGGTCCCGGGTTCGAATCCTGGTCAAGAAGGGTATTTCTCATACCCTACAAGTTTCCATTTCATATTCCCATGCACAAGCTTTGAATATTATATGATAAATTAATCATCCAAAAAAAAACAAAAACCAAAACAGTTTGCTTAACTGCAAGATACTTACATGTAACAAACTAATTAAATCAAACAATCAAAATAAAAAAAAAAACTGAAAACTTTTAACTTCTTAAGAAGTAGTTAAAATTATCACCTAATAATAAATTACTAATTCATAAAACGCTAATGCGATTACAAAAATCTCATTATGTAATCCTGCGATGATTATAATGTGATGGGAATTAGAAGACTTGCTGGACCATAATCCACTGACAGATACACGGCTCAGAAAAAGTTATTTAAAAAATTTCATGGTTTCAACTATTGTATGTACTGCACTAAAATTTTGTTTTAGGTAACAATAACTTATCTTCAGATTCTAAAAATAATAAATCATAGTTTTCTTCCACAAAAGTTTACACCAAATACTACTTTATTCCACTGGGATAAAAAAAAGGTGTGAACATTTACACTGCTCCAAATTCGGTAATGTTTGTTCTAATGTTTAGATGAAACCATGCATCATCACTAAAACAGACATTATCAAATATTGTATGAGTTATTTTACTAAACGATGTAGTATCACTACTCTTAAAATTGTTGTTTTAGAGATTCTAATTTTAGAAAATATTTTAGATAAATATATTTCAGAAGACTGCAAGACTTAGATTTTAATGTCGACAAAAATTTATTTTAAAAATTATCATAAACGACGATAGAGTGTGCATAACTCTTTTTTAACCTCCGGGTCCACCGTTAGGTATTGCTTCAGGGGATGAGATGAATTATTTGTTGCGTGTGTGAAAATACCATGCCTGACCGGGATTCTAACCAGGGACCTCCGGATGAAAGGCTGAAACGCTACCACTCTCGCTACGGAGGCCGACGGGCATATCTTCTATCTCAACTTTTTTTTAAGAAAGTGATTTAAGAACTTTTCATTATTTGGCACATGAGAACCGGGAACTGTGTTCCGAAGAAATCCTTTTCCAGCTAATATTCTAAATAAAGATCCATTACTCGAATGAAAAACTCATTTGACAACTTTAAACTGCTATCACGTAAAACGCTAAGAAAAAAAATCACTGTGATCAGCGGCATAACAATAATTTACCTACACATCCCTTTAGTCGAAAAATACATTTTCAAAATCTGGGTTAAATAAGTTTTAAATTTATGCTATATGTTTTGAACCTTTTCTGCTTTGCCAGACAAAAACTCTTCTATTTAGATCTTTAAGATCTTATAAATGTAACATCCTATTTATTTAACAAATTATTTCTTGTTCCATATGAAAGGCAAACGTCAGTCAATGTCATACTAACAGCCAAGTTACATGAAACGAAATAATTTTTATTCTGCATTCTGTATTCCAGAAAAATCGCATCTGATAAATAAAATCATTTATTTCTGTAAAAAATTTTAAATATAAGAAATATTAAATGTTTTATAAGATAAAATGAAAAATAATTTAATTAAATTTCAATTTTTAACTAATATTTTATGGAATTTTAAATAAAAAGTAATATTTCGTTTAAAGTACCATGTGTTTCGAAATGAATGTCAGGGTTTTAAAGTTATGTAATATTTATTACGTATTACTTACATTAATAAATTTATAAATGAAATGAAAGAGATACTCAAGCAGCGTTTTCTATAAGGGTTCAACAGGTGCACCCTTTGTCACACGCATATATCCGGCCAATAGGAGAGTTCATCCCATACTTTAATCAGCGTATCTGAAGTAATTAATGCGAAAGCTGCTTCAATCCTGTGTCTCAAGTCGGATAGGTCAGATGGTAACGATGACACACATATTTAATCCTTTATAAACTCCCAAAGAAAAAATCGCACTGGGTCAGATAGGTCAAACATAGAGGCCACGGCAAACAAGCCTTGTCATCTGGTCCCGGAGACCGAACCAGTGATGGGAAGAATTTCATTGAACCAATCACGTACAGCGCTTACGCCACTGAGGAAGCACATCATCTTGTTGCCAATTAAAGTTTCGTGGTTGGTATTGCAGTTGAGAAAAGAATAATAGTTGTAGCATATCAAGATAGTTCATTTCAGACACAGTTGCTTCTGCGAAAAAGAACGGCCCTTAAAATTTCCGTCGGGATACGGCAAAATAAACATTCAGTTTCTTTTGTTTATTTCTTTCATTGGGGAATCTCACTCACACGGCAATGTTCCGTGAGAATTTTCTGATCGCCAGATACGCACATTATGAGTGTTTATTTTCGATTAACATGAAATGTTGAATCGTCACTGAATAAGATACGATAAAAAAAGTCTTCATCGCCACGGTGCATCATTTCATTCGCGAAGCTAGCATATAAACCATAATCTATAGAATTTAGAGCTTGTAATATCTGTAAACGATATGGACGCAGTTGTAAGCGTTTCCTTAAAATCCACCACTCAGACGTCACTGGAATTGCTAATTAGCGGCTAGCCTTTCTAACGGATTCCCTAAAACTACTCGCAATAGACTCTTACACGTTAAACGTTGTCTTCGGACACACTCGGTCGTCCCTTACAAATACAGCCACTAGTTTCAAATTGTTTATACCATCTACGTATGTTAGTGTCACTCTGGGGATCACAACGGAACGCAAGTTGTACGGTAATTACAGATTCACATTTAGCAAACTGCAAAACACTCAACGCTTTCTGATAGGAAGAGGACCACCATCTATGCTAGCGCTTTCGTGGAAAGTACAGGAAACAGTTTATGAGGTTGCTCATACCTAAAATTGTTTGAGTTGCTCTTTCATTTAATGTATAAGTACTCAATGTAAGTGAAACTTCAAAAATATTATATAGCATTAAAATCCCGATATTCATTTTGATACATACGTTTTGTAGAACTGTACCTGTAAGCCAAAAGAATCGATGATGTGCTGAACTTTGAAACCCATTTTACTTGATTATCAAAAGTATTAAATTATAGGATATTAATATTTTATTCAAATACATTATCCTGACGAACAAATTATAAAGGAACAGCGATTATTGTTAAATCGTAAAATGAACACCATTTATTTTTTTCGTCGACACCATTAACTTCCTTGCAAATTACTACTGAAACGATAATTCTCCGCCAGAATTAACACAGCAGAATAATACATTATTTACTACACTCAAACAAAAGTATACATTCACCAATAAAGAATTTAGATTTCATAAATACAAAAGAAAACTGATGGGGATTAAAATAAGGTCAATCATTTTTTTTTTAATTTCACGAAGCTAATGGCAAAACTATATTAAATAAATCAATGAAAAAATAACAACAATAATAAACAGTAATTTTAATAAACAGCGATTTAATTTTAATTGTAACATTTTTTATATTATACCTATGGAAAACAAAGTAATAATTTTGTTTCCAATGAGATAGAGCGGAGGTCTTTTATTTTTTCCTGTTTATCCTCCGGGAATCACCGTCAGGTATTTTTCCACAGAATGAATGAGGATGGTATGTATGAGTGTAAGTGAAGTGTAGTCTTGTACAGTCTCAGGTCGACCATTTCTAAAATGTGTGGTTGAAACCCAACCACCATACAACACCGGTATCCACGATCTAGTATTCAAATCCGTATAAAAGTAACTGTCTTTACTATTTGAACGTTGGAACTCTCGAATTTGAAATCAGCAGATTTCCTAAGACGCGTTCACCACTTGACCAACCCGTTGGGTGCAGTGCAGGTCTAAACTACGAATACGTTAGAAAAAAGAAACAAAAATAATTTGTTATAAATCTTTTATATTCATTAACTTGTAACTGTAAGGACTCAATTTATTAATAATAAATTTAAAAGTCGAATATTATATACCTTAAATATTTCGATTTTTTATCAATATTTTCCCTTTAACGCGGATTTAAAAATTTGAATAAGAATTTGTTATAAAATTATTTTAGATAATATTTCTTACAAACAATATTACCATTATTTAATTACAATATAATAATTAATTTCAGTAAAATGATTTATAAATAGAATTCCCGTGTTGACTATTTAACTAAAATTTATCAAAGTTGTCAAGATAAAATCTACAGTCAACGTAAACAATGTAAATGATGCATTTATAATAGCAGGGGGTTTAAATTTTGAACCAGCTAACGAACGTCAGGACTAAGAGTGTTAGGAACAGAATTTAAATGTACATGTACGGGGGTGTACGCGTGCAGATGAAAGTAGGTGTAAGGGAATTTTCCGAGGGAAGTGTATGTGTTTTAGTAAAAGAGAGGAGGGTAAATTTTCAAAAGACAAATGACAGCAGAGGTGGTAAAGCTACGTACGTACGTACAGTAACAGCGGTTTGACGTGCCGACTGTATTAATTGCATCTTGACAGGGTTACCATCCTTGGGGAAATTAATTAATTTTCCTGGTGTCAACTTCCCTCCCGTAGGACAGCCACGAACACAGTACCTTTAAATTCTTATATATATATATATATATATATATATATATATACACGCGCACGCGCGTGTATACAATTATAATAGGAATAGGAATATAGTAATGATTAAATTGTGCCAAGTTATTCGTGAGTATAGTAAGTACTATTTAAAATATAAAAGTAATAAATCAAATTATCCAAACGGTTAACGTTTTATCCAGTTATGTTTAAAATAAAACTACCGTAATACTGCAAGATTTATTTACAGGTTAGGAATTTGTAAACAATTTATAAAGACTTTCATATAGATTGATAAATGATGAAATGCTGAAAAGAGAAAATTACATTTCCATTTACTTATACAAGCGTCTGTCATTATTCGTACATTGTAAAGGTTTAAGTATTTACAATAGTAATAATTTAGAAATTAACAAGTGCAAGCTAGAAGTATTTTTCCCCCTGTTTAGCCTCCAGGAATCACAAGCAGGTATTACCTCAGAGGATGATATGTATGAGTGTATTTGATGTGAGTGTCTTGTATAGTCTCAGGTCGACCATTACTGAGATGTGTGGTTAACTGAAACCCAAAAACCAAAGAACACCGGTATCCACGACCTAGTATTCACATCCGTATAAAAGTAACTGCCTTTACTAGAATTTGAACGTTCAAACTCTTGACTTCGAAATCAGCTGATTTGCGAAGACGGGTTAACTATTAGGCCAACCCGGTGGAATTGTGAAATGCAACTAAACCATACTTGATCAAATAATGCTGATATGTTTTCACTTGACTGCACAAATGCAAAAATGACGAAACACTACATTTAATTACAACATTGATCGTAGAGGATTCAATGAAACATTGTACTTCATAAATACGGAATTTTAGTAATTTCCAAAAACTGGGCACCTTGGCATTTTAAAAGCCACGAAACGCTAGTCAGAGTTAGTGATATAGTCCCTATAAAAACTATACTGTATTCAGTTAGCTTATACAATAAAGATAACTAACGTTGCCTATGTGTGAGTGAGTTCGTCAAGATTCTGCTGAGTCACGTCTCTTGCGTCAGTGCCGATTCACAACACCGCTATATCTATGTACAACACTATAATCATTTCATAATACAAAGTCACGTAAAATTAATTTTTCATATAGTAGTCAATGTAATCAAAATTTTATAAAATATTATGTCTTCTTCTATTAAAACCTTTGATCTTTTCATATGATCATCATTTTTCTGTCTTGAGTTCAATTTTTGTGTTTCTATTATTTAATTATTCAATCTAATGTTATTTAAAGTTAATATAATGCAATTTCTTTAAGTTTACTGTAACGTGAGTCTATTGTATTCCTAGATTTGTTCTGTATAACTTAAGCCATTATTTTGACACCACGTCTGATACAGATTCAAGTGATAATAGGGCACTATTACTGAAATCCACTCTGAAAAATTGGCTGCGGAAAAATTCCTAAATCGTGCAGAAAGCCACATCATTTTAAATGCTTACAACCACGAATTACAGAGTAATCCCACGGCATTGATTTCGGATGTCGTTAATAAACTGCTAACATAACTAGAAATTGTCTTCTTCAGTATACAACGTGATACGCGAATATGATTCTACTAAAGAAGTACGGTTTTCTATAAGAACAAAACCACGCAGATCAATCGAAGAAAAAGTTGACGATTTCGATAAAAACGTGATTCGTAAAAAAGTACGCGAATTTCATTTATTGAGAAATGGTTTAACTATTACCTCCTCTGGAAGATAATTCGATTATTATCTTAAACAATACCCATTATCAATCATGTAATAAGGAAAAACTTTCAGCCGTGTATTGGAAAAAGAATGATATCAAAACGTGGCTTAGTTCAAAACGAGTGATTTTGAAGTGGTTGAACGTAAGGTCCAATTACTGCAAAGGGTTTCGCGTATTAAGAGCAATTGTAATTTAAACCAAATTATTGGAAATTGGATGATATAATACAAAACACAGCTGAGCCTCCCGTTGTATCTCTTATTACTGACAGGACTACGGATTTCTCGTAATCAGATGACGAAAACTAAATTGAATGTATTTGTTTATTGTCGTAGAATTAATCTAAGATATACGTGAAATTTTAAAGTTTGTGGACAATTGACAATTTAATAACTCTTAAAAACTCAAATAAAATGTCTTAATTATATAATAATTAAAAATATAATAGCACATGGTTACTGAATGAATATTAACGTCGCGTAGTTTCTTTTATTTGCATCAGGATTTACAGAAGATGCTTGAGAATCAACCGCCTTAACACTCGTACGCGGTTTGTTTACTTGAACTCTACTGAATAAGAAATAGTCAGGAGCCACCGCTATTGAGATAAACCATTATATTATCCTATTAAGTTTCTGAAACCAGTCCAAATTTTGTGTTCTAAGATCAGTATAACTTCTTTGATCGGGTTTACGTTTTGATTTTATTTTATCATTCGCTGATAATAGTTTTAAATTAATTTAATTAATGAACAGAGGTGAACGCTATATTGTGACGTCAAATTGTTATTTTGTTCCTCACCAACGGCGGAGAGATTCTCTATTTCTAGAAACAAGTTGCCTAGACAACAATACCCGCCTATATACTTTTCTTTTTCCTGTTTAGCCTCCGGTAACTACCGTTTAGATAATTCTTGAGAGGAAGAATGAGGATGATATGTATGAGTGTAAATGAAGTGTAGTCCTGTACATTCTCAGTTTGACCATTCCTGAGATGTGTGGTTAATTGAAACCCAACCACCAAAGAACACCGGTATCCACGATCAAGTATTCAAATCCGTATAAAAATAACTGGCTTGAACGCTGTAACTCTCGACTTCCAAATCAGCTGATTTGGGAAGACGCGTTAACCACTAGACCAACCCAGTGGGTACCCGCCTATATACTAGTAGGCAATCAGCGTACGCCCTGATTTTCAACGGTTCAATAGCTGCTTCTGATGTGTGGTTAATTTATGAAACCCAACCACCAAAGAACACCGGTATCCACGATCCATTATTCAAATCCGTTCAAAAATTTACTAGAATTTGAAAGATGGAACTCTCGACTTCGAAATCAGCTAATTTGCGCATTCACCACTAGACCAACCCAGTTGGAGATGGTGTGGCTTATCGCAACTTAATCGAATAGTTTATTTCTATGTTAAATTTACACGAACGAGAATGTCGCTTACACTAGGATAACGCAACGTGTCATTCCGCCAATGAAACGCTGGATATGTTACGGCACTTTTTTAATATTGTTTGATATCAAAAGGGTTGTGGCCTCCAAGATTCCCAGATCTTACACCAGTAGACGTTTTCCTTTGGGGGAAAAAATAAAAAGTGTAAAACCACCGAGTTGGTCTAGTGGTAAACGCGTCTTCCCAAATCAGCTGATTTGGAAGACAAGAGTTCCAGTCCTAGTAAAGGCAGTTACTTTTATACGGATCTGAATAGTAGATCCTAGATACGGATGTTCTTTGGTGATTGGGTTTCAATTAACCATACATCTCAGGAACGGTCAAACTGAAACTGTACAAGACTACACTTCATTTACACTCATACATATCATCCCTATTCTTCCTCTGAAGTAATACCTGAACGGTAATTCCCGAAGGCTAAAACAGGAAAAAGAAAGGATATTTAGAAAGTGTAGTTTTTAAAAACAATCCTCATACATTTGACGAATTGAAGGCTAACATTGAAAGTGAGATTTCAAACATTTCAAACATTACAAAAAGTGGCTGCAAATATTACGAAACGTCTACTATTCTGCATCGAGATCACAGGAAGTCATTTTGAACACCTATTGTTAAGTTATTAAAGGTAATTTAAGTATTGTTGTATAAGTATTTTAATAAGATTAATATTTTTGTAATAAATTTACGTCGTCAAACAAAGGCAGTGAATCCTTTTTGAAAGACAGTTATTAATTTAAAAATAAATGTTACAAAATAAATAGTCATTTATAACTTTCGTGGAGGTGATGTATCTTTTTACCTTTTCAAATAAATAAAGTGTGGAATATGGTAAACTCTTAGCTTTAAATATTGAGCAAGTACTGAATTAAATGTCTGAATCACTCGCCGTGCTAACTATTTTTATACGGTTCTCTATGTAAGCAATCACTACTGCAATGAAAGTAAGCAGGTTTATTATTGTTTTTTATTTTTCAGTTTTATTGTGTATTAATATTCAGAAAATTTTTTAAATTACAATAATATTAAATAATAAAATTAGAAACAATTTTGAATTCGGGAACATTAAGACTTGTTTGAATGTCTTTTTCAACGAGATGTGATACAACTACAGATAAACCTGAACGTATTTATAATGCCAGAAAAAGACTGCTTTATAAAAACAACACAGTTTATTTTGAAAAAGTCTGAAGGTGTGAGAAGATTGTTAAATAAATTGGACACTCGGAAAACGAGCGTGGTATGTGACCGAGAACGTATTGTAAATAAACTAACGAATAAATTTGGTTTGAGGAGGGAAATATTTCTTTGCTACGAAAAAATGAAAGGGGAAATGCAGGAAAAATATTAAAATGTAGGAGGTGAACAGACTTTTCTTGGGAGTGTGTTGATTGTAAAGGGAGGTGAGGGTGACATAAGGACTTCGTGATGAGATTGGGAACATTAAAAACCGCGGGAGTCGGGGTTTCTGATGCGTGGAGGGTGATATCTCGAGGGAAGGTTGTAATCTCTGAAGGGAATTCTTTAACAGTAGACAACCTTACATCCATCTTGGCTTTAGAGAGAATAGGTGTCAAGCTGAGTGTGCCGCAGTAGAATAATCTAAAAATGATAGTGATTTGTGAACACCGATCTTGAAAATAAAAATTTCGACATTTGTTTTTGAAACTAAGTTTGTGATTAATTTTGTCTTGGGAGACAATTACGTTGAAATTTCCATAAAAAGGCGTTGGATTACAATATAAATAAAATTAAAGAATTTAAATAAGGAATCAGACAGAAGTCATTTACAAAAAATATGTTTCATGGTGTAGAAATTTATAACAGTATGCAAAGACAACTGAAATGCCCTGTAAACAAATAATATATGTTTTAGAATATACTTTTTGCAAGATAATTTTGAAAATTTGACTTGTTCATAAAAGTTATGACACATTTCAAGATGTACTATTTCCTAAAAATTTTAAATACATCTCCTATAAGATATCTAATTCTAAAATATGAATTTAATGTTATCAAGTCTTTTAAATCACATGGTCTATTTCGAATTGGATACCACATGACAGCTTCGTAAGCTTTATTTGACGATATGTCAAATCAACCAAAATAAAAACAGGATACCGAAAATTAATTGATTTGATAAATCTAGGAATGAAGACGTAATAAATAATACAAATAGGAAAGGAGAAATATTTGTTCTAGAATCTTGTAGATGACGAAAAAAATATTCGTTGGCCATACGAATTAATTGGATACGTATAAAGGGTAAAATCTGTAAAGACAAAAATCGGAATTTATAAAATAGATTATCGATTATGTACGATGTAATGGATATGTTTCTTTTTTTAGCCTCCGGGTCCACCGTTAGGTACTGCTTCAGAGGATGAGATGAAATGACAATTTTTTAGCGTGTGAAAATCCGTGCCTGATCGGCATTCGAACCCGCGACTTCCGGATGAAAGACCTAACCTCTTGCGCCACAGAGACTGGCTAATCAATATATTGAGATTAAAAGGGTGCTTAGAACAGAAAGGGATATAGCATTAGTGTAGCAAATGGTTGATAACGTCAAAAATAAATTTGTTAAATAAATTAAGATTTTTTTTTTTAAACAATTCGTGATTACAATTCAAATTAACTTCGATTTTGGATCGTACAACCACAAGCTACGAAATATTTTGGGTGGATTAGTTATTTTTATGTTAACATTGCATTATTACAAATTTATAAATATTTATGAGGCAAAAATTAAATTTAATTACGTCTTCTTATCTGGTAGATTAGTTGCTACTGATATCGGAAAGAGTCAATATCAACGAAAATCTGGCCAAACAAATTTAAGTCCATTCGAGGCTGCCGGTGCATAAATTCCTATAAATACGATTCCAGTAATTTTTATTCGTATTATTTGTAACATATAAACAATTTTGTTATTAATAAAATAACAATAAAAGATAATAAATTAAAAAACTTTTGTTAGTTGTTTTGAGACATTCAAAGAGTTGTGTTCCTACAAAGTATAAAAAGCTTTTGGCGTGGTACTGGTTTTGTTTATATATTGCGTATCGGCAAGTTCCTAGAGAGATCGTTCTAACCTTTCCATTTAAGTCATTGAAGTAGTTTTCGGAAGAATTTTTCTAGATTTCCTTTATTGCTCAATTGAGTGTTTGGGTACAGTTCATCAAAATTTTATATAGAAATTCCTGTTTTGTTTCATGGCAAATATCGCTCAAAAAATTCAGATTAGGTTAGGTTAATATATTATTTACGATGGATAAGCAATGTTTACCCCCCCCCCCCCCAATTGCGATAATTAATGTCTCATTTGCCAAAATGAAAATAGAATTTTATTATATGTAATTTACTTCTAATAAATATTATAACTGAACAAGAAATGAACTATTGTAACAAACACAATAAATAATTTTTTTTCTTATCAGTTTCAATAATATTTAGTAGGTATATAATAATACAAAAAGCAAACGATTCGGAAGATAGAACATCAGTATTTATCAACAATATCAGGATTATGTTTAGATAAAGCCGCAAACTTAAAGCAACATTAACTAACACATACTCTAAAATAACATTTCTGGGAGTATTATCTGATCCTTTACCCATGGAAACCAGTGTAAGACAAGGAGATGGACTTTCTCCACTTTTTTTTTAACTGTGCTTTTGAAAAAATAGGTAGAATATGCAAGAAAAATTTAGACCAAAATAGTGAAATAAGACTGGGAACTAAAGGAATTAACAGTTTAGCTTCCGCTGATGATATAGCATTATAAGCGAAAAACTAGAAAGAACCTGAACAACAAATGAAAGAATTAGAAAAAAAAGCTGCTATGTGGGACTAAAAACGCGTTTGAAAAAAACGAAAATTTTGACCAATGATAAAAACGATCCGAATTTCCTTAGTATAAATAATAAATAAAATACAAAAAGTGGATAATTTCAAATGTATCGAAGAATGCATCAGCTGGAATTCTTTAGACGAAAAAGCGTAAACAGTTAGGACTAATAAAATTGAATTTTCAATCTAACGAAAACACATACAACAAACAGTCTTGGAACTCAAAATTTCGACACTATAAAGCTGCAATAAAGCCTGAAGCACACTCTATGCGCAGAAACCCTAAGATTGTGCAACAAACGAAAATTAAAAAAAAAAAAATTTAATTAAAATATCTAAAAAAAAGAAAGGAAAATTATAAGAAAACTTTTAGGTTCAAAATTGCAAAATAATCAGGTAAGATTAAATCGAAATAAAAACTTTATACTAAAATTGAAAAATTGTTAAACATGATAAGAAAAAGACGAATTACATTTTACTCCCATTTATTTAGAACGAATAACAATAGATGATTAAAAAAATTTGTGATTTCATACTAAGTAAAAAAAAAAACTAAAGGCATTGATTCACAAAAGTCCAAGAAGAATTAAAATAACTGAAGTAATTATAAGAGAAATAGAAATATTAAAAGATGAAACTAAAAGGTTCCAAGAAGCGCCAAAACGCAAGTACAGCACAGATGAAAAACGAAGGAAAAAATATCTGAAAGAACGAACAGGTACTGGCCAGACAAAAAAAAAAAAAAAAAAAAAAAAAAAACCGAAAAAAGGAACAACCGCAAATAAATAAATGATTGATGTGTTCCAAGTTGAACTATTTGGGGGAAAATACTTTATAAAAAAGTACTCTAAAAAAATACTCTATAAAAAATACTTTATATAGATCACGACAGAAATACGTAGATATGCGATAAAAAAATAGAACTGCGCCAGCATTTGTTTTGATAGTTAAAGGGAAAACCGTGATAAATACATGATCAGATTATCATAAAATTAATTTATTCAAAAATTAAAAAAATAAACTGGATTATAAAATCTATATTAATTGTTTAAAAAATATATGTATAATATTAAGATAAATACATAAAATACTAAATACAAAATATAATTAATCACTATCCAAAAGCGTAAATGAAAATCATTCCAACACATACATATGTGCACGTTCCATACAGATATAAAACCCTGGAATTTAAAAATTCATTGAAAGTGTTATAATCTATTTAATCTCTCCGATGTTAAATCAGTATTGAGAATTAGCGTAAATGTTAATTATAAGCTATCTTGCTATCTGACAATGTGGCAACAACGTAGCAGTAAGGTAGGTGCATTTACTTGAACAACATGACTATATCAGTTAGAAACAAAGATATAAATAAAATTGACTGGTCTTATATCTTATATGCCTACTATTTCTGTTATGACTGAAATTATTTATTGAAGCTGATACGTCATTAATATATAAGTATAGTTTGATACATAGTTTTATATTTGAGCAAAAATTTATTATAAATCTATTATAAAATATTTTAAAAATGTTATAAATATATGAAAACTATTAAGAAAAAGAAGAAAGGGTAGTTACGTAAAAGCCCGTCAACCATAACCAAGATGATCCCGTAATTTTGAAAATACTTCGCAATTACGGGTTCATTAACATATTTTACATAATAAAAATATAAACATTATTCCTATTATAATTAATTATAAATATATATTAACCAAACTTAACCTACGCTTGCTAACATCGACTAATTAACAGTAATGTTTTGATTATTTAAATAATAAATAATTACAATAATTACTGAATTTATTATTTAAATACTCAAAAAATTACTGTGTTAATTAGTCAGGGTTAGAGAGCGTAGATTAAGATTGGTTAAATTATATTTATAAAATAAAATAAATATAAATAGTTATAAAAAATCCCTTTTGACACGCCGAAAGGCGGAGGTAGATTTCACCAGTGATAAGTAGGGGATAAAAACGATTTCCACCTTAAAGTTAAGAAAAATTTCAAATTTACTCAATAAGACAATGGTTGCATTTGAAAAAATGTTTCAGATGTTTACCATACGACAAGCCCCATCTTCTTACAATTCCAGCAACATTTTGGTCATCCCTTGCCGTAAGGTTTGATCATATCAAAGATTTTTTCAGACAAAATATTTAGGTAATGTTAAAGGACTGACGACCACTTTAAACCAATTCGATACTGTGCCTATTAAGAGAGGTATGATTTTTTTCTCTTCTAAACCCCATTTTTTTCCATCCCCTAAGCCAATGGTTAGTGATATCAAAAAACTTTAATACTTTAGAAACTTTTAATTTTTTACTTTATTTTTAGGTCCTTATCCAAAGAATAGTAGGAACATTAAAAGAATTCGATATATTACTTAAGAAAGTTACAGCATTATTTTGTTTGTTCGAAAAAAGCCCCCTCCCTATTTCCACCACCATGGTCTGATTTTGTCCATTAACGAACTCGACCAAGATTTTTGGTCTTTAAATTTTATTTATCAATTTGAAACTGATTGGCGCAAAATTAAGGCAGTGTTATCGTGTCCACAAGAAAGTGGAATGTGTATATACTTTTGAACTGACTATACACACAGACACACACACACACACACACACATATATATATATATATATATATATATATATATATATATATATATAAATGTATACATATACTTTTGAACTGACGGTGGTTTTGTGGTCTACAGGATGTGAAACGCGAAGACATGTCGAAATTTTCCGGAAGTCGAATCATGGTACCATTACAATAAGTAGCTTTCTTATGAAATCTAACTAAAATGTAAAATGTAACTAACTAAAATGTAATGGTTATATCAGGCGATATTAACAATAACGCAAAAGTTTGCAATTTATTGGACGATTTGGACTAATACGTAAGTACCGAAGAAAAATTAATTTACTGAAAGAACTGGGCTGCAAATTTTTTTAAAATAACGGAAATAATGACAAATCTAAAAGAACACCCAAAAAAAAAATAGAAATGAAATTCAGGAAAAGTAAAATGGTGGAAATATTTAAATAACTAGGCGAAATGATTAGAAGAAAAGTGTTTAGAAGATCGGGAAAATACAAAGAAAATAGCTTTCTGAATTACCAATCTTTACAGTAAAAATGGATTTTTTACAATTCGAAGAACTAAATTTCATTACAACACGGTTATAAAACCTGCAAGTGTTCCGCGGTAGAAATTTTAATTTTAAATAATCAATAAAAAGTAGAGAAAGAAAATTTGGAAAAAGAAAGAAAAATTCTAAAAAAATATTTTAAGATTAAACTAGGAAATTTATTGAAAATTTTAAAACGTTGGAAAACGTTTGAAAATTTGAAAACGTTGGAAAACGTTTGAAAACCCTTAAAATATTGGAAAATAATGTTTTAAGGACATTTAAAGAGAATGAATAAAGAAATAATGTCAAGAAAGATTTTCCGCTTCATAGAAAATCTAAATAGTAAAAATAAAATTGGTTTCTACAGAAATAAAACGATATTCAATAGTTTAGAATAAGAAAATTTAGACAGAGAAATTTTCAAAAATAAAGTACTTGAATTTAGAAGATTTAAAGTGGCTCAAGACGGTAGAGAAAACATTAACAGAACAAACATATAAAAATGCGTAGAAAGGTTAAGGAAAGCTGTAACTTAGACATGGCAAAAAATTAAAGCCTCTAACGAAAAATAAACTTTATTCACTCGACCAATTTAAAGAAAACAAACTAATTTGTTTGTAAATTATAGTATTATGCTTCTAACATGCCAATACACGTAAAACCCGTACGTACCAACATTACCCCTTTTTTGCCTTTGAGGTTACTGGATCAAGAATCGAGAAATGAAAAATAAAACATTTTTACCTCAATTTTTTACTGTTTATCATACATACTTTTCTTATTGCTGTCAGGAATTTTTATAGAATCGCCCACTTATATATATAAATCACAGGAATTATTAGATATTGCAAATAAAGTAAGGACAAAATAACGATTGAAGCTAAGTTATAATAAATCAATTTCAGTAGATTAATGAAGTTTTAACTTCTCGTACGTTGGAAACAATTTCGCTTAATGAATGATACCGTAATTATCTCTATAAATGAACACGCATATAATGTAGAGTTGAAGTATATAATATTAATATCAGATACATTAAATAATATCATAAATTATTTACCTAAAGTTCATGTTGCAATTAGTACTAGAATTATTAATTATTATAACATTATTTATACAGAAAAATTCATTCCTAACAAACAGATTAATGTCATTAGTACCGATAAAACAAATGTAAAGACATAACAAACAAAACACAAAAATATCGTTCATATTTGAATAATAATATATCTGTACTTACTGTTTAGTTTGAAAACGTAACAGGCAACTTATCGGAACATTTTATACAATTACACGTATTTAAAAACACATATTTGAAAACGGAGTTAAAATATTGCAAGTCAGTATCATCGATTTTCAAATAGAGTTATTTATACAAACCAAAATATATTAACGATGATTTTATAACACAACAGTTTATTACACAATATAAAAAAAACTAACTTTTTCTGAAATAAAATAAGATTTAAGTACTATTCGCTTAATAATCCGAAATAAAAAAAACAATTATAAAAATATTAAAGAAACGCACTAATTAATATGACGTTCAGATTAAGACAAAACAACACAACTGAATAGCTACGACTGTTTGTGAGCGGTCAAGCCTACTTATATCCCTTCCACTAACCTAACATACCAACAACAGTAGTTAGTCCTCTATGAACCTCTATGAACACGTGCAGAAACTTTGTTTTGTGATTTCTGTTCGTCAACAGTGACAGAAGACTAACTATATATTACTCTTAAATAGCTTATTATATAATTAATTAAAATGCATCTTCTAATTTTTCTAATAATCTAAATAATACAATTTTATATTTATAAATCAGTTTATGTTTTATAAATTATATTAATAAAACATTTAACTTGTTATTTCTTACAATAAAAATAATTTTTTATTTATTTAATACACCAGAACAACTACTTAAGTCTTTGTGAATTGTACATTCAATGCAAAACATTTATGTACAGATAATGTTAACATATATACACAAACAATTACAAGTTAACATATAAAATCACCGGGTTGGTCTAGCGCTGAATTCACCATTGCAAATCAGCTGATTTCGAAGTCGAGATTTCTTAGGTTCAAATCCTAATAAAGTCAGTTACTTTTATACGGATTTGAATACTAATATCAAGTCTTTTGATTCCAAATGCCGTTCCCTGTTGTACATAAAAATTTTCATTTTCTGGTTTGGTAAAGGTAGTTATTGTTATTTTTTTTAAGAGTAAGTGACCATTCTTGTTAGCAAAGACTATATATTCGTACAAATAAATACAATAACAGATTAACATATTTCATTTTCTAAGAACATGTCTACACGATTACACTAACGCCAGACAGTCAAACAGCCCAATTTAAAACTGAACAACTCGTTTTGATTTTTTAAACAGTCTCAACAGATGACGATATACTTTATTATAGAATATATGTAGGCTAATAAATATTTAATAATAATTACAAAATTTGCGTTTTATTAAGAGGGTTCAGAAAAAACTAGTACGATTTGAGTTTGTTACAAATGAAATCAATTTGATCATTCTACGAAAATTTTCCGTTTAATAAAACATCCAGAATACGCTTTATGGATTTATAGAAACTTTACGAATTGCATCTAAATACGCTAAAGGTATAGAATACCTATTAGATTCTGGAATGACAACATATTAATTTACAGTTGTTAAATTATTAGCAGTCATTGAAATTATTCTAAACGTTTGAAAAACATACTTTCATTGAACTAATAATCATATAGTCCAGTGGATACAATTAACGGTAGCGATGGACTGGCATAAGTAGGATTATAAAAATTTCTCATTCACATAACCTAATTTGAGCTAATATTTCTTTAATTTCCTTAAATCTTTACATGTGTTTCACATATAATGCTTACAACTCCTTAAAGTCAAAATGTTTACTTAATTTCGCATGTTATTCTTTGAATATCCTTTTTTTAGCTCTAGTGAATTATACCTTTCTATCATTCTGAAGATATATCCAGACCTCAGCACAACAGTCCTTTCCAATCCAATCTATCATATTCCATTCTCTACAATCCTGCACTACCTCAGGATCAATCTCATCTCGTTAACCTAGGTCTCCCTTTCTTTCTATTTTCCCTCTACGAGCACCATTCCAGAATTTTCTTAGTTTTTTCATTGTCTAATAAAAATGTTAAAATAAGAATAAAATGGAAAAATGTTTATTAACAATATTTATTAAAATAGAAAAGAGATCGTAATAAAGAACTTTCTTTCAGGCCATTTCAGGCCAAAAACTACGCTATTTTAAGTGAAAGTAATAATTTTTTTTGATTTAACAGAAATAGATTGTTTTACTCATAATATTGGTTGGAATGAGATGAATATCTAACGAAACCAAACAGTGAACTGTACTAGAAAGAAAGAAATTTTAATATAAATCAAATTAGAATCATGAATGAAACTAATAAAATTAATAAATTAACTGTAAGGTTGTGTATTTGTTTCCTGTATTAAATTATGTATATATATATTTTTTTAAATGTAAAGACAAAATTATACAACAGGCAAAATACGTACACTAAAAAAAAAGAACGAAATAAATCAACGGAATAAATTTTTATAGAAAAAGATGTCAAAAAATAAAAATAAAAGGAACACGAGTAAAAGTTAAAAAGCGAAAAGTTTAGAGAAAAAAAAAAGAAAATAGATATTTTAGTGACGTGAATTGGTATCACTTATACGATACGATGTAATACATAGGAAGGGTAGGAAATGTGAGATTGTAAAAGAGATGACGACAACGATAGAGGAAGGAAGAAAAGAGAAAGTAGAAGGGTAAAAGGGTGAATTCAGGTTTATCGCTGTGACAAATGTCCGGCTTGACATGGGAACTTCCGTACCCATAATTCACGGTTGAACCGATAACCCTGACGTTTGTATTTCATTTTGAAAGGGCTACCACAGTGTTGATACCGATACAAATAGTAATAATAATGATAATAATAATAATACATACATCCTTTTCATTATATCACTGTATATTATCATCAAATCCCTCCCTCTTTTTATATCGTGATCACTAAAATGATCTCATGTGCACTATTATCAATAGAAAAAGAATATGATCGACGAATGAGGGTAGGAACGGGAATAAACGCTAACAGTGGAAAATAGGGGGATACATTGTAGGACTCAGTTGGTCCTTGTCATCACGGTATACTGTAACAAAACCACAAATTGATATCTGTCATATTGTCGCTAAGTTTATGACAAATGTGTGTCTAGATAGATAGGTTATAATAAAAGGACAAACTGCAATACACACTCACACATACATACACAAATTTTGTCATAAAAACTGACGTTGATAGGAATCTAGGGGTTTTTTTTTTGGTCGTCAGTTATTTGACTGGTTTGATGCAGCTCTCCAACATTCCCTATCTAGAGCCAGTCGTTTAATTTCGGTATACCCCCTACATCCTAAATCCCTAACAAATTGTTTTACATGTTCTAAACGTTGCCTGCCTGCAAAATATTTTCCATCTACCTGTCCCTCCAATATTTAAGCGACTATTCCAGGATGCCTTAACATGGTGTCTATAAGTCTGTCTCTTCTTTTAACTATGTATTTCCAAATGCTTCTTTCTTCATCGATTTGCAGCAACACCTCTTCATTTGTCGCTTTATCCACTTTACTCATTTTTAGCCTTCTTCTCTAACACCGCATTTCAAAAGCTTCTAATTTTCTCAGGTACTCAAATCGTTCCAAGTTTCATTTCTATACAAAGCTACGCTCCAAACATATACTTTCAGAAATGTTTTCCTGACGTTTAAATTAATTTTTGATGTAAGCAAATTATATTTCTGACTGAAAGCTTGTTTCGCTTATGCTATTCAGCATTTTATATCGCTCCTGCTTCGTCCATCTTTAGTAATTCTTCCTCCTAAGTAACAATTCTTCTACCTCCATAATTTTTTCTTTTCTTACTTTTATATTCAGTGGTCCATTTACACTATTTCTACTATATTTCATTACTTTCGTTTTTTTCTTATTTATTTTCATGCGTTAGTTTTGCATAGGACTTCTTGTAAATCTTTTTTACTCTCAGCTAGAATTACTATATCATCACCAAATCGTAGCATCTTTTCACGTTGCACTGTTACTCCGGATCTAAATTGTTCTTTATCATTAACTGCTAGTTTAGTGTAAAGATTAAAAAGTAACGGGGATAGGGAACATCCTTGTCGGACTCCCTTTTTTATTACGGCTTCTTTCTTATGTTCTTCAATTATTACGTTGCAGTTTCATTCCTGTAAATGTTAGCGATTGTTCTTTTATCTCTATGCTTAAACACTTTTTAAAATGAACATTTTATCCCAGTCTACGTTATCAAATGCCTATTCTAAGTCTATAAATGCCAAGTATGTTGGTTTGTTTTTAAGGTCCAAATCCTAGAAAGAGTGTTCTAAGGTTCAAATCCTAGTAAACTTTATACGGATACTATTTTATACGGATATGAACACTACATCGTGGATACCGGTGTTCTTTGGTGGTTGGGTTTCAATTAATCACTCTGTACAAGACTGCACTTCATTTACATTAATACATATCATCCTGATTCATCTTTTGAAGTAGTACCTTACGGTGGTTCTGGAGGTAAACAGAAAATAAAGTTGGAATGTTGACTTCTCTTTATCTGCGGTATCTACTGTTAGGCGTAAATAGAGATGGTTATAAATTTAAATACAAATCTAAAAACTAAAGAAAGTCTACGTACGAGTATATGAAAATAAACCAGGTTAGACAAATACAAAAATGAGACACATGTATCCTGATAAGAAAATGAATACAGAGAAATAACAAAAGAAAGATTACTAAAAAGCAATGAGTTCGACTCATTGGTAAAAAAACATAATCTTTTACCTCAAGTAAAAGATATTCTTGGATATTTATCAGAATTATTAGAACATCAAATTGAAATTAGGCTAGATTGATCAATTATAATAATTCGGTATTGGAAAAATTATGAAGACAAAAAATATAAATATATTAAAATCTTCTAAGCAGACAGTGTAGTTAATGGTTTAAATATTTTCTTCGTAGATTATGTGTAAAACATGCCACGGGACTACCAGAGGAGCTTCCTCTACAAAACAAAAAAAATCAAAATTATATTGATGCTAGAAACAAACTACTTTTTTCTTGTTTGTTGTTTTATTTTTTTTTTATTTTCCCCGCTCCCCGGAACTGTATCTGCAATCAAGCATAAACTCAGCTCCGAGGGGTGCCATCGCCTCAAACTACCTCCGAAGGGCTCGAGGCTCCATCCAGGTAGCCGGGACTCGGTCTTCCTTGTTTGCTATGCCTGTAATGAGGGTACCCCAGAGGGCTCCCTCCACCGGGACTCCGGTCTTTATGCCTCGCCTCTAATAAGGAACCCCCACCGGGACTAAGGTGTTACATTCCCCCCAAAGGTGCACGCAAGAGAGTCCTCGCCCGATCATTGATGGTGGGTCGCTGGACCCTCCAACCTATCCAGGACAAGGCTGTGCCTTGGAAACACCGTACCAGGACAAGGCGTTTCTTGACCTAACGTAGGAAAGTTGGCGTGGCCCAAATCTAATTTGGCTTGTTTCTCCCCATTATTTAGTGGATTAGCAGCCCTTTTTTTGCCCTTATAATACTATTTTTTCTGGAAACTCTATAGATTTTGTATTTTATTAGCAGATATTTCTCTATCACACATTTCCTCTTTCTTTCTGTTTAGTTTTCTTCTTTTTTTTTTGTTATTCCATTTCTTTTAACCAATTATATTTGTTCTAAATTTTAGAAAGTAGTTAAATATCTTCTTGGTAATCTTTTTTTCTAAAACTTCTTTTAAATATCTACAAAAGCATAATCTTCTTTTTCTTATAGTGAATATTCTTTAAAATTTCTGAAATAGCTCTTGATTTGATTTTAGTTTATTTTTATTATTTTTACACTTGAATTTTTTAAAATAGCAATACCTAAATTTCACGTTATCACATATCGACTTTCAAATCCTTCGTTTCAAATCCTTCATATCAACTAATACGCTAATCCAATTTTATTTTCATTCCTTTATAGTTAGTTATTCAATAACGTTATTTTTTTAATATTTCTTCCAGGTATTTAAATTTCTCTACTGCATTGATTTCACTATATTATCTTGTTACTAAATCTCTGGGCTCATTTTTTTATGTTGACCAAGGATTCAGTTTTTTCATAATGTATTTGAAAACCTACTCTTTTTGCTGTTTTCAGTAAGGTTTTATTTGTATTTTCACTGTATTAAAAATCTCTTTTATTGAAAATATTTTTTTATTAACACCTTACATCATGGTTACTATATAGAAATATACACAGTGTATCATAAAGTTTTCCCGGGACCTTCGTAACCTAATCTTCTCATGAAAGTAATGAAAAAAACTTATGTAAACATGAGTTATAAAATTCTTCGTTGGTGAGTTACGGCTTGTGAAAGATTTCAATCGGATTTTAGCTACACTGGTGAAATGAGATCGTACTGAAAATTTTACGATGTTAGTTAAGGAACGGAATTAGTGATGTCTTATGGTTGTGGATCTTAAAAAATTGAATAAAATAGGTCCCAGAACCGTATTAGCAGTAGCTTTTGTGAAATCGGCGGTGAAAACCAATAAATTGGGGTGAAAAACACTTTTATTATTTTTGACATACAAAAACAACGTGAAATAGGTAGTAAACACATAACTTTAAAAAAAAATGGTGTAGAAAATTTAATCCTGAACAAAATGATGTAAGAAAAGTTGAATAAACCAAAGAAAAGTTTTTTGTGTTATTTTATTTAGAAAGTAAATTACTAATTTTGTCAGAAATGTATTCATTTTATGTAAACAATAACCAAATTTAGCATGTTAGAACATATGTTTATATGAACTTTTTCAATTATTTTCACGAGTAGAATGAGAATGGTTATGAAACTCCCGGGAGAACTTCGTGATACATTGTGTAATACTGTAGTTGTATGAGGATTACTCGTGTACTGAATTGTAACTACTCATGTACTGAATTTGAAAAAAAACTGGTCATTAAAACAACGATTAATGATTCAAGAAACCAATAAGAGAACATTTTGCATCGTAATGAAATTATAATAAAAACAAAAATAAAGAAAAAAAGAGAGGGAAACAGAAGAAAGTTGATGTTTATCAATAAAAAAAAAAAGTTTCATTTCAGAACAGGTCATTAGTCTTGGTAAACTAAAACAGCTCGTACTGATGCGTTGGTTGATGGCCTACATCTATAAAATTGTAGTCATAAAGAAAAACCTAGAGAATTTTTGTTGAATGATCGCTCAAAATATAAAAAAGAAAGAATAACTTTAATAATGCTTTACTTCATGAACTTCAGTTAGAAATGATGATGACAATCTATTTAAAATTAATTCGAAAAAAAATTCATTGTCCAAAATTTTTAAATCCCGACTTACAAGGGGTGTCTGAAGTAAGAAAAATGTTTCTGTATGAATATTTCTGTTCAGCAATTCATTGCTTTTGTATACTAAACCACTGCAGCGTTATCGTTTAGAAGTAAATTTAGTATACTCAGAGAGAGATCTTACTCTTTAATATCTTAATCTTTATTAATTACTTCCTTGTACCAAGTAAACAAAGTATTGAGATCGCGAAAAATTTCGGTTTTTAGATTTCAACGGAAATATCTATTTTGATCATCCCTGAATCCATTTTCACTATTTTCGGCGTGACGTCTGTACGTACATATGAATCTGGCATAACTCAAAAAATATTACCCGTAGGATGTCGAAATTTTGGATTTAGGACTGTTGTAACATCTAGTTATGCACATTCCTTTTTGATTGCAATTGATTGAACCAAGTGTCCAAAAAAGCTCAAAATCTTGGGCTTTTTCTTTATTACGTAAGCCCTCACTGAGAGATTTTCAAAGATGTATCATAAGTAGTACTTATTTTTATTCGTTTCAGAGTTATAGCCAAATGAAATTTTAATAAATGAAATATAAGGAAGTCATGTAGTTCTCACATCAATTTTTTTTTTGTTCCAGGCAGCAATCCTGAGAAAACTAGCCATCAACGGATTTTGGCAATCACCGTGGTGAGTAGGCTTTTTAAATTATTTATATGCTGTAGAAGAAATTCTATATTAGATATTAGCTTCTCCAGTTTGTTCTCAGCAGCGTTGCAGATGTATCCTTAAAATACAAAGTATACGTTTTTGTAAATTATAATTTTAAGAATTATAAGAAATCTGCTAATAATTATCAACAAAATGAAAAACGTTTAACAAAAATTTGATAGCTTAGTCATTCAAATTAAACAATTTTACTCTTTCTAAAACAAATATTACAAAACCATATTTGCTCAGATAATTTATAAAATTTTTATAAATGTGTATCAATTTTCATTTTGAATTTTCAGTTGATATTTTTGAAACTTTTTTACGGTTTTTTTTAAATCAATAAAAAATAAACTTTTAAATAACTGAGATCAAACATAACTTTCAATCTAAAAATCTACCGATAAACGTGTAATCTTTAACAGACTCAGGCCGACCATTCCTGAGACGTGTGTTTAATTGAAATCCAATCACCAAAGAGAGACCGGTATCCACGATCTAGTACTCAAATCCGAATAAATCAACTATCTTTATTAGGATTTGAACCTAAGAATCAGGAGTTTTAAATCAGTTGATTTACGATGACGAGTTTTACCAGTAATCCAACCCGGTGAGTTTTTTAAATATTGATTTATTAAATAATACTCAATTATATTTTAACTATTTTTATAAAGATAATTTTCTTACAAATATTTGATATATTTTAACTTAATTTAATTGTTTATGAATAATATTTCTTTTTCTTTTTCCTGTTTAGCCTCCGGTAACTACCGTTTAGATAATTCTTCAGAGGATGAATGAGGATGATATGTATGAGTGTAAATGAAGTGTAGTCTTGTACATTCTCAGTTCGACCATTCCTGAGATGTGTGGTTAATTGAAACCCAACCACCAAAGAACACCGGTATCCACGATCTAGTATTCAAATCCGTGTAAAAATAACTGGCTTTACTAGGACTTGAACGCTGTAACTCTCGACTCCCAAATCAGCTGATTTGGGAAGACGCGTTAACCACTAGACCAACCCGGTGGGTTTATGAATAATATTTCTATGGAAGTCTTAGAACACGTAATTTGATTTCGCAAGCACTTCAATTTAACTCAATTGATGAGTTTAAAAAATTTCCATTTTTTAGTTTTCGTAAAAAGCTGTGTACCAATTTATATGTTTTAAGCTGATATATACTCAGTGTTGCTAGGATAATGTAGAAAAATGTTTTGATACTTATTTTATGAAAACATGTCAGGTGTTAAAGGGGGACAAAATAACGAACACCTAAAGAAATATATCACCGGAACAAATTATTTCGCACCTAAAGTAGTTGAAAAAATATTTATTTAAATGCACGTGACAACGGTTTTCTTTTTGTTACATACTTATATAGGAAAAACCAATAATTCTTGTTTACTATAATCATAATTATCTGAAAAAAAGCTCACTATCAATAAAATTTAGTACAGCATTTTATCTTTTTATTAAATACAACTGTTATTGATTATTGAACTCCGAACTACTATTCTAATATTTTTAATTGCAGGAATATATTGGGAGGTAAAATAAAAATATTATTTTCGTATCACAAAAGTATTATATAATGAATGTAGATCTATTTTTACTTCTCTTTCAAAAAAAAAGAAAGAAAAAAGTTTGAAAGCTCTCAGAAAAGTATATGGAAGCTATGAAATTTAAATATTTTTCAAAATAGTTAATTTATAAAGAACTGTTCATTTACTCCAATAGATAAATCCAAAAAATAATAATAATATTATTTTTTCCGCCGATCTATATGGCGGAATGGTAGCGTCAGCCTTTCGCCCGGAGGTCCTGGGTTCAAATCCCGGTCAAGCATGGCATTTTTCATACGCTACAAATTTCCAAGACAATAGAAATACTTTTCTCTCTTACTAAGAAGCATGATCGTTAGTTTGTTTGCTGAATGTATTCATAATAATCATATAAAAAAAACACAAACTTACAGAATAATTGTAGTATTTATGAAGATAATAAGGACAAAACCTTTTTACCTGAAATAAAAAAAACAAACATAAATATTAACAAATATAATTTAAAGTAGTAAATAAATAATTCATTATAATTATACACTACAAACATTTTTCAGGTATTGAGAAGAAGAGTAAAGGAAATAAATAAAAGACAAATTTGAGAATGGTGTGATTATTCAGGCACAGAAAATATAATATACACACATTAACGATGTATTGAAACAGAGATTAACGCCAGCAAAAAAAAAAAAAAGCTGACAACATAGTTTTAGGACTTTCCCGCCAGGCGGCTTTTTTCTGATGCACGGCTTACATGCAATTTAATTTAAAACATTTATTGTTTTATTTAAATATAATATTTTTTGCTTATTTGATTCAATGATTCTAACTAAAGCACGCACGCATACCGTATTTCATTCGCACGGGTGTGGCGGTACTAGCGGCTACTTTAAATTCGTTTTTACAATTTAAATATTATTCATTTATTTAATTCTACCTTTCACTTGTGACGTTGAATACAGCTGTTGCTGGAGGCTAAACAGAAAGAGAAAGACGACTACAGCTGCTGTACATCAGTGCTACACTAGTGCTCCTTACGGTGAGAGGAGGTACTAATGACACACTCTACCCACTTAGTATAATTAGAGTATTCTTTGGGGTGGGAGTACGATTTTGCAATAATGTTTTTTGCAAATATTATTTTAAATTTTTAAGAAATATACCTCAGAAAAATAGGACTTTAATTAGGCGAAATCTGGAGATTTTGAGGGTAACCTTGCTGTATAGCTTCACGCCCTTGACTTTTTAAATTGCAAATTTAATGCCATCAATGGCTCATACAGAGAAGTAATTTGACTACGATTGGTCAAATTCGGTCGAGTAGTTCTGAAGATATAAGTTCATTTAGAAGACAACACCCTAAATATAAACAAGTACATATGAAGATCCGAAAAATTTCCATTCGGCTTTTTGGGTTCCTTAGGTGTCAAAACGTAAAGATCTGATGTAATTTGCATATGCCCAAACTGGACCGATTACCATACTTTACCTTCTACAACTGTAGATCTGCTATAAAAATAGGCGGGACAGTAAAAGGAAATCCAATTAATTGGATTATCAAAAAAAAGATTTTGTAAATCGTTTGATTGTAAAAAACAATATGTAAATTTAATTGGGTTGTCTTTTCATTAAAAAAGACAAATAATTATTGAAAAAAAATGGAAGTACATCAAAATGAGCTAAAAAGTAAGAAATAATTTCGTTCAAATACATAATTAATTGTAAATCGGTACCAAAATACATAATCACACTTACGTGGTAATTGAGTGGACCTGTAGGTGGCGTAAATAAAAAGATTATCGGTATTGGTTTTTATGAAGTATACGTATATAATACTACAGAACAAGTTTATGTTATATCTTATATATTATAATTAATTTTGTAGAAGCTGGCGCCGATTCAAAAAACTGCCTAGGAAGTAATTAAGTATTTGGACGTAATTATTTCTCACTTTTTAGAACTCTTTTTGATATCGGTTCCATTTTTATTTCCTTGTACAAAGTAAAGGAAGTATTATGATCGCAAAAAATTTGGGTTTTCAGATTTCAACAGAAATATTCATTTTGACCATCCATGAATCCATTTTGACTAGTTTTGGCGTGACGTCTGTATGTACACACGTGCGTACGTATGTACGTATGTATCTCGCATAACTCGAAAAAAATTAGCGTAGGACGTTGAAATTTTGGATTTAGGTCTGCTGTAACCTCTAGTTGTGCAATAATATTTTAATTAATGAAATATTTGGTTCTTACAAGGAGAAGGCATATCGGTTCAAACTCAACTTCATTTCATTTTTTTTTTAGTTTTCTTTAATTTAGATATATTGATTTTTCAATAATTATTAATCTGTGATTGTAATAAAATTTTCCAATAAATAATAATTCAATAATAACAATAAAAAAAATCAAAATAAAATAAAAAAAAATCAAGTTATTAGTGAAATAAAATTTTATGTACTTTTCAAAATATATATATGTAGTTTAATAAGCGTACAAGTACATAGAAGTCATGTGGTGTCCACATAAGATTTAAAAAAATAATAATTAAAAAAAGTATTTGCAAAAGGAAATGACATATTAACAGTATTATGAAGAAATTTAATTTTTCGACCTTGCGGAGACCGCAAATCACCGAGTAATGTGATGCACGTATATAGAATTATAGGATTACCACACCTTACCTACCTTACCGAAGCTGTATATTATATAGAGTGTTTCTAAAATGGTGGGATGGGTATACTTTTTCGGATTGTAAAACTAAAAAAAAAAATATCCTAAGGAAAAACGGCAATTTCTCCTTTAATGAGGGATTTCGTCGGAGACCTCTATTTAAATCATTATCATGATTAAAATTGAATATTTAAAAATACAGATTTTTAAATTTTTAAACCTTTTTCGATTTATTTAAATCTTTAAATAACATTACTATAACATTTTTAACACAATACTTCCCCACCTCCAAAAAAGAAATCTTAGGCAACTTTTTATTGGTTGTAATTCATTGGAAATCTTTTTCAGTGGAATTCGTTTTAATTTCTTTCTTTTAACATAGTAAACGTAGACAAATAAAAAGTCTTTTCACTGAAGGTGATTTCGGGGGTCGGGTGGAGTAAAAACAGTATACATATATGAATTTTTTTTTTTTGTATTTTTTAAACTCATTCACGTACTAGTATAATTTTTTTTTTCAGTATATAAGAATAATCCATCGGGTTGGTCTAGTGGTGAACGCGTCTTCGGAAATCAATTAATTTCGAAGTCAAGAGTTCCAACATTCAAATCCTAGTAAAGGTTTTTATTTTACTACTGATTTTACTTTTATACAGATTTGAATACTAGATCGTAGATACCGGTGTTCTTTGGTGGTTGGGTTTCCATTAACCACACATCTCAGAAATGGTTGATCTGAGACTATACAAGACTACATTTCACTTACAATCATACATTTCATCCTCAGTCATCATCTTAAGTAACACCTGATGGTGATTCCCGGAGGCAAGAAAAAAAGGTATATAAGAATAAAATGAATAAATAACCAATGCAAGGAAAGTATAACAACCTGGCTGACAGCTTTTTTTCCATTTTTGCAACTGAGCGTTTCCCTCTTTCATAAGAGTTCTCAAGTTCGAGTCCCAGTCAGGCATGCTGTTTTTCATACGTCACAATATTCCATTACCATATTTTCACGTATTAACTGTGTAAGATTCTATGGTGGAAATCAAGAAAAAAAAAGATAAAATAAATACTCAAAAAAAATTAAAAAGGGACTTTAAAAAAACAGTAAATCTAAAGGTATAAATAAATAATATTAGAATAAGCAAAATATTGTTGATGAATAAATAAAATAAAAACAAAAATAATAATTATATTATTAATATTAATAATAAAAGCAATGGATAGGGTACGTGACTAATCCATTCTATAACGTAAAAAGCAATAACAATTCCGTTCATTCTTTTCATTAGGTATTCTATTATAAAAGCAATCTTTTAATCCAATGAAGAAAACTTTAACACTCTTAAAATTCTAATTTTTTGTTTTTTTCCGATCTACTCTTTCTTTTTTATATATACATATTTTTATTTTATTTTTTTACAAATTACTAATGAATTATTCATATAAGTATACAAGAATTTTATTTGGTTATTGAAGATAGAAGAGAGAAAATTATGTGAAGAGGGTTGTTTTTAAAAGGAAAGAAAGAGAAGAAAAAAATGACAGCTAACTGAGCAAGAGAAACAGGAAAAAATAAGAGATGAGGTTGGGAAGGGGTTTAAGAGAGAGTGAGTCGGACAAAATGAGAGGGAAGTTTATTTTTACTGTTGCTTATTGATTGAAAAATGACGTGATCTAACTTAAAAATTACTGGAGAAGAATTGATTGCTTCAAAAGAAAAATAAGTGGAAAAAAGTAACATGAAAAATACGGTGATGGCAATCTGTAAGTAAATATACTAATACAAATAACCTGGTTAAACGATAAAATTGTTGTAAGAAAAAAAATGTAGGATTTTACTGGAACATATAAAAAAAAATATTGATATATCCCGCTTCACTCCGGTTATTTCATAAAAGATGAAACATTTTTAATTATTTTGATTAAAATATTAATACCATTTAAACCAATATCATAACAAGCTTTTTTTTTTTCATAAAAATCACAGGATCCTTCTCATTTGTGTGAACGAGTGACACTGATAAAATTTTTTAAAAAAAGTCATAGACAATTTTCTCAAAAAATATCATTGAAATTGTAGATAATGGTCTCGATAAAAAATAATTAATTTATGAAAAGAGGTTTATCAAACATAAATTATATACAGAGTGTTGAACTTAAAAGAAGCCCCATCACTCGGTAGTTTATAATAAATGCATATTTAAAAAAAAAATGAATATATTGGTGTGAGATGGGAAAATAATGTGGAAGACGTTGGCATGACTGTATCTGGAGTGGGGAGGACTATTTGTTGTCTACACATTTGAGTATAGCCACCCTGTGTTAAGTTTGATTTTTTTAACAAGAATGCATTAATGTATGTTGTTGTTTGTTAAAATGCGATTAACTGTTGAAGAACGTATATTCGTGACGGAAACTTATTTAGAAATGAAATCTCATGTTGTGTTTCGGCGAAAGTTTAAGGAGAAATTTGAGAAGGAATGACCAGTGAAAAGTGTTATGCAGAAATTAGTTAAAAAGTTTCGTTTAACAGGTTAAACGTGCGCGACACAAGTTAATTATAACGACGTAGATCATACAGATAATAAAGCGGCAGTTAAAAGATCTCATAAATCTTTGGGGAAATTAAGCTGGGAAAAGAACATTTCACTACGTTCAGCCCGCATTGTAGGGAGGAGAATGTTGAAATGTTATCCAAGGTACTTATACTAAAAGGGTTCACTATAGTTCAAAAACATCATTAGAGGTAACACTGTTTTTTTAGATCAAGTGTTTTTCACAGATGTAGCCTGGTTTCACCTTGGTGGGTATGTTAAGTCATAACTACCAGATCTGGAAAACAACTCAAAAAATTTTTTGAATCTCCTCTATAACCAGAAAAATAAACGTACGGTGTGGGGGTTTCAAGGCGACGAATAATAGGACCCTTGTTTTTTGTTTTTTTTTTAAACTGTTGATGCTGCCGTCTACCTAGAAATTATGCATCAATTCATAATAGCCTAACTGGAAAAGAATGAACGTGACTGCTGGTAGCAACGGGACTTTGCCATTTGTCACACAGATCGCTTAACTATGGAGAAGCTACATCATTTTTTTGGTGGAAGATCATTTCTAAAGGACTGTGGCCACCAAGACAGGATTGCTCTGACAAAAAAGGAATCTTCTCTGTCAAGAAAAGGATTGCTTGACTTGTCCAGAATTCTTTCTGGGCGGTTACATAAAAGATATTGTTTACAGGAACAATCCTCACAGTCTGCAGGAAATGAAGATAAACATTAACAGTGCCACCCAGGAAATAGATGGGGTTCACCCAACAAGAATAGCCAGAAACTACTTGGCTTTCTACTTTTTGTACTATAATAGTACGGTTACATCAAAACAGTGTAACTCTAAATGAAATATTTTATTATACGTAAATAATAGTACAAAAAGTTAAAGGGAAAGCTATATTTTATGATAAAAAATGATTGTATTCAAACTACTTTAATTTTGTAACCAAGAAGCTTATAGAGACGAATAAAAAAAAAATAAAACTTGAATACGTCAGATTTCAAAAATCATCAAATTAAAAAAAAATCAGTGAGAAGAAAAGTTTTTCTCTGTGTTTGATCGAGCTATAAGGGAAACGTAATATTTTCAGTAAACTACAATGAAATCGTTTAAAAGCTTAAGACTTTAGCTTAATTTCTTTTTTTGTGTCTCTCTATAATACAATTGTAATTTTTTTGAAAGAAATTTGAATAAAAATACTTCCAAATACGATTAAATATGCATTTAATTGTTCTCTTTTAAAATTTAAGTTTCAACTCCGTAATAGGATATGCCACGTTTAAAAAAAATAATTGCAATTACTGTTTTTAAGAGCAGCTCTTAAAAACAGTAATTGTCATTATTTTTTACACATGGTAAATTAAAAATTTTGGGGCGCTAGAAAATATTTGATTCTCAATGTGGGTGGTGGGCAAAAAACTTGAGAATCAATGGTTTAGAGCACGATGATTTATAATGTATGTATGCTGTATAATATAGTATAACGTTGTATAGCCAGAACTGTGATCTTATATACAGTTTGATTTACAAGGAAATCTTTAATTAACTTCATAAAAATTTCAGTACGACTCATTTCAGCGGGGTAACTGAAATACGAGCAAAATCTTTCACTAACCGTAACTCGCAAACGAAGCATTTTAGGACATATGTTTATATGAACGTTTCCACTGTTTTCACAAGTAGAATAGGTTATCAAAGTCCCGGGAAAACTACATGATACACTCTGTATATTAGTGTTTTTTTTTTTTTTATTGTATTTTTGTGTAAATAAAAACAAAGGAATAAAAAAGAACGATGTATAAAATATTGCTGAGCATAAGCTAGGACTTTTTTAAGTTGTGTAAATATGTATTAATGCTTTTACGTTTACGGTTTAATTTTTTTAACATTTCACGGGAAAAAATTCTGAATAAAAGAATGATACCTGGTTGTATATTTTTATTCAAAATAATAAAATATTAAGCAATGATGATGACAAACAATCTTCAAATCTTTAAAAACAAAGAAATTTTTCGTCTAAAAAATTATCCACTTAATTTTCTGAAAATCAACTATAAGGATTAATACAAAAATACAAATAAATAAATATATGCAAGTATAAATACAAATAAAAAGTACCAAATATAAATAAAAAAAAATTGAATTTTTGGTTTTAATACAACGAAAATTAGATGCAAAAAAAAGTTTTAAACATTTTCATCTGATTTTTCCAAACACATTAATGCAAAATTTTTTTTTAAATATAAATATTATATTATTAAATATAAATTTTAAATATTTTAAAAATCATTCCAGACGTAACGTACGAATCAGAAACATAATTTCTCATAAACGATAAAACTAAATATGAAAAAATTTTTAAATAATAAGAACTGTTTATTAGCAGTTTAAAAATAGATTCAAATGAGGTGGCAATCCACCCAAGGTGAGTAGTGAACTCGAAGACTAATCTGAAACCTGTAAAAGAATATAAAATTGCAGAAAGCTCAAAAGAAGACGGATACGTTATAAAGCAAAATACGTAAACCAATACGTAACCAATCGCAAAAAGAATGAGAATTACCAGAGTTAGAAGTAAATGTTGGCTTACTTCATTATTATTATTATTATTATTATTATAATTTGTAAATGATGTATATAATATTTATTAAAGTAAATACATAAAAAGTTATGTTATATTTAGTTTTTCAGGTTAATTAATGTTTGCATTAATTAACAACTTATTTTGAAAATTATATAACAAATCTAACTTTACATGAAAAGTTAAAACATATGTAATTAGTTTTCATAATAGCTAAGTAACATTTAACACCTTAACATTTTATATAAGGGATAGTTAAAAGTCGGTCAGTTGGTAGGTTATGTGGTTCTCTAGAAATAGTAATGTAAGGCAACAACGTAACACCCGTTTTCTATATAGTTGTGGCTAAATTGAGGTTTACTTTGATGTTAGAAACATGGCACCATCAGCACAACACTCATATTACTGAGTTAAATAACTGCTTGTTTGCAAACGTGCTGCCCACGCGTATCTGTACACAAGACCCTTTGCTTTTACACCGACTTTGATAATTGCTATGATTGTAAGGTAAATATATATATATATATATATATATATATATATATATATATATGTATAGTTTGGATATTTATAATTACTTAAGTTGTACATACTCAAAATACAATCATATTTATAATTTATATAAACATCTTAAGAGAAATAATGCTAAAATAGTAATAAAAATGTTTATAATTTTTATTCATGTATGAATCATAAGGTTATAATAATGTTGTAAAAAAGATGGTATACTTAAAGAATATAATTAAAGATGGTATCTTTTTAAAGAAGTGACTCAAGGATGTTGTTCAGGTCCACTGCTTTTTAATTTATTTAAATACAGAGTTATCATAAAAGAATGTTGAGGTTTTGAACATGGTTTAAATTAAAACAGAATTACTTACAGTTTATGTTTTTTATTTTTCAAATGTGTCGTCTCAAACATTTTTTTACATAATTAATAAATTTCAATATGTGCTCCCTTAGTCGCTCGACAAATATCTAAACGATACTCAACTTCTCTCCAAACATTAGTTAACATTTCTTCGTTAATGGTTGTCATTGCTTCATTAATCCTATTTTTTAAGTGATTTAGGTCGCGAAGTTTTTGTGTATAAACAACGCTTTTGATGTACTCCCACAAGAAAAAATCGCAAGGTGTCAGGTCTGGACTCCTTGGAGGCAAAGTACGGGTCCTTACTGGCCTATCCATCGATCTCCAATTTTTCGTTCAAAGCGTCCGTGACCGACGCATTGAAGTGCGGGGGAGAACCATCTTGTTGGAAATGAAGTTGATGAATGTTTTCGAGTTCATCCGGCTGAGGAAAGAAATAATCGGTTAACATGTCAAGATACACAACTCCATTAATTGTTTTTTCAGCAAAGAAGAAAGGCCCTATTACACGATTTTTCATCACACCACACCAAACATTAACTTTAGGAGAATCGCGTTGTTTCTCAAAATTGCGTGTGGGTTTTCAGAGCCCCATATTCGTGAATTGTGTCTGTTAACACATCTATTCGCATGGAATGTAGCTTCGTCTGTAAAAATTATATCATCTAAAAATGATTCGTTTTCACTTATTCTGTCCGACATTTCAACAGCGAAATTGTAAAGTTTTACACCATCATCGGGTTTCAAACCCTTCAGTATCTGGATTTTATAAGCCTGTAATTTCAGTTTTTTTACGTAAAACTTTGTGAACTGTTGATTTTGGAATACCTAATTCGACGCTTCGACGGGGGATGGACTTCCCATGACTTCTAATTGCCGATTGTCTAATTAGTTCAACCGTTTTGTCTGGTACACTTGGTCTGCCGGTTGATTTCTGTTTCTTAACCGATCCTGTTTCTTCGAATCGTTTGAACCAACGTGTTATGTTATTTTTGTGTGGTGGATCTCTTCCGAATTCACGTCGAAACGCACGTTGAACCAAAATTACGGATTTTAATTCAGCCATCAATAAAACACACTTTGCTTTGTCTTTATCCGAGAACATAGTAACTCACTAAACTCGCCGCAACAACAATACAAGAACTGACGTTGTGGTTACAACTGCTGATAAACAAACTTATGGGTTGGAGGCTTTCAGGGATACCAATATAACATCTAGAAATTTCCCTACAATCTTCCTATGAATTACTGAAACGGCACTATTCTTTTATGATAACTCTGTATAAGAAACAATAAAAGAATTACAGGAAAATTTTGAAGTAAATATCATAGCTTAAGAAAGAAGTATGATTAAATATTTTTAATTAAATTTGAACAAAACAAAAATAATGAAATGTGATAGGATAAATGATAAAGAAAAATAAAATAATAAGAAAGGGTTGTTGTACGATTTCCCAGAGATTTGATAGTTTTATTTTTTAAAAATGAAATTATAAAGTACAGAAAAAATAATCAATATTTTAAAAGACGACTGAAATACATCAAAACAAATTCTACGAAGAAACAAATTAGAAAACATTAGATATTAAACATTTTATTTTGATTTTCAGTATTCTTTTTCTTCATTTTGTTTAGAAGGAACTCAATATTTTTAAAATGTTAAAATAATAGTTGAAAGACATTATGTGAGGCCATTAATTATTTGTAGAAGCAAATGCAAACGGTAAAAAACTATAAGAAAATAATATTAAAAAAAATTTCTCAGGACACTCGACGGAAGCAATGCTTCTTACTCAATATACGAGTATTATGAATTGGTGCAAAATAACGTATACGCAATATACACAAACGGCAAAATTTTTTATTAATAATAAATATGAACAAACAATGAAATAAACATATTATTAAAAAAAATATTTATTTACATATTTATCTCACTCGTATACGCATAAGCCGTGTATAAGAGTGAGAGTAAAAGAGAGAGAGCGCTTACCGAACTCGATTGTTCCGTAACGTTCGACTTTCGTGACGGTTGTTTTTTCTCAGTTTACTCCCATCCCGAAGCCTGCATTAAGAAGCTTCGCTTCAATAATTAGAATATTTGAAGAAAGATATTTACGATATATGAGCTTATAAGTATACTGTAACTAAGAGTTTGATAAAATGGAAATAAAGAGAAGTTGATGAAAATAATGAAATGACTGATAACAAGAAAAATATGATTAAAACCATTAAAGTGTCTATAGAAATGTTGAATACAGTCGTAAACATGATATACTGTAAATACGAAAAGTTTTAAACAATCTTCTATCTGTTAGAAGTTAAAATTTATATGAAATTTTTTATGAATTTAAAAGGATGTTTGTCGAATTTTTCTCAAAGTTCTAAATTTTTTTGAAGTACTAACCATTAATTTGGCGCCAACTTGGAAATCTTTAAATTGATGAAATATGAAGATTATAATTAAAAGCTTTTATTTAATTCCATTTAGGAATAATCAAATCTTGCAACCGCTATATCTTTTGATCTATCGTATGAAAATCAATGAAATTTGGTACACGTATGTAACTTCGATGACAATACAGCACTACGGTGTCGGAATTTGATATGACCCACCCACACGCCACCACGCAAAACCCCTACGCTAAATTCATGCATTAAGTTGAAAATTTTCATTTCCCATGAACTACCTTATGAAAATGATTAAAATTTGGTACACGTATGTAACTTCGATGTGTAAAAATAAATATTTTTACTTTTTAGTCTTAATAAACAAACAAACAAACTTGAAAAAACAATAATATTCAGATATAATTATTATTAAGAATATTTTTTTTTATGTAAAAGGTTTATTGTTCATTAAAAGTTATTGTTCAACTAAAAAGTAAAAATAAAGAAAAATACAAAAAACCAAACAAATTACAAAAAAAATATTTGATTACATATAAAAAATTATTTTTTAGAAAAGCTTATATTTAACTAATATTAATATTATCATTAATAAAAAAGGAAAGAAACCCTCTAAAAAGTAAAAAATAAGAATTAAATCTAATTGAGAATTTTAAACAAAAATATATAATATATAAATATGTAATAAATAACCAATAAATAAATGTAATAATTATTAAATTTTAAAATTAAAAGTAATGAAAATATTTAGTTAAATAAAAGTGTGGCGCAGTTTTCATTACAATGTTTACGAATAAGTATTTATAGACATTTTCTGTATTTTAAAATATATTTTTTGTTTAAAAAGGTTGTTTAGTATATGTATATACTTTATTTCTGTAATAAAATAACTCAAGTTTTAATTCTTTGATGGTTCAAATTTGCACCTTTAAGGGTTAATAAGATTAAAAATAAAAATTAAATTTAGAAATCTTGCACAAAGTTATTACATTTTGACAGTAATAAGAAAAATTATTAATTATTATCATTATTATAATTGTAATCGTAATTATGAATTCATTAAATAAAAATTCATAATTAATTAAAATGAAACTTTTAGCGGAAAGAGTGCGTTCAATTTGGCTTAGATTACAAGCAGAATTTGAAGATGAATTTCAACTATGTGAGAACACGTACAAAGAAAGCGGGTGGGTGCATTTTACCAGATTAAATTATTAATCTGGTAAAATTACCAGATTAATAATGACTAGTCTCAATTGTCTCCAATTGAGTCTACAATTGTCTCCAATTGTCTACAATTGAGACTAGTCACAATTGGAGACAATTGAGACTAGTCAGTCTCAATTGGAGAGGTTCCAGCAGACCTTTCCGCCTCCTCGCGTCGTTATTATTGAAAATGAAAATGAAGAATAATTGTTGTAAAAATAAATGTTGTGTTGTTTTAAATAAATTACAAAAATTGCGCCACGCTTTTAGTTAACTAAATATTTTCATTAATTTTAATTTAAAAATTAATATTTATTTAATTTATTTATTGGTTATTTATTAGATATTTATATAATTTATTTTTTTACTTTTCAGTGCATTTTTATACTTGTTAATATATATTTTTTTTTTTTTTGTTTAAAATTCTCAATTTGTTTTAATTGTTATTTTTTACTTTTTAGAGGATTTTTCTAATTTGGTTTCCTTTTTTTATTAATGTTAGTTAAATAAAAGTTTTTTTTTAAAATAATTTTTAATATGTAATCAAATATATTTTTGTAATTTTTTTTGTTTTTTTTTTTGTATTTTTTTTAGACTGTACTGGGCGATTCTAAAAGGATTCACAAACTTAAACGCACGTAAAGATTTATTGAAATAATTTAAAGATTCGATTGAAGTCTAATTTCATAATCAACAGTTCAATTTCAACAGTTCAAGTTTTGACTTACGTAGTTCATTAGTAACAAATTCGGCCACCAGAGCTGTCACAAGTGTTTTCAAAAAGAGATATATTTACTGGTGCAGAACGTGCTCGCTGTGTGTTTTGCTTTCATGATTTACCATCAGCAACTGGAGTTCAATGTAATTTTCGTAGAGAGTACGGTAAAAAGCCTCCTACCGTATAATTTACACTTAGAACGAAACCTTTTTTGAGACAGGTTGTTCTTATAAACATACAAAATCACCAGGAGACATACGAGTCCCTGAAAAGCTGCTGCGGAACGACTCAAAGAAAGCTTTGCACGTAATCCGAAGAAATCAGCTCCACACGTGTCACGTGATACTGGTATTTCACAAACGATTGTTTGACACGTATTACGTAAAAAATTGCACTTGAACCCATACAAACTATCCGAGGTTCAACACATTACATATGACGACAAAGTTGCTACGCAACAGTTTGGTGAGGAAATGATAGATAAAATTGCAGACAACGATATATTTTTAGACAATTAATTTTTAGTGATGAATCAACACTGATGTTTCACATCAGTGGCGTGGTGAATACCCATAACTGCCGAATATGGGTTGGCAAAAACTTTTCCAACACACACAAGCACAAGCACATTCGTGATAGCCTTAAGGTCAATATTTTTGTGCTCTAAACAAACAAAGACTGTACGGCCCATTCTTCTTACAGGAGACAACCGTATATGGTATGGTTAATCGGGACATGCTTCAAAAGTATCTAACTGCTCAGTTAGAGATGATGAGTACGATGGACTGACGCCATTACTATCAGCAAATCGAGGCATCACCTCACTACTGCTTAGAAGTCCAAGATTTTCTTGATACTCGTTTCCCAGGTAGGTCCAATCGCATGGTCGGGAAAGTCCAATCGCATGCCACCTCGCTCCCCAAACAAGTCTATTTAAAAAATACGTAAGTTACAAAAATAAAACGCCACCCATACTTAAAAATCAGTGATGTAAAACGCAAGAAACTTGCATCTTGATGAAAAAGAAAAAATGTAAAGAAATAATTAAGAAAATAACTATACGTAAATTCGTTTGAGCCATGGATATTTAGAATGTGAGAATACACATTAAATAAACTTTTAACTCAATTTTTCCAATAAATTTTTCAAAAGTTTAACGAGGAATAATAATTTTTATTATTGCTTTTTACTAACAATAAATATCATTTAATAGACCAAGTAAAATCTACGTTTTACAAAAGTTTTTTAATAGAAATTTATTCAAGAATAAATTTGGTACAACTGTTCGTATGTAGTATTAACGAAATTTTATTTTAATTTTGTATTATTTCGTATTTTAATTTATTTTTTACCATAATTCCACATTTGGGAGTACCATTTAAAATGACTAACTTTCTATATTGTTTAAATCTCGACATCAATGCATTATCTCTCACAATAATTTTTGATTAATTTTATTTTAATTAATTCCTAAATTTTCAAAATAAATATAACGAAATTGTAAAATATACTTGTGAATGATTGTTATTCAATCTAAATTAATTAACAATAATTAATTTTATACATTTATATATTAACAAAAAAAAAGAAGAAACTAATATTAATCAATAAATTACGTTGATAAAATTTATTAAATACCATTACTTCTAATCTTCTATTACTATATGTGCCTTTATTGCATAAAGACCTCTTATGAAAATTGTGATTTCAAATATAGAAAAGTAATTTCACACACACACACACATATATATATACACACCGCGCGCGCGTACACACACAGAGAGAGAAAGAATAGGTTTAAGAAAATATACTTTTTTAAAAGAGACTAGTAATAAAATATTTTATTATTATGATCGCCGTCTTATCCGACGCGTTTTTTACTACCATTATATAGAACCATGTTCATTATATAGAAGTGATAACCATGATTTTTTTTTTGTCTTCAGTCATTTGACTGGTTTGATGCAGCTCTCCAAGATTCCCTATCTAGTGCTAGTCGTTTCATTTCAGTATACCCTCCACATCCTACATCCCTAACACTTTGTTTTACATATTCCAAACGTGGCCTGCCTACACAATTTTTCCCTTCTACCTGTCCTTCCAATATTAAAGCGACTATTCCAGGATGCCTTAGTATGTGGCCTATAAGTCTGTCTCTTCTTTTAACTATATTTTTCCAAATGCTTCTTTCTTCATCTATTTGCCGCAATACCTCTTCATTTGTCACTTTATCCACCCATCTGATTTTTAACATTCTCCTATAGCACCACATTTCAAAAGCTTCTAATCTTTTCTTCTCAGATACTCCGATCGTCCAAGTTTCACTTCCATATAAAGCGACACTCCAAACATACACTTTCAAAAATCTTTTCCTGACATTTAAATTAATTTTTGATGTAAACAAATTATATTTCTTTTGAAGGCTCGTTTCGCTTGTGCTATTCGGCATTTTATATCGCCCCTGCTTCGTCCATCTTTAGTAATTCTACTTCCCAAATAACAAAATCTTCTACCTCCATAATCTTTTCTCCTCCTATTTTCACATTCAGTGGTCCATCTTTGTTATTTCTACTACATTTCATTACTTTTGTTTTGTTCTTGTTTATTTTCATGCGATAGTTCTGGCGTTCATTGTTTCTTCTAAATCCTTTTTATTCTCGGCTAGAATTACTAAATTATCAGCAAATCGTCGCATGTTTATCTTTTCACCTTGTACTGTTACTCCGAATCTAAATTGTTCTTTAACATCATTAACTGCTAGATCCATGTAAAGATTAAAAAGTAACGGAGATAGGGAACATCCTTGTCGGACTCCCTTACTTATTACGGCTTCTTTCTAATGTTCTTCAATTATTACTGTTGCTGTTTGGTTCCTGTACGTGTTAGCAATTGTACGTCTATCTCTGTATTTGAACCCTAACTTTTTAAAATGCTGAACATTTTATTCCAGTCTACGTTATCGAATGCCTTTTCTAGGTCTATAAATGCCAAGTATGTTGGTTTGTTTTTCTTTAATCTTCCTTCTACTATTAATCTGAGTCCTAAAATTGCTTCCCTTGTCACTATACTTTTCCTTAAACCAAACTGGTCTTGTCCTAACACTTCTTCCACTCTCCTCTCAGTTCTTCTGTATAGAATTCTAGTTAAGATTTTTTATGCATGACTAGTTAAACTAATTGTTCTGTATTCTTCACATTTATCAGCCCCTGCTTTCTTTGGTATCATTACTATAACACTTTTTTTGACGTTTTGAAATTCCCCTTTTTCATAAATATTACACACCAGTCTGTATAATCTATCAGTCGCTTCCTCACCTGCACTGCGCAGTAATTCTACAGGTATTCCGTCTATTCCAGGAGCCTTTCTGCCATTTAAATCTTTTAATGCTCTCTTAAATTCAGATCTCAGTATTGTTTCTCCCATTTCATCCTCCTCAACTTCCTCTTCTTCCTCTATAACACCATTTTCTAATTCATTTCCTCCGTATAACTCTTCAATATATTCCACCCATCTATCGACTTTACCTTTCGTATTATATATTGGTGTACCATCTTCGTTTAACACATTATTAGCTTTTAATTTATGTACCCCAAAATTTTCCTTAACTTTCCTGTATGCTCCGTCTATTTTACCAATGTTCATTTCTCTTTCCACTTCTGAACACTTTTCTTTAATCCACTTTTCTTTCGCCAGTTTGCACTTCCTGTTTATAGCATTTCTTAATTGCCGATAGTTCCTTTTACTTTCTTCATCACTGGCATTCTTATATTTTCTTAGTTCAACCATGATATAATGGTATAATATATCAATGTGTCTTTGTTCATAACACACAAATTACGTTTTTCTTTATTATTATTTCTTTTATTTTTATTTGTAGTCGCATCAAAAATTAAAGTCATTAGCGTTTTATCAGTGTAATGTAACTGTACCGGTAAACGTGTAGTCTTAAAAAAACTCAGGCCGACCATTCCTGAGATGAGTAGTTAATTGAAATTCAACCAGCAAAACATCGGTATCCACCATCTAGTAATCATAGTAATCAAATCAAAAGTAACTACCTTTACTTCATTGAAATCTGAAAACCGAAATTTTTCGCGATCACAATACTTCCTTTACGAAGTAAAAAATGGAATATAGATTATTCATGTACAAAATTTATAAAAGTGAAAGTCTACTTTCATCTTTATTTAATGAAACGTATAGGTTAGTTTTGAATTGGAGACTTACTTAAGCTACTAGAATTATAAAATACTTCAGTTGTAATCATCACTTCCCTTAGTCAAAAACAAATATTTTTATTACTTTCTTGTTAGACTATAATTTATTAAAAAAAAATCGATATAATAAATTTTAATTCTCGTTATGGTAAACATTTGAGGTGCAACGTTAGAAATTGATTGTAGTTATAATTTCACTTACTAATTCTAAAACTTGAATCAATGTTCACAACTGGTTTTTAATAATATTAAATATTATAATTTCCATATGTAACATTTTTGTTGTGCTTTTTTAAAAAAAAATTTCTTTCATATGTCGTTGAAAACAGAAAAACCCGGTATTCTGAAATTATGTATACTTTTTCAGGTGTGATTATTGTTTAACTACGTACTTTCAAACTTAATTTTATTGTTTTGAGATGTAATTTTTGCTTTTAGTATGTAATTCAATATTTTTTTAAAGAAATCTATTAAAATATGAAACAATTATGACTAATCAAATTGGTGTTATTGACTATGTCATTTTTTTTTATTATGGTATGTTCTTTTTATTTTCTATAATATACTGATGAAAAAATATTTTACTTACTCTACACTGTAATTAAATATATCATTTCGAATATTGACTTTCATTTGAAGCGCTACATTGTATACGTAAATTATTTCTACACAATCACATATCTACAATCTGTTCCCTTGGAATAATGAATGTGTAGTATTCCTGTAATTTAATTGAAGGATAGAAAGCCTGAAAAAATTTATCTTCTCTATATTCCGTTTACTTATGGCTGGAACTCTGTAATATCTGCCGATGGAAGATGATACTACTTTTTTGTAACGTGTGAAAAAATCTCAGGCTTAACCGAGACTCGAATCCAGAACCTCAGGTGAAAGGGAGAGATAGTACTACTCCATCACAAAAAATGACAAATTCATATCAAAATTAAATTTTGGGAGATCATAAAAAAGATATAAGATATTCACTGATTTTCATAAAATTTTAGACGTTTTTCTTATACTTATTATTTGTAGTCTGCTTACACCAAAGAGTAGAAATAACTCTGTAACACACACTGCTAACGTAATTATTAAATATATAATACAAAAAATTAATAAAATATTTATGATATGATGAATTAGAAAATCATAATCTACATTTTTTTTGTGCAATTTATTTTTATATCTATCACCAATCATAAGTAAAATTTTTGGTCAAGAGTGAAACCATCCAAAGATACAACCACCTCAAATACAACATTAATAGTATGCATCACTTCTCATGACTCAAACAATGCAATAATAAAAACAAAGACATTTTTATTACAAAATTACAAATAATACAGACAGATAAATAATAAAATCACAAAATATTAAAGTCATCCAATTAAAGTCAGATAAAACTAATAGTCACAAAAAAATAAATGCACTGAATCCTCAGCAGAGAAATTCAGACCGCCAACTCAGAGTCAGACACCAGCTTCAACATAGGTCAAATTCCAGTGAAAATTATTAAAGTCTAAAATATTTTTGACATCAAGAACTGTACATATAATTTCTGATGGCTGTATTTTCTGGATCAAATATTTTTATAGAAGCGTTACGAATAGTTCTTATAAATAAAAATAAATCTTTACTTTTTACTTGTATTTTATTTAAATATACTTTTATTAATTTTATTTTTTATAGTTTGTAATGTGTTTTCTTTGTATGTGTTTGCGAAGTATTGTAACCGCGAAAAATTTCAGTTTTTAGATTTCAATGAAAATATCATCCAGTTTTACCATCTCTGAATCAATTTTGACTGGCTTCGATGTGACGTCTGTACGTATTTATCTCCCATAACTCAAAAACTATTTACCTGTAGAATGTTGAAATTTTGAATTTAAGACTGTTGTAACATCTAGTTGTGCATCTCCCCTTTTGATTGCAATTGACTGCATAAAAAGTGTCCAAGAAAGCCCAAAATCCCAAATATTTGGATTTTGGACTTTTTCATAACTGCAGTAATAAACCTCATTGAGAGCTTTTCAGCGATATACTGTAAGTGGTACTTATTTTAATTAATTCCAGAGTTATAGCCAAATAAAGTTTTAATTAATGAAGTATTCGGATCTTACAATGGGAAGGCACATCGGTTCGATTCTACTTCTTTTCCTTTTTTTTTTTTAATTTAAATATATTGATTTATTAATAATTATTAACCTCTGATTGTAAAAAAAAGGTTTACAATAAATAATTCAATAATAACAATAAAAAAAAAAAATGAAAATAATCAGAAGTTATTAGTGAAATAATATTTTATGTACTTTTAAAAATGTGGATATGTAATTTAATAGGTGTACAAGGAAGTCATCTGGTGCCCACATCACATTTGATTCATTTTTATTTTTTTCAGTACCAATTTTGAAATTATAGTAATTTAATTAATATTTACTTAAATTACATCTTAAAATTAATATTTGTATTTCTAATTTATTAAGTAAAATTTAAATTTATTTTGCGTATAGTATTTTTAATTATTTATGCTCGAGTTATGTTTCAATTAATTTAAATTTTATGATTATATTAATTTAAATATCATCAGATAAATCTTTTTTAAAAAAAAAAAATATATATATATATACATATATATATTTCTAATTCAGGAGATTCAAACGAAACCTGTTGTTTAACTAGTATATACGAAATAAACAATTTACTAAATAATATAATTTATTTGTAATTTAATTAATACTTCTTTACGTAATTATAGATGAAAAATAAATTTTTAAACGTTAAATTAACGTTTGTTAAAATATAATTAACTTCCTTTAAACAATAATTAAATAACCAACAGAAAATAAATAGTTAATTAAGTTCACTGTTAAGAAAAGGGAAAGAAAATAAAGTCTTAAGAAGGATTAAGTTTTAAAAGATTAATCTGAGTTTTTAGCTTTACAAAGAGCTGACCAGAACAGTGATGTAGATGTATAGGTTGAAAATTTCCCGTTAACTTCGTGGAATAAACTCTTTACAGTTTTTCTTATACCATAGCTAACCCAATAGTGTGCTGGTGTTGATGGGTAATACTGAAGAGATGTTTTGAAAGTTCAAGACAAAAAAGTTGAAGAACCAGTTGAAAAAAGTATCAAGAGAAGAATATAAAAAGGAATAACAAGAATAAAAAAAAAACAAGAAAAAGAAGAAAAAAGTAGTTCGACAAACAATACAAAACACTCGACAAATTCACTATACTTTGATCCATTTTAACATCACTACCCCGATTTTTTTCCGCTATTCGAAAGATAAACCATTCCAAAACCTATGATAAAGATTGTGAAAGAAAAACCAATAGTAAAAATATTAAGGAAAAAATAGGAAGAAGAAAAAAGTGAATAAAAGAAATACAAAAAGGGTGAGTTAGAGAGAGGATAATCTCTGAACTGTTATTGAGAGACTTAGTCTATAGTTTTGATTAACTCTTTCTTCTGATTTGGGTCAGTTCAATGAAAATAAACTTCATCTCAAACTATCGTTAACTTTCTACTATTCCTAGAAACTGTAACCAATATTATACAAAAAGTATACGACAACGGATATCCGGTTTCATCATTACTTGACCTATAAAAGAAGAAAAAGAACACTATCAAAGTTTGACCGATAAGAAAACATAAAAAAATAATCGGAAATACGGTTTATTTAAAATAAATATCAAAAAATAAAAGACTTTGTAAGATAATCTTTTATTATTTTACAAAATAATATTTACGGTAATCAAAATATGTTGGCTAAATATAAAAATTATTTTAATAACAAATCTCCTCATAGTCTTTAAATTGATGATTTAAAGACGCTGAACGGCTTTAATATAAATTTAAAAGCCGTTATTTCCTTATTCGTTATATTTTCTTATATAAAAAAATTTAACAAAAATAAATAAATCGTTGAAAATATTTATAAGTACGACAAACATTTATTTACGCGGACTGTAATAAGAAAAACACAAATATTTTGTTAATAGAAGATACGTTATTAAATTAAATTATTAGTGTCAGATTTAAATTTAATACTACTGAAAAATATCGTAATGGAAATATCTATACAAATAAAAGAATCTTCGTTTTGTGTGTAACCTAATAACTCAAAGATTACTTACCCGATTTCGCTGAAAATTTCGCAATTTATCTGTCCCATACATGATTACACATTATTAGTTCCATAATATTTAATAATATAATAATTCAATAAAATAATATTTTATTATTATTCAACCTGTTTTTCCAGCTGCCGCTGCTGGGTGTGTGTGTATAGGAAAATGCAATTACTGCTACCGGCTTGTCAGGCCTGAAATAGCTTAAGGTGTACTGTAATGTGTGTGCTTCAGTTGGTATAAATGTACCGGCAAAGATGTAGTCCTGAAGAGACTCAAGTCGACCAGTGCTGAGACGTACGGTTAACTGAAACCCAACCACCAAAGAACACCGGTATTCAAATAATGTATGATCTAGTATTCAAATCCATATAAAAGTAATTGCCTTTACAAGTACTCGAACCTTAGAACTATCGACTTCGAAAACCAGCTGATTTTGTGATGACGAATTTAATCACCAGATTAATCCGGTTTTAGTCACATAAAAACTATCAGGGAAAGTTGATACCGACATAGACAGCGATCGATATACACAATGGCAATCTGTATAGAAGATATCTCTCGATATACACAACGAAATTAAATTTGGTAAAAGAAGTTTTAGGTAATTTATTTATACAAGTTTTTTTTATTGATTTATATAGTAGTGAGATTGGTGAGGTTTGAACTGTGGTAAGCATTTTGGCAATAACGAAGCATTACCAGGTCCACTTATAATAAATAAATGAACTGAAATTTGACAATGTTGAATTTAAGGAAACCAAAATAGATTGTAATTCTGTTATCCAACAACAATTTGTAATAGTCCGAATAAACAATCAGTTTTATGAGACAGCTAAAAATATACAGGTATTTTGAAATTGAAAAAAAATTATGTTTTAGTTTTTATGTTATATTATATTTTGTATAACACCAAAAAATAAAAAAGTTATAAAAGGAATAGCTTTTAAACCATCTTGATAAAATCTGGCGCAGAGACTCGTATAAATGGGGCAATTTGTTGGTAAAAGTTTGGTCAGTATATCAAGCGGGGTGGGGTAGATAATTTTTTTGGGTTAAAGATCAAACTTTAACAAACACAACCCTACTTTATATTAAGCTGAATACATGTGTAAATTCTTATCTTATCATTTTTTACAATTTTTTAATCTCCAAATTCTCCCCTTTCCACCTAATCGAAAAGCTATCTTTTTTGACAACACGGCAATCCTATCTGATTATGAAGAACCGAATCAAGCCTCTGCTAAACTACAATCAGAATTAGACGAGATCGGTGCGTCGCTGACGAAATGGAGTATATGAATGAATCAAAGCAAATCGAGACGTATGACATTCATGATGAGAAGGGGTGATTGCCCACTGTTCCACCTGATTGACGTTTACATGGCTCAGACGGATGACCTTGATCTACATTTGGATCATCATTGATATGGAAGGGCCAAATGGTAGAAAAGAGGAAACAGCTTAACATCCATTATAGGGAACTAATCTGGTTGCTGGGTAGAAACTCAGTTATCGTTATCTAATAAACTGTTTATCTATAAAGTTATCCTTAAAACTATCTGGATATATGGGGTATAGCTATGAGGTACGATGAGTAATAGCCATACTGAGAAAATTCAAAGATTTCAAAATAAATTAGTGAGGACCATAAAAAGGTGCCGTGGTTTGTTAGGAGTACAGAAATTCATAATCGTCTAGCCTTCTGTTTACGAAGAGATCCAAAAATTTAGCTCACGGTACAAACAGCAGAGGTTAGACAAACATGCAAATTATCACGCAGTAAATTTATTGGAAAAAAGCGATGACATCAAGCCACTGAAAAGTTTCAAAGCTGGACCTAGGAGACGTTATCAGATGAGTGACCTGGAGAGGGGACTTAGGAGTAGGATCCCAGGTTGGATCTGTCACCTTGATAGTTTACAAATTGCACTATTTCTATTACTGACGAGTATTTTTTTAATTGATAGTGTATTGATGACGTTAGATTTATTTCTAACACTATGTTAAGTACTAAAATTAACTTGAATCACTAAAACAAGTACTTTTTATATATATGTGGTGTTGAACCTTTGCTTCAATGAATGAAATGAATGAATGGATGGTGTTCAATATGCTTCAATGAATGGATTCGTTGGGGACTTCTCTTCACGTGATTATCATGACTCAAATTTACTTATGATCCCCTATGGGTACCGATTGTAAATACTAACAGATAAACAAAAAAAAAAAAAAAAAAATTGCCTTCCGAGGTTTAGTAGTAGTGCAAACAAACCAAAAAATAAAAAAATAAATTTTGGTGGCAATATTGGTAGTAGAGTAACCGGTAAAAGTTTAAAAATATCGATTTTTGAAATTTTTTAAAACTTTTTTACTTCAAACTATTAATAACAATGTTACAATAAATTTCATCATAATTCACTTCTCATTTCGAAAAATGAAATCTTAGATAGCTTTTTATTGGTTGAACATTTTTCCGTGGAATTCTTTTTAGTATTCCATTTTACAAAGTAAATTTAGATAAATCAAAAATTTTTTCAATGGAGGTGATTTAGAGAATCTGGGAGCAAAAAGAGTAAACAATAGGAATGTTTTGTATTTTTTAAACTTTTTTCATGTATAAATTATTTTTCCAGAATAAAATAATAAAACGAATAAATAACCAATTCCAGAAAAGTATAACAACTTGGCTGTCAGCTTTTTTCCAACTTTGATAACTCAAAAATGAAGCCATTTATCTAGAAACGGTTTTCGCCAACGTTTTTTTCGTAAAATTGCTAATTAAATTAATGTATCATTATATCCTACTTCCTATTTAAAAAAAAAAAAACGTAGATTTAATGTGTCACATCCAAGTTGGCGGACAAAAATTTCAACACACTAAAAATAGTAATTTTGTAACTATTTAGACCTGTACTTATTTCTACCTCCTAGTATCTTTCAATTTTGAAATATGAAATATCGTTTCTATAGTTTATTATTCTTTTCTATATCGTTTTATATCATTTTCAGTTTTTGTATATCGTTTTTATAGTTTAATATCAGGATAGGATATATATATATATATATATATATATATAGTGTACTATTAGATATTATTGTTTACATTGTTATTTGTGTGGGTAAACGTGTGGGTGAACGTGTGGGTAAATAAGCTGTAGAGATTAAAGAGTTATTTACTGAAAGGACGTGGAATTATTACTAATCCATTATTTCAGCATTAGTCACGAAAACTAAAATAATTGTAACATACCAAGGTACTTCCGTTATATTTATTTATCCATGAACATTTCGTAACCTCAAAGTTTGTATAAACTATTGATTAAGTCTCAGATTGATTATAAAAAAGATTATTATAATTAAATCAAATTGAGAATTCGATTTTAAAATTATACTTTACCTTATCATTATTAAAACACAAGGTATTGAAAATAAACATATAAAATTTAGTTATTATTTACTTTATAGTATCAGGGAATTAAGAAACCCAAGCGAATAATAGATGTATTAGTTTAAAACAAAACTATATGTAAAAGTGGTAGAAGAGAAAGTTAAATTATAAAATGGATGTAAATACGAGTAAAAGTTAATGAGTTAAATAAAGTCATAAATACTAATATAAAATTATGAATTTGATGTTGATTATTTTCTGAAAAAAATAAGAGAAACTGGAAAGGATTTACCTCAACCAATAACAGTAAGTATCTTACAATAATGAAAACCCTGCTAAGGGTGATCGGGCAAAACCGTTTTATATTCAAGGAATAAAAAACAATGTTCAAGGGACCCTACCTCCAAAAAAAGAAAGAAAATCCTAATTTTGTTCTTATTTTTATTTTTGGAATCACGAATCAGTTGACTGGTTGAATGAAATTCTCTAGCCATTTCTATTCTGTAATAATACTTAACCACAACTTTTTATTATTCCGTCCTACTCCCTCAATTATCTGATTTGGAAATTTATGTATTTAAATAAATGTCTTCTTATAGAGTTTGGAATCCTTCTCTATGTACATTTTACTGTAAAGATCGATATCTGGAAAATTTCGATATTCTGCGGTGAATGTCGACACATACCAATTACATCGGTGAAAGATCGAAATATTTACTTATTCGGACCTTCGCCGGTATTTGTCGACTAACACAGATAAGCTTTGGTGGGAGGTAGAAATGATAACTAGAACTTGAAAAAACCATCCGATACCAATCTGTAAGCTAAATAGATTACAAGAAACCCTCGTAAAAAAAGGAAGTTTAAGCCAAACATAACCTACGCTCGCTAATCTCAGCTAACTAGCATTAGATTATATATTTTATGCAGACGATTAATCAAATTCACCAGCTTTTTAAAAAAAATTAATAAACTTTCAGTATTTTATAAATTGAAAGGGCCAATCAGGATATACAGAATATGTTAACTGTATATGGATGAACGATAACGATACAAATAAATGGTCGGATGGTTTACCCTTTGTTCAATTTTTTATAAAGATATTCCTATTCAAATTTCATCATCAGTGCATGCTGAATACGGTGAATTTGATCAATCGCTTCCAATTTTGGAGAATAACATGTATAATTTGTGTATTTAACATTAATTAGATTAGGTTAGCGAGCGTAGGTAATGTTCGACTTAAATTTAAACTCCCTTTTTTTACAAGCGTTTCTTGTATTCTATTTACCTTAGAGATTGGTATTGGATGACTATTTTTTAATTTCTGGTTATCATTTCAACCCCCACCAGAGTTTATCTGTATTTATCGACATATACCGGCAAAGGGCCGAGTAAGCAAATATTTCGGCCTTTCACCGACGTATTTGGTATGTGTCATCATTCACCGGAGAATATTGACATTCTCTAATTTCGATCATTCACATTAACATATATATATATATATATTTATATTTATTTCCATCAAAAAAATATATTTGGTTATGTTAATACATGACTCATTAATTTTGTTTTATACGATTCAATTTTTTATTTATTTATTTAATTTAAAACTTTTTTAATTTTGAATTTTTTCAAACTACCTAATTTTAAAAATTTTCGTGTAAATCAAATTTTAAATACCTCTGCAATTTTTCTTTCTATTTTAATTAAAAAAAAAAAAAAAAAAAAAAAAAAAAAAAAAAAAAAAAAAAAAAAAATTGAAACTGTTCAATCCGTTCTTTGCTTATAAATATGTATTTTCAAACACAAAATAGCAGATGGCGGACAGAAAGAAAACGTATGATTTTTCTAGTCTTACAGATTTTTTTTAATTTTCTGTCAGGGTAAGAAAGAAATTAAAAAAAATATTTCCGTGGAACATATCGGTTTATACAGCGAAATTTATGCTATTAAAGAATCGAAAAGAAAAGAATACAGGCTTTGAAGAAATGAAGTGTTATAGATGGATGTTAAAAATTAGTGGATTAATAATTCGATGTGATAGATTTAAAAACGATTTAAAGACGAATAGAAGAAGAGAAAGATTTATGCCAATATCTTCTAAACTAGATAGGTATTCGCAAATTCGCTTCTGGCTTACCATTAGCCATTAAGGCATCCTGTTTAAGTAAAATAGGTAGAAATGTATAAAAGGTAAAATCCATTAAAAGACTGGTTTAATGAAAAAAATACGAGGGTCATTTGAAAAATTCTCGTCCTGAAATCGAGATGGCGGAAATATTATCAAATGACTGTGATATTTATTAATATAAGGCTTTGGATGCCGTACTGCTAAGTTTCAGACGCAATTTTAGTTGCTTGTTTGTGACGACTGAATAAAACAAACAAGTTTTGAAATATTTTGTAAATGGATAAAATTGAAATTCAAGCTATTATAAAGTACTTTGTTTTAAAAAGTTTAATCCCAGTGAACATACAAAAAGAGTTAGATTCTACTTTAAAGGACTTAATTCCCCTTCGTTTTTGACGCCATAAAAGCGGGCTTCTTAATTTATACGTGGTCGTACATCCATCTACGCTGGGATCGCCCAAAAATCATACTACAAACGAAATCATAACAAAAATCCATAATGCGTATTAAATTATTCCCGATTGAAGGTATGTGAGCTTGCTTAAATTATCAACAACTTTATATACTGTGTCCATTACATTTTACACGATATTTTTGGTAGAAAAAAGCTTTCCACTCGATGTGTACTGCGTTAACAGTTTACCGAAAACACATTCGACTGAAGACTTTTCAAGTGTGATTCCGCTTTCTTCAGTAGATGAGACATGAATTTGCCATTACATCCCATAATAGGTGAAAGCAGGAAAATGAGCAGAAAAAAAAGCGAAAATAGTTCAATCTGGAAGACAAGTCATGGCTATGTTTATTTTATTCACGTGATATGGTGCTCATAGACTACCAAGAAAAAGGCAAGACTATCATGGGGAAATAATTTGTTTCACTACTGGACTGACTGAATGGTGATACCACGCTAAACGACCACATCTGGATAAAAATAAAGGGCTCTTTCATCATAATATTGGATTTGTACACCACAGCTCGTGTATATGTTACAAAACTTCACGATCTACGCTTTTAAGTGTTTCTATGTACGCTGTATTCGCCGGATTTGGTTCAAAACGATTACATTTTCTTCTCAAACCTGAAAAAATGACTCGCTGGACAAAATTTTACACCAAATTATGAGGTCATACTGAAACAGCCACTTATTATATATAGTTGGACAAACCACATTATACTTAGGATATTAAAAGATTGGAAATTCGTTGGTCTAAATATATCAAATTGCAAGATAGCTACGTTGAAATATTAAAATAATTTTTTTTTTAAATCTTCTTTGTTAGGCCAAGAACTTTCCGAATGACCCTCGATTGTTCAGGCTATAAGATTATAACAGAACGGAAAACAATTGATCGATGTCCAATAAATTGATAGAACAGAACCAATGAAATGAGCGATAAAAACAAAAATACAAATGTTATGATATAATATAATACCCAATAATAGAACATATTTTACGTATTTAGAAAAATTAATTTTTTAATCGACTTCATTTTTAAATTTTGATTAAAATTTACTACCAACTAAAGATTGAAAAAACTAAATTTATTGTACATTATTACATAAATATTTTATTTTTAATATTTTATACAATTTTTTTTTCAATGTAGGACTCAAAAAATTACCTGCTCCACGAAAAATCTAAACACTATGCAAAATAGTTAAATTTATTCGTAAATAAACATACAGCAGTGAAATATTGTATTAATATTATTTATGTAAGTAACATTTTGTAACAGTTCCCGTGTTATTGTGGCTAAGATAAATTAACATTTGCTTGTAGCTTATTTGTATAGTTAAAATGAATTTGTCCAATTTCCTCTCAACAGAAAACAGTTGTATGGTTGCTGAAACTTGTGGAATTAATGAAAACAAAGTTTTAATAACTTCCAAAATTTATTATTTTATTAATATAAAATTTCCTGCTTGAATAAATTAATTCATATTATTTTTTTTTTGATAATGATTTAGATTTGTATAAATATATATATATATATATATATATAATAAAATTTAATGATTTTTATTTCTTTATAAATTCTTGAGGGAATATGAAATTTTTTATGTATACACTATTAATCATTTGATGATTATATATACCTTTGAGAAGGAAACTATCTGAATTCAACCCTTCATCCAAAAATTCTTGACTAAGAAAAAGTTAGTTTTGCATTCAATATAAAAAAATATAATAATATGATTTTTAATTTTTTAGATAAATATTTTAATTCAATAGTACAAGAAAACATTGTAAAATATAACTTTTCAAAGAAGATATTTTTACGTAATTTTTATCGACAAAAAGTATCGCGCAACAGGCTCTATTGAAGACTTTGATCTAACTGATAGACCACATCTAACTAAAGGTACAAAACCTGCTTGATATTTTGGATACTATGGCCAAAACTCCATCAACGTTACTGCGTAAGTTATCATATCAGCAGGATACCGGACTTGTTATCGCACATAAAACTGTAAGAAAAGAACTGAAACTTTTGCGCACACAGTAATGTGTGTTCAAAAACTGAAACCTACATATCATGCCAAAAGATTAATTGACAATAGTTAAACGCTTTATTGAGCAAAATTCAGTAGATATCTTCGACATTACGTCTTTTTGCCGATTAAGCGTGGTTTTATCTGAGAGGGTATATTAATTCACAAAACACACGACAGTGATCAGTAACTAAGTCCATGAATTATATGAACAATCTTTACACGAACGAAACTTGAAATCTGGTTCGGTATGAATAGAATGTGCATTGTGGAGCCAATCCTTTTTTCAAAATACACTTAATCGTGATCGTTATTGTGCTGTTTTAACAAACATCATTAGTCGGTTAGATGGAAATCAATCACGGTTGGTCCAACAAAATGGCGCTGGAGCGTGTACAGCTAACAGTCAATGATTTTTTACGAAATATCTTTTGTGAAAGAATCATCTTGAGTAACTTTTGGCCTACAGCGACGCCCAATCTGACTCCCCTTGGTTGCTTTCTATGGGAGGAAGGAAAAAAGCAGTGTATCTCAATAGACCATGCACGATTTCCAGACTAAAAACCGCAATATCAACATAAGTACGAGACATTCCAGTACATCAGCTGGTTAAAGTATTTAAAAACAAATTGAAACGTGTGCAGTATTGTACTAATGTTGGAGGAGGTCCTTTTCAACTATTCCAGTTATTGTAATATCTGTTTCTGTAAAATAATGAAATAAAAATACAAAGTAATAATTAAGAATGTTTCATCAAAACATTTCCATAATTCCAATGCACAGCAACTTTCCAAACCCACTCTATTAAAATCATAAAACTACAAATTTTGAGGTATTCAATATCTTAAAAAAATAACTATTCGACAAAACGATTACAACTGATTTTGTTGGCAAAATTAACATAGTATTACTTTAAAAAATAAATAAATAAAATCATGAATTTCAGGAGAAGACCAATTTTGATATTGGTGGAGGAGACATGATAAAAGCAAATAATATAGGGTAGTTATGAAAAGGGGTTTGAGTGAAGTGGATGATGTCGGTACTAGTATTAGTAGTGGTAGGTGGTGAATGTTAGTGGATGGTTTGTTATCATTGTACATTGTGTTGAGCCGGAACTTTCTGTCAGCGGAAATGAACCTCGTACCTCCTTCTGGTAACTACTATACAAATCGATACAACTCTAACAGAACAACTAGTACCAATAATAATGTGATGACCAACAAACTAAATGTAATGACAATACGAATTAAAAGCACAAATGTAAATTTTATGGACCGTTAATTAATTTTTTCACATTAAATTTAATAAAAACATTCATTTCCTATTTTATTTATCGTGAAAAAGTAAAAAAAAAAACATTTTTATTAATATATATATATTTTGTCTTCAGTCATTTGACTGGTTTTATGCAGCTCTCCAAGATTCCCTATATAAAGTCAGTTGTTTCATTTCGCTACACCTCCTACATCCTAGATCCCTAACAATTTGTTTTACATATTCTAAATGTTGCCTGCCTGCACAAATTTTCCCTTCTACTTGTCTCTCCAATATTAAAGCGACCATTACAGGAAGCCTTAATATGTGGCCTATAAGTCTGTCTCTTCTGTTAGCTACATTTTGTCAAATGCTTCTTTCTTCATCAGTTTGCCGCAACACCTCTCTTCATTCGTCACTTTATCCATCCAACTGATTTTTAACGTTTTCCTATACCTCCACATTTTAAAAGCTTCTAATCTTTTCTTGTCAGGTACTCCGATCTTCCAAGTTTCACTTCCATATAAAGTGACGTTCCAAACATATACTTTCAAAAATCTTTTCCTGACGTTTAAATTAATTTTTGATGTAAATAAATTATATTTCTGACTGAAAGTTCGTTTCGCCTGTGCTATTCGGAATTCTATATCACTCCTTCTTCGTCCATCTTTAGTAATTCTACTTCCCAAATAACAAAATTCTTCTACCTCTATAATCTTTTCTCTTCCTATTTTCACATTTAGTGATCCATCTTCATTATTTCTACTATATTTCATTACTTTCGTTTTGTTCTTGTTTATTTTCATGCGGTAGTTCTTGCGTAGGACTTCATCTATGCCGTCCGTTGTTTCTTCTAAATCCTTTTTACTCTCATCTAGAATTATTATATCATCAGGAAATCGTAGCATCTTTATCTTTTCACCTTGTAATGTTACTCCGGATCTAAATTGTTCTTTAACATCATTAACTGCTAGTTCTATGTAAAGATTAAATAGTAACGGGGATACGGAATATCTTTGTAGGACTCCCTTTTTTATTATGGCTTCTTTCTTATGTTCTTCAATTAATACTGTTGCTGTTTAGTTCTTGTAAATGCTAGCAATCGTTCTTCTATCTCTCTATTTGAAACCTAATTTTTTTTTAAATGCTGAAAATTTTATTCCAGTCTACGTTATCGAATACCTTTACTAGGTTTATAAATGCCTATTATGCTGGTTCGTTTTTTTAATCTTCCTTCTACTATTAATCTGAGGCCTAAAATTACTTCCCCTGTCCCTACACTTTTCTGAAACCAAACTGGTCTTCTCCTAACACTTCTTTCATTCCCCTCTCAATTCTTCAGTATTGATTTTTGATTCATAGCTAGTTAAGCTAATTGTTCTGTAATCTTCACATTTATCTGATTCTGTTTTCTTTGGTATCATGACGATAACACCCTTTCTGAAGTCTGACTGAACTTTCCCTTTTCGTAAATATTACACACTAGTTTGTATAATCTATCAATCGCTTCCTCAAAACTGTTCTGCGCGGTAATTCTACAGGTATTTCGTCTATTCCAGGAGCCTTTCTGCCATTTTTTTAATGCTCTCTTAAATTCAGAATATATATATATATACCTCATTTAGCTAAAAAGTTTGTATACATGTGTAAATAAATATAAATATTTTGAGTTAAATAATAGTCATAAAATATTCATAAATCGAAATCAATAAATAAAGTAATAGAAAAATTAGAGTAATTTTATTCTAAATAAATTTTGGATAAGTTAAAAGCGAAGACGTATTGAATAAAAAAAAAAACAAATTATTTAAAATAATCTATAGGCAAATAGAAAGTGAAAAGAAATGTAATAAAAATAATTTTGGTTTAGATAGAACATAGTTACAAGGGAGAAAATCTTGACTTTGAGTGTTTAAAATTATTTATCTTTTAAAAAAAATATTTAAAAGAATATAGTATAAAATAACTATAATCTATTGAAGTATCAGGTAGCAATTATTAAATTATAAAACCAAGATTGGTAATCTGTAGAATGGAAAGAGATCAGGGAAAAATTTTGTTTATCCTGGTTGATTTTTAACCAATATATAATGAGGGTAATAAGTTCTTATTCTTAGTTAAACTTAATTTATTGAGATACCTTACACATAAAGATAGTATTCAAAAGATAATAATTTTAAAAAGAAAAATTTAAGAACAAAATAACAACGTAAAAAATTAAAAGTTGCTCATTACATTTAACGTAAAGAAAATAATTAAAATCATTTTAGTTCGTAAAAAAATACCTTTTATGAAAAAAGAAGAAATTGGATCTTTTCTGTTATTCACCTCGCACACAGTTCTTTATTATTTCTTGATGGTTATTAAAATTATGATCCAATATCGTTTAAATCATCATACAAATGATTAATTAATGTTGTAGAAAAATAACTTTGCAAAACTCTTACCAGTGTTAGCTTGTACAGCTTACAGATAAGACAGCGATCTAGTATAGTCAATTTGTAAGCTATGCTAATAAATCGATCTTCTGTGCACAAAAATTAATGTGCCTCCATAATAATTTTCTATTATTCGAAGTTCAGTCAAGAGTGGCAATTTTTTTGCAAAATGAGCGAGCTAAGTATGTTGCATAGTTTTTAAAAGTACTTTATAGGTTTATTTTCCACGTACAGAAAGTAGCTTTTTGAAGAACTAATTTTTTTCTTTTCTGTTTAGCCTCTGAAACCACCGAAAGGTATTACTTCAAAGGATGATATGTATAAATGTAAATGTAAATGTAAGTGTAGTCTTGTACAGTCTCAGAACGACCATTCCTGAGATGTGTGGTTAATTGTAACCCAACCACCAAAAACCCCGGTATCCACAGTCTAGTATTCAAATCCGTATAAAAATAACTTTTACTAGAATTTGAACGTTAGAACTCTCGACTTCGAAATTCGCCGATTTGCGAAGACGCGTTCACCACTAGACCACCCCGGTGGGTTTGGATGACCTAATTACAAAATGATAAGTTACATAAGTTAAATGATAAGTTAGTAATATTTTACTAATATTCTACTATTGCATATTTCTTTGTGATATTAAGGTGATGTTTCGTTAGTTACCGTGTAACATTACGGTTTATAATCGTTGTCACAACGACTATGTGAGGTATATTTATGCCGCTTTATATAAATTAGCAGTATCCGAATGGAAAAGTGCTAGTCTTGTGTTCGGATGATGGTAGGTTCCAAATTCAGCGAATATATGAAAAAACAACAACAATTACAAATAATGCATAAAAAAGATTGCGGAGCGCAAATCAGTAAAGACTCAAGAAATTTAATATTATCAAAAATTTAACTTTAACATTGACAATATTCTTTGCCAAAAAGGGTAAGAATAAGGTTTAAACGCTTTTGAAATATGGTATTATAGAAAAGTATTAGAAATTAAACGGGTTGATAAAATTTGAATGAGATTGTTGTAAAATAAATTTAAATAAAAATAAGCCTAAATTCTTACTAGAAAAAAACAATATATAAGATGATACAAGCATATGTAGAAGACAAAGAAAATTTTTTTTAGGACAATGATTAAAATACATAATGAGAATAATATCCAAGTAATAACGTAATTAAAAATAAATAACACAGGATTTAAGAATTATATTTAAATTAAGAGATTAGCGCTGAATTCAATGGATTAAAATAAAGTATGTAATTTAAAAAAAATGGAAATATTGCACACGTTCACATATTGGTATAAGTCTATAAATGTACAGAGAAGGTACTATACATTATTGATTAGTTGAACTACCACACTTCCTCTGTTTTAATTGAATTAACAGCTAACCCAGTGATTACCAAACTGTGCGCCGCGGCGCCCCGGGGAGCCGCAGCCTCTTCACAGGGGTGCAGCAAAATATTGTAAAAGCTTCATAATTAATTGAACCAAGACATTTATAATTAATAATTTAATGTTAATAGAGTAAAAAAAAGAATGAAAATACACGAGTTTTATTTATTCTTATCTCTTACTTACGAGTAATCACCCTTTACTTAGGGTAGGGCGCCATGGAAAAATTTTAATTGAAAAAGGGCACCGCGACTCGGAAAAGTTTGAGAACCATTGGGCTAACCAATCACTGACATTGCATAGTACTGAATAGTTGATTGGTTTATTTTAGATGACTATTAGGTTTTTCTTTTGATCAATAATAAGTTTATGGAAAGTAATATACTATGGCTTATTTAAGCTATTCAATGGCGTAAAGAATGAATTTGAAAAAAAAATTGTAAAAAGTTTAAGTATATATAAGTATGCATATGTACTCATATAAGAAATATATAAATGGATAATCAAGTTTTAACTATTTGATCATATTATTGTCAAATATAGTAAAATATACTATCTGGAATAACAAGTCGAACAATATCAATAAGTTACCGCGCTCATGACAAAATAGAATTACAATAAACGCTTTGTATTTTTAAAATGTAGTGAGTTTCAAGTCTTCGCTATCTTCATCTTGCACTTGTAGAAAAAAATTGAATTTATTAAATTCTGGTAATACTCGTAGTTAAATGATATATAATAATTTTTTCAAATTTTATTATACGTTTATACTCCGTATAAAATATGTTCATATATTCTGAGAAATTAAAATTCAATCAATTAAATTATTTTACGTTGGACTTCTTAAAATCTCAATATTAAAACTGATTTGTGAAGTTTATGCTTTCAGTTAAAACTACTTTTTCACCAGGAAAAGTAGAAAATTTTATAGTTCACATAGATGTTTTAATTTGTGTACTAGGTAAAAAGCAAGCCCACAACCCGCCGCGAAAGTGTTACATGGTTTATGCTTCATTAAACACGATTTTGTTAAATGTTTTTGCCAGTTGCAACTAAATAAAGTTCATGAATTTAGTGTACTAACAAGAAAAAAAACTTTTGCCAACAAAAAGCTTCATGTTTCATGAATTGTGATATTTTAACACGGCTCTAACCCCACCAGAGATAGTCCATTCGCTTACTCGTCATCGCTAATACGGATTTGAATACTTCCTTTCCTTTTTTTCCAGTTTAGACTCCGGGTATTAGCGTCAGGTATTACTTCAGAGGATGAATGAGGATGATATGAATATGGGTAAGTGAAGTGTAGTCTCGTATCGTCTCAGGTCGACCATTCCTCAGATGTATGGTTAATTGAAACCCAACTACCAGAGAATACTGGTATCCACGATCTAATATTCAAATACGGTGGATCGTGGATACCGGTGATCTTTGGTGGTTGGGTTCCAATTAACCATACATCTCAGGAATGGTCGACCTGAGAATGTACAACACCACACTTCATTTGTATTCATACACATCCTCATTCATCCTCTGAAGTAATACAGTACGGTGGTTGAAGCTAAACAGAAAGAGAGAGAATTTTTTAACCCCCAATGATTTCGTTTTTAATTCCCAAAACATAAATATAATTTTACATAAATCGCTCGTATCAAGAAGTATAAATCGTTCGAGAAATATATCTTGTTCGAATGAATGGATAGTTCGTCCGCTGCGCGCAGCCGCCCGGCGCACCACCATAAGTCTGCTCAGCGTTAATAGCAACTAAAATAAAAATTTGAGCACATACGACAAACAAACCCACGCACCATCTTTTTTTAGGGACATTTCATAAGAAATATTGTAATGGTTACCATGATTCGAATTCCGGAAAATTTCGACTTATCTTCGCGTTTCACATCCCCCAGACCCCAAAACAACCGTCAGTTCAAAATTTTATTAGATATATTTCACTTTCTTTTGGACACGATAACTGCCGTAATTTTGCGCCAATCACTTTCAAATTTATACATAAAATATAACGACCAAAAATTGTTGTCAGTTCGTTAAATGGGAAAAATTAAACCATGAGTGGTGGAAATGGATGGGCTTTATCAAAAAAAAATATATCGCTATAACATCCTTGTTAAGTAAAATATGGAACTCGCTTAAAGTTCCTACTGTTCTCTGAATAAGGCCCTAAAACTTTTCTAAGTAAAGTTTTTTGATATCACCAATCATTGGCCTAGCGGGTGGAAAAAATGGGGTTTTTAAGACAATAAAATCATACCTCCCTTAATAGGTGCAGTATCGAATCGGTTTAAATTGGTCGTTAGTCCTGCAAACATTACCTAAAAATTTTGTCTGAAACAATTTCTGATATGACCAATTTTTTATGGCAAGGGATGACAAAAAAAGAAATAAAAAACAGTAAAAACAAAATATCGCTAAATTTTTTTATTAAGTAAAATATCGAATTCGTTTAAAGTTCCTACTATTCTTTGGATAAGGACCAAGAGGTGGAAAAATGGGGTTTTCTAAGGCAAAAAAATCGTATCTCCCTTAACAGGCACAGGATCGAATCCCTTTATAGTGACTGTTACTCCTCTAAATATTACCTAAAAATTTAGTGTGAAACGATTTTTTATATGACCAATCCTTACGATAATGGATGATCAACTATTGCTGGAATGGTAAGATGAGGCTTCCCATATGCTAAACATGTGAATCTTATTTAGATATGAAACAACTGTTGTACTGAGTGAATTTGAGGTGAACGCATTTAAACTGCCGTAACTTAGTACTGTGTATCTATATTTTAAATTTTGCAAGTGACAGTATTTTATGTGAGTAATGTAAGTCTATTGTACTTTCAAATCATCTTCTCAACATCACTGTTGTTACATTTATACATGTTTTTAAATAAAACTTTCTGAAAAGATTGTCCTTTTTTTATCATTACAAGGAGACAAAGGTAGAATTTCCCATTAATCCTCAAATAGGTGTGTTGTCAAGCAGTTCAGGAAAAATCATAAGGAAGTCATGATAAATTTAGCTATTGCTAAATTTATCATAACATAAGCTATTGCTTATATTCTAATAAGAAAATGTAGCGTCCGTAAAACATGTAAAGTAATCTTTGATATAATCTCGTACAATCCGAGTTCGCCTACCCCTATTTTGTCCCGGTGAAATTTACCTCCGCCTTCCGGCGTGCCGAAAGGAATTTTTTTTATAAGATTTCTTTTTTTTACTCAATAACAATTATAATTGCAATCTGCTCTCCTGTGGAGCCATAAGTAAGCTTCCTGACAAAGGCACGTGATAAGAAGGTCCTTAAGGAACCCCCAAAATAAATAATACACAATAAACAATTATAAGCAAACTTTAAGTCAAATACGAAACTTCAAGCTCAGTCATAAATCACAAACCAATAATTTCAGCACCATATGGTCCACAAAACAAACATTATTATCAAATAAAAAATAAAAATAAAGAGAAGTAACAAGAAATTAGATACGACACAGCTAAACTTGACGGTGTTAGATTCCAAACTGTTACACAGACCCTAACTCGAGGACTTGGGTTCGTTTCAACCGTCGGACGTCTCTGCTGTTATCGAGTAGATTAATTGAAAAGTGGTTTACATGATTCTCAAGCCTCTGCAGATATTTGACACTGCACTGTCGTGCAATCTCACGAACCGATGGGACGTCCAGATAATCCTGAATCTCATCATTCCGCGTGAACCACGGAGCTTCGGCAATTACCCTCGCTACTTTGTTCTGAAATCGTTATTTCACATTACTAGTACTAGCCGTTCCCCCCACAATTCCACACCGTACGTCCAGTTCGGGCGCAGGATAGTCTTGCAAATTAAGATCTTGTTTGATAACGTGAGGCTTGTGTTCCTCCGTAGCAGCCAATGAAGTTCCCTGGACCTTGCGTTTAGCTGTTTCTCTTCATCCTCACGTGACACTTCCAGGTCAAACGCCGATCCAGGTGAAGTCCCAGATACCGCACACTCTCTGTTTGCTGGATCAAAACACCATCGAAATACACACCGGGACAGTCATCTCTCCGCATGGCAAATATGACGTGCCTTGACTTACCCTGATTAACCTTAATACTCCATTTTTTTATAAGATGGAAATGAAAGATTTTATAGAGAAATTTTCTAATTCTCAGCAAATATCATTGCAACCATGTATGGAATATAATTCTTATAATCGTAGTATTTATTATTTTTAAATTTATTTGTGGACATATACAAATTTTATTTTTTCTACATGTAAGTAAGTAATCTTTATCAATATTCGGAGTATCTTAAACCTTCTTCGACATAAAAATATAAAACTTTTGCAATCATGATTTTCCTTGGGAAGTTTTGTGAGTTTTTACTAACTCTATAGTGCTTGTTATTTTTGCTAAATGCAATTACTCAGAAAATTTTATAGTAAAATTATTTTTTTTTTTACTTTTGAACGAATAATTAAATCCAATAATGTTGAAAAGTAATTAAAAAACTTTTTTGTTAATGATTTATTTTTAAAAAAAATCACAAAAATAGATTTAACATCTGAAATAAGTTTCAATAATAGAATTCTTTTTTTAAATATGAAGTATTCTCTCAAAAAGAAACTATATTATTTTGCAATTTATACGTTTTCATGATGTTTTTTTTTTATTATATATAAAAATGACAAGGAATACGAGTTATAGGAATTAACATTTTTAAAGTGTTTCATAAGAAATATCGCAATAGATGAAAACTAATCACAAGCATGATAATTTATTTTTATTTACGTAAATAAAATATACATATATTTTTTTTATTTCATTACGAAACAAAAATTCAAGGATATAAAATTAACTTGTAAAGCCTACAATCATTCATGCATTAATTATTGAGATTAGTTTTTAAAAAATACTTTATTTATGAAAAAAGTATACTAAATTATCTCTCATGCGAAAGTATCTTATAATCAAAAAGTTTTCCATCCAAACCAGTAGATAGCGTTGTTGATGTTATTGTTGAATATAAGTATTGAGGTATTCCGTTGTTTGTTCGAGTAGCAAACTGGCGAGAGGAGAGTTTGGAGGTAGAGCTTTGGCATTGTTTGTCTTTTAGCTTAGTGTCCCTTCCCCGATTCTATCCGACTCTCCACAGCCAAAAAAAAAAAAAATACCTGGAGTTCAAAACCCCCACAACCAATCTACTTCTCTTTTATCCTATCCCATACCTCATTCTCCATCCGACCATCAACTCTTTTCCACTGATAACATGCAGATACTGCAGGATAAACTATCCAATAGGTTCTCTATATTATAAAAAAACTTTTCGCTTATTTCCTATCGTTTTTTCTCAATAAAATTTAATTTTCTTTTGTCTATCTAACAAAGTATAGCCAACGCAGAGAAACGATTGCTAAATATTTCCTTTCTTTTTTACATTTTTCTTAGAATATAACATATTTCAATTTTCCTTTGGAGTCTATCTTAATTTAATATTATATTGTATTAAAATTTGAATTTCAATATTTTCGGCACTACGAATGAAGTACTTTTAGAAGTAATAGATCATACTTTTATCATGACATTTTTGTTTCTATAATATCAATATTGAGTAAAAAATATGACGCAAAAATATCAAATTAAGTAAATATATACAGAATGTATATGAAAAAACCTTTAAAAGTGATTCGAGGGAAAATAAACAGTAACGGTTTTATAAATATACATCAAAAAGCATTTTCAGAATGTTAGCTTGTTTATGGAAATTCATACATCAATAAACCGAAATGAAATATACTAACAACATTTAATATACATTTTTAATCCATAATTTCTTACAAAATAAATAAATCTCGTGTTTGTAAGTTCTTGGAATTCCAAAAATAACGGCCGCTTAATTTTTAAAGTGTTTTTTATTTTTTTATTGTTTGTAAAACGTAATTTACGTAATAAAAGGGAGTTTTTTAACTTCCAGGTACAGGAAGCTAAGAGACAATGCCTACAGTACATAAATAAATCGTATTATGCTTTGAAATTACACTTTTTTCCCATTTTTTAATTTCAATTTTGTTAAGTTTGTTCTTTTGTTTTTTTTCGAGTAAGAAAATATATTTTGTTTTATCTTTCTATATTACTGTACTATGCTTCTATATTTAAAATTTGACAGAAAGAAGGAATATTTAAATCAGTATAATATATTATATAATATTATATAATTCTGTTATTTATTTTTCTAAATGGTATTTTGAAAATTTACAAATTTTAATATTTATAGGTTTAATAAATGAAAACCTTCTAGAAATATTTTGAAATAAAATTTTAGAGTAAAAATATACAGAATGACAGCATCATATTGCAAAATTAAGAGATAGTAGAAGGTAGAAACAAGTCTGGATGAACATAATTACAAAACTACTTTAAAGTGTGCTTAAAATTTTTGTCCATCCCTTTGGATTGGTCACATTGAATCAAACTATTTTTTTTTTTTTTTTAAATAAGAAAGTGGACGTGTGTTATAAAATTTTACGAGAAAATCGACTGCGAACACAATTTCTCGATTAATTACTTCGTTTTTTGAGTTTTAAGGTGTTAAATTTGCAAAACCTAAAAAATTACGGTAGTAATAAAACGAATTAAAATGCCCCGTTTAACTTTTTTATTTCGTATTCCTTTCAGGATTTCATCCAGTAACAAACTTTGAACAGGTGGAATTGAAGGCACAATCACTAATAATAACAGCTTTCACAATAATAATAAAAAAAAAAATAATACACAATAACTTAATTTGTAACACTAGTAAAAATTGAACGGCTAGGTCAACTAATATTTTTTACTTTATCACAATATTTAATTTTACATTTTAGTTAAATGTTTTCGGTCCTAAATTATTTAAACAACAAATTTTGAAAAAAAAAATTAAAAACTTAAAAAAAAAATTTGAATTAAAAAGAATGTAAAATTTTGTAAAATAAAAAAAAGTGGAGTAATGTTCGTACATACGTGTATAGAATTCGGCTGTTCGTTTTTGGTAACTCGATTTTAGACAGACACCCGGCGAGAGGCTACGGACAGTTTACTTTAAGACGTTCGTTAGAGGTTAGCAATAGTAGCGCGCGCGCGCATTTCATTCCGTAACTGCGTTCGTGCTGTCAACATCAGTGCTTGTACAGTCAACACAAGAAGGGATATGCAAATTACTGTGTAATTGTGTATTTTATGACTGTGTATTTTATAACATAAGTATTCTATTTATAACAAATTGTAAATATGCCCCCTAAAAATCGTGCAATTAAAAATCTCATATCAATAATTTTGACTGTGACTGTACCGTCTCTGTAGTTGACTCAGTTTTTGTCTTTGTTGAAAACGCATGCGTTTTGGAGGGGATAATTTTACGATTTACACAGCTATGTCCAGCTGCCAATAATAAACGGCAAAACTCTACGTGTGTTGGCGTGTTTGAAGCTTAATAATTTTTGATTGAATAATCCGATTTTGATGAGATTTTCCACAGAGACTCGTGTGTATTGAAAAATTTATTAGTAAAAATTAGGGGTCAATATCTCCAGGCGAAGTTTTGGGGGTTTTTTGTTTGAACGATTTTGACCCCAAATTTATTGCATATTTTTTAGCAGAATTTGTTTATTGTCTTCCTAGGCACAATAGTAGTGTAAGCAGCCCCAAAAAATGATTTGGGGGCAATATTGTAGATGGGGAAGCCGATCATATTTTTTGAATAATTACATTTTTTTATTTATTTAAACTTTTAATATTTTTAACATATAAAATAATAAACTTTTAGTAATAATAACAATACTGTAATAAGGTAATATTGTAATTTATAGCTCTGAGTTATTTATTTATTTTTTCAATTATTTTTCCTTATTTGTTCTGATTATATTATTTAACTAAATTGTAACGTATATAGTTTTTAATTTAACGCCATTGGAAAATTAGAAAAAAGTATCAGTAATGATAGCATACGTACTTTTATCTCTGATTTTCTTTCATTTTTATATTATTTCAACGATATTTTAATTCGACGCGTTAAACGTTATTTTGAATAATAAATATGCTGCTTTTACTAAAGAACAACTCGATAAATATCTCCGTTAAAACACCTGTTATTTATATGATCTTTAATAAAAGTTTCGTACATAATGAAACAAGTTCACGTATACATCACAGAGAACGATGCGCGAGAATAAAACTAATAATTCTATCATCAGTATCAGGTCACTTCTATTAGCAAAACTATCTGTTTGATGTTTGAATACAAGCCTATACCTAGAAAAGACCGTAAAGCCTTTTTTAGAGGGAGATCATAAATTTAACAAATCTTTGATTACTAGGTCTCAACTTATAAAACCATTAACATGTATGAGATTGATTTACATCTATAGATTTAGATCTCGTAGATTTAACCCATTCCAGATATTTATCCTTTTGAGATCAAAACTCCAAAACTTAATAGTAACAACAATTTATCTTATTTGCAAGAATGTATATCTGTGTATACTCAATTAGATAAAATACAACATATCTGGAAGATTATTAAATTTTTTAATAAAATAGTTATTTCTCAATTCATTACCATTTGGTATTCTGCGGCGGCATGCCACCGTTGCTTCCATCCATTTCGAAGCCTTTTCCTTCGTTTCCTAGTAGTTTCCAATATGAGCCACTTTGAGGAAAAAAAAATTGAAAAAAATCTTTTTTATTTATTTTTTTTTTTTTAGAAAGAATTCAAAAATCGTAGTAGCAACATTTTCCTTAAGTCTAAGCCCGAACTCTCAAATCGAATCAAAAACTCCTCCAATTGGAGATTATGACAAAAATGTTAACTGAATCACTTTACATATGTAGAAGTAACTTAATCTAGTAAGACCCAAGTTAGTTAAAATAGACGCCGACAACACAGGAACATAAATACGAACGAATAGAATATATTACATTTGTGTTTCTCGACGGTCTGAGTAAAAAAGAAAAATCGAACATTCTTTGCCCGTTGTTGTAATATATACAATTTTATAACTGCCGGAAGAATAAAATATTAGTAATTTAAATTTATCCAGAAAACAAGATCAAATTAAATAAGAAATAATAAAAATAAACCAAAAGTGCTTACTATTTCAAACTATAATCTTCCAAATCAAGAAAACGCTGCCTTGGTTTGCCAGCTGTTATGTCCTCACATTTTTACTTCCTTGTACGAAGTAAAGAAATTGTAAAGGATTGTTTAAAAAGTTTAATTCAATAATAACAATAAAAAAAAAATATATATGAAGAAAATCAGAAGTTACTAAAGAAATTTAAAAAAAAATGTGCATATGTAATTTAATAGGCGTACAAGGAAGTCATGCGGTGCCACATCAGATTTTTATTTTGAATAAAGCCCAAACTTTAATTAAGTGAATTAATGAACTGTTAACTATGAGCTTCTATCAATATTTTTGTTGGGTTTGAAATCAGCTGATTTCGAAGTCGAGAGTTCTAACATTCAAATCCTAATAAAGACTTTTATACGGATTTGAATACTAGATCGTAGATACCAGTGTTCTTTGGTGGTTGGGTTTTAATTAACCGCACATCTCAGGAACGGTCGACCTGAGATTGTACAAGGCTACACTTCAGTTAGTTATACATATCATCCTCTGAAGTAATACTTTTTCGGTGTTTCAGGAGGATAAATAGAAAAATCTGATGTGGACACCACATGACTTCTTTGTACACCTATTAAATTACGTATACACATTTTCTAAAATGAAAAGTACATAAAATGTTATTTCATTAATATCTTCTGTTATTCTTTCATTTTTTTTATTGATATTATTTAATTATTATTTATTACATATTTTTTTTTTTTAAATCAGAGGTTTATAATTATTAATAAATTAATATATTTAAATTAAAAAAAAGAATGAGAAGATGTCGAATTCGAACCGATGTGCTTCTCCCTTGTAAGATCCAAATGTTTCATTACTTAAAATTTTATTTGGCTATAACTCTAGAGCCAATGAAAATAAGCATTTAGCAATAAAAAAGTCCAATTTTTTTGGATTTCCCTCTTTTTTGGACACTTTTGGTCCAGTCTATTGCAATCAAAAGGGGAGGTGCACAACTAGATGTTACAACAGTCCTAAATCCAAACTTTCAACACCCTACGCCGAATCGTTTTTGAGTTATGCGCGATACTTACGTACGTACAGACGTCACGCCGAAACTAGTCAAAATGGATTCAGGGATGGTCAAAGTGGATATTTCCGCTGAAATCTGAAAACCGAAATAAATAATTCGCAATCACAATACTTTACTTTGAACAAGGGAGTAAAAATAGAGAGAGAGCTGGATTTGAATTGAATGATTCAAATCAATCGAATGAATAATATTATACAAATAATAGAACTAGATTTATGTTAAATACAATAAAACAATATTAAGTATATTTAAAAAAAAATTTGTTTAATAATAATGGGCTTATAATGTTTAATGCGTGTCAGGCTACAGCGGTGAGGTGAGGTTATTTAGTTAGAATTGGCAAAAATATTTAACAAAATCATGTATAATGAAACATAAACTATGTATCATTTTCGCTGCGGGCCATTCACCTTTATTCTAATAAAAATATAATCATACATTTTTTCCCTACTTCCGTTATTATCAATCGGAAAAGTTAAAAAAAAGACCTAAATTATATTTTATTTCGCACTCACAGGAACACAATATTCTGTAAAATTTAAAAAATCATTTTAATTATCACGAAAAAAGAACAATTTTTTAAATTCTTGGTAAATCTAACCTAAATAATATTCGAAATTAAATTTTGCAACAAATTTGGTGTAAATGGTTCAAAAAGTGTTAATTTTCAGATGTACAAAAAAAAAACAATTATTCTACTGTTGAAGACTTGTAAATAAGATTGTAAAACGACCTGCTCTACTATTTGCAATCTTAATGATTATATTTAATGTATAGAAATATTTGAAGATTACTAAACCCCTAGACCGAATATATTCCATTAAGTGGGATGGTTTTAGAATTGGGCTTGGGAGGGGGTAGAAATTTTTGCTACTCACCAAAATTTTTACAGTCTTATCACCTATTGGTCAGTAATAACATCGAATTCTATTAAGAAAACTTGGTTTTTCCTTCACTTTTCTTTACTACTTATGTCTTCTGTCTTCTGTCAACTAAGTGGGTTGTAATATTCTTGAAAGTTATTTTAAACTTCAGTATTACTGTGATTTTTTTTATTCATCTGTACAGAATAACATGTACGTTATGTTTTGGTAAATGTAATTACGAAATGGGAAGAAAGAAATACAAAAACCCATAAATGCGTTTAATACAAAATTGAACTGAATTTGCATTACGAATTTAAAAAAATGTATTTATTATATATTTTTTTTTTTTTTTTAGTTTAAAAACGAGAATTACCTTTTATAACTTATATGTAACATAATAGCGGCGAATGAGATTGACTTATTATTCAATGATCAATTCATGTTTTAATGTTTATTGTGAAGTTTGTGTTTTTAAATAAAATGTAAGGGCCCTTTACACCCTTACATATGACGATCCTGATGGAGATAATAATTTATTTTAAAGAATGTGACGAGGGCTAATGACCTTAGCAGTCGATGCCCGTAAAAATTCAGTTAAAAAAAAAAAAAAAAAAAAAAAAAAAGATATGGATTTTAAGAAGATAAAGAAATAAGGGAAATATTAATAAAGAAGAAGAGGGAAATATGGGAATGAAAGAAATAGGGATCCGGAAACAAGCAAGAAGATAATTATTTCTCACAAATCAGGTTCTTTTTATAATAAGAAAATATTTATTTTTATGGTATACATATTTCAAATCAATTAATATAAAAATTAAAAATAAATTTAAAATTTAAAAAAACTCACGACGAATAAACCTTAAAAAATAAGAAATAATTAAAAAAATGTATTTTTACCTTATCATCCTCGGTGTTACTGTTTTTAAGACAATAAAGTTCCAGATTTTCACTAACCGTCGCGCGTGACTGTGATGATAATTAAAGCTTGTCTTTGGTCACGAACGATGGCCAATCAAAATCTTAAATTTTATTATCTTAAAAACAATATCACAATGTCACAGAGGATTATAAGGTAAAAATACAGTTATTTAATTATTTGATTTTATAAATGTTTTGCACGTGGGTTTTTAAAAAAATTTAATTAAATTTTTTATTTATTTTTAAAAATTAGTCCAACAGTGGGACGTTTATAAGCTGATGATGAAAGTTTAGTATACATGACCAGCGCAAATTATTTATTAATCCACAAAATAATGTAGCCTAGCTGGATTTAAAAATATAGATACATTCAAAAGCCGTTTTGAAAAAGCATATCTACTGCAGCGCTTCCTGGTGGCTTATAACCGTAAAACTAATCTACGAATTTTCTCCAGCTCTGTGGTGATACCTATGTATGTAATGCAAAAAACCGCATCAAAATCGGCCCAACTCTTTTAAAAAAACACATCTACTGCAGCGCCCCCTTGTAGAGTACAACCGTAAAACATATCTAAAAACCTTTCGGAAGTGATACCTATGTAATTCAAAAACCGCATCGAAATCGGCCCAGTAGTTTTTGAGGAAAATGATAACAGACACACACACAATCTTAATTCAAACGCACATACCATCTCCGATCCACCGTGGATAAAAACTACTCGATGAATCGCAACCAAATTTTTACCCATGTTTCTTGGCATAACTAAGAAGTTTTATTACATATATTTCATCTCGAAAAAACTGCATCAAAATCGTCCCAGCCGTTTTAGAATAACACATCTACTGCAGCGCCCTCTGGTGGCCTATAACCGTGAAACAGGTCTAAGAACCGGCTCTGAAGTGATACCTAATACAAAAAAAACCGTATCGAAATCGATCTAGTAGTTTTTGGGGAAAATGGTAACAGACATATACACAAATACACATAAAACTTCTTACCCCAAACGCATATAGCGTCTCCGTTCCTTTGTGAATAATATAATTAATTTTAACTTTTAAATCATATTATATGTATTTGACTTTTACAGATTTATGGCGTGTGATGTAAAAATATTTTAGTTATTTTTACGATAATAAAACTTTGAGTTTTAAAACTAGTGTGGTATTTAAAAATTAAAGGTAAACCTCAATACATGTCAGCGGAAACCGGACATTTAATATTTACCTTGAAATTATTTATCTCTTTTAGCGTACTTGTTTATTAGTAATATCTAATAATCATGACTATTATTAGATATCACAACATGGTACAAATTAAAACAATTACAAAAGAAAAAAACACAAAAATACGATGGATGGATTATTGTAACGTAATGCATAGTTACTCATAACTCGCAAATGAAGAGAGCTTCATATAATGCAAAAGAATATTATTAAAACTTTTTCAGTTAATATGGGTAGAAAAGGCTATATATTTGCTGCATTTTTTAATTGTAAGAAAAGAGTAATACTTCTTTTTTATTTGGTTTCCCTCTATTTAAATCAAGTTAAACATGAAAGTTAATAATTTTAATTACAAATAAATAAATATTTTATATTTTAATAATATTAGAAATAACAATGCAATCATGAGTGAAATAAATAAATAAAAATGTAAGATTAATTTTTATTTATTTTTAAATTGCACTTAGAAATTGGATTTCCTTATCAACAATAATAATAATAGGAAAGTTTTATTAAATATAATTACAGAAACATGCAATTATTTTAAATTATTATAGGGATATTAAAAAAGTTGTCCATAAATTTCATGATGAAAGTTTAAACTTTATAAAATTACAATATTATGCTACATCAATTTAACAGTATGTATTGTTTAGCTTTAGTTTTATCTGAAATAAATATGTCACACTAAAATTACCGGTATAGTAAAACAAATCCATTGATTATATTTTTTTTTTATTCTCATGAGATTATATTTTTAGTGAACACCTCTTGGTTAGTGTTAGTGACATTTACGTTAAAAATATCAACAACAGTACTAGGAAATGGTTAGTTTTGTTTATTTTCTTATATATGATACATTGTTCTATAAATACATTACGTTTATTTTAATGTTTTAACAAAAGCGATGAAATCATAGATTTTAATTTATACTTTTTATTAAAATTTAAAAAAATAGATTATGTATTGAATAAAATGTAATATAACGGTATTAGTTTTGTTTAAAATAATAATAATCTGTGAGAAGAGAATCCTCATCAAAGTCCTCTTTTGAACATTGATTACCGTCCAATACAATTCAAAGATAAAGTACGGTTTTCAGATCTATTATTAAATCCCTAACTTGGAGATTAAATATACAGGATTTGAGTTTTAGATGCAAAAAAGCTCTAAACTTTATTAATTGTTTATCATACATCAATTGGGGCTCAGATAAAGAGACATTACTGCGGTTATATAAAGCATTGGTTCAATCGAAACTCGATTACGGGTGTATTACATATTCATCCACTAGAAAGTCGCATCTAACAAAGGTAGACGTAATAGATAAAACGGAATAAAATATGCCATAGGCGCTTTCCGTACATGCCAGGTAACTATTTTAATGTCTGAAACCGGCATAATGTCATTATATTATAGAAGAGTTACCTTGCTATTAAAATATGCAGCAGATATCTTTCCTATCCATATAAACAGTAAAACTTTTAATAATAAACTGCATTATATGAACACCACGCTACCTATACTACATCGGCCGGATACGGTATTGTGAGTTAGTAACAAGATACGAAATTCTTTGCCAGATACATTACTAATTTCTGCGAGAGAAATACCATCGTAGCTTTTGCCATCTATAAGCGCAAGATAGATCTCTCTTATGGGAAAATAAAAGAGAAAAAAGCAGTGATTATCCAACAAGAATTTCAGACAGTCATCAGTAATTTTTACGGATATATTGAAATTTTTATGATAATACTAAAACTGAACATGGTGTTGAATGCTCTATATTCATAAACTGTGAAGCTCATTCGTGGAAACTGCCACGTACGGCAAGTGTTTATACGGCAGAGCTCATTGCTATACAGCAAGCTCTTCGCTACACAGAACATTTCTGGAAAGAGAGAGTGTTTATACGTTCCGACTTATTAAGCGTACTAACTGCTATTCGGAACATGATAAATGAGAATATACTTAACAAAACATTTTTAGCCATTTTTGTTTTTAATAACTGAACGACCTGTAATAAAATAAATAATGAAAGAGTTCCGTAATAAATACATATTATTTTTAAAAGGAACTGTTAAAAATAACAGTTTATATAACTAAATCAAATAGAGAAATATACACAAATCATCTATGCAATAGAAAGAAAGGTTTTAATCTGTAAATGAATCATTGCAAATATGAAGTTCGGCCAGAAGTTATTACACAACATTAAAATCCTCTATAATGACAAAAAATAGTAACTGACAGTAGAATATCGCGGTACCTGAAATAAAGACTAATATTTTACAGTTCCGAACAGTGCGGTAATAAAATACAGGGCGTTTCGTAATGTTCTTAGGATTTACAAAAATTCAGTACAAAAAACGTATTTCACTTACCTAAATGACATTTATACGAGGTGATGCAGGGACTCAAACAGTTTTTGTTAAAATCTATAAATGTTCAATATGTGCTTCTCTGGTGACACAGCAAACATCAACACGAAAGTCTAGCTCTAACCAAACTCGTTCTAACGTGTCATTTTCGATAGAGTTGTACCATTGATTATGCGATCCTTTAGCTCAGCAATATCGTGAAGCATTGGTGGGATAAACACCTTATCTTTAACTATCCGCAGAAAAAGAAATCGCATGGCGTGAGGTCTGGTGATTATGGTGGCCACAGCGTAATGTGTAGGTCTTCTTCAGACGCACATCCTATCCAGCGCCGAGGAAATGTTGTGTTAAGGTACTGTTGAACCTCTTTAAGAAAATGGGCAGTACAACCATCTTGCTGGAAAATGAAGTCATTGAGTAGCTGAGACATAAGCCATAATTGTAACATATCCACGTATATCATGTCGGTTACTGTCGTTTCCATAAAAAAGAACGGCCCATACACTGCCTCACGAGAGATTGCACAAAAAACGTTTACTTTCGGAGAATCTTGAATGTGTTCCACGTAAGCGTGTGGGTTTTCAGTTCCCCAAACTCGCACGTTATGACGGTTTACTTTGCCGCTAATATGGAAAGTAGCTTCATCGCAGAAAATTATCTTGTTTACAAAACCTTCATCTAACAATATCTTTTCCAGTAACTGTAGCAAAAATCGAGCCTACATGTTTTATCTCCATCAGAAAGACGCTGGATTAATTGAAAACGGTACGGTTTGCATAACAAACGTTTACGGAGAACTCTTCACACTGTTGTTTTCGGAATTCCTATTTCTCTGCCTGCAGCCGCAGCCGATTTTGACGGGCTGCGAATGTAACCTACACGCACACGTTCGACATTGACTTCTGAGGTTGATGGATGACCGGTTGATTTTCGCTTACACAAGCAACCGGTTTCACTGAATTGTTTATACCGTGCACGAATTGAATTGTCACTTGGTGACTCCTTATGAAATTTCAATCGAAACGCACGTTGCACAGAAATTACTGACTATGACAAGTGAAATTCTAACATACAAAACGGCTTCTCGCATCCCGTGGTAGCCATTTTATCTACTGTCGACGTCTAGCGAGCAAATGGTTTACTAACTGCCTAGCATATGTGAAAAAAAAATATTTTAAGTACTCTTTCGTACAGTGTTTGTTTTATTCAAATGAATGAAATAGTTTTTTGTTAATGAATTTTCGAAACTGCGAAGAACATTATGAAATGCTCTGTATAATAGAGATGTTGCTGAAATTTTTAGTTTGGTATGGATATAAAAAAAAATTCAAAACCAACCATAAATATGTTTTATGTGTTCTATGAATTCTGTGTGAACTGGCAGGTAATAATTTGCTAGGCCTTGTAATCACTCTTGCATATATACATATACATATGTCTAAGTTTTCATGAAAAGTCTATTCATCGGTTCATCAAGCTATCTCCACATACGAACAAAGAATCTTTAGTTTATTTTTTTCACGATCTGTACCAATCGTTTAAAGAATAATTAAATTTCATTTAAAAACCTCTATAAGCAACGAAGAAAATATCTTCTTTAATAATAAAATTACGATAAGATGCTAATCTTGTTAAATTTTAAAATCATTACTTTCCTGTAATTTTTGAAAAGTGATTCAAATCCGCGAAAATGTTGCATAGTTTATTTTTCATTACACATGAATTCGTTTAATGTTTTTGCCAATTTTTAACTAAATAATGATCATGAATTTAGCGTACTAACAACAACAGGGTCCCACTGATATAGTAAATAACTCTAAATATTTGGGGGGTGACATTTACTTCTAAGCTGTCAATGATCCGACATTTGAAAGAAAAAACCGTTCTGGCGAAATCTGTGATGAACAGTTTATGGACAAATCTTTTCATTAAAAATAATATACCATTTACAGCGAAGTACAGCATTTTTTGAAATCGCCTGTTAAGTCAGTTGCGATGTACGTTGCGCAGGTCTGGGGATACAACCCACCAGGTTGTTCTAGCGGTGAACGCGTCTTCCCATGTCAGCTGATTTGGAAGTTGAGAGTTCCAGCTTTATAGTCAGTTATTTTTATACGATTTGCATACTAGATCGTGAATACCGATGTTCTTTGGTGGTTGTGTTTCAATTATCCACACATCTAAGGAATGGTCGAACTGAGACTGTAAAAGACTACACTTCATTTACACTCATACATATCATCCTCTGAAGTAATACCTGAACGGTAATTCCCGGAGGCTAAACAGGAAAAAAATAAAAGGTCTGGGGATACAGAGCAAGTCAGCAACTCAGGTTTTATTTAAAAGACTATTTGGACTTTCTATGAACACGCAAAACTATGCATTTTACTTGGAATCAGACGCAGAATTAATGTCAGTGTAGGCTTGGGAATTCCATTTCAAATATGTTATGAAAGTGTTGAACTTGCCAAAATTCAGACTTCACAATAAATTGGCTAAGTTAATGACAGGAAAAAAATTAGGGTGGTTTAAAACGTGGCTTAGCCTGTGAGAGAAATTTAGTTTAGAAGGTGAGTTCAATGTGGATGAGAAAGAGATCTGAACTGTATGGTTTTCACAGATATAATTGAGCATGTTGTCGGTGGTTAAACAAGTCTGGGTGGTGCGTGCGCATAGGGCGGAATTGCACATCTTTTCTTGCAACTTGAGATCATGATTGGGAATGTATAATTATATCAAAGACACAAACTCTAGGCGTTTTATATGAGTATAATTGAAAAGCAAGAAGTGGCATGCTAACTCTCTAATCTAATCCCAGTAGGGAATTGGATGAAAGGATATGCTCATTGTGCAATACCGGTGAGAAGGAAGATATTGTTCATTTTGTAGGCAAGTGTCCGATTTTATCGGAGATTAGAATATTATGGCCGGAAAGGGACTCAGAGGAAGGTGTACTAGGGCTGTTTGGATGAAGGTGACTGCAGAATTTTAGTGAAATATTTGAACGTGACTTTAGCCTATAAGAAAAGCTTAATAATGGAATTCAATTTTTAACTATTTTTTGTAAAATTATTTTAACGTTTTTTTTCGTTTTTATGACCACATGCTCATTATATTAATATTGCATAAAATGGTCGAATGTGAGGGGGAAAAGGAGGGACCTTTTTTTGTTTTGTTTGTAAAAAGATACAAAGTATAAGTAATTTTATAATAAGTAATTTGGTAATTTAGTAAAAACTAATTTCTCTACCAACCGGGCAGACGACCTTATAATCATGTCCACGTGTAAAAGAAAGTGTTTTCAGTTTCTTTATTGTTATATTAGTAACGAGTACAAATATGAATTATGTTGTGTTTCCTTTTCAAATTGAATGTAATTTCTTTGTCTTTTCAAATTGGATGTATTTGTTTTAGTTAGAAATAAACACTACTAATATTTCAACAAAACTTTCACAACGATAATATTAATAACAGGGAATCGGCTTGGTGATGACGTCTTCTTCATTTAGCCTTGTGTGTGTTCGTGTGAGGCTGTGTTAGTTGCCGGGCCAAGTGTTGCTCCTTACTCTGCTGCTATTGGCGCAGAGCGGACCACATGGTGCGTCGGGCGGCTGCACGCAGCCGACTCTCTCCCTCCTCTTGTGCTTTCTTAGTCTTTCTTTCAGTCTGTTGTAACGTTTTAAATATTTCATTAAATAAAGAATTCTTTTTTTTACTGCTAATATCCCTTTTGTTTATTAATAAGTTTGAATAATAATTATATAAATAATTAATTTTAATATTAATAAGAATTGTTAATCTTTGATTTAAATTTAGTAATAAATTATAAATAAAAAATCATGAATTTATAAATCCTAATTCATACAGTATAAATAAAATAATAGATTATTATAAATTACATAAATAAGATTAATACGTAATAAATAAAGCTTAATACAAATTAAAAAATAAATTAAACAAAAATAATCTACGTTTAGAGATTAAATTAAATAATATGTAATTAATTGACAACGTACTGCTTCTAGCGTGTAAAATTTAGCCGTTTTTAGGATCGCGGACCAGGTGGTGCGCTCTGCGCCAATGCAGCTAAAATAAAAATGTGAGCACATGTGGTAAACAAAAAAACCAATGCACCATGACGTTTTATTGGAGAGAAAAAGAAAAAAAATGTAAGTTTTCTGTAAAATTGCTTTCTTGGTAATCCCGAAAGCAATTTGTAATAGATATTATACAAATTTTAATTATCTCTGTAAGAGTTAAAATTATATTTTTGTTTGTAGAAAATAACCTACATCAAAACATGTTATAAACTGGTCTTATAAAACGTTGTAAATTTTAGTTTAATAGAGTTAAAACTATATTTATGTACATAGAAACTGTCCTACATAATTCCACATTTTAAGCTGGACTTTAGTTGCATGGCTTCATGAATTTAAAGTTACTACTACCTTCAGAAAATAAAAACAGATTACACCAAGTTGAGATACATAGAATCTAGAGAGTTATTAAACGTAGGTATTAATCATACCTTAAAAAATTAAATAATAAACAGTGATCATAAATCAACACTCGAAAATTTCTTAGAGAAGTATGACTAAAGCGTCTATAAAAATAATTTCTTAGAAGTTAATTTTTGTTCTTTTTCAAATTATTTAATGAACTATAACAATAAAAATATCATACAAAAGTACGTGCTTCATAAAATTTTGAATAAATGATTTATATTAAAATATTGTATTACGCCTATACACATCAGGGACTGATTATATTTATTATACTTTGTTCTTATCTCCCCGTCTAGCGGCATAGCAGAGCTATAGCTGTAGAAGGGAAAGTATTGTAGTCGGTCCAATTTGTACGTATGTGGTTTTCACCGGATCTTTACGTTTTCACAGCTAAGGAACCCGAAAAACCGGATGGAAATTTTCCAGATGTTCGTATGTGTGTTCGATGTCACACTCTAAATCGCATTATATAACCAGAACTATGGGACCGATTTTGACCAAAATTGGTCAGATTTTTTTTTATATATGGGGCATTAATGATATAAATTTTCAACTTATAAGATCAAGAGGGTGAAGCTGTAGAGCAAGGTCACCCTCAATATCTCGAGATTTTCCCTTACTAAGGTCTTATTTTTCTAAGTCATATATTTAACAATTAATACTATAATATTTACAAAAAAAATTTCAAAATCACATCCCCATCCCAAAAAATGCTCTAAACTAATGGAGTGCGTTACTACGTCAATGGTCTACACGTCACTACAAAGAGCACTAGTATAGCACTTACGTATTTTAAATTAAATTGTCTAAGCCGTGCATAATAAAAAAAGCCGCGTGAAGGGAAAGTCATAAAAATGTATTGTCAGCTTGTTTAACAGAAAAAAATATGTTCCAGTTCATAAAAAAGACTAGTCCCGATAATATAAACCAACAAATTAATGACGTGTAATTTTCATTTAAACAATTCGCTACATATATTATGAATAACTAAAAGGGAAAATGTATTTTCAAATTTCCACAAAAAAATTAACCATTGTTATTATTTTACAATGAATAACCCGTTACAGATAAAGATATATTAAACAAATGTAAAATTTATTGATATTATACAATTAGTGAAGAAGGAGAATTTGAATAACAGAAGTTAGTTCAAAGGGAACATTTAAAGTGAAATGAATAATGTAATGTTAGTTAGTGAAAAGCAATGAACTAATATGTTTTCGCTACACAGCCCCTTATATAAGCAATATTCCCATTCCATCATGCTCTTTCAGCATATACAATATCTTTTACTCATTCTAAATCAGACACTATCTCTCTTTCTTTATATATATACATATAGTCACTTTGAACTTCAAGATTTAATATCGGCGGTGTTAAAGTGTAGATCAAAATAGTAACTGTATCTAAGAACACAAACAACCAACTGCAATAATACAAAACGAAGAAGCATTCAGCACATAATGTAGACACACACACAAACACACACACACACACACACACACACACACACACACACACAGAGAGAGAGAGACACACACACACACAGAGCTGTATAACTTGAACAAAAATAACACATAAAATGATGAAAATGAATATCATAACGACAATGATAATACTGTTACAAAATGAAGATGGAAATAGGAAGGAGAGAAGAAAGGGGAAATCTAAATTGAATATTATCTATTTTATAGACACAAAGTTTCTGTTCCATCCTAACTTAGTAACTTCGAAGGTTATTAGATACCACGTACACGATATCGTATCATTTTAAAGATGATGTTGAATGAAAGATATTATTGCGGATTCATATGAAGTGGAATTACACAGTGGGTGGAAGTTGGAAACTAAATGATTAATATAAAGTGAAAAGTGAAATTGCATAAGTGAGAGTGAAAAAGAAGGTAGTACAAAATGGAATGAGTTATACGATATAAATGATATCTGAAGTTCAAATAACAGTAATAATTATAAGAAGAAATATTATTAAAAGTTTTATAACGTAATAGGTTTTACACGTAAAAATAATTATAAAACGAGTAAATAATTATAATTTTTCCTATTTGTGTGGCGAAATGGTAGCATCTCTGCTTTTTACCAAAAGGTTCTAGGTTCGAGTACCATTCAGATGTGGTATTTTTTCTCACGCTAAACATTCATTATCCATCGGCACTGCTAAAGGCTGCCAACCAGAAGAAATAGGCTATAAAGAAGTTGAAAAGAATATAAAGAAGCTGTTGGCTTTCTCTCCTTCAACTCAGTTTATACATTTCCCCCACTCCTTTTCATTAACCCAAGGGTACAGATTATAGATATTTAATTCTTAAAAAGAAAAAAAAATAGCAATAATGAATTTATTAGCAGGGTGCACATCAACTTCTCAAAATATACCGTATTTGCTCTAACGTAAGCCGAATTCTTTTTCCAATTTCTATCTAAAAACTCGGGTGCGGTTTAAATTATAACTTTCTTTTACGCGAAGAAAAAAATTAATACAGATTTTTTAAATCCTCTTAGTTTTTTTTGTTTACAATTCATTAAGTATCGTGCATTATTGCGATTTAAAATTAAAATTAAAAAAAAAGATAATTGAAAATAAAAATAACCTTTTTCCAGAGTTCATCAATCTTTTCACTGAAAATTAGCAGGGTGTTCGTAAGTAACGCAACCTTATGGAAAAATGAATAAGTTACAGCAGTTGTTGAAAATGGCCTCTATTATGCGATTCACATAATTGAATACAAAGTTTCAAGCTCTTAAACACAATGCTGTAACGTTTGTTGAAAATCACAGCGTCATATCGTTCAATTTCGCTTTGCAATTCGGGAATTGTTTGTGGATGAGTTTTGTAAGCAGCATCCTTAAGGTATCCCCACAAGAAAAAGTCTGGATGGGATAAATCAGAAGACTGAGGAAGCCACAACCCTTTCGAAATCACTTGCACATAAAAATACTAATCCAAGAAAGTCATAGTGTTGTTGGCTGTATGAGCCATTGATGCTGAAGCCATGTGTACTCTAGTCGGTCTGTCGGTATAGTGTTTACAAATAGTTACACCATCTGTTTGTAGCGCTCACTGTTCATTGTGCCATGAAAATGTCATGAAGATTCACCAACGTGTCAATGCACACTCGTGCAACTGATGGGAATTTTTTTTACACCAAATACGTGAATTCTGTAAATTCTCGTATCCACCAAGGTAGAACCATGTCTCGTCAGACCAAAACCCCCCATGGAGTCATCTGTAACCCCATCTGGCATTACAGATGACATGAACCGCTGACAGAAAGCTACACATTTTCCAATGTCTGCAGGAAACAATTTGTAAACAACACGAATTATGTATGCATGCATCTTTAAACACTTGCGCAGTGTCATATAGGCACTACCAACGGAGAATAGGCGTCACACAGACTTCTGTGGACTAACAGAATATGTAGCTTGCACGTTGATCAACTTTTCCGGTGTTTACAATTTCGGTCAACCACTTTTGGCTGTCAATGTGAACATTCTTTTACTTTTAACTTATTTTCTTAGTCAAATATTTTTTCAGAATGCTATAGAAATCATTAATACAAGAAAAGAACAACACTGAGTCCCTTCACTTTGTTTAGAAGTTAACAACCCTTTAGTTTTTAATAATGACCGGAAAAATATCGTTGCCTGTAGGCAAAATATCAACTTCGGTATGTATTTAGTTTATCTTGTATTTTGATTGTGTGTCGTTACCTATTTCTACTTTTTTTCTATTGGACTTTTTTTACTTACTGCATTTCTTTATCGACTATATTTCTGTCAATATTATCATCAGAAATGGTATTAAGAAGAGTTTAAAAAACTGGCTTCGAAGCCAGTTTAAAAAGGATGTTGATTTTATACGCGGAAGAAAACGAGAATAGATCAGCTGTCAGAAAGTTTGACATTAAAGAAAAAACTTTCATTGATGGCGTATACAACGTGAGTTGAATTTTACTTAAAAATTGACGACAAAGAGTGTAAAAGGATTAAAAACGGGAAAATTTCCCTGAGTAGATTGTTCAATTTTTGAAGTTGAGGTTGCTCAATTTATAAAAGACTCGATCTAAAATGCTACCAGCAACAATACAAATGCTACAATTGAAGTTAAAAGCAGCCTCAGTGTAAATTAAAAATTAAAAATTTTAATCCATCAAGAGAGCAGTACAGAACATTTATGAAAATGGAGGGATTTTCTCTTAGATGGGAGAACTTCAATCGGTCAGAAACTTTCTACGGATTTTGATGATAAGCTCGTCTATTTTCAACGATATATCATTGAACTTTGCAAACACACATACTGGAAATGCGTATGAAAAACACCTTTATTTGATGTGCCGCATAAGTATATAGTAACTTGAAAAGATGAAAGAGAAGTTAAAATAGTACAGCATTAGAAGAATATGTTAATGTAATGTTATGTATTACGGAAGACAGCCACAAATTACCGTCATTATTAATAAAAATTTGAATAAAACAATGGCCAAAAACGATAAATTTTCCAATGATGTTATGGTGCGTGCCCACAAGAATGGTTAGATGACTTTCAAAATTATGGAAGACTGGGTCTATACAATGTGGAACAGAAGATCAAGAACTTTTCGAAAACTTAAAAACATATTTATAAGGGATGCATTTATTGGACATTTGATGAATTCAGTGAAAAATAAATTAAAGAAAAAAATTGTGACTTAGTAGTAATCCCGAGTGGGATGTCCAGCCAGCCACTTGATGTCTGAATTCTGAAGCCTTTCAAAGACCGCGTAAGAATAAAATACGAAAACTGATTATATTTCTCAAACCAGTTCCGAAAAAGATTGCTTCCAGAAAAATAAAAAAAAGGTAACTTCTTCAACAATAGTGAAATGGGTTTATATCGCCTGAAATAAAATCCCGAATGAAATATCATCTCGCTCCTATAAAAAATGCAGCATCATAAATGCCATGAAAGGAACAGAAGACGATGGGTGATGTTGCGGTTGACACCGCTTTCATGCATAGTAGTGATAGGCAACTGATTGAAATTAATATTTATTCAATTCAAATTAGAATTATATGGAATTATTTTTTGTACTGAAACTTTAATAGATTAATTTATAAAATTATTTATTTTTCTAATAATTCTTTGAAGTAATTCTTAATTTTAATATCAGTACCCAAAACGTAGTGTAACGTATTTAGTGTATGTATCTACGTTTGTTCCATCGTAACAGCTCAACGGCTGAACCGATTTAATTTTATGACCCCGCGTTGAAATCCTTACGTTACTGGTGGTGTCATAGGCTGTACATATATATATTTATTTATATATATATATTTTTTTTTGCATTTAAATAAATTAAAAAAATTCCGAAAAAAAATCATACATACAAATACTATATAAAAAATTGTCACAGCAAGCTCTTAAATTATCCTATATTAAAGAGCAATGTTTGTCACCCGCACACCAACGTGCTCAGAATTAGCTCACTTGAAAATCAAATGCGGACTTCAAAAACGGTGCCCAGAAGTTTTCCGATTTCGACCGCCAGGTGGTGAATTCTATTTGTTTTATTTTTTTGGGGGCAGTCGTGTTTTTAATTTTTAACACATTAAAACTTTTTAATTTTTATTTGTGTATTTTTTGTAAATAAATCGTATAATTATTAATCTTGTTTTTATTTATCAACTTTTTCAAAAACATTTTGAAAATTTAGGTGGTGCTTAGAATTGAGCAAAATACGGTATTTAATAGTAAATATATTTATATAGTAACAAATTTTTTTTTGAATGAACACAAATTAGTTAATTTTATTAATATTTTTCTTAAAAATATATATATGACAGTAATTTTCGTTTTATTTGAACGAGAATGATAAACTTAATAAAATAATAAATAAAAGTCCTCAAGACCCTGAACTGATATTGAAACGTATTTATTTGATTTAGAAGCAAGGACGCTTAACGATATATCGATGTTCGGACAGTTTGTTTTTTTAATTAAAAATAACTAAATTAACTAGAATGGAAAAAAATAAATAAATGCAACGCCGGAGAAAACAGATCTTCAGTAAATTGTTAAATTTATTTTAAGATTTGTAGATAAAATTAAAATAACATCTCTAACTTGAAAAAAAAATTATAAATATTATTTTTTGTGTTACTTTTCATCTATTTTCACAATATTTTATTGAATTTTAGTTTTTTAATAAAGAAAAGAGAAAAAATCCATTTAATTTAGGTCAGAATATATACATATATATATATATATTTTTAACTGACATGCTGAGTGTTAGTAAAAAGGATACAAAAAGAGTTTGATTTAATCACAATGAAAATTCTTACAGTTATTAAAAATTAATAATTAGTAATTATTATTTATTTTATCCACAAGATGGTATAGCGGTATCTCAACCCATAATGTGGAAAATCGAATGTGGATTCGAAAAGTTCGAATCCTGATCAACTTTCATATATTTCATTGTTTAAAATATTCTCATCACGAATTAATGAGGATAAACTTGGAGCTTATAAGTTGAAATAATCATAACAAATTACATATATTTTATTTATACATATATATATATATATATATATATATATATATATATATATATATTTAACAATATGCAGATTTTTTAATCTTTTTTGCTTTTCCGAAGGATATTCAAAAACAATTTTTAAAAGTTTAATTTTTTTCATAATTTTTATATTTATTGAGTGCAACTGAATAATTTAATTTATAATTTGATTGTTTTTATTAATATTTACATGATTATTTCTACTAAATAAACTGTAAGTATTTTTAAAATTAATATACTGCAACAGGATCAGCATAACGGACCAGGATAACGGATTTCTTCCAATGAAGAAGAAAGAATGAGAAAACAATAATGAAAAGAATACAGAAGTAACAATTTTTTTTCCCAGATGAATAGGTCCGATTTATAATTTGTTTTTGAGCTTGGAGAATAAAGCATCCAAACATGGCAAAAGGAAATGTTGTGTATTATGAATAAGTTTTAATTCAAGTTAAGATAAAGTTATCAAAAAATTTATACTAAAATTTGTTTGCTTATGAAAAAACAGACTGATAGAATTGTTTTGATTAATTATATTCAATTTTTATTACAAAATAACGGTACAGAAAAAACAAAAAATCAATTTTTATAAATAACATTTTATCATAACATATTGACAAATTAATGTAAATAATTTTGAAAAATAAAATTTACTTATACGCATTTACATTTAATAAATGCATTAAAATACAAACAAAAGTGACATTTTATGTGGTTTTAAACATACAGAAATCATTTGATGATACAATGGATAAAGTACTAAATTGCGAAACAAGGATAGAATATTGGTTGAAAAGCACTCTATGGTTGAACAGTACACTTGCTTAGTTTTGTTGGTATACACTGTCGCTAGCTCATTCTATATATATATTGGACTGTGTTTCAGTTACAGACTAGTTGCTTGCTATTCATGGAAGTGCGGAGACCGTGGCACCCCAGGGTATTGTCTCTCAACCATTTCCATTTAGAGGCAATACAACAGAAACGACTACTTCAGAATACAGCTGCTATAATGTATATTCTACGACAAAAACAGGAGTCTGAGATGCGACTACTAGACGTAGCCAAACATGATAGTGTGTAGGAGTCGAGAATACTACTCACTCTAAACATAAGGTAGAATTGTCATACTGAACATAGCAAACATCACTAACACACTGTAACATAACAAAACAAATATACACACAAGTGAAAGACTACTTTGTATACAAATATATACGTGTAGACTACATTCATATCCTTTAAGACATAATGTTTGTTCTGTTCTAATGTATTAAGAAAAAAACACTTATATTTTTCAGTGAAGATTAACACCGAAATATATATATATGTATTTAAAGATTGATATTTTGTGTTAACCACGTAAAGTTCGATATTTTAATTGTTTCATCTGATTTAATTACAATTGTTACATTTTGAGTAAAAGCTAAATGCACATTATTCGTTATTTACTGTTTTTTTCAATTAAACTAAGGGTGTTTCAGAAAGTTACAACCCCTTTGTTTGACGACTGAATTTATCACAAAAATATTAATGTTAATAAATACAACGATATTCAAATTACCTTTAATAACTTTACAATAGATGTTTAAAATAATTTCCTGTGATCCCGATGCAGGTTCGTATGCGTCTCACAACATTTCCAGCCACTTTACCAAATATTTTCCGAGTAATATTTGAAATCTCACTTCCAATGATAGCTTTCAATTTGTCAAGTGTATGAGAATTGTTATTAAAGATTATACTTTTCAAATACCCCCAAAGCAAAACGTCTGCTGGTATAAGTTCTGGAGATCTTGAAGGCTATAGCCCTTTTGAAATGAAACGATGGTCAAAAAATTCTCCTAACATACATATCCAGCGTTTCATTAGAAGTATGATACTTTGCGTTATCCTGCTGGAACCAACATTCTCGTTCGTGTAAATTTAAAAAGGCAATAAACTGTTCGATTAGGTCGCGATAAACCATACCATTTACAGATTTGTCAAAAAATGAAAACCCTATTACACGACCCCGAGAGATTACTAATTACTTATTATCCGGGAGAAACACCAATTTTATGAGCGTGTAATGGTCGGTCGTTCGTGAAACGCGTGTAGATTTTTAGCGCTCCACAATCGGCAGTTTTAGCTGCTAATGTAGCCATCAAAGTGAAACCATGGCTCGTCGTTGAAATGAACACGATCCAAAATTTCAATACCGTTGTCATCAACAAGAGAACGAAACCAACGAGAATATTGTAAACGTTTTCTGCGTTCTACTTCTTTCAGTTCTTGAACAACACCGATGATATAATCATGCACTTGTAAATTTTTAATAGCCCTGAAAGCTGTAGATAGTGAAAGCCCAGCCGGTGAAGATAACCTTCTGAGCAATTTTCTGGGTGAGCGAGTCAAACTTTCTTACAAAATCCTTCATAATTCTACTGTTTACAGTTATGTTTGACCTGTTCTTTTCCGATCATGTGCACTCACAGTCTCACGAAATTTATTAAATAAATGCGATATTGTCGACTTATTAGAAACTGCAGAATTTGGAAATTTTATCCGAAAATTGTCTTTCATTCGTACGTAAAATTTATACGTGCAATAAATCTCAATAATAAACACATGTTCGTCCTTGGAAAACGACATAATTAACACAATAGAGAGAAATTTATAATAGTATAGCGCTAGTGCATAAGAAGGATATTTCAACTGTTAACTTCAATGATTGATATTTCAAGCTGTTAAATTTAAGTACAGTGTTGCCAACTGACAACTAGAGAGAAATTAAATTTACCTGTGCGTGACGTCTACCTTCTTAATGTTAGGGTTGGGGTACTTTATGAAACACCCGTTTCAAATTATTTTTTTTCTTGTTTAGCCTCCGGATATCACCATAAGGTATTTCAGAGGATGAATGAGGATGATTTGTATGAGTGTAAGTAAAGTGTAGTCTTGTACAGGTCAACCATTTCTGAAATGTGTGGTTAATTGAACCCCCAACTACCAAAGAACACTGGTATCCACGACCTGTTATTCAAATCAATATAAAATTAACTGCCTTTACTAGTATTTGAACGTTGGAACTCTCGATTTCCAAATCAGCTAATTAGTGAAGACGCGTTCACCGCTAGACCAACTAGGTGGGTTTTCAAATTAGTTTAAAACAAATTAAATTTTCCTTATTAAACTTATTTTAGCAATTTTCTACAATTGAAAACATTTATCAATGTATTATTTTTTTTTAATATTACGTAATTTATTTGTTTATTAAAATTGTGAAATTCCTGAGCGTAGAAGGGTAGGTACTAACATAATATCTCAAACGACCATGTTTGTAGTATTAATTGTTTTATTAGAATCGATATTATTTGATATAGTATTATTTAGTTAAGACTTGTAGTTAGCTGCGTTTCTTCTTTAATTAGCATCGTTATTCAATTTATTTTAATCTAGTTTGTTTACATCAGATTCTAATTAAAATTAAAATAAATAACTAAATTGTTGCCGAGAGAGAGAACTCCGGAAATGATAGCTTTATAATTTAAATGTTTTTTTTATAGATAGATTCCATCTTAAAAACCTCAACGTAGAAAAAGCAATCGTTTATCTTGTCTAGCAAAATACTCCACAAGGTTAGATCTGTTTAGGTCAATAAGATTTCACGTTAATTCTATAAAAGTTATCCTTCACCATAAAAATTTCTTATTTTTACAATGTTCACTACATAATTATCATGTAGTGTAATATTATTGTCACTAAAAAATATCTAGTTAAAGATCTTTTTGTACAGAAAGAAAATAATTTTTAAGAATGGACAGGCGATTAGAAATTAGTGTAAGTAAAATCTGTTAAATTAAAAATATTTATTCAATGTTAAAATAAAAGACGGTGCTTTTAATTTTATAATTCGGTACAGTTATTTTAATAGTTGAAGGCAATTTTAAACATTGCCTTCTGAAAATGACTTGGCCATTCTCAAGATAATTATCATTTAATGCAAAGTTATTACAAAAAGTGAGGAATGAAGTGGTTTGTATTGTCTTTTTCACTAAATATCTTCAAATAGTTACATACAAATATGATAAGCCTAATGAAACGTAGGTGACATTCTGCCCTATAATTGAAACTTCAGTTAATCAGAAAGACTGGCTGCGTAATAAAAATAATGACTCTTGGAAAAAAATTTCTGATAGGCGCTTTAAAAGTGTCACAACTACAAAAAACATAAGGTTCAATAGTACGAAACGGAACGCAAGAGTTTCGGGGGAAATTTTTCCCCTTATTAGCCGCAGAGCCTGACATCGGTCCCTTCCTTTTAGGTATTTCTAATTATTGAGCAGGGTGATTACATATTTGTTTTTATTTTAAGATGGACGAAGTTTTGGATTGTGTTCCAGTACTGTGTGAATAAATTTTGATATGATTTTACTTTGGTTTATTCCTTGGGAGTTTAGCAAGATATTTGCATCTTTCTTCCGACGCGATTCCCCTTCACTCTCACCACTGAAGGTCGTTTTGTGCTAGTGCCTTTCGGTCTCATATAGGAGCCTTGTTTTTAGAGGGAGCAATGCCCTTCCTTCGCAGAAGGAATCTCATGTGTTATCTAAAGGCGATTGCCTTACTAATAATTATAAGATAAAGGAAGAATAGTGAATCTGTTCAATACTACAAAGTAATATATTTCTTCTTGTTGTTGAAAATTACGTTATTTACATTGCTTCAACAAGTTCATAAAAGATATTTTGAAAAAAAAAAATTAAGAAGGAACCTAAAATCAAATTACAAAATTAAAAAAATCACATCAAACAAATATGCGCACGTATAATGATAAGTGCGTAAAATAATCATAATACAGAAGTTTCCAGGATGTCATCAGCCCAATAGAAGGATATAAACCTGCAATAAATGTCAACTTAATTATCGACGGCTTCAAAAGTTGATAATATTAAATTATTAAAAAGTTTCCTTTGTACATTTTTCATAACATTTTTTTTTAAGGAGCAATTCTTGTTTTTTATTTATTTCTTTCCATTTTGATATTGTCCGCTACAGAAAGATTATTTTTTCATTGTAAATAGAAAAAAGTGAACGATAAATCAAAAAGATAAATTAATGTACTATAGTTATTATGTAAGACTATAAGAGTGTAGTATATTAAATGTTTGTAACTCAGACTGAACCTAGCTACAGTGGGTGATAAACTGCTTAATTGGGGAGAAAACCACGTTAAAATGGGTAAAATAAAAAGAAAATGAATATTAAAAAAGTGTAAGATAATGAAAATTAAGAGAGAACAAAGTAATAGCGTGCGTTTGAGTTAGTAAGAGAGAGAGAAAAGATATAAGTAAAAAAAAAAAACAGTGTAACTAAAATGAAGTGTGACGAAGAAGTGGAAGAAGAATGAAAATGTGAGAATCTAAATATCAAAGAAAAAGAAAGTATAGTGAAAAAAAAGAGAGAATGTAAGTGAATGAAACGGGGGAAATATTTTCAAATATAGAGAGCTTTAGGCAATTCAAAAGTAACTATGTCTTATCTGTTATCTTAACATTTTTCATTTCCATTGGTACTCCTTTCCCAACCTACGGGAAAACTTCTTTTACTACATACAAAAAAGTGTAATCCAATAAAAAGGACACAGTTTTGTCAGGGACATACTTTTATAAGAAAAACTCTTTTTTTTGTGACTAAGTTAACAACTTTAAGAAAGAACAAACAACTAAAACAAAAACAACAACAAAATAAAGTTTTTAAAAGTTTTTAGAATTTATTATAAAAATGAATAAATCATTTTTAATCTAAAACAAAAAGAAAAAGAAGAAAAATGTCCACTTCAGATACATTATTTTATTTTAACATTAAAAATATTCATTCTTCTTCAGTGAAAACAATGTAAAATGGGTCAACTAACCCATATATTAAAATAAATAATCATATTATTTTAGTAAGACATATAATGAATGATAAAACGGCAAATAGAATAATAACTGAGCATTATGAATCGTTGACAAATTAAAAATCAGATTAGATGGATATCTCAATTGATAAACAATGCACCCATCTTCACGAGAATGATAGTTAAAAAGTTATTAATAAAATTAAATATAAATGAAATAAAACTTTAACTACTAAGTTAAAGAGAAATAAAAAAATAAAGTTATACCATAGAAATTATAAAAAGTACATAGAACCTATTAAAAAGGACTACACAAATTTTAAGGCATATAACAAATTATTTAGATAACGTACAGATTCAGTTGAGATCTCATTTCATAGCAAAACACATCAAGCTTTGACTCACGTAATTCATTAGTACTGAATTTTGTCAAAAGGCCTGTCACCAGTATTGTTAAAATGGATACATTACTGGTGCGGAACGTACTTTGGTTTCAGAATTTGCATTCAACAAGCAACTGCAGTAACTTTTGTTGAGAGTATGGTAGGGAGCCTCCTAGTATAATTTATTCTTAGCACCAAACCTTAGTTGAAACAATTCTTCTTCCAGAATGTACAGCCCGTTCTTCTTCCCGGAGACAATCGTAAATGGTATCATTTTATCTGGACATGCTTCAAAATTTTCTAATTCCTCATTTAGACGTTAGTTACCAAGATGGACGCCATTACATCAGCAAGACCACCTCACTACCGCCTAGAAGTTTTGAGATTTTCTTCTCGATTTCCAGTTCGGTGAATCAGTCGTGAAGGTCCAAGTGCATGGCCACCTCGATCCCCAGAATTGAATCCGCTAGAGTTTTTATTGTGTTTCATTAAAACACGTGTTTATTGCCTGCTGATCAGGTTAAACTAAGACTTCGAATTAATGCTGCAACTGCAGCATTAATTCCTTACCTCAGTTACCTCAGTAGTTACTAAGGTAACGCCCGACTTGTTGGCTACAGTCTGGAATGAAATCGACTTCAGGTGGGATGTTTTTCACAATAAAAATGGAAACCATATCGAACTAAAGTGAATGTTGGGTGACAAACTTGATGTATTTTTCTAAGAGATGAGATGCAACTGAATTTAAGTTATCTAAATGAATTTGTATATGCTTTTCAAGTTGTAAAGTCTTTCATTATTTAACCGTTATTTTTTACACTTGTTTTCAAGGAAATATTCATGTTTGTGTAACAAGTCTTTTTACAATTCTCTTCTATGTTTATTTTTTTCTTAATAATTTTATGATTATTATTTGTAATAATAAACAGTCGAAACAGACATTTAATTCTTACAATTTTACTTTTCGTAAAAATAAAATATAACTAATTTCAATTATTTCCATTAAAAAAAAAATATATTTTCAGATATTATTTTCTAATCGCAGTAAGTGAGAAAAAATTGGATACCTCTTTAAAAAAAATTAACGATCTTTTGATAAAGAGAAGCAAAACACGAAGAAAAAAATGATAATGAAATGCATACGAAATGGTGATGAGAATATCAGTATTTGGCTGGATGGAGAAATACAGACAAAGGAAACAAAAATTAAATATTTCTGAATCCTTCTGTCATTTAAGAATAAAAAACATAAATTCTCTTTGATCTTTAGGCTAATAAAATGTTTAATAAAGAATAAAATCTAATGACAACCCAGACTATATCATTCTCATTTAGAAAGCACATTATTAAGTCTTGTTTGTAGTACAAGAATATATAGTTCAGAAATATTAACGTTACTAAATGTTGAAAAGTATTTGTCTAAAATTGCTATCTGCCTTCAAAATGTGTTGCTGCGTCGAGAGTTATGAGTATCCTAAACTAGTGGGATAATAATTAATAAAGTCCTGATGGCAACGAAAAAACCGTGTATTGTAGAAGCGATCAACGCGGCACGGGGAACTGGGGTTGGTCATTTATTGCAGTTACTCATTCTGCTACATCTCATTAATTGAAAAATGGTACAGAGTAAGGTAAGAAGAGAATGAACAAGAAAAGAGGTTTAGCAAATCAATGGCTAGGGAATGGAAACTCTTCGAATATAATCACGCAAAGGAAATGTTTTTCCCAAAGGAATGGGAGAATTGAAAAATAAATAAATATAAAAAAATTAAAAAATGCGACTGCCGAAAAAAAATTGCTGACAAATATTGCTCTTGTGTATATATATATATACACACACACATTTTTATATAGCCTATGACACTCCCGGTAACGTAAATATTCCAGCCAACATACATACGTAAATACACCCTAAATATATTACACTCCTTTTTGGACAGTTGTGTAAATAAAAGAAAGGGATTATTAGTTAATATTTAGTAAGAAAACTGTGGCGCAAAGCGGACCTATTGTGGTGCGCCGGGCGGCACACTACTCCCTCCACGACTTCTTTCAGTAGAAGCAGTCCGTTGTCAAGTAATTTACAGATTATTTAATTTCTAAGCATAGATTATTTTGATTTATATTTTATATTTGTATTTTTATTTATTTCTTAATTTTATTGTTAACAGAAAGGGATTATTAGTTAACATTTAAAGTAAAAAGAACATGCTTACATGATCGAACATACTGCCAGTCAAAAAATCATAAGATTTTTTCTTAAATGTTTATAAACAATAAATAACGTCAGTAATAATAATTATAAAATAAATAAATTAATTTTACTACCGTAATTCATTAATTCAATATATCGTAGCAAATCTTAAGTCCAACTATCTTCGATACAAATAAATCGATACTGAAAATACTATCGATTATAAATTTAGAGTGGTATGCATGATATTTTGTGGCCTTTTAGTTACAATTAAACATACATATTTATATAGCCTGTGACACTCTACGTAACGTAAGGGTTCCAACTCGGGGTCATATATCTAAATCAGTTCGGCCGTTGAGCTGCTACGGTATAACAAAAATTCCTTTAGATTCCTAAAATCATTACACTCCTTTTTGGACAGTCGTGTAAAAATAAAAGAAGTGTCGTTAAAAATAAATTATGTAGGCTCAAAAAAACAAAATTAAATTTATTCTATTGTTTTCAGGTTGAAATTTTCGAATAATTATTTTGTCGTTAGTACAAAACCTACAAGCTTTTATCAAAATCGAACCCAATAAATATATTCTAAGACATTTTTTAAATATAAACTTAACTAAATTTATGGTTTTTAATTAATTTTTTTTTTTATCAATTTTCGTGAAATTCGTTGTTTTTTTTATTTTGTTTTTCTTATTCTTTGTTTTTTTTTATTTATTTCTACAATTACTAGTCTTTTCACGTATTCTTCATTTTAATAATTAGTCTAACGTTTTAAAATAAATCTATCTAAGTATAAAAAAAAATATATTTATTGTAAATTACAACTTCTTTTTCATTATCATTAATATTTTCTGAGATCAAACTCCGTGTACTTGACTGTAGTCTATGGATGCAGTATGAATTAAATAAAAAAAACGTTTTATTCCACAACTAGTATTTCTATTCCATAATCTGCTGCTCAGGTGGAACCATAAGAAAACGTATGATAATAAGCACATGATATGGCGTCCATAAGGGATTCCCATAATAAATCAATCCACAAAAAACTTTATTTAGTAATGTACTTGAACTGCATTAGTAAAAGGCCTTCATTTCATAGGCCACAAAAATAAAAACAATAAATAAATAGTCCATAAAAAAAAAAATAATCAAGCGATAGCGAGTCGATAGATACATAACAACGTAGCAATTGAGAAGAACTATACATCTTGTAGCTATAAACAAAAAAGTAAAGAATTAAACAAAATTAACATGATTAGATTTGGTGATAGTAACTGAAAACTATCCTTCAACAGCCGCAAAGTCAATCACATGAAGACGTTTCAACCTTCAGAAGTTCCCGCTGTTATGAAATAGATTGATCGTTAAGTGGTTGACGTGATTTTCTAAACATTGTTGATATTTAACACTGTACAATACAGTATGAACGTAAAAAAAAGCCGTATGCTAAAAAGTGTCCCAAAATGAACTAATATTTAAAATTTTCCACCGTTATTTTCGCGGTAAAATCAAAGTAGAGATTTTTATATGCTGTTATCAGTAAACATTCAGGTTAATTTATTGAAATCTACAGTATTGAACAACGTGTAGAAATTGTAAGAATTACAATATAACAAGTTGATAACGAGTTTTCGAAAAATAATAATTTTTAGCGATGAGGAATATTTTTTTTTTACCAGTTTTGTCAATACACACAATTGTTGAATTTGGCAATCAGAAAATCCAAAGACGATTGAAGAACTTCCTATGCATCCTTAACGGGTCCTATTTTGGTGCGGATTTTGGGCTGAGGGATTGAATGGACCTTACGACGTCTTCAAAAATGAAAATGGAGATGCCGTTACAGTCATAGAAGTTTGATATTGTGAGATGATTTCAAAATTTTATGGTTTAAAATTTATGATAAGTGTGTGGTTTCAACAAGATGGTGCAACATGCCACAACCCATCGGGTTGGTCTAGTGGTGAACGCGTCTTCCCAAATCAGCTGATTTGGAAGTCGAGAGTTCCAGCGTTCAAGTCCTAGTAAAACCAGCTATTTTTACACGGACTTGAATACTAGATCGTGGATACCGGTGTTCTTTGGTGGTTGGGTTTCAATTAACCACACATCTCAGGTATGGTCGAACAGAGAATGTACAAGACTACACTTCATTCACACTCATACATATCATCCTCATTCATCCTCTGAAGTATTATCTAAACGGTAGTTACCGGAGGCTAAACAGGAAAAGAAAGGAAAAGGTGCAACATGCCACACAACTAATGAAACTATGCACTTATTGGTCGTTTTAATCTCGCAGAAAGGTGATGTGAATTGGCCTCCATGATCGTGTGACTTGACACCGCTGGACTATTATCATAAGTGTTATCTTAAAGATAATGGGAACATCAATAAACAACAAACAATTGAGGACCTCAAAAAAGTAAAATCCCTTTCGTGACACCGGAAGGCGGAGGTCACCGGTGCTAAGTAAGGGATAAAAAAGATTTCCACCATAAAGTTAAGAAAAACTTCAAATTTACTCAATACGACAATGGTAGCATGTGAAAAAAGTTTCACATGCGACAAGCTTCATCTTCTTATAATTCCAGAAAACTTTTGGTCATCCCTTACCGTAAGGATTGGTCACATCAAAAATTGTTTCAGACAAAAGTTTTACGTAATATTTAGAGGACTAACGACCACTTTAAACCGATTCGATGCCTATTAAGGGAGGTATGATTTTTTTGATCTTCAAAACCCCATTTTTTCCACTCCCTGGGCCAATGGTTGGTGATATCAAAAGACTTTACTTAGAGAAGTTTTATGCCCTTATCCAAAGAATGGTAGGAACTTCAAACGACTTCGATATTTTACTTAATAAGAAAGTTATAGCGATATTTTGTTTTTTATTTTCAAAAAAGCCCCCCACTTCCACCCCATTCAACGATTTTGCTCATTAAAGTACTCGACCGAGATTTTGGGTCGTAATATTGTATGTATTACTTTGAAAGTTATTGGCGCAAAATTATGGCAGTTATCGTATCCACAAGAAAGTGAAATATATATAAACCTTTGAAGTGAGAATGGTTTTGGTGTCTGGGGGATGTGAAACGTGAAGATATATCGAAATTTTTCGTAAGTTGAATCCTGGTACCCATTACAATAGGTAGAGTTCTTATAAAATCTACCTAAAATTCCATACAACATTGCCGACATTTCCCAGCAATTATGTGAACATTTTTTTTAGAAAATTCTGTCAAAAGAACAACCATGTGCAGCCAAGGCCGGGGCACTCATTTGTCAGATGTTTTGTATAACACATAACCTCCATGCCATTACGTTCTAAAGTAAAGCAAAAATATTATCAATTACCAAATAAGAAATGTATTTTATTAAAAAATTAAAATGTAACTCATTTTGGGGCACTCTTTACAATAATAACAAAAAACCTGCTTTCATACAAAATTGAATCAAATCGTTTGGTACAGTGTTTTCAATTTTTAGTAAAACAAAGAATAAATATTTATTTTTTACAAATAATCATATATTTACATTACTTGAATTCATTAATTTAGTGAATATAATATCACAATTATTACAGAACTTGAATATTCATAGAAATATTCTTTGTATCGGACGGTGGTAAACTTCAGCTTCTGATCGATGTTCAATCAAACGTGATACCGGCATTTATCTCATTAATTTTATAACTGCTTTTCACGATTAGATCTCTAAAAGTGTTTTTTTTTTTAATAAATTTTATCATAATTTTTATGATAAAAAAAAACTTGAAAAAAAAAACTACTTTACTAAATGCATTGCTAACATTTATTCTATGAATATTAATTTTGTTTGACTTTATACGGTTTTTGTTAGAGTCTGAGTAAATAAAACGTGTTAGTAGATAAAAAAAAAAAAAAAAAAAACTGTTAAAATGTATATTTTAAATTTCATTTTTAAATAAATTGTTTGCTAAAAATGAAATTAAAGGAATAGGATAAGTGAATTCACAACATAGTTCATTTTAAAATGAAATAAAAATGCTACGAAAGTACTTATTTACGTTTAAATTAAAATTATTCGCTTTTTACACCGAGTTTATTGTAATAAAGAAATCCCAAAACAATATATATATATATATAATATACACATACACACACAAACACACATAAAAAAAAAAATGATTACAGTTTTATAAATTTTTTTACAGGTATAGCGTATTATTAAGGTGTATAGGTTCTATATTCATAATGAGGAAAAAAGAAAAAAAAGAGCTAAACAATAAAGTGAAAAAGATAGAAATTTAGCAGTAAAGGGAGATAGAATGATAAGTAATATGTAAAAGAGAAGTGAGTTGTTAAGGACTGGGAGTAGGAATCCAATGAATATTAATAAACTTTTAAACTCTAAAACTGATGGAGGTAAAGGTAGCCGTTCATTTATAAATTCATCCACTCATTCATTCCTTCGTCCATTTTACTCTTACTTATTTCAACGTGAAAAAAATTAATGAAAATTAATATAAAAAAATGAAATGTAAAAGAGTATAATGAGAAATAGAATATCTAAAAAAAAAAAAAAATGCACTGCTAAAGGTAATAATTGTACAGAAAAAGGTTGGTAGTAAAAAAATGAATTATTTGATTTTATTCTTTTTAACTTTCTTATATATACATAATACACACAGTGTCTCATAAAGACATTTTCACAATATGTTCTACTGGGAAAATAAAATGAAAAAAGTTCGTATAATACAGGTCTGGAAACGCTTTATTTACGAGTTACGACTAGCGAAAGATTTCGCCCGGATTTCAGCTCTTCTAATAAAAATAAAAGCCTTACTGTAATTTTTGGGATTTAAATTAAGAAGTAAAGTTGATGGTTTCTTATGTAAAATAAGCTGGGAAATAGTATAAACCAGGTCCTAGAATTGTATCTACGGTAGTTTTTACGATAACTGACGTAAAAAACAAAAATCGGTGTCAAAAAATAAGTAATTTTTTTAGGTTTGTTTTACAATAGCTTTGTTAAATGAAGTAATACTTAAATGTGGACCCGAAGATTAAACAAATAAAAAGAAAAAAAAGGACCTTGTACCATGTCACACGTCAAAGAAAGCAAAAGAGTTATTAAAAACTAAAAAATTCGAGTGCTCTCATGGCCAGGGTACTCCCCCGATCTGAATTCCATCGAAAATTTATGGGCCATACTTCCCAAGTCTTCTTTGACTTGGTAAAAGAATTTTAGCACAAGAACTGACCTTATTATTTCAATGACGAATGTTTGGTTTCGAGATGAAGAAATCAAACATTATTGTTCTACCTTAGTGGAATCAATGCCGAAGAGGATTAATGAAGTAAATAAAAACAAAGAACACATAAACTATTAAATTTAAGTAATTTTGACTATTAAACATTATTTCTTATAAAAATAAAATTTCCTGTTAAAAAAACTGTGTTCAGATTAATTTGTTCGCCACTGTATATTATTAGTTTCCACTGTACTATGTGGATTGTCTTCGCTTCATAAATGACTATTTTTAGAAGTGAAGACTACATTTCTCGTAAAACTGGTTTCACCCATAAATAAAATTGGATTTACCTATTTTTACTATTTTAATTTACTATTTTTCATCTGTTTTGCTTCAATAAAAAACCGATTTAATTTTTTATTGGTTGTAATTAAATTATTTTTTCAGAATTAAATTCTCTACAAGTTTTTTTTATTATATCTTCCGCATTTATTTATATGTAACAAAGTTATTGTACTGTAAACTTAAAAAAACTTTCGACACCGAATTTTGTGTTTTACGTCGGATATCATAATAACCACTGAAGTTTCAGTTCTTGGACCTTTTTTTTATATTACTCTTTAGCCTGCGAAACTACCGTAATGTATTACTTCACAGGATGAATGAGGATGATATGTATGATTGTAAATGAAATGTAGTCTTGTACAGTCTCAGATCAACCATTCCTGAGATGTGTGGTTAATTGAAACCCAACTACCAAAGAACACCGGTATCCACGATCTAGTATTCAAGCCCGTATAAATGTAACTACTAGAATGTACTACTAGGATATACTGTTTACTAGGATTTGAACCTTAGAACTCTCGACTTTGAAATCAACTGATTTGCGATGACGAGTTCACCATTATACCAACCCGGTGGGTTACAGTTCTGGGACCTATTTTATCCTATTTCCTAGCTCAAATTATAAAATAAACTATCAACTTTACTCCTTTTTTTTTGGTCCCAAAAATTACAATGGAAAAGTTGAAATACGGGCAAAATCTTTCGCTAGCTGTAACTTTTATATACATAATTTTATTCATTACTTTCACCAGTAGAAAATGTCCTGAAAATTTCTCCGTTTCATCCTGGGACACTGTATGTAAAAAAAAATTATTTCACAGTTTAATACGAATAATTAATTTTTTTTAGATTTTGGGCTTCTAAATCTGTAAAAGAAATAATATTTAAAAATATCTACTTATACATTAATTTAAAACTTTGGATTTGTGCCAAATTGAAATGATTTTCTTAAAAACTGTTAGTAAATATCTACTGTTCGTTTTCTCTGTGCACTTTAATTGTATTATTTCATTACAAAACTTTAAAATACATATGAATAATGATTTTCAAAATTAGTTTCTAGAAGTACAGCAAAACTTTATTAATTTTGAATTCTGTGAGTTGAAATAGTTTCTTTTGTTTTGAGAAACTTGGTTTGAGAGATAATTAATCAAATATTATTGGATTAAAATAAATCTTTTATTTTGATTAAACTATATTTTTCTTCAACAAAAATTTAAAGAATTTAATAAAAGATGTTAATATTCTGGAAAATTCCTTTCTAAAATTATCTTAATTTTGGTTACATGAATTGAAGTTTTTACTTTCCTTGCGAATATATCTGGAAAGGAATAGTATGGTGATTATGTAAAAAATGGGGTATCCGTTTATTTTCAAATCGATACGTTTAAGGGTCCAACTAGTTCATCTAGACCCAAAAATCATATTTTGTTTTTTGTATGTATTTACGTATGTGCCAACGTATTACTTAATGTGTGTTGCACTGCTTTTGGCCTTATATCTCAGTATTGAACACTTCGATTTTCTTCAAATTTGGCTCAAATATTACTATATATGAGGCATTGTTCGTATTAATTTTTTTTTTAAGTGATTAATAGGGTGAGGGTATCGCGAAAAAATTTTAGGGAAAATATTATTAAAGTAGATTTTTTACCAACAATGTATAAATAAATAATCCAATAAAATTTTTTCACAAAATCAAAAACCATGTCTCTTAAAATTGACAGATGTTCTTTTTTGTTATTATTATGCTCTATCTACCTTCGGTTTAATTTTTTTTAAATTTTTTGATAGTTTATCCTTCATATATAAAGCTATCAATAAATATTTACATTATGTAAAATTATGAACTTTTGATCTAAAATCCAGAGAGGTGTGTTTGAAAATTTTCTTTTTCTATTTTAGACTTTATTGAAACGGGTGTTATATTTAGAGAAAACTTTACTTAAGCAAATTTGTTAAGATTAACATTAAAAAAATCTTTTTTGAAAGATGTTTCTTAAAAATTATTCTAAAAATAAATTATTATAAAAATTATTGAAAATTACATATACAATTTTATTCAATATCTTTATCTTGACGCAGGTAGTAAAAGAAATCATGAGCGCAAGCCGCGAGTTCATATCATAATAACAGGGTGATTATAAAAAGAACTAATTAAAAATACAATATTTAAATAAATAAAAATACATGTTTTTTTAACATGATAAATAAAAATTAAAAAAATAATAAATAAAAACATGTAAAAGAATATATTCTGTTTGGTTTTTATTGTTTTTTGGCTCTTTTAATCCTTATTATTAATAGACTGGAAAGTCATGGAATACTTTTACAGTTTTTTCTTTCATTTTTTAAAAATATGATTGAGTTTTTGTAAAAATTATTATTGTTTCCCCTTAAATCTTTAAATTATAATTTATTTATAATTAACTCAAGCTAAAAATTAAGTTTAAGTCATTTAAGCTAGATTCAAATAACGTACAAGTTTAAACACAAGAAAACGCTTTAAGACTTTTTTATTTATAAAAAGTCTACTTAAAATCTAAAACTAGATGAGAATTTTGGTTTTAAATGAATCATCATCACCAAGTACTGAGACGTCGTGTAGAAAAAAATAAAAAAGTTAAAACATTCCAATGTTTATGAAGTTCATAAGTCTGAACTGTCGTGTCAAATAAAGAGTAATTCTAAACGGTTACAAAAACCGTTTACAAAAATTTTATTTAAAATCTTAATGTAGATTGTCATTTCACCTTGCTAATTATTGTTATTAGCTACTCGATTGATTATTATTCTATTACATGAATAACCTATAGTCCATCTATGAACCGAGTTGCTTATACATTTGTTAAATTTATTTAAAATCCAGAATTTCACAAGTAATCGACCTCCTGTCAATAAGAGGGAATTGACGAAAACGTAAAAAATAATCTGAATACAAATAAAAGGGTGAGACTTATAAATTTATTTTAACAATTTATATTTCACAATTTTTAAAGAGTGTAACTTGAGAACGTTTTAACACTGTTTTATTTCTTCTAGTACAGGTACAGCAAATAAAAAATAATAAAATAATATATATACTTATATAAATACATGTAAATAATTATAATAATACTGGTAATAATAAAAATAATATATATATATATTACACGTAGCCCGAATGAAGGAATACAGTTATCCAAAACATGATGAACATTCAAATTATTCACAAAAAAGATAATAGGGACTCAATACAAAAATATAATTGTCACCAATCACTATCAGTACCTAGGACAAATTATAAGCAGAACAAGAATGGATAAACTTCAATTTAAAATAGAATATTAGAACTGGAGAAACTGAGATTTATCACCGAAGGTATCTACGAAGAATCTTACCAAGATAGTGAAATTAATACATCTTACAATTGTATCTTATTATATCATCACCAGTAATCTTATTATATCATTGATACATTTAATTGACCTTGAAAAAATTCTCAACCTTGAAAAAAGCTTAAGTAAAATCCATAGTCCAAAGGTAACAGGGAAAGGAACCAGACTGAAATCTACCAAGGATATCTACTATCTAAAATCAAGAAGACCTAGAAACAGCGATAAGGAAAAGAAGGAACAGGATAAGAAAATTCTTGGGGCATATAATCAGGATGGATCTAAACAGATTAAATACACAACTCTTAAAAAGCTGTGAACATGAAAGTAAATCAAATTATTTGAAACAAATGACAAAACCCAAAGGACCTCTTTGGGTTTGAAAGAAGAAGACTGTTGTTTTAGAGATAACTTCCGAAGAATAATTTACAATATAAAAAAGATCTTATGTCAGAAAGAAGGACAGGAAAAGATGAGAAAAAACGAAAAATGAGTCAACGCATGGAAGAAGACAAAAGAATCTAAAAAGAAGTAATATTTTTGTGATCGTAAGTTGACCTTTTCGAAAAATAAATACACAGAAAACATTTATGCGATTTAAATCTTTTTTTACTGTTGCATGATAAATATTATAATCATTAATATATTTAAAAAATATATATATAAAAATATATTTAAAAACTAATTAATATAAAAAGTTATAAAAAAATCTGGTAAATTATTTTATTATGGCTTTACGTATTTATATCAAAGAGTGTAGAAACTAGTTTTAAATCAAAACTAAAACAAAATCTTACATAATTTATTTCTTAATTTAAATTGAATTTAATTTTTAATAATAAATAAGAGTGAAGAAATAACACATAAGAACTAATAAACTTTGAGAGAAATGATGAATTAAATATTAAGATAAGAGAACAAAATATGTCAAAGTGCAGAATATCGTTATTCAGGTAATAAAATTACAAAGGATGGACAAAGTAAGGTAGAACTCAAAAGCTGACTGAGATAAGCAAAAGCTTTCATGCAGAATAGAATTCCGTTGGTATCAAAGGTCTAAAAATTCATAAAATATTCTTAAAAACACTTTTATGGTGGCCAAAAATGAAAGATAGGAAAAAACAAAAAAGAAAAAGATAGAAGTCTTTAAAATATTCTGCTTTTAAAATTAGTCAGATCGATAAAAAAAATATATATAAAAAGTGAAGATCTTAAGTCTAACAGAAGAGAAAAATTTATAGCAGATTTTCTGCATAAAAAATACAAAATCAAGGTTAACAGGCTATGTTTTAAATTATCCAAATTTAGTTACTTTGATAATTAAGGAATATTTAGAAGGTGAAATGTGTAGAAGAAATTTTAAGACTGGAATATACAAGTATAAAATAAATAACTGAAATTAGAACAAACGCAATAAAGAAAAGTAACTGTTAGTAACAAAGATCTGAAGATTTAAATAAAAAGAAACTAAAATCGGTACGAAATAAATACTTTTTTTTTTTTTTTTTCACTCTACTCCCCTGGACCGGTCCGACTGGTTGGTATTGCGCCACCCAGGGGAGTGTCTGGTAAACTCTAACGAGCCTCTCCGCCTACCGGCTGAACATCCGGCATGGCAGGTCGGCTCGCCGGTGTCAGCTCTTTTGAGTGATTTTCTGTTTGCCCATTTGGAAACCACGACATACCTCAAATAGCAGTAACGTGGCACCGGGTCTTATCTTACTCTTCTTCTTCATCGGAACCTATCTAAACCCTTGGAGTCCTCAGTGGATCATTGAGAACGACACACCTCAGCGTGCCGTCTCTCATCACTTAGGCTGTCCACCCTACCCTATTCTACACTAGTAACCTAGTCGCCTTTCATCTATATCCTTCTCTGTTAATACTGCTACTATAAATTCCGTAACCTTCTTCCAGTTTATTTCGCTCCTCAACATGTGCTCTAGGACCTCTGCTGGGCTCATACCTATTATGCCACAGTTCCTCCTTTTAATTGCCCACCTCTCGCAGCAGAAAAATGTGTGTTCTGCATTGTCAATTCTCTCACAGTACATACATTCTGGACCTGGCCTTCTTCCAACACGATGGAGGTACTCATTGAAATTGCCATGACCTGTAAAAAACTGCGTGATATGATAATTTAACTCACCATGTTCCCTGTCTAACCATATTGCAAGATCTGAAATCAGCTCCTTGGTGCGTCTGGCTGGTCCATCCTCCTGCCATCTATTTTGCCATCTATGTCTAAGTCTATCTTTTGCTTCATTTGCTTCGAGGCCTTGCGCCCTCTCGACTCTATTTAGGGCCATTAAGTCTATTGGTGGCACCCCAGACAACACGCACAACGCCTCATAGGAGACCGTTCTGTAAGCTGAAACAACCCCCAGCAACAGCCTCCTATGAGTACTAACCAGTGTGTTCAAATTTCTTTTAACCCTGACTGAGTGCCACCACACTAGTACTGCATATAACATCATAGATGTCACTGTGGACGCTATCGCCCTTCGCTTAGTGGGTCTTGGAGCTCTCTGCGAAGACATTATTATATTCAAATTCTTAGTCATCTGTTCACCTTTGGCACATATGTCTATTATATGCTGGGTGAACCGGCAATTCCTCTCATAAGTCACATCCAGGTATTTAATCTTTTATTTAATAAAAGATTTATTTTATTCAAATCCAGGTATTTAATCTCTGTTATTTGTTGGTTTCCAATTTGGGTAGCCGGACGGTCTAAAATCCTCTTCCCTGTGAACCCTCTTCCCTTCCATATTTACATTTTTCTATTACCAGCCGGAGTCCTCTCTCTTTCAACCAATTATCTATCGTCCGTAACGTGTTGTTAGCACTCTCTTGTACATCGACAGTTGTTTTCCCCTTGATGAGTATCGCCAGGTCATCGGCATAGGCAATTACTTGTACCCCATCCCGATAGTCTAGTCTTAATATCCCATCGAAGGCCAGTATCCAGAGTACGAAATAAATACGTGAGAGTACATTTTTCATATGAATCACTATAGAAAATTTTCAGTGATCGATTTCAGTCTTCTAAAATATGATTTATAGTTATTATTATGTACCTAGATCTAAAAGATTATGTAATAAATGTTTACTTTTATTCTTTTACTTTTATTTATATTATTACAGTTAATATACGAAAAAACCGCTTACCAACAAATGAATTTGACGCGTTCAAGCGCTTTCGGAATTAATTTTTATCCTCAGGAATTCACATTATTCGTCATATTTGTAGCAATACAAATGTCGCGATATTTTCGTATATATAAAAAATTGGTCATCGTATATTTTTAAATTATGTCAGCGTAAACGTCCTGTCAATTTGCTGGTGTCAACTGTTATAATTACGCAAATATCACAACTTTCATAAATTAACATGTGAAGTTTTAATTATTGTTACAAATATGACGAATAATGTGAATTCCTGAGGATGTAGATTAATTCCGAAAGCGCTTGAACGGGTCAAATTCATTTGTTGGTAAGCGGTTTTTTCGTATATTAACTATAATTATATACTTATACGGGCCGGGCTTAATAAAATTATTATACTTATATTGTTTGGTTGTATGTCTATTAAGAATTATGTATTAAGAAATAATTAAGAATTATGTATTAAGAATTATGTATTGATTATGTATTAAGAATTTATAACTGTATATAATTTTATTTTCACTTGTAATCTGTTTATTTTGTAAAATAAAGATTATTATTATTATTTTTTTTTTTCCAAAAAAAAAAAATAATAATAATGGATAATTCATATGTCGCAGGGAAATGATGAAAAGGGAGATTTGATCAAATCCCTAAGGTAGATGATCAATTCACGGAAGATGATAAAATTACAACACTGTGCGGTGATTTCCCTAAAAAAAAATAAGCGATTAAATCAAATCTCATAACTGTTTTAGTGGAAAGGTGAAATAATATTGTTTAGATATTAAAAGTAATTAAGTTACGAACCCACCGGGTTGGTCTAGTGGTGAACGCGTCTTCCCAAATCAGCTGATTTGGAAGTCGAGAGATCCAGCGTTCAAGTCCTAGTAAAGTCAGTTATTTTTACACGGATTTGAATACTAGATCGAGGATACCGGTGTTCTTTGGTGATTGGATTTCAATTAACTACACATTCAGAATGGTCGAACTGAGACTGTACAAGACTACATTTCATTTACAATACATATCACCCTCATTCATCCTCTGAAATATTATCTAAAAGGTAATTACCAGAGGCTAAACAAGAAAAAGAAAAAAAAGGAAAGTAGTTAAGTTATACGTTTTTTCATAGTTTTTTTTTTTTTAAATTAGTTTCAAATAAATAATTTGTGTTTCAATGACTACTGTATAACCTACTCTAATTAAATAATGCATGGTTTACTAAATAAATAAGTCGAGACACCTTCTACCCTTCGTTATTTGAGTCCTGACTTGTTTATTTCATCTTTTCACTAAAACAGTTAAGGGATTTGATCAAATCACTTACTTTCTTTAGGGAAATCACCTCACAGAGTTTTGTAATTTTAACATCTTCCGTGAATTGATCATCTATCTTAGGGATTTGATCAAATCTCCGTTTTTATCATCTCCCGGTGACACATACGAGTATATTAAAAAGCATTGTACAATGAGTTTTCATAAGAGCCATTTGAAGAGGATATATATATATATATATATACATATATATCCTCTTCAAATGCTACAAATGTTATCTTCACCAAACATCTTTGTTGCTGGAGTTACACACCTGGTAGTGTCATGACTTTTACTTCAATTTCATACCTACATATTATTCAGGAAAATACTTTTAACTTGATGAGTTTAGTATACATTTATATGAACAGCAGTGGTGTTTAGTATAAGTTGCATCTGCAATACTCATATATCAACAACTCTTATTAACGTTTGAAAAGTTTTACTACAATCGATTTTGTTCGCTAAATAAAGTTTTTAATTACTAAACTTATAAATATATCTATATGTTAAAATATATGAGAATTGCAAACATTTATAACTTTTCCCTGTGGTTAATATTTATTTACATTAACATTGTTTTCAGTTGATTCACTGTGTTACCCGTTGTTTGCAAAATATTAGTTGGAATTGTAGTGAATTATGCAAACAGCACTCGCTATTAGTTTTATAACGGAATTTAGGCGTTTACCTTGCAGCTCTCATATATATTGCTTCCTTACACAGTTAAAATAATATTAATATAATTCTTAAAATCAAAAGTGAATTGTTACGGATGATTATATATTTCTTAATTAATTTTCCTGTTGAATTCAGGATAAAAATAACTTTCTGATAGATAAAACATGAATAGTTTCATGAAAACTTCAATAAGATCATTTTTGGAAAACATTGATACAGTGGTTCAGGAGATCTATTGAAATCTATGAGATTGATCTATGAGTTCTACTCCTGGTAAAGTTACAAAATCGAAAAAAGAAAAAACTGTGTATAATACTTTTTATAACCACCGCCCTGATTAAGGTAAGATTTAATCTCTACATCGCCCCAAAGTATATAAAATGATTAAGTACTGTTTACATACACCTCTAGCTACTTGTAATTAGTGTTTGCTAATGATATATTTTTCGGATTTAAGAATAATTTCAGGGTTGAAATTTTAAGTAAAGCCAGCAACATCTTACTACAAAACCTATAAATTATATTACATAATATAATTGTTTAGTGTAAATCAAAATAAGTTTAATAGTCTAAAAAATAAGTTTATAGTTTAATGTTTAGTCTAAATCATAATATTAATTAATTTAATTGAATAATCAGAAATATCTGTTGTCTTCATTAATAGGAGAGAGGTACTTGAGTATAATTTTATATGAAAAGTTTATTTTAAACTTCATTTATCAGTATTTTCTGCAAGGATACTGAACTAATCAATTTAGGAAATTTATTTAATAGGACAATACGAAGCGAATGAGGATTGAGATTTTTCAACATTTAAATATTGGATAGCAACTTAGCAAACCTGCATTGTTGTGTGGTGCATCTATTTTGGGTGTGCATTAAATTTTTTAACTTATAATAGGATTCTTAAATCTGTAAATGCTAACGCTGATTAAGGTTTTCATTTCCTGTCTACGAGTATCTGGTGATGTTCTATGTGGATTTTCAGGATGTCTCTACCAACTATATAAAGATGTAATCGCGTTTATGCTGAAAGAGTAGCAGATAAGTACGTTATATTAGTTTCCGAGGCTATACATCAAGGAAAGACGAAAAAGGAAAGAGGGTATATATCTTGTTGAATGGTTAACGCATAACAATTATTTTTTAGAAATTATCTAGAAGGTTTGAATCATTTGACATAAGCTATATATTGATGATGTTATTTCATATAGATTATTTAAAACTTGTGAGGATTATGCTACCTATTTAGATTTAACCTCAGGAAGAGGATATGCGGATATTAAATGTGTCTTCGTGAAAAAAGATTACGACTAAAGACAATATTCTACACTAGGGTAAAGTGTGTTTTTTTTTTGTTGAAAAATGAAGGGAAATGAAATTGAAGTGAGAGGAAATTAATTATTACTGTTTATTGCATAATGTTCTAAGTATTAAGTTACACGGAGTAGGTAATTAGAAAATAGTGTTAGATGTATTACGATTGTCGAAGTATAGTGGATTTACTATTTTGTTTCTATTGTTGTGGATGGAAATCCCGTTGACATTCTTACTGCATCCAATCTTGTTCTTCATGCTATCAGGCAATAATATTTCGGATCTACTATCTAGTTATGGGATAAAAGATCTATCAGCAACAACAATCCTCAACTTTAGAAGCAAAATGTATGTTTCAGAAAGGAAAGCAATACCGTCCTGGCCTATAGGCTAGATACAGTACGCATGGTGGGGGTATGGCTTGAATTGATGTTTAATAAGCTCTGATGATTGTTCTTCAGGCAGAAGGTAGGGATTTATACATATATGTGCGTGTGTGCGCGTACGCGCACGAACACACACGCATACATACATATATGCTACATTAATAGTGCTTCCTACAATAGGTGATAAGCATCATTTTATATCGTAATAAAAAAAAAATGTATACCGCAAGAGAGACTTTATAACGTAAAGGGTAAATTTTCATTAGATTTCTACCAAAATAACGAGGTGTCGTTTAACCTAAGCTTTAATGTGTTATTTTTAGCTTATCATTCGTGATATATCATTCAGCATTGCTGGAAATACAGAATAAAACTGACGTTAAACAGACGTAACGAGATAAATAGTTTTTCATTATTATTTTGAGAATAAACTTAAAATATGTTATTTTTTTAAACTGGTTTGAGTAAACACATAATTACAAAACAAATTAACTAAATAATTTATTTTTGTTAAAGTTTTATTAGCAGGGTTGTTAATTTTTATAAATTACATTCAATTTTATATTTTAATACTTGAAACAAAAAAGATTTTTTAGACCAGAAGTTATAAACTTACTTTCATTTTTTATTTTAGTTTAATAATAATTTTATTTTTAATTTTCTGCGCAAATAAATGTAATAAAAACGTTGTTTTATTATACGAAGAGTATTTTAGTAATCTGTTCAATTTACAGCAAGTATTGAAAAGCGGATATCAACACTCTCATTATTCAAGTTATACGACACGTTGTTTTATTTGAATTTTAGCTTAAGTACCCACACAACGCAGGTGCAGTGACAGAACTGTGAAATTAATTAGTAGACTGTATAAAATATATTTTGAGAGAAGGAAACGTGGCCAGATTTAACTGGTTTCTATGGAAACAGAAAGGAGGGTGTAAGGTTGAAAATGAGATAGACTTATACAAAATAAGGACGGTATGAGAAAGGGAAGAGTTTTGAGTCTCAAGGGTGACATTAAAGTACCTCTGAATAGTAGGGAACATAAGGCGGCACTAGATATTTGATATCTGGTAGGTAAGGAAAGACGGTTAGGGGGAGGTTCAAAGTTGGGGATTTCTCTTCCGGGACTTAAGGTCCGATAGATAACAGAACACCAGTCTGGATTCAACTTTCTATGCACAATTACATTCGGCTGCATTTGGACAAAACTTATAACTATAGAAAAGCAGGCTCATTTACAAAACGCCTCAGCGTGAGTAATTCTACTTTATTTTATTGTTACATTCTTATACTTAACAAGAATCAATGAAATAAATCAAATATTAAACCCGATTATTTAAATCAACTGAAATAAAGCATAACCCTAATTATTCGAATCCAAATTAACCGATTTCCGTTACTATCAGTGAACGTAAGATTTTACCCTATTTTTCTTGTAATTTGTAAAATTTATTAAAGAACTAGCGGGAGAAAAAAATATTAGTCTTCCAAAATCAAAAAGAATGATTTTTGGGGGCGAAAAATGCTTTCATGTTATCATCGTCCGGAAGAAACATATCATAAATGATATTAAAACAAAAAAAAACGAACTTAAAACTCGTATTACAGGTAATATAACATAAACTTACTTAGTCCAAAATATAATGATAACAAAAAAAGTTTATAAAAACAGTGATAGAAAAACTAAAAAAAAAAACATCAGGTTCAGGTTAATTTTTTTACAGTTTGGTTTTATTTTAGAAAATCTGTATTTGGGTGAAGTTTATATTGATTTTCACATATGAAACTCATTCAGAATATGGAATTAACAGAACTTTATTTTTATGTTAAAAAGCTTAATTGTTGAAGAGCGACGATAAGAATTTTTTTTTTTCATTTATATATTTTTTTTTTTAGTTTATTTTGGGATTTTTTGATAATAAATTTTGTAAGGAGACAGGTAAATTTGTAATCTTTATTTTTATTTAAAATTTATTTTTGCATTTTTGTCCGACTGTAATAGTTTATCACAAATGGAATCTTAAAAATAAAATATACTTTATTTAAAAAAAAATTTTTCGGCATCCCGGAAGGCGGTGGTAGATTTCACCAGTGCTAAGTTAGGGGATACAAACTAATTCCACCTTAAAGTTAAGAAAAACTTCACATTTACTCAATACGACAATGGTTACATGTGAAAAAAGTTTTACATGTTTAGTATATGACAAGCCCCATCTTCTTACAATTCCAGCAACACTTTGGTTATCCCTTGCCGTAAGGGTTGGTCATATCAAAAATTGTTTCAGACAAAGGTTTTAGGTAATGTTTAGAAGACTAACGACCACTTTAAACCGATTCGATACTGTGCCTATTAAGAGAGGTATGATTTTTTTATCTTCGAAACCCCATTTTTTCCACCCCTGGACCAATGGTTGGTGATATCAAAAAATTTTACTTATATAAATTTTAGTTCCTTATCCAACGAATTGTAGGAACATAAACGAATTCGATATTTTACTTAATGTTGTAGCGATATATTTTTCGAACCTCCCCATTTCCACCGCCATGGTTCGATTTTGGCCGATACCTAACTCAACCGAGATTTTGAGACGATTTATTTTTATGAAACAATTTGAAAGTGATTGGCGCAAAATTACGGGAGTTATCGTGTCCTAAAGAAAGTGAAATGTATATATCTATAAACTTTTGAACTAAGGGTGGTTTGGGGATCTGGGAATGTGAAATGCGAAGATATGTCGAAATTTTTCGAATCATGGTACCCATTACAATAAGAAGCTTTCTTATGAAATCTACCTAATAACAACCAATAAAAAAATATAAAATTTAAATAGACATAAATAAAATTTACATTAACATCTTTAATGTGTAAAGAACTCTTTCTCAGATAACAAAAACATTTAGAAACTAAGATTAAAACTGTAATAATAAGAATGGTTAGTACTAAAATAGAATAAAGAACGGGAATACAAGAACTGAATTAAACACTGTTGGTTTGTGTCACGTGGCAAATAATATTCGCTTTTGTGAAGCAATTTGATACTTTACACAAGGAATAACAATACTCAGTCTAAAACATTTTATCTTTGCTTAGGATATGACGAATATTCCTAGGCAATTTAAATTTACGACGTAAAGCTGTATAACATATGCAATCCACAAAGATATGGCGTACAGTCAAGTAGCAGACATATCGTTCATGTAGTGGTCCGTTTTCTGCTGCATCAGATTCCCGTGAGTAGTTCTGGTATGTCCTAACCGCAATCGACAAAGGATCTTTCTTTTTCTGTTTAACCTCCAGAACCACCGTAAGGATACTTCAGAGGATGATATATAATGTAAGGTGAGTGTAAATAACGTGCAGTCTTATATAGTTACAGGTCAACCATTTCTAATATGTTTAGTTAATTGAAACCCAACCACCAAAGAACTCCGATATTCATGACCTAGTATTCAAACCCGATCCTAATATTAAAAAGCTTTTACAAGGATTTGAAACTTAGAACTCTCAACTTCGAAATCAGTTGACTTGAGATGACCAAACCACCACTAGACCAAACCGGTGGGGTAATCGACAAAGGACCACTACCTCTGGGTGAATTTTTCTAATTGAAGAATCTCATGGTAACACAGTATCCTTGATGTGTCTGAGTTTATTATCTATTGTAGCAGTCCTATCTTACTACTTTCCTCGAAGGTAGTGTTTTGCAGAATTAATAAAATTGGCAGTAACAACATCAGTGATGAAAGACGGTTGGCTACCGGAATTCGCACATTCATTACCCAGAATTCCCAGTAGCTATGGATCCAGCAGAGATTCACTTGTGTATTGAGATGATTCTACTCACCGATTGCATTATTGATTTCGGTTACTATAGGATATCTAGAATATGAACCTTCTAAAGATTGAATTGCTCGATGAATAAGTAGAGGAAAATGATATGATTTTTTTTCTTGCTTGATGAAATTCACTACGTAATCTTGAAGCTTTTGCGTAGGGATATGAAATTTACTTTTTTTAGCGTATAAAAATGCAATGCCTGACCTGGATTCAAGCCCGGGACCTTCGGATAAAAGGACGAGACGCTTCCATTCACGCCAGGGAGCCCGGAAAATTTAATATTGTTAATTTAGTCACGCAATAGATGCAGTAGTAATGACACAAAAAATTTATACCAGATTTCTATGAAGAAATTCTACGGAATATTTAAAACATATTTTTATCTAATGAATTTTTTAACTTCTTCTAACATACTGAGATTAAAGGAAGTGGAATGTTACAGCAAACACTCAATGAGTCACCAAAAATGTATTCTGAAGAAACTAAAAAAAATGTATATATTTTAAAACAAAATATATTTTTTGTTAATTTTTAACAATTTATTTTTATTTTCAATATGAGGAAACTTTTCATATTTTTTCATTAAACTAACAGTACTGTAAATTTAAATGTGTGGCAGCAAAATAACGATTCATTTTTCATTTTATTTTATTTTTATTTCGCCTTGAATCCGCAAACGAATAAAAATAAATCTACAAAAAAGCTGAGGTAGTACCATACTGTTAATGATGTACAATAGGATAACATTTTAACGAATAATAGAGGTTTTCATTTTAGAAGACTTAATTCCATATTAACCGTTATTACCGATAAGTTTTTATTTTTTTTTTTTTGCCGGCCTTTGTGGCGCCAGTAATAGTGTCTCGGCCTTTCATCGGGGGGTCCCGGGTTCGAATCCCGGTCAGACATGCAATACTTAACTGTGATCCCGGAGGTTAAACAAACAAAAAGAAAAGAAAAAATGTTTTTGATCATTTCATTTACTTCATCGTTGTTAAGAGTAAAAACCGTATCGAGTTAGTAATATTAAAAAATAAATCAGTAAAACGCTATATAAAAGTTTTTATGAAGTGTTTTATTATCATAGTTATAGCATAAAATTATATGGTGTAATAAAGAACTTAATAAAGAATTTTCATTAATCTAATGAAATATATTTTATATTTTTCTTATTAAGGAAAATTTAAAATTTTGAAGTTATAAAAATGGAAAGAACAAAAAAAACTTCAGTAAATTGGTCAACTAATGATAAATTAAAAAAAAAAATAGAATTACGTTTGCCTAAAACAATTATTTATCATAAATAATTTTTTATTTTTAAGAGTTCACTCATTAAATCATGAACTCGTTAAATTATTAAAGAATAATTTAATAATAGGAGCAAATTTTATATTTAATCATTTTATATGTATTTAAAATCATACATTATTTCCCTTCGCAACGTAAGTAAATCGAAATAAAACATTCTCTTTTCACCGAAAAAGAGATTTATAGTGGTAAATATTTAATATTTACTTTGTATTAATTAACAAACAAGGAAACTCCAGAGGGATATAAGCCAAAAAGCCGTGAATCTTAAACCAATTGGTAGTAACTAATAAATCAAATATTTATTAAGAACAAAATTACAATTTTTTTTAACTCCATTTCTACGAATATCGGTGTTATAACTTAAATAGTTCTAAACTATTAGTACAAAAATCACAGTTTATGAAAAAATCACTGTTGGTGATATCACTATTAGGAAAAATTTTAAAACCCTTTCCGTGATTAACATACATTCTACGCCAAGTTTATTAGGGAAACTGACGAGTGAAGTGGATTCCCTATGTCTTTATATGCAGAACCAAACATACATTTTCTATCAGCACGAGAAACTCTTCGAAAGGTTGGTAGGTAATAATCCATTTTAAAGTCCATCCATTTTCATCCATTTCAGTCTATTCAGTAGAATGGTCGGTGATACAGCGTTCGGAAAGTTGCTGTACATTGGAATTATGGAGTGTAATGAAGAAACTTTCTTAATTATTACTTTGCATTTTTATTTCATTATTTTATAGAAATTGATATTACAATAACTGGAAAAGTTTATAAAAGGTGTTGAAAATGACCTCCTTCAACATCAATACAACACTGGGTACGTTTCAATTTGTTTTCAAATACTTTAGCCAGCTGATGTTATGAAATGTCTTCTTGAACGTACGCCCTTATTGCGGTTTTTAGTCCGTTAATCGTGCGTAGTCTGTTGCGATACACTGCTTGTTTCACTAATCCCCATAGAAAGTAATCTGGGGGAGTCAGATCGGGAGATGGTGCCTGCCACAAATCCCTCGAAACGATTTGTTTATCAAAGACATTTCTAAAATATCATTGACTTTTTAGTTGTATGCGCTACGTCGCCATTTTATTAGAATTAACCGTGATTGATTTCCATCTGTTAACTAACAATGAAGTTTGTTAAAATAGCAAAATAACGATCACTATTTACTGTATTTTTGAAAAAGATTGGACACACAATGCGTGTTCTACTCATAACGACCTAGACTCAAATTTCGTTTCGTGTTAAGATTGTTCGTGTAATTCATGGGAGTTAATCTTCGACTATAGTCATAGATTTTGTGAATTAATATACCCTCCCAGATGAAACCATACTTCAACTGTAAAAAAAGGTAATGTCGAGGATCTATGGAATTTGGGGCAATAAAATATTTAAACCACTGACAATAATTCAGTTTTTTGGCGTGATCTGTAGGTTTCAGTTCTTGAATACACATTTCTTTGTAGGAAAAAAGTTTCAGTTCTTTTACAGTTTTATGAGCGGTAACGAGTCCGATATCTTGCTGCCGTGCTATGTTACGTATGGATTTTGATGGATTTTCGGTCATAGCATCCGAAATATCAAGAAACTTCTTTTCGTTTAATTTAATTGGTCTTATTGGTCCTAAGTTTATTTGTGGCTGTTTTAAACAATCAGAAGAAACAGAGAAGTGTTTATGTAGCGGGACGAGTCCAGGGTGACTAAGTACCTCAATGGAAAGTGAACAGTGAATTCAAGAGGCTTTGAAGCGAAACCTGAAAAATCCACTCGTCACGCTTGTACAGCCATTCCAGCTGCGATGTAATACGTTGGTTGTGGTAATGGCATACACTAAATAATTGCCGGATAGATAAACTATGGATAATTTACTCTTCCTTTATTTACTTCTAAATTTACATTGAATTAATTATTCATTACATTATATCACAATATTTACGTACTTTAAATACATATTTTTAAATATATGTATGTATATGAACATACTGTCTAGCTAGAACAGATATAAAATTAGTGATGTAGTTTATTTCACATTTTAAAGGAAAGTGTAGTCAAAAGTTATTAATTGCTTAAGAATATTTAAGCTCACCTGGTTCATTATTAAATAACAAATAAGAAAATTACAGGATGTTTACAATTATCACGAGTATGAAGGAAACACATGAATCTGAACAACGCTACCCAAAGCTTACGATCGCTCATACGGATGTTTGGTGTGTGTTAAGACGATTACATTTCAAGCCATACTGATCACAAATTGTAAAAGCTTTCGGGTAAGAGAGAAAAGAAAACGTAAAGATATCTGAGATATGCTCTTAGTTGGTAAGGAAGCTGATAGGTTCTATTGCGGTTGATGAAGCAAAATTTCATTTCAGCGGTAAAGCTTCACGTCTCGTTGTTAACATCTGGGGGCTCAAGAACATGCACTAGATTTTTCAGCAAGAGCGAGATTCATCAATATTGTATATTTTTTGTAAGTTCCGTTTAAAGCTCTTTCTTTACTGAAAGAAACACAGTAACAGAGTATTAGCTTAAGGAGCTGCAGTACTGGGTTTCCTCAAAGCTAAATGAAGATTCTGAAGAATCAATTTTTCTGCAAGATGGGACGTCCCCACATTGGTACAACCAATTTATTCGATTTCTAAATGAAACATTGCCTCAAAACTGAATAGGGTGTACGAAAACCCAAAACTTGACACTCTTAGTTCCTTTTTCTGTTTAACCTCGGAACCACCGTAAGGTATTACTTTAGTGGATGAATGAGGATGATATGTATAAATGTAAATGAAGTGTAGTATTACTACACAGTCTCATGTCGACCCATTTCTGAGATGTGTGGTTATTGAAACCCAACCACATCGGCATCCACGATCTAGTATTCAAATCTATATGAAAGTAACTGCTTTTACTAGGATTTAAACCTTATAGCTTTTGACTCCATCAGTCGATCTGCGATGGCAAGTTCGCCAATAGACTTATCCGGTGGGATTTTTCATTACACCCTATGACTTTTTCTTTTGGAGATATATGAAACTAAGTGTCTATGTTTCACCATTACCTACTACTGTTTTGGATAACTGAAAACCATAATCACAGATCACTGTCAGCAACGCGTTGAAAAAGAATTTTTGATGTTTTATGTGCAGTAGATAGAGGGTATATTGAACATTAATAATTTAATACATGAAATTTAAAATTGTTTGAATAATATGTAATTTATTTTGTAACAAAGTTTTATTATGAAATAAATCTGTTTGAAATCGTGTAATTCTTTTTGATACAACTATATTTTTTTGTTTATTAGTTATGAGTGAATGGATAAATATCAGAAAGTTAGATATTAAAGAAATTTAATTTGAAACAATATTTAAACAAAACTTTCTTTCTTTTTTTTTTGCAGTTTGGAACAAGGGTACACATTATGGTAATAAATAATACTTAGCACTTACCGGTTAATTTAGCTTTCATATTATATTCCAATTAAAATCTTCCCTATTTATATTTAGTTAACGTCAATATTGAAGAAAAAATGCTCTTGAATTATTTATATTATAAAACTAGGAAAAACGATGGCCTACGGCCTGCCGCAAAAATGTTACATGGTTTATATTTCATTACACATGATTTTGTTAAATTTTTTGGCCAATTGTAACTACATAACGTTCATGATATTAAGCTTACAAACAACAAAGAACATCAAAACCCTGAACATATTTAGCTGTTTCTTGGGTGGTGATTTTTTAACACAGCTTTATCACAATTGTTTTCCTTTTTTCTCCAAAACACAAATATAATTTTAGATAAATTGTTCGTATCAAGAAGTATAAATCACTCGAACGCACCACCATTGGTCCCCTCTGCGCCAATACCACCTAAAATAAAAATGCGAGTTCATACAACAAACAAGAAAATTCATTCACCATCCTTTTTTATGGGAAAGATTGAGTCAATTGTTTAAAAGGTTATTTATCGAAACGGATGCGACGGATAGTTTTAGTTTGACAATAATTTATTATTAACAATTTTTGAAAGCTATATATTTCAATAGGTTTTAACTCCTGAAAAAAAAATGTTTCGAGTGATTTAAATAACAGTATAATTATATAAAATTTAAATGGATACAATATAAAACTTTTCAATGAGTTACTAGCTAATAAAATACTACGTGAAATATCGATAAGTGTAAGTACATTCAGTAATATTGTGTATATATTTTAATATTTCATTGTCGAGTAAACATATTATATACATTTTTCATTTTAATTTATTTATTTATTCATAAATTTATAAACAAATTTTTACTACTATTGATATTATTTTTTAACCCTTGCATTTCAAGAAGTATCGGTTTTTATTTCTATTAAATATTTATATGTTTCTACAATATGGTTAAATTTTACAGTATTATTTGTTGAATTATAGAATAGTATATTGCTTTTCATTCTATCATTTATTTATTCTCGCTCCTTCTCTCTTAACTATTTCTCTTACGTTATATTTTATGTATTAATGTATTTTTCATTCTGTTTCTTCTTCTTACAATACTCAATTCTAATATAGTATTAAAATTATTGATTATTAGTATGCAGGTCGGGTGTTGTCTACACATATTTCTCTAACTTATATTGAATGACTTAAAAAATTTATTATAAAAATACTTCTAAATTTAAAATGTTAAACTTTACTCGTTGGAATTGAAAGATTTATATAATTCATTTTCACTGCAATTTCTCATACTCGATTTTTCTAGCACAATTTTGATTTGTTCTTTTAAAAAAATTTTAGCAAATAAATAAAAGTATCAAGTAAATTATAAAATAATTATACTTACCTGCAAATACAGCTAGAATAGCACTTTAAAAAAGGAAAGCCAAAATTCGAGTATCGGTATTTTTTAAAATCTTTACTTTTTAGGGTACAACTTGTTATCTAGATAAAAAAAATATATTTTTGTGAGTAATACGTATGTGTCTCACTGTTTTTGTACTTATATCTCAGGATTGAACGAATCGATTTTCTTCAATTTTGGCTTAAATATTTTTATATATGGGTAATTAATTAATGATATTAATTTTTTTTCAAAATTCTTTAAGTTAAGAAGGGATATCATAAAAAAAAATAATTTCGATTTACGTCAGGAGAATGCTAGAGAAAACTTTATCAAAGCAAATTTGTTACGTACAACAGACATATAAATAATCAAAAAAAGAATATTTTTCAAAAAATCAACCCTCTCTTCTTAAAATTGAAATATATGTTTTCTGTTCTGTTCTATCTCTCTTCGGTTAAAATATTTATCAAACATTTTTGAAAGTTTATACATCATGTATAAACCAATCAAGAAATGTCTACAATTTGTTACGTTATATTATAGAACGTTACGTTATAACTTATAGAAGCCGGACCTGTAAAACGATCAGTAAGATTGAAAGTTATACTTAATAACACTGTGGTTTTTAATTATTTGGGATATATTCTCTCCTTTTTTTTATAGATAAAGACAGTCGTAATGAAACTAATAGATTTAGAATTGATTAGGGTATTATAAAATGTAAAGAAATTTACTGCAAAAAAACTATGTTTAAGTTGTACAAGGCCATCGCTGTACCTGCTCTATTATACGACTGTGAGACTTGGGTTTTAAGGAGAAATGAATTAAGCTATATACAATCCAACGAAGTGAATTTCTTAAGAGACCTCAAAAAATACACACACACACACACACACACACACACACACACACACAGAGAGACAGAGAGAGAGAGAGAGAGAGAGAGAGAGAGAGAGAGAGAGAGAGAGAGAGAGAGAGAGAGAGAGAGAGTGTTAGAAAGGGAGAAAGATAAAAATAAAAAAATAAACTCCATCTCTTAAAATTAAAAATTATTTTTTGTTCTTTTGCTCTATTTTCATTCAGTTTAAATATTTAAAAAAAATTTGGTAACAGCTTATACTTTATAAATCGTGCTATCAAGAAATGAATACAATTTTTTAAATTATAGACCCTGACATAAAATAGTTTTTTTTTTGTAGTTTTCTTTTTTTTATTTTAAAGGGGATGTTAATTTAGAGAAAATGGTATTTTTTTGTTATTGTACCACCATGTTTTCACTTTTTTTGATGCAACTTCTTCAGATTTCATGAGAAAATGAACATTTATGTAAAGTGTAAAAAGTACATATTTAATGAAAAAAAAGATTACAAAACACTTTAGATTATGCTGATTCCGGGTACTGACAAATCGTACGTATATCAACATCATTTAATCAGACATAACCTACGCTCGCTAACCTATATTAATTGACGTTAAACAGCGTATAATGTGAATATTTAACGTTAATTAGACAATATTAGCGAGCGAAGCGATTGTAGGTTATACTTGATTAGGTTATTTTGATATATGCACGATTCGTCAATTTATGGAGTCAACATAATCTAAACAAACAACCTACGCTTGCTTCGCTCGCTAGCAGAAATATTGTAGTAATACGTTTGAAACATAGTTTTTTTGAGGCAGAAGTTACATAAAAAAAAGTTGCGGAGAGATAACGAAGATGTAGCGAAAAAAGTTTTAATTAATTAAATTTGTTAAGGTTAACCCACATATATGAATATTTTTAGAAAAAGTTTTTTTAAATTTATCACCCACCTCTAAAATTAATTCTGTTTTATGTGTTTGGCTGTAATTCTTTTAATTTATATTATTATTATTATTAATACTCGGAAAAGACATGCTGTACTTTGCATGACTGATAAACTGTTAATTTTTGGCTGATAAGTGATAAACTGTTATTTAGCTAGGTACGGGGTTATTTTTGGTAGTTTTTGATAAAGGTGGGACTGTTGATTGATAGCCAATATATAACGGTGTTATTGATTTTAAATTTATTTCAGTTTTAATTAAGATAAACTTATTTTTAGTTAGCAGACGATAGATTAACATAACTTTCTCAATAACATTCCTCCTAAAAAGGAGGCAAGGATCAATAACCGAACAAAAATCATAGGTTATTTCTACAAAAATTAAAAAAAAAAAAATTAACAAATAAAATTAAAAAAGTAATGTGTTATTTTTACCGTTAAATTTTAAACAGAATGGACGGAAACTAAAGCATTAACAAACAACTAAAAATAAATTACATAAGAAGTATTTTATGTACCTGATTCAACGTATAATGTTGGGGTTAAGGATTTGTTTTGTGGTGAACCGCTTTGTGTTTACAACTCGATGTTTTATCCCTGAGATTAAACGGAATTAATGTGTGCGAATACTTAAGATATAAAAAGTGAAATTTTTAATTAAATGCTGTTTTATTTGTTTAAAATTTATACGAGAATATCAAAATTCATAATAAAAACCATCCACTGATTTTATTATACATAAAAATGATTTTTATATACAAAAATCACGTCAAAAATAATTTTTTTTTTTTTAATGAAAAGCCTAGAACTAAATAATTGTTATCTACTAAAACTAAAGTTTTGTGATAAGGTCAGTTCCTTTCTACCAGCAAACCGGTGTACTGGTTAAAGAATTATATATTATCAACGACCTCCAGTAAAGTAGTCACTACCTCTTACATTTGGAAATATGTAAGTTTAAATACCAGTGAGACTATAATTCAAGTTAAACTGGTTTATTTATAAGTTAAAAAATTTATGTCATTCTTATAATAAAAAATAAATAAATAAGTGGGGAAACATTTTACCAAAGAAATTATTATATTTTCAACATATAAGTTACTGACAAAACTAATAAATCTACTAGGACTCTGATCTAACGGTATAAATTTCCAATGTTTTAATATTTAATTTTTTTTTTATGCTATAAAAAATATATATAAATATAATAATATATATTATATATATATAAATTTATTGACAATAACACTTTCTTTAGAAAAATTGCAGTTGAATTTTTTAATTTAAAAAGTGAGGTAAAAAAAAGAGTAAAATATCCTTTCAACGTTTTAAAAGAATATATTTAATAAATCATTCATTCGTTCGTAAAGTACACAAAATTCGTTACTCAAAAGGTAGCTGGTGGTTGTGAGCGTTAATTCCTTTAACACCGCTTAGAAATTTTAACCTAATTGATGGCTTCCAAACTCATCCCATTAACTTATAATTTAAATCCTGCTTTTTTGTTAGGATGGGGTGGTTATTCAAATGCAATGCTGCTAACATCTACAGTTAAAATTATCATGTATAAATAATTAAGCTTCAAAGAAAAAAAAGAAGAAAACGATAAATTAAATATAAAAAAATTAAAAAAATACAAAATATTTTTTTTTAATTCCTTAAATTTTAAAAATTTTAAAATCTGTTATATAATATACAGTAGTATAACTACTGCAGTACTTCATTTAAATATTAATTTTCTCTTAATTTTTAATTGCACAGTTAAGAAGAATAAAAATGTGAATATAATGTTTATTTTAGTGCTAATTTTTTAAGAAATGGTTTAGTTAACGAGGCTATACATTTCTTATAAAGAATAATCATTCCACAAATATGTAGATAAAAATTCTCTAATACTATCGTTTCAATAACCATAAAGCGTTGATAAATTTTATTTTTTACTTCTAAACGATAAATATGAAAACAGAGAAATATGTTATTTTAGCTATTCTTTTTTTATTATTAAAAGAAATAAATAAATTTTTTTATTAAGAAAGAAAAATAATTGTTAAAGAAAATATTTCGCCCTATAAATTACAATACACTTAATACTTATTCACCCTCCTCACATCGCTATACCAGAAATTTAAGGAAATGCATGAGGGGGTTAATTGACTTTCATAACCAAATTTTAAGAATGAGCGATAGTAGAATTTGCAAGAAACTTTTCCTCTTTTTATCTAGACAGAAAAACTAACGAATATTAATAAAACTTAAACCAGGGTGGTTTCCGGATGGTTACAACATTTATAATTAATTAAGAAAAAACTAAAAGAGATCTAAGAAAAGAGAGTTTTCTACGAAGAAGAAACTTAAAAACAAAAGAGATTAGTGGCAGAAGAATTTAGGAAAAAACCAGGGAGATTTAAAAAATACTAGCAGGAAAAGAATAGAGAGATATTTTAAACTTGGTCCGAATTTGATTTGAAAAAATATTGCATGTTGTAACAGGACCGATAAAACGAACCAGAGTAACGGATCTCTTTCAAGTAAGAAAAGAAAATAATAATGAAAAGAAGAATCCAGTAGAAATTAAAAAGGATTTTTTTTTCAGAATAACAGTTTAACAATTTGTTCTTTGTAATACATACAATGGTACCTCCAAAAGCTGTTGTTCTACTAGAAGGGTTACCTGACCGAAATAAAAATTTATAGAAAAACGTAAGGGCGCAAACGATGGAAATTATTACTCTTTAATAATTAAAGGGATCTGCGGGTACTGGTTCTGCAGGGCAGGGGACATAAATACTGCCAGGGACCAGCTGAAGAGTTAGTGATTCGGCGAGACCGTGTTCGGTACATTCAAGATAACAAGCGATAACAGTCAGTAATCCTGTGGGCCATATGCGGAATAGTCATGATAACAATCAGTAGTTTACCAAGCCTAACTTCGACGCGGTTGCGGTGACGGCTTTATCAGTAAGCGTCTGGTAATAATGAGTGAACAGTACTGTTCACTGCAGGAAGTTGTTCGGAAAATTATTGATAAACAGTAGTGACAGTGACATTATTTTATCAGATAAAACAGAAAAGAAAATAAGAATAATTACTCTAAAACCAAAACATATAACAAAAAATGATTGAGAATAAAGAAAAATATAATTAAAACAAAAGAAATATATACAACTACAATTAGTAAATAAAGATAAAAAAAGAAACAAAAGATTTACAGTAGAAAACCCAACATTAGATCGATTCCTCACATTCCACTTAACCTATCATTCATTTTAACAGTACTAATCATGCATATTGACCTAATATAAAATAAATATAACAAAACTAGTACTGTAATAATATATCATAAATATTTTATGTTTATTTGGATGGCTGGTTTTGTTTCGCAGTTTTATTTATTTAATTAAAGTAGCACATTAAGTTTGAATATTAGGGTATATTTCATCCTTACTTGCTCGGTAACTTAATGCCTTTTTTTTGATGATTTAAGTATAATGTTTTATTTTTTTTTTAGTTTTCTTCGTCCTTCAATTTTTTTTTACTTATTTAACAAAAGATATTTATTGATGTTAGATGTTCAATTTTTTCTTTTCTTTTTTTAGTTCTATGGTAAACAGTTAAAGGAATAATATTTGCAGACAATTGAATTGTATGAACTAAGACTTTTCTAGTGTTATATTGTTAATGCAATATCAATTCTAGTAGTCATTATAATGTTTTTAGTAAACTGTGTTCGGGTTTCTATTCTGGAATAATTTAAGTATCTTCAAACAAATCTTATCCCTTTTATATGAATTAAAATTTTTTATACGTGAGGGAGAGAAGATGGTGAAGAGATTTATGACTTCTTGACAATCGATTCCTCTATATCTACCTATAAGTTTAACATGTGCAGAAGTGTCGCAAGCGATTGGGAAAGTAGAAGTTCTAAAAAGGTTCCTGGGTTTGAAATAATAACGCATAAGATGTTGTTTATGATACATTTAGGGCGATCGAGTACATAACAGCCTCTTCAATACCTTCGTACGACACCTTTCCCATCAGAATGGAAGGCGTCACACAAATAACGATGATCCCAAAACCGGAAAACCTGTAGAAGATGTATCTTCGAATAGACCTATCAGCTCTTTTACCTAATCTATCTAAGTTGTTTGAGAGGTTCTTCCTCAAACGAATTAGACCTACTGTAATGGAAAGAGTTGTTATTCCTGACCTCTAATCTGGTTTCCAAAGTTGACATTCCCGTTTTGAACAAATTCATAGAATTGTTCATATGATCACCAGCTTTTGGGAAAGGAAGGATTACTGCTTGATGACATTTTAGGATATCCAACAGGCTTTTGATAAGGTATGGTTGACTGGTGCTTTATAAGCTTAAAATGAGCCTACCACAACTATATTATTTGGTATTATACAACTACATTGAAGGATGGTTCTCTCAAGTTAAACGTGGCCAAGAATTATCAGGTTTTTGACACGAAATTGGGAATTCCGCAGAGTTCAGTCTTGGGTCCGGTTTTGTATCTAATCCTCCAAGCACGGAAAATATCACTCTTGCATTCTTTGCTGATGATAAGGCGATTAAGGCAGTTGACGTTAACCCAACACTAGCGTCTAATCTGAGTTAGACGTCTCAGTGAATGGTTAGTAAAATGTAAAGTAAATGGTTATTCTACAATGTCGAATCAAGTGACATTTGCGATGAGGAGAGGAGTTTGCGTACGAGTCTACCTAGAGTTCACGAGTTCATATTCCTCATTCGGACAACGTATGATACCTAGGACTTAATTTGAACCGTCACTTATCATGGAAAAATCATGTGAGAGAAAAGAGGAAACAATTAATTATCAAGCTTAGAACGTTGAAATGGTTATTAGGAAGAAGGTCCATGTTGTCGTCATATAACTATTGTTGTACAAGGCGTCCTTAAAACCAATATGGGCCTACGGGATACAATTTTGGGGTACGGCATATAATATCGATATCATTCATTTATTCCAGAATAAAGTAATGAGGAACATTTCAGAAGCGCCGACGTTTGCAACAAACAAGGAGATTCACGATTACCTACGGATGCCATCTATTCGTGAAGATATTCATTGGCTAAGTTCAAAATATGTACTTAAGCTTAATGTGCACGAAAACCATCCGGCTGTTAATTTTTTGGATAATTGCAAAGATGTGAGACGACTAAAGAGGATGCATATATTGGATCTAGAGGCTGTTATGCGTTGAATAGCATCCTTTTTTACTAAATTTTTTTGTGTTTGACCAGTGTTAATTTGTTATGTTTTCTTTTTTCTCGTGTATGACTTGTGACAATTTTTTATACTCAACTGCTTGTTCTGTTTTGTTAACGTTTTAATTTTATTGGTTGTATTTTTATTATACTATACTGTGTTTAAACCTTTATATTTTCTTGGGAGATATCACTGGATGCCTCCCTTTTTCGTCATTATTACTGTATAATTTACTTAAGTTTCATTGTTCGGGAAACTGACTGGAAATAAAACAATATTATTATTACTATTGATATTATTATTTATTTTATTATTTAAGTTGTTAGAGTAATAAATTTTACTTATATTTTAATATTATGTTTTGAAAAATTCAAAAATGTTTTATTAAAATTTATTTTTTTATTATTTATTAAAAGAAAACAAGAAAGAAAATAAAAACAGTGATTTATACTTTATTATAATACCAGAAACTTTAGTTAAAATGATATTCTTTTAACGCTTAGTATTTTAATATATTTATTATAATACCAGAAACTTTAGTTAAAATGATATTCTTTTAACGCTTAGTATTTCAATGTATTTATTTTATACATAATAAAAAAAATTAAATTTAAATACTCATCTTTGTTGACAGTATTACTTTAAAGCAGTTAAATATGAAAGTAAATTAAAAATATACACTGAATATTATAAAAAAGTTACTTTAAAATTCAAAACATGTTAAAGTTTTATATTTAAAAAAAAAACTTTTTGGTTTATGATTACTATTATAAAATCAGCAATATGAAGTTTATTCAAAATACAAAAACTTTTTTATTTATTTATAAACATAATAATAATAATAAATTTTAATGGTTTTTGGCTTCGAAAACAACAATATTTTTAAAAAAACGGAATATATGCATAATAATAAAGGTAACCATTAACTGCTAATTTCCCAGATGTTATATCTAATATTATGAATTAAACAAGAATTTAAAGTTGTAAAATTGTTGTATTCACCTTTCCAATTTACTGTTTATTACCTATAAAATAGTAAATTATTACTCTATAGGAAGAAACCACCAATATAGTACTCTTATTAACAGAAAAACACCATTATTTAAAAATATATAGTAAGGTTTTTTGTTATAAATAATAGTAATTCATGTTATATAATTTGGTTTGATATATCTGTTTATACTATGTACTTTAAACATTAAAATATTTAATAATCTACAAAATAATTCTTCTTTTATTACTTTATTTTACGCGAGTAATTTTTATTACGTTATGAAATGATCCTAAAAAAATAGAGTTATAAACAATATTTTTCAACGTTAATAAACATATTATATTATAAAATTCCTCTTAACTATTTCAAGACTGCTAATATTTACCACTTTATTTATCCTTAAATTATATTTAAAAGGGAAATAATAAAGATTAACGATGTAATTAAATCTATTAATAAATCATTAGCGAGTAGTATACATTTCTGGTAATTTTACAATGAGCTTAATATTTTTTCTGTACATTATTTAATCTACAATCGCCACCAATTTTTTTTTTTCAACTTCATTTACCCCCCCCCCCCCGGAGCCGGAACAAGCATTTACTCAGCTCCTAGGAAAGCCTTCGCCTCAAACTACCTCGGCAGAACACAAGGTCACACCAAGGTAGCCGGGACTCGGTCTTGCAGTAAATGCCACGCCTCTAATGAGAGGACCCCAAAGGGGTTCCCCTCCCCGGGACTCCGGTCTTAATGCCCTGTCTCTAATGGGGTATTCCCAAGGTGATCCCCCACCGGGACTACAATCTTACATTCCGTCCCCCAGATGCTTCCAATTTACGTAATTATAAGTAGAGTTGAAAAAGATAAATAAATAAATAAAAATGAGAGGCAGAGAGAAAGAGAGAGAGAAGTTTCCATTGAAATCCCCCTCTAGGCACAAAAAAATTTGAAATTTGAAATTGAAGTACTATAGGTAGTATAAATTTTTATACATATCTCATACAGTATACGTAAATATATAAGAAACATAAATAAATTCATACAAAGATTAGTTCAAAGAACATTCATAAAATTCAGATTGTAAATCTGAATTTACAAAAACAAAGAACAAAGAAAACACTAAAAACAGTATTATCAATCAACACAAAAAATAACTAATCAAACAAAGAAACACAAACAGATCAAAGAACCAACAAAAGTAAGTAGTGAAACGAAATGAAGAACTTTGAGGATGCCCAAAACCTTGGGTAGCTGATTCACCTCAAATCTCGAAAAAATTACAAATCTAATACACACAGTCCCTTTAGGTGCCTACAAGCATAATTTGTTAAAAAAAAGAAGTTTATTTTTAATTTTTTTTCATTAATGAATCGCTACACATTTTTTAAAACATTTCATTGAATTGGCCATTGACCATATGTTTTAGTAAAATCCTAAACTGCTATTTAACATACACAAAACAAAAATTGATCACAATCATATTAAAAGAATGTGAAATTAATTTTAAAACAAAGAAATATTTTCAATATAAAAAAATATTTTGTTTGTTATTACGTTTTTTTTCTCTCCCTACACCCCGCAGTGGATCAATAGTTAAGCATAACTGACTGCATTGGCATGTCCTTAAAACTCAAACGAAGGTCGCCGGTTGAATCTCTTCTTTTGATTTTTTCCTACTCTAGCAGGAGTACACCATTTCTGGCTCTCTCCCCCCCACCGGTTCGGGTCTTTTGTATACCCACTCTAGTGGGAGTACACCATGAATGGCTTCCCCCACCGGTTCCGATGTTTTATTTCTCAGTAATCCCCACCGTTCACAGCGATCTACCGAGATCTCAGAAAAACAGGGCAACCAGAGTCCCTCCACTTCACCACCACCGACCATCTTAGCAAGCCCAGACGAACGGCGACTCCATGAGGGGCTGTCCTTCATCCTCTGGCCAACATCTCCTTGCATTGCAAAATGTCGGAAATTATTATCTTTTTTGACCGCATAGGACCATTTTAGTCAATCCATTATTATCCTAGTTTCTTCAATCGGTCTGTTTGGACTTTGCGGTCCTCCCAGTACTTTTACATACGTTTCGATCTTTCTGCCCTTTCTAATGTTGAAAATGTTCGTGTAGCGATTATTTTTTTTTGTGAGTTTTTGTTCTTGATTTTCTTGTTTAATTTTATCTGATCTGTTGTCTGTTCTGGTGTAACGCCAATTTTCTTCAGATCCTCTCTTATTTCTCTGATCTATCTGCATCCTTTCTTGGCGTTTTTCGAATCGAGATTGTACTGTATTTGTTTCAGAATTCTTGAATCTTGGATCCTCATGATATGTTCAAAGAATCCTAGTCTCCTCTTACGCATGGTATCAGTGATGAGTTGTAACTCTTTGTACACGACTTTTTTTGGGCACAATCCACCACGATCGTCTTTCTAGTATTGTTTTTTAATACTAGTAATCTCTTTCTGGTACTGTTTTCAGTTTATTTCGTTTTTAATAGTAAATAAATTTAATTTTGAATAATATTTGTAATGAAAAAGAAAGCTTGTTTGTAAAGTATTAATAAAGAAGCGAATAAAGCCAGCTTCTTTTAACTACTTTTTTTTGTTATTTTTGTGACTAAATTATGGCCTTAAGTATTTCCCGATTTTTTATAAAATGTTTCAAGTAAGGCTTCCAATGAAATAAACGTTCAAATTCAAGTTGAGGTCGGTATAGCTATTGGGAAGAACGTCGATAAGTTAGTCATCAATATAAAAGTACTGCTTTTGTGAATTTTAATTATTTTATAAATTAAAGAAAAAATTTAAAAAAAAAAACAAAAATAATTTTAAACAATAAAAAAGAAAAGTAGGGGTATAATCAAAGTATCTTTTCGACTCTTTGGACAATTAATATTTTTCTAAATAGTGAGATCCGGCAGGCTTTAAATCGGTCTTACAGTATTATTAATCGATACGATAATTGCTGAGGTTGAATAAATCTTCTACATAAATAAATAAATTTTTATTCTGTTCAAAACATAACGTTTAGATCACGTTAGTATAAGATAAATTATAAATATAAAAAATATATATATAAGATAAAAAATAGATGTGATTAAACTTCACGTTAATTATTTAAATTCAAACGCATGAAATAATTTTATGATAAAGTACATAAAACATAAAAATATTTCTATAAAATAATTCGAAATTCAGGTACTTAAAATATTTCGAATCCAAATTAATTCACATATTTGAAGCCGATATTGAAAGTTATTTTGAGGACATATTTATGTACACATTGACCTAGATGCAGATAAAACGGGAGTTTAAAAAAGAAAAAAAATTTTTTTATCGACTTTTCGAAGAAAAGTACGGTATTACGGTCGTACGGTTGCACGATTTTGGAAGGGAGATTGAATTTTCTTTATGAGATATGAGGACTATGAAAATGCTATTCACTTAAAATGTAATTTCTTTATATATATTAGTATTTATATAAATTATGAAAATTTGATGAAGATTAGTTGAGTCGATCCTGAGTTAGTTCAATCTAAGTTCGACAACAGACAATTTAACCTGACGTATTTTTTTCGGTCGGATGTTGGGGATGGGGTTGAAAATGAATTTTCTTTACGTTTTTCTTTACCATTCATTTACATATATTTGGCTTAAAAATCTAAAAAAATAACATTCATGTATACAATTTTGTGGCTCCATAATATCCAAAAATATTTGTTCAATTACATTGAAATTTAGATACACTATGTTAGTGTTTCTGAAGTTGTGCATGTAAAAATTGAATGAAGATTGTTTAATTCGTTCTTGAGTTACGCTCAATTGTTCCAAAAAAATAGTATATTTTGCGTCTTGATAAATCTCCAAAACTACTTGTTCAATTTCATTGAAGTTTAGTTATGCTGTAGCAGTTTATTTGAAGTTGTTTATCTAAAAATTTGACGAAGGTTGGTTGAGTCGTTCTTTTGTTATGCTTGATTTAAGATCGACTAGAAACAAGATAACGTCAATTTGTGGTTATGTTGACTTTTTATTGGTGTATTTTTCATACGATCTTCTGCGGTGAGTCACAGTAGAGAGAGCGAGTTGAAACTCGACAAAGAAAATCTTTTAATTATATTTTAAATAAATTGGTGGGAAGACTTTTTACAAGATTTAGTAATTTATAGAAAATGGTAATGGAAGTATAATAAATCCCTTTTACGTAAACCGAAATAATATTGAATCATGCGAAAACAGTCCCGTTGTCAATTTTTCTAAAGGAGAATATTCTATTTAAAAATAAAAAAGTGACCATTGCTTTTAGCAAATATTACATATTTATAAAAATATAAACACAAGGATAAGTTAACATAATTATGTTAACTTAATAAATATATCTCAACGCGATTCATAGCATAGAAGCCAGATAATAATCCGACAGTCAATTTTTGTATCTTAAAAATTCATGTCTTTTTCAGGGAGCCCCAAAAGATGACATTACACTTTATGCGAGAATATATGTAGGTATAAAAATATTTAATAATGATGACAAGCTTAAAGTTTAATAAGGCGCTTCAGAACAAAGCAGTACGGCTTGATTTTATTTTGTAACAAAATCAATTTAATTATCCTATAAGAACTTGTCATCTAATAAAACACCCAGAAATTTCACTTTTTTGGGAACAGAATTACTATTGTTAGCATTAATGGGAATTACATCCACGCCATCAGAAATGTTACTTCTATTTGAGAAGCATGATGACACTTAAATACGGACACTTTAAATATAGTTTTATTCATATTTAAAGTTAATTGGCTACAATTCATACAGTGAATAAATTTTTGAGCTGCTATCGTACAATTTTCAACTCATTTTAAAAATTATCATCAGAAAAAAATACAGTTGTGTCGTTTAAAAAAAAGGTTACAATTAATAGATCAAGATTCTGAGACATGCCATTAATAAACAATAAAAAAAAATTAAGGGACCTAAAATACTTCCCTGAGGCACCGCACGTTCTACATCGCTTTATTAAGGGCATTAATTTTACAAATGTATTCTTATAAAATGATTAAGTTTCAACTACTTTTTAACAGTTGGTAAGGTTAACTTTAACCAATGGAAAGCATCTCCACTGTAAACTACTAAGTATTTTCGTCAGTAAAATATGTAAAACTAAATCTAATGCTTTATTGAAGTAGCAAAAACTTTTAAATATAATTTTTTTGTTATCTAAGGAATTTAGAATATTTTCTAAACGTGAAAAAAAAAGTGTATCCAGTTTTGATTGTTCATCTTTTCAATCAGAATTTCTTTTTCAAAGGAATGTCCCGAACAAGCCGATGTTCTTTTCAAGAACCTTAATTTATTGAAAACCGGAAATAAATAAAATTAAAAGATGAGTATAACGATTAATAACAAATAAACAAGAAGAATGCCAGAAAAGGTATGACGTCAGATATAGGGAAGGGCGTTGACTAAACGCTATATAAAGATTAACAGAAATTTATAAGCACCATTTTAATTAGTTTGACAATGGAGTGGTTCTGAAACGCATTAACAAGTGATAAAAGAATGAAACTAAGAAATTTAAGCAGTATTCAACATAAAAAACTATAGTGATCTTAGCAGAAAAGATAACAGTAATCTTAGTATCAACAATAAACAGATATATTTTTAAAATTTCCTATGACTGTTCATTACACTCTATGAAAAGACAATCAGAATTAATTTTCAAAGAAGAATCAGATTAATTTACAAAAGAAATTCTATGAGTAAAGTTATTTTCCTTCTACTACTATTATTATTAAAAAAAAGAAAAAATATATAAGCTGATTGTTTAGACAGAAAGTGTTGAGCATTTAATGAAAAATATATTTTGACATTACTATGAAACCATACACAAGAACAAGTTTCTTAAAATAAAAAAAATTTAATAAATCAGACTAAAAAACTTAATAACTTTTTTTAAATGAAAGGATAAGTATTTTAATATAATTATATTTACCTGAATACCTTACGATTCATTGTAACTTTTTTTTGTGATAAAACTAAAAATTAATAATAAGACAATATTAATGGTTATAAAATTTCTAGAAAAGAAATTCTACGTTTGAAAATAAACAAAAATAAAAAAACTTAATGAAGCGTAAAAACTAAAAGAATAACGAGAAATTAAATATAAAGATAGATGATTATAATAGTCAGCAGATATACAAATGTACTGCGTATTTATGAAGTAAATTTGCAGAAATTGGATGAGTAAAGAGAGAATATATTTAAAGCATTGAACTAAAAGTAAAAAGTACTATCATCTGAAACGAAGTTTACTGCTATTAAATTAAAATATTAAAAATATTTAATAATAAATTATTATTATAATTATTTAATAATAGATTAAGATATGAATTAAAAACAATACTTAATAATTTTTCATGAAGTTTAGTTTTTTTGTTACAAAAGTTTGGATTTAAAAAAAAAATCCTTCAAAGAAAGAGATGACTGTAATGTTACAACAGGGTTAGTAATGAGAAAGAATTTTGTAAGGAGAAATTACGTTTGTAAGTGAAAAATTAAATAACACCCAGGTTTAAATAAATTTGGAGTAGAGATGATAAAACCAGTAGAGAAAGATTAAGATCGGAAGTTATAAAATATATAATTGTAGATGTAAAATATTGTAAATATATTTAGCGTGTGGAATGTAAAAATGCATGTAATGTGTTGAAATGGACACCGATGTAAGACAGACAACTGACTAAAAGCCAAAAATAATATATGTTTGTAAGTGAAAAAATGAAAAATCCAAATATTTATTTTTTAATCTACAACAATTGTATCATTGACTGTGTTAAAAAACCTACGCATGATTAGAAATAAATCCTCTTCTAAGAGGAATAAGAAAGCGACCGCTTCTTTTATTTGTTACAACATATATACAACTAATAATATTCATATTATTCAGATAATTATGCGGTCTCTAAAATTATTATAACTTTCCAATAAACAGTCATTAAAATAAATTTATGATCCAGGGTCATTTAAAAGGGATATTTAAATATATGAAATTTGACAATTTAATTCTCAAAACGGTTGGTTAATATTCTATGATACCAAAGAAAGCAAGAGCAGATAAACGTGAAGAATACAGAACAATTAGCTTAACTAGCGATGCATCAAAGATCTTAACTAGAATTCTGTACAGAAGAACTAAGAGGAGAGTGGAAGAAGTGTTAGGAGAAGACCAATTTGGTTTCAAAAAAAGTATAGGGACAAGGGAAGCAATTTTTGGTCTCAGATTAATAGTAGAAGGAAGATTAAAAAAAACAAACCAACATACAAGGCATTTATAGACCTAGAAAAGGCATTCGATAACCTAGAATGGAATAAATTGTTCAGCATTTAAAAAAAAATTAGGGTTCAAATAGAGAGACAGAAGAACAGTTGCTAACATTTACAGGAACCAAACAGCAACAGTAATAATTGAACATAAGAAAGAAGCCGTAATAAGAAATGGAGTCCGACAAGGATGTTCCCTATCACTGTTACTTTTTAACTTTACATAGAACTGGCTGTTAATGAACGCATGTCCAGAGCTTAATATAAAATGGTTTTAATGACAAAAGGTTTGGAAACTTAACCCCAAAAAACCCCAGTCTCTGGAAAAATTGGTCCCAAGAGTTTAACAACAAATTTTCCTGTTATACAAATCTCAGTACAAATTTTCATCAAAACCGGTTTATTCAGTTAAAAGTTATTAATCTTCAAACATGCCATTTTTTTTTATCTCAGGACCACCGTTAGGTATTACTTTAGAGGATGAAATGAATGACAATTAGCGTGTGAAAATGTCATGCCTGACCGGGATTCAAACCCGGGACCTTCGGATGAACAGCCGAGACGCTATCACTCGGGTCACGGAGGCCCGCTTCAAACATGCCAACACGCGTAGGTCCATACGTATGTACGAACATAACCTCAGCATTTTTTTTTTTTTTGCTTTTTGGATTCCTTGCTTCATGCAACGTCGAGAAATGCAAAAACACCCATATCCATTTTTTAACAGATTACGACACTTTCCTTCTTGCAGCATAGATCTAGAGGTATGACGCCAGGAAAGTAAAATGAAAAAAAAATTAAATATGCTTTTATTTAACTAATGAAAAAATTACAAAAAATTCTAAGGAAGTTTCACTATTTGGTAAATATTAAATTACAAAATAAATTGTTTGTAAAACTTTTCTAATTCAAATATATTTAAAGATGCACTAAAAAAATTCACTTTCATGTTAAGTCAAGAATAAATGTTTATTATAAACTCTTTGATTAAATTAAATAACATTTTATATTAATAATAACCATCTATAAATAAATCAGTTTCCTGTTCAAGGTAGTGAATGTATTTTTATTTTCTCCCAGCTACACTTAATTATAATAATGCATATTGAATGTATTTATTAAGAAAATTCCTTTACATTTTATATTACGAATAATGAAACCGAATGGTGCCCTTCATTGTATTTCATTATATTTTATAATTTCAATAATAATTTGTTATGTAGACAGTGCTATATATTAGACAGTGTGTTATGAAACTTCTCGGACACAAAATCTCACTGAAATGTGTTAATTTATCACTTTTAAACCTATTGTATAAAAGATTACGTAACTCTACACAATTGTATACAATTTCAGATGGATTTATTCTGAAATATAATGATGCAGCAAAATTAATAATTATTCAAATACACCTGTGTGTCTAAATCTATGAACAGTAGAAGTCTTTCATAGATCTTTTACATGCGTCTAAGTCTTTCAAACGCACGCGAGGTTGTTTGAATTTCCGTTAATTACAAACAACAACTTTTCTATGAAAATATATATTTTTTTGGAACTTTGTTTTCAGAATACATTATCATCGAAAAGAAGCATGTGTGCAACATTTTTAGGATTTTATCTAACTGGAACTAGTTTAAATATTGTTGACAAAATTCTGATATCCCGACGTGCGACACTGAGCCCAGAGTGAGATAAATAAATGCGTATAAAAATGAACATAAATGTGAAGAGAATGCTATGTTTTGTATAGTTTGATAGATAATTTAATGCACAATTAATGGCTAATAAAAAATTAATGGTGCTGAAAAGAATATGAGACTCTGTTCAGAGAAAATGATCTGTCAAGTGGATTAACTATTACGGATATGCAAAAAAAGCCATCGCGAATTTCTGAATAAAATGTTGATAATTAAACATTTAATCTACTGATTCACTTGATGTGATTTCTTGTAGTTCAAAAAAATGAAAGAATTTTCCAAAAATACGAAGAATTTCTAAAATCAATAATATCTAGCATAACATGATAAATGAACTTAAATTATTTTGGGGTCTCTAGATCTGTTTTCATAAATTTGTTTTTAGGGTTCACCGCCATCATCCTCCTTTCTAGTGAGCCTCTTACCAACATAGATGGACATAAATAAAAAGTCAGGCGGCTTGGGAAATAAGTGTGGTACAAAAGAACAGCGACACAACAAACAGTTAAACACCATTGTTTGCTGTGAGTGCGCAAAGGCTTAAAAGTAGAAAAAATAGAAATAGTCTTTTTTTAAGATATTTACTACTTAATAATAATAATTATTATCATGTTATATTAATGTTTAATAACAATATGTCGATTTCCGTGGCAGAATGGTAGCGCCCCCCCCTTTTGCCCGGAGGTCCGGCAAACTCTGGTCAGGCATGGCATTTTTTGTACGCTACAAAATTCCACTTTCATATTCCATCTACAAGCTTCTCTGTAAGCTTCAGTGGTCAATTAATGTATCAAGCAAAATATATATATATATAAAACCATTTGAACTGGATGAAATTAGCATTCAAGGTTGATCAAATTACTGTAACTTTTTTTTGTTTTTGCTTTAGGAAGGCAAAGTAATATGAGAAATTGACGATAAAAAGTTTATTGAATCTGTAATAAAAGAAAAAGAAATTATTTGCTTGAAGAGATCAATGATCTAAACATTTAAAAAGAAATAATAAATTACAATAATAATAATAGCATAAATAACAGTAATAAAGAAAATTACATTTGTAATTCATTAAATCATAAATCAGGGTTTCTTTAACACGAAGAACCGTGACGTTCAGAGCAGAGCGAACAGTTGTTTTCTAAAAATATTTTTATAATTGTTCAGTTATTTCCTTTCTAAAATACTGTAGCCTGTTGTATCCTGGTGTTATTGATGTTATAATATTAAAGTGAAAAGCGTTTTCTTCTCTCCAATTATTTTTCATTTTACAGACCTTAACAATTTTGAGAAAAGACTTATAAAAATTAATTTTTACGAATTCTTCCAATTATTTTTTCTCGATCTTAAAAAAATTGAAAATTTCACAATGAGAAATCACAGCATAAAAAATAATATTTATGTGATATAGATTTTCGCTTTTTAAAATTAGTAAGAAATCTGATATCACAAATCCAAATTATCCCAACTGTACACGGACGCGCGCGCGCGCGCGCACACACACACATACACACAAATGACAGCATACAGGAATTTTATTACTAAACTGAACAACAAGGATAGAAACGTGTATAATATAATTAAGATTTATGAAAAGAGATTAGAAAACAAAAACGTAATTAACTGTTTACCAAACGATGCATAGCATAAATTGTATGACATTTAATAGGGAGTTAGATAAGCCTACGATGACTTTATGCGATTTTAAAACCTAGTTATCACTGACAAAACAAAAACTCTAATTTATTAATAAAAATAATTTCAATTTAGCTGATTAAGACACAGTCTAAATCACTGTGATAATAAGTTTATCAAAAGCTAATAAACTAGCAAAATAATTTGCAAAGAAGAATTTAAGTTAAAAAAAAAAATTATTAAACTTTTAAGTTAAAATTGTTTAAATTTAGTAAGCTTAAGCAAATTTAGTGTACCGGTGTATTTGCAATACAGAAACATGGCTGAATATAAGAAGAAATAATGAGAGGTAAATATTAACCTTAAATAAATTTACAATTTACTACCTAAATCAGCCATCTACTGATCTAGACACAGTCAAGATCAGGAGTAATAAACCACCACATGCTGGATCCGTAATTAAATTCACTAATCAAAAGTTTTGGAAAATGAATTTTAGAGTATAAGTTGTTTTAATTTCAATAAAAATCAAAAAGATAAGAGAAAGAATTGAAAAACATGCCTTGTAGTTAGTATTCAGCTAAGGAATGTTTCCAATTTGTTTATGAATACTTTCGTCTCGCAACTTTCTTTCTAACGATAAGTTTCGTTAATTGGTTTCTATCATCAGGTATAAATAAGTTTTTCCATTATTGTAGATTGTATTGATGGAAGCAGGATTTCTATTAAAGACGCACCAGGATCATTCAGAAAGTTCTTTGTCTGAAAGAGATGACGCAAGCATGACCAAATGACTAAGATATATGTCAAATATGATCTTTTAGATGGAATGCTAGAAATTTCAGACGCGTTCGTTTAGTTGATTATTGATGGCAATTGAGTAAAGGAACAAGTCTTGATTTACTCTGAAAAATAGATAAAACTGAAGTTGGAGTTGTTATAAAGTACTTTGCTTTAACAGGTTTAACTCCGATGGACATACAAAAAGAGTTTCCACTTTAATGAATCCCTCTACGTTTTCCAATGTAATAAAGGGGATTGCTGAATTTAATCGTGATAGTATATCTATTCAAGATGATCTACGCTCGAGACCGCCAAAACCGCTACTATCGGTTTTTTGTGACGAATCGTCACAAAAATCCACAATACCGAAATAAATAATAGCCGACTGAAGTTATGCTAGCTTGACATTGCAAACATCTCGAAAGACCGAATCCACTACATTTCATACTATGTTTCGGGTATGAAAAAGATTTTTGCTCGATATGTGCTGCGTATATTAAACGTATATTAACGACTGAATACTTCTCAAATATGTTAAAACTTATTTAAATGCGATCCCGCTGACTTTCTTTGACATTTTTTGACTGTAGATGAAACATGGTTTCATCATTACTGGCTAGAGACCAATCTTCAATCTAAAACGTTAGTGGGAGAAGGTAAAAGTTCGTCAAAGAGTGGCAAAAACGGTTACATCTGCAAATAAATTCATGGTTACGGTTTTTTTTTGGAGGATTCTCTTCGTGTGGTGCTATTGAGTACCTGGAAAAAGACAGAATCATCACCGGAAACTATTATGTTTCAGTACTGGACCGAGAGAAGGATACTATTTAGGTTAAATGCCCACAACTGGTCAAAGACAAAGGACTATTATTTAGATAATGAGCCTACACACATCTCTCGGATGTTACTGCAAAACTACGTGACGTACTCTTCGAAACGGTTCCACAAGCGCTGTAATTACTACCCAGTAATTACGGCGCTAAAATTACAATTACGGCTTGTAGCTAAAATTAGTGGGGTTGGTGCTCCAGAAAGGTTTTTAATGGGCCTTTTTAAGGTCATGATTAAACTTTTCTATAAAATAAAAAAACCGAAAAAAATGAATCCAACAGAATAGCTGGAAGCAGGATAATAATTTAATTATACACTTTATCACAGTCAAGAATAGAGTATTGTGCTTAAAAACACTGTTATCTGTCACTACAGATAACAATTTTTAATATTGTTAGATAATAACTTAATAAAATGTCCGCATAAAAACACTATAGCCTAATGGTGCTTAATTTAAATTTCTACGTATACAGAAACAAATAGATAGTTTTTTCTAATTACCTTCTCGTTCGCTCTTCCAGCGTGTTTTTGGACAGATTTAGCAATCAAAGAGACCTTGCTTTCCGCCATCTTCTGATCACTACTGGAAAAATAACTGAACACTTTCATTTTCCTTCCACTGAGTAAACTAGAAAAAGGAACGAACAAGGATCGTTCCATACACACGCGGAGTAAAAAAAACCACCTTCCACCATTACGCCAGGGTTGGCACTGCGGGAGAGACAGTGCTCTCTCTCTCTCTCTCTCTCGCAGAATTTTGTGATTCTTATACGGGCATGCGTACAACAACCAAACACCATGTCGCTGGAACTGTGAAGCTCACAGTTCCATACAAAGATTTTTGTATATTTTCATAAACTAGGGGATGGCTACTGATATTAAGCTTAAGGATTATATATTGTACAAGTATAAAGAATGAATTAAAGAAAAAAGCACTCATTATATTAAATTTTATCGATAATATCAAGTGAACACAGGGTGCTGCATTTCCGCAGTGCCTATACGCGAGCCGCCACTGCAGTAAACTAGGACACTAAGCTAGAGTCTTCTTTCCGGAAGTAGCTTAATGTCTGACATTTAACAAAAACACTTCTAATCGATAAACTATGAACAAAATACTGATGAATACTCAGAAAAGTCCTAGGATTTACTAAAGACGGAGAAGAATACAAAAGAAGGCACAACAATGAACTACACATGAGCGTAGGACGGGTGTAATAAAAAAAGAAGAAAAGCCGCCTTCTACGGTTACCTACAAAGAATGAATACTACAGGTTATTATACACTTTAAAAATCTAATATCCAGTAACAACTGGGTTAGAATAAATCAAAGTGACATGGAAGATATGAAATCAACACAAGATGACATCAAAGTACGTTCACTATTTAGAAAGAAATTGCAAAACATTACAGGTTTCCATGAATAACAAAAATTACGAAAGAAGTATTTATGGATAGAAAAAGTAAAAAGAAAAAAATACTGAGAAATGATGGAGATATAGAAGAAAAAGAAACTGAAAAATGTATTAGTTGAAATAACGTAGTAGGTAATGTTTAACGGTCAAATTACTGATGAAAAACTTATGATGTTTGAAATAAATAATTTACTTTGAATAAAAAGAAAATTAAAAATTTCAATATCGTTTATCTAAAGAAGTTAGTTTACCAGAAACCTTTTTGAATAATATTCTAAATATTTATTATAAAACACGTAATTTAGGTCATTTAAAACATTTCCTACTGATTGTTTTTTTTATTATTATATAACATGATAATATCATTCAGTAAACATATTATACCTCTTGTGTTAATGTTTTCATAAATTATTTTACACAGAATTCGAATACCTTGACTTTATTTCAATCTATAAGTTGAATATAAATCATACCTTGCCAAAGGGATAATTCATAATATTAAATTATTTTCAGAAAATACCCTGAAGGGTTTTAAATAGATTTTGGATTTAAGCCTCGTAAACAATATACCTAAATTATCAGAGAATATCATTAAATTCAGGTATAAAACTTTTAAGATTAACAAACTTCAGTAAACATGCAAACAGATACACAAGCGCGTACATAACAGTAGAAATGTTATATGTTTTTAAAAGAATTATTAAGTTAACAGAAGGGATATGATTAATTTATACATAAAATGGAGATATATTAAAATAATGTTTAATTTAGGGTGGAGTTTTAGATGAAGGAGAAAGCTTGCTTGAGATTCACAAAGTTTTCTATTTGTTAGGGGACCTAACCTACAATTAACTCAAATATTGACATTATTAAACGTTTACTTGCCTGAACAACTACCGAAACAGGCCGCATAAATCTAGTATATACGTTCATACGCAAATTTCTCACTACATAACACATTATCATACAGACAAAATATAAACATAAAACGCAAAATAGATAGAAACGCACGCGCTAAGCACATAAATACACAATACTTATATTTATATAGTATTGTAAATAAACCCGACTTGTTGAATTTCCGAGTAGATTTCTTAACTGTATTATCTATTTAACATAATTTTTTTCTCTTAATATCGTAAATTAATAATATTTATTAAAAACTGGACATCTACTATCAAAATTACTTGTTACTTCAATACTATATACAATAATTTAAAATACTTTAAAATACAAAGCGAACCAAATTTTATAGATAAAAGATTTATAAACAATCTTTCCCTTTACGTTTTTTATTTAGTATTATTTACACACACAATTACAAACAATAACACTTACATATTTTATTTAAGGGATATCGCATGTTCCTATCTTCCGCATGTTAATTTATATATTTCTCGGTTCACAGTTTTTATTTTCTCCAGATACCGGAGAAAAATAGAAGAGAAAATACTTAGAAAACTTTTTGTAGCAGTATATAGAGATAGCGCATGGATGAAGAGACCAACCGGGGAATTATATGAACGAATGCACACACTCACAGACACGATCAGAAAACGGAGACTTACATTCTACGGGCACATACAGCGAATGAGCAACAACAGACTCACGAATAGGATCTTTGATGTAGTGAACGGCTCGATCAGGAAAACCAATTGGTATTACGAAATAGAAGAATAAACAAGCAGGGATCAAAAGGGAAATGATGGGAGAAGAAAGAAAAGTTAGAAACAAAATTATGAACGCGAAATGTGAAGTGAAAGAAAAGAAGAAAACGGTAGAAAAGTGGACAGAACAAAGGAAACAGGAACACAGTCAAAGATAAAAAGATTTTGGGAAGAGAAAAAGAAAGAGAAAACAACTTAGAATCGCATAATCATGAAACATTCAAGTTCAAATACTGTCCTTACGGATAAAAATGACTAATAATAAAATTCTGCAATAACATAAAATGCGTGAAAATTTAGGTACCCTTTGTAAACAAATCCGTTTCGAGGGTTACCATTAAAATATTATTTATAAAGTAAAAGAAATTCTGATATACACGCCATCAACTTAACAATAACAATCTATAAGTATTGTAAACCTAAAATGGTAATTTCTTCAGTAATTAGATTAGAATAATAACTTTTCAATTTAATCGATTTCTATTAAGCATAAAAATAACAGTGCATTGTATTCTCTAAAGTTTCTTGATCCTTTATATTATTAGCTAACAAATTGTACACCTTCGTACCTACAAATGAATAAAAATGTCTTTATAGTTCCAATTTTGGGAAAGGTAACATAAATTAATCATACCTACTTAAATTATTTTGACATGAATGTGCGTTACCCTAAACATATTACATCTTGTATAAAAGATTTTTAGAACTCTAAACATATATATATATATATTTTAAGAGCAATATGTTAAGTTTTTAACATATATGTTAGTGAACACATATATACGTGGAAAAGATATTTATTTTTATTCGAAATTTTTCTAATTACATGTTTTTGTGCTACCAATAATTGCTTTATATTAGAATAATACATACCTTCCCATCGAGATATACCATTCAATTCTATGAAGGAGTGATACAACATCTTCCGTAACTTTGTTGTACAAAAATTCTTTAACAAATTTTGTACAACAATGAATTTTTGTATAATTTTAGACAGCTTATGAAGGGAATCCTGAAGATTTCCTGATGGCGACTCCAGGATCGATATAATATATTAGTTTGTTAAATCTTTCTTTATAATTTTGACTGTAATTGGTGTTATGTCTTAGTGCCATACGCTAAATAAATAAAATCTTTAAAAAATAAAATAAACAGAATAATTTAGAATTAAAAAAAAAAAATAATTTATCAATTTTAAAATATTTATTAAAACCAAACTGATTATAAATTAAAATCTTTAAAAAAAATTTAGAATTAAAAAAAAAAAAAGAACTAACCAACACAGCCCAAATAAATAGAAAAAAAAAACGTTATTACTTGACTGAGTTAACCTTCTTTAATATTCTAGAAAAGTTTTCTTTAAATTTGTTCTTTGAAATTTTATCTCGTATTAAGTTTTTGATGAAATGTCACCTGAGGGAATAAAATATATAAAGTATTTCATGAATACGAAAAAGTTAAAAAATAATACAAAATGGTTCATGAAAAAATAATTTTCTGAGATTAAAATTCTCTTGTGTTTAGTTTTTTTTTTAAAGCTAGATTAAACGTCAAGTAATATACATTAGCTTACCTATAATAAACGGCTAAAAACAGGCTATGGTCGTGATTAAAGGTCTACTCAAATACAAATGTAATGTGATAATTACTACAAACCTAATGTGATTATCAGTTCTGTGTCGTAATATGATAACTTTTTTTAACTATTCGTATACATCAGTAGTATATCTTCTATGAAGCATTAAACTTAACTAATCTACAATGAAACACGCAAAACGTATTTGACGAGACCATACCCTGGGAAACAATGTTTCCCTGGGCGACAATGAAAAGCGCACATTTAGTTATCGTTTAGGCCGCATCAGAACAGTGGTTGAAAATGTTTTTTGGAATACTGATTCAAAAACACAAAATTTAAAACCGCATAATTCAGTCAAAACCAGAAAACGTGAAGTGACTTACGTACAGTATAAGAGAAATTTTTAAACGTTACTTCATTTCAGAAGTTAGATATAACTTGGCAAGAACAATAATTGATTGGTTTTCAATTAATTATTCTCAATTAATAAATTACTATTAGTTCCAATTATTTATATAAGTCAATATAAATATATTACTATGAGAAATAATCTTACGAATCAGTATTCATGTAAATTAATTAATATAAGAAATATAGCATTGTACAAGTAATTACCGTCGTTTTACATTTCGTTAGCTATTTCATACCAAATTTTCCCTATATGACTTACACACATGTATTTTTTTAAACGATTTTTGCCGGTACTACTTTTGGAACTAGCTATGAAAATTAAATTGTAACCATTTTTTGGTTAGGTTTCTCATAGTCCGCTGTTTAAACCTGAATATTTTTCTTTTTTAATGCCCTGTAAAAAATTATGTTTTAATTAAACACCTTCTTCCATTTAAAGTTTTTAAGTTGCCTTCCATGGAAGGCCACTGGCTTTTTAGAATACAGCGGTTTCATACCGAAAAAATAGATTGTTTTGAGGTTGAAAAATCTGCTAAAGTCTATATTTCTTGTTTTAATCTTTGGAAAGGTTTTTTACAAATTCCTATAGTTAAGAACACCCACCATGTAGCCTAATGTCGTTCTGTATCAAAGTATTCACAAGCGAAAATTAAAAACAAATTAGTTAGAAAACTTTGAGTAAAAAATAAAAAAACCATTCGGTAGATCTTCGCGGCAGAGCGGTAGCGTTTTGGTCCTCTTCACTGGGGCTCCCGGGTTCAAATCTTGGTCAGGCCATGAAAATTTTCATACGTTATAAAATTCTATTCCATATTTCCGCGTACAAGCTTCAACAAAGAACTGCTGTAAATTCATTGATCAAGCCAAAAATTATAATAATAATATTTTTCGCATTACTTTTCTTATTTTTATTAATGAACAGATTTCTCAACTTTACGTTTTTTGAGGCAATTTTTTCAGTGTTTTTGCCAACTATTAGAATAAAATAAATAAGTTAGTATTCACTTTTTAGAGGAAAAAATACAAACGATATAAAAATCTGCATTAAAATAAAATATTTCTCAAATCTTTTTTTTAATTTTGACTTTTTGAAGAAAAAATAATAATAAATTAAATCAAAATAAAAGAAAAACGAATGAAATCAAAACTTTTCGGAAATTTAAATTTAGTAAATTATTGATGATTTTTTTATTTTAATTTAACGCCAATTACTAAAACATGAATTAAAACAGAATTATTATTGTTTCATTTTGGTAAGCTTTTTTAAAATGGATTTACTATTTTTTATTAAAAAAAATGTATTTTTTACAAAATGCTAAAATTAAAAAAAAATATATAAATTAAAATATTTATGAAGATAAAAGTTAACAGTTTTTTCTTGATAAATTAGATTACCACAAAAGCTCAAAACTTATGCGAGAAAATATGAAAATGAAAATTACTTTATAGCGTAAGAAAAATGTAATTTCCTGATTGAATTTCGAACCCGGGACCTCGGAATAAAAGTCTGTGATGCTACCATTCCGTCTTAGAGATCGGCGTTATAAGTGTAATGAAGTTAATCACGTGGAACTGAGAAAAAACCAGAATTATACAAAATATAATGAGAGATATATTAACATAATATTATAATAAAAAATTAATCAAGGAAACAGAAGAAAAATTATGTTTTACGTCAAAATAGATGGATAATTATATTACTTAGTAAAACACGCACACGCGCGCACGGACACACACACACACACACACACACAGAGAGACACACACAGCATTAACAACGTTATATAACAATGTAACACTTCATATTTATTACCAACATAACTTTGAAAGCTAGGCAATAAAAAGTTGAGAATGTGAAACATTTATGGCTAGTTTAATACTAAAAGTACAGTATTACAGTAATAACATAGAAGGTAACACGTGACAGATGTATTTATTGTATAACCTGTGAAATATATCTACGTATAAAGAATATTAAAATATAAAACATTTCAAGAAAAGTACTTCATCTAACACGGTATCTGTAACGTGACATTTATTCAAAGTAATTGTAAAAGAATAAAAATTATCCTTAAAAAAATAAAAACATGTCAATAATAGATATTGGCATTGAAACATGAAATACAGTATTTCAAATAAAAATGGAGCTGTTCCATCAAAATACAGAGTAATTTATAGTTACAGAAACATTTTCCTATATATTTAACCTGTTTTAAGTCTAACAATAAATATGAAACATTTCTGAATATATTATATGTTTTAAAACAGCTTACCGAAAATGTAAATATTACAATTTAATAGACTTCCTTTTTATTACATAGATTGATATTTTTAAAAAAATGCTTTTATTGTTATTTAACTAAAAAAAAAAAAAAAAACAATTTAGTGTTTATTATTACATGGAGAAAAGTGAAAAAAGTTGCGTTGGTTTACAATGAAAGCAAAATAAGTAAAAAGAAATAGAGATATAATCCGATAATGTTCTTGAGTGAACTCCTATTGCAGCTAGGAATAAAATTAATAACTATATACATATTCATTTCATTCCATGATAGTTTTTTTTTTTTTTTACTTTTAAAGCCGCAAAGGACCACTTTAGTCAGAATACTTCAAGTCTTTTCTGCCGATCTTTTGGCCTTTAAGTTCTTAGCTTTTACTTTCTCCCAATATTTAGTCATTCTTAATGATCCCTTTTGTATAATTAAAAGTTTTACTTTAAAGTTGGTATTCGGATCTTTAATAACAAATTTTAATTTTTCGGATTTATTAAGTAAATCTTCGTAAGTTAAATTTAATTCTTACATGTCTTCTTTAATCATGTCTTCTTTAATCCGCCATCAATAATGGCGGATTTTTTAAAGACCAAAATCGATCGATAATTCTCTTAGTAATCCTATCCTGTGGTAATCTTAACAAGTGTGCACAGAAAGAAATTCGCTTCTTTTTCATAGTATCAAGTAAGAATTCCAAGTTTTCGTACAGAAATTTATTAGGTAATAATCTGTACTGATTTTCGTGTTAATATTTTTTTGTTTATGAAGGTTCTAAGAATGCTGCGTTTAACTTTAAGCAAAGGTTCAGTCCTATTTTTCTGATTTAATCTACATAAAGTCTCGCTGGCGTAAGTAATTACCGGTTTAACCACAGTTTTGTAATGTCTAATTTTAGTGTTAATCGAGAGCGATTTTTGGTTACTTGTAAGTATTTTTGGTTACTTGTAGCAATAATTTATTAAGTCTTTCAGTCCAATTTTGTTTTTCGTTACAATTACAAGTAATTATCTCTCCAAGATATTTAAATTTTTCTACAAGTTCTACTTTGTTTCCATTAATATTCACAGAATTAGTAACTAAAGGATCTATAGCCATCATTTTAGTCTTTTCGTAAGAAATTTTAAGTCCAATTTTATTCGCAAGTTCTTCTATACTTGTTATTTGTATTCTGGCTTCTGCGATACTATTAGCAAATAAAGCTAAGTCGTCGGCAAATTCTAGGCAATTTAAATTTAAATTATCTCGTTTGTATCCTATGAGAATATTTTCTGGATTAATTTTAAACCATTCGCGCATAAGAAATTCTAGTGCACAATATAGGTTTATATATATATATATATATATATATATTCATAGTTGTGAGAAACTTTCGTATTTATATGCTCGTTCAACCTACAGGTGATGATCTCTTTCCTCTTGGGTTTTATGTTCTTGTGAAACCAGCTAAGCGTAACGGCACTTGATGATCGTCCTAGATTTGATCTTGTCAGAGTGCATACTGGAAAGGATTGAAAAAACTGTATGGAAAGAAGAACAGAAGGGGAGGTAATATATTAAAAAATTTGATGTGGACACTACATGACTTCCTTGTACAACTATTAAACTACATATACACATTTTAAAAAAAATGAAAAATGCATAAATTTTATTTCATTAATAACTTATTGAATTCTAATTTATCGTAAAACTTTTTTTACAATCAGAGGTTAATAATTATTAATATCATACATGAACTTTATTTAAACAATTAACATTACTACAATTGGTATACATTAATATATTAGCATAGAGTAAAAGTCCTTTATTACTCGTATTACTAATCAATATTATTCGAATCTACGTGAATTGCTGATTAAAAAAAGTTTCAGATTTCTGGTGCGTCGTATAAATAAAAGTTAAAAATAAATTCCGTATAATGAACTCCTGTATACTGGTTACAAATGTTAATTTCGACCTACAGTGTAAAATATTCAGTTTTTATTATGTGATTATTTGGTGAATAATCAAAAATGAAAAAGAAACAATCATACAGGAAGAAAAAAGATAACGTAAAGAAATATACCTCAATAAAACGATAAGAAAATGAATATAAAGAGAAAGAAAATATTATGAACAAGGGAAAAATAAAAAAATAAATTAAAGAGAATATGAAATATATAAAGAGAAGAAAATGTTAAAACCAAAGAAAGAATAACAAGATTAAGGGATGATTATAAATGTAAAGAAGAAAAAAACGTTAGGACCAAGGAAAGAATAAAGAGATTAATAGAGGATGATTAATATAAAGAGAGAAAATTTGAAAATTAGAGAACAAGTACACAAATTAAGATCAGAAGAATCATATCAAACCAAAAAGCGATTAAATGATTGGCAACAAAAAACAAATAAACGAAATGATGATAACTCCGACTTAAAGAGAATATTGTCCGACAATATCAGAGGAGTAATGAACTAAAAGATAAGAATTTTTTGCAATTTATTAAAGATCGGGCATGTATACCCCAGTGTATATGTTGTTCTTGTGAAGGTCTATTTTTCAGTCAATGTAGATAAAATTAAACAGAAATTCCTAAATAATTAGACAAAATTAAACTAGTAAATCTAAAAATAATAACATTATAAATTATGATATTCAATTAATATTAAAAAATCAGTTGTTTCACCAACTCTATTACATATACACATATACAAATTCCTATTAAATTACATATACACATTTTTAAAAGTAAATAAAATTTTATTTCACTAAAAACTTCTAGTTATTTACATTTTTTTCTTTCAGTGTTATAGAACAATTTATCGTTAAAATTTGTTTACCATCAGGAGTTAATAATTATTAATAAATCAATATATTTAATTTAAAAAAATAAAAAAAGTTAAAAAAAATAAAAAAGGAGATCAAGACTGATTCGAACCAATGTGTCCTTATAAATCTAAATATTTTATTAATAAAATTTCATTCGGCTATAACTCTAGAACTAATGAAAATAAGTACCACTTATTACATATCGTTGAAAAGTTCTGATGAAAGTTTATTACTGCAGTTAAGAAAAGGTCCAAAATCCAAATGTATTTGGACTTTGGGCTTTTTTGGACACTTTTGATTCAGTCGATTCCAATCAAAAGGGAAGATGCACAACTAGATTTTACAACAGTCCTAAATAAAAAATTTCAACATACTAAGGCAAAATCGATTTTGAGTTATATGAGATACAAACGTACGTACAAACGTCACGCTGAAACTAGTCAAAATGGATTCAGGGATGGTCAAAATGGATATTTCTGTTGAAATCTGGAAACCGAAATTTTTCGCAGTCACAATACTTCCCTTTTTTTAACATCAAGGTACCACTGGGAAAAGCAGCCACGTCGATTGCAACGAGATTTATTTCTGCCGGATTAATAGGAAAAAATATATGCGCAAACTAATATAAAAAAAAATATATAAGGGTCAAATATATTACAGCCTTTTATGAAGTCGGTTAAAAACTTAAATGTAGCGGTTAAAAACATTTTTTTTTTTCAATTAAACATAACGATGAAATAAAGTAATTAAAGTAGGTGTTTAATGTACAACTTTCATTAACGCAGTACTCAGCGGATCTGAAGATTGAATACATAAAATATTTCAGATATTTGATGTAAATTGTTGATAACGATTAATAATCATAGATCTCAGTTCAACGGAATTTTTACTGCAGTGGCATAATTTTATTTTTTAAATTTTTTCAAAGGTAAAAGTCTAATTGATTTAAATTTGGGGAACTTTTGATCAAACATATGTTTCTGTCTGACGTTTAAACAAAAATAAATGTTGCCTGAAACAAAGTTTGTTGCATAAATGCTAGAGAAATATTTGTAAACATATTTTAAAATATTTTGTTGAAAAATTCATGATATTTTTACCAGCAAAACGTAAAGGACAGATATCATGTTTTTACAAAATACCTACCAACATAAAGATAGAGAAATGCTTAGGTCACAGCTCAAAAGTAGCATTTGCCCGAAAATGATCGTAATGAAACTTCAATAATTTCATTTGATAATATGGCTACGAATATATTTTTGCCGAACGGATTTTCTACATGAAAATCAAGGATTTTCTTTAATAAAAAAAACGACTCCGGTTCAGTCAACGGATCAAATGTGGGAATCTTATACAACCACCGATAGACTTTGATAAACGTTACAAAAAAGGAAAAGGAAATTTTCGTTCTAAATAAGATTCACGATTAAGGCAAGCCATTTTTGGAGCGGGTCCCTTTGATTTTCCTGCATGTTAATTTCATATTAACCATTTCATGAGTTTTATACAAAATTACTACTATACCTTGTAGAAATATATCAATTAAAATAGAAATAAATAAAAAGATGCAATCCCCCCTTAACTTGTACGTCGCAATCTATTCAACTAGTAAACAATTAGCAACCTCCCCCCCCCCCCATGGCTCAATGAGATGAGGGTGATATGTATGATATGGAAATTACAGCTAATAATTCCTGAGACGTATGGTTAATTTAACTCCAACCAGGTGCACAGGTAAGCACCACTGTCTAGCATTCAAATCGGTTTAAAAGCAATTAATTTACTAGGATTTGAACCTTAGAATCTTTGACTTCGAAATTCAGCTGTTAACAACTAATTTGCGATGACGAGTTAACCACTAGACTAACCCGGTAGGCATAAAAAGATACAATAAACAGAATAATTATAGTTTAGGTTCAATTTTCCCAACATCTGGCACCAGAACTCAGGCCACCCTGGAACTTAGAGGTCAAGGGGAAAATTGGCCCCTCATAAGCGGAGAGTCGGACCGTGTGGGATTTCCTAGATGCCGTTGCTTTGTTCAACCGGCATCAGTGGTTTATTTAAGGGAAATACTCCTACCTCGCTGCTGTGGGAAGCTACCCGAGAGTTATGGGTGGCCATCAGCCAATTAAAGCTCCAAGAGTTTTAATATTGGTGGAAAGGTACTTGTTGGCATTCAGCGACCTAGGCGTGGCAGCAAATTGATGTCTTGACGTGATAAATTTAATTTAAGATAATTTAAGATCATTAATGACTAAATGCCTATTAAATTACATATACACATTTTTAAAAGTAAATAAAATTTTATTTCACTAAAAACTTCTTGTTATTTACATTTTTTTTTTTTTGGTGTTATAGAACAATTTATCGTTAAAATTTGTTTACCATCAGGAGTTAATAATTATTAATAAATCAATATATTTAATTTAAAAAAATAAAAAAGGAGATTAAGTCTGATTCGAACCAATGTGTCCTTATAAATCTAAATATTTTATTAATAAAATTTCATTCGGCTATAACTCTAGAACTAATGAAAATAAGTACCACTTATTACATATCGTTGAAAAGCTCTGATGAAAGTTTATTACTGCAGTTAAGAAAACATCCAAAATCCAAATGTATTTGGATTTTGGGCTTTTTTGGACACTTTTGATTCAGTCGATTCCAATCAAAAGGGAAGATGCACAACTAGATTTTACAACAGTCCTAAATAAAAAATTTCAACATACTAAGGCAAAATCGATTTTGAGTTATATGAGATACAAACGTACGTACAAACGTCACGCTGAAACTAGTCAAAATGGATTCAGGGATGGTCAAAATGGATATTTCTGTTGAAATCTGGAAACCGAAATTTTTCGCAGTCACAATACTTCCCTTTTTTTAACATCAAGGTACCACTGGGAAAAGCAGCCACGTCGATTGCAACGAGATTTATTTCTGCCGGATTAATAGGAAAAAATATATGCGCAAACTAATATAAAAAAAAATATATAAGGGTCAAATATATTACAGCCTTTTATGAAGTCGGTTAAAAACTTAAATGTAGCGGTTAAAAACATTTTTTTTTTTTCAATTAAACATAACGATGAAATAAAGTAATTAAAGTAGGTGTTTAATGTACAACTTTCATTAACGCAGTACTCAGCGGATCTGAAGATTGAATACATAAAATATTTCAGATATTTGATGTAAATTGTTGATAACGATTAATAATCATAGATCTCAGTTCAACGGAATTTTTACTGCAGTGGCATAATTTTATTTTTTAAATTTTTTCAAAGGTAAAAGTCTAATTGATTTAAATTTGGGGAACTTTTGATCAAACATATGTTTCTGTCTGACGTTTAAACAAAAATAAATGTTGCCTGAAACAAAGTTTGTTGCATAAATGCTAGAGAAATATTTGTAAACATATTTTAAAATATTTTGTTGAAAAATTCATGATATTTTTACCAGCAAAACGTAAAGGACAGATATCATGTTTTTACAAAATACCTACCAACATAAAGATAGAGAAATGCTTAGGTCACAGCTCAAAAGTAGCATTTGCCCGAAAATGATCGTAATGAAACTTCAATAATTTCATTTGATAATATGGCTACGAATATATTTTTGCCGAACGGATTTTCTACATGAAAATCAAGGATTTTCTTTAATAAAAAAAACGACTCCGGTTCAGTCAACGGATCAAATGTGGGAATCTTATACAACCACCGATAGACTTTGATAAACGTTACAAAAAAGGAAAAGGAAATTTTCGTTCTAAATAAGATTCACGATTAAGGCAAGCCATTTTTGGAGCGGGTCCCTTTGATTTTCCTGCATGTTAATTTCATATTAACCATTTCATGAGTTTTATACAAAATTACTACTATACCTTGTAGAAATATATCAATTAAAATAGAAATAAATAAAAAGATGCAATCCCCCCTTAACTTGTACGTCGCAATCTATTCAACTAGTAAACAATTAGCAACCTCCCCCCCCCCCCATGGCTCAATGAGATGAGGGTGATATGTATGATATGGAAATTACAGCTAATAATTCCTGAGACGTATGGTTAATTTAACTCCAACCAGGTGCACAGGTAAGCACCACTGTCTAGCATTCAAATCGGTTTAAAAGCAATTAATTTACTAGGATTTGAACCTTAGAATCTTTGACTTCGAAATTCAGCTGTTAACAACTAATTTGCGATGACGAGTTAACCACTAGACTAACCCGGTAGGCATAAAAAGATACAATAAACAGAATAATTATAGTTTAGGTTCAATTTTCCCAACATCTGGCACCAGAACTCAGGCCACCCTGGAACTTAGAGGTCAAGGGGAAAATTGGCCCCTCATAAGCGGAGAGTCGGACCGTGTGGGATTTCCTAGATGCCGTTGCTTTGTTCAACCGGCATCAGTGGTTTATTTAAGGGAAATACTCCTACCTCGCTGCTGTGGGAAGCTACCCGAGAGTTATGGGTGGCCATCAGCCAATTAAAGCTCCAAGAGTTTTAATATTGGTGGAAAGGTACTTGTTGGCATTCAGCGACCTAGGCGTGGCAGCAAATTGATGTCTTGACGTGATAAATTTAATTTATTGAATGTCATATATATTTTAGTAGTTGACGGGGTGCGCCTACCCATTTTAGAATATATGACAATTGAGAGGTGGTAGCAAGTGGTGTGTGGCACCATGATTAGTTCGCTCACGCAATTAGGTTATCTTTAGGAGTTAGTTAGGACACTGGTCGCTAAACTGATTCGAGGCTCAGTAGCCGTTGGTGGTACTGACATTCGGTCTTGTGCTTTAGGCCGACCGAATGGGTTGGTGGCGGGAGAAATGCCATGCAAATCAATCAAAACATCTGGCACCGTTGGTATTATCAATTTATATAAAAATAAAGCATCTACATACCAACAATTGTGAGTATTGACCATCCAAGCGCTTTCAGATTATTCCACTATCATCAGGTATTACTGAATAATTATGAATTTTATAGTTGTGTATTCAATTTTTATAAATTGGAATTAAAATTAAAATAAAATTTAAAATTATGTTCAAACAGTTGATTTTCACTAGTTAAAATAAGTCAATGTTAAAAAAAAACGTCTTGTCAACATGTTTACAACATAACAATAAATTTGAATTTTATTTTAATTTTACTTCCCACTTACAAAAATTCATATGCACAACTATAAAGATCATAATTAATCATTAATCCCTGATGATGGAGGTATAATCCGAAAGCGCTTGGATAGACAATACTCACAATTGTTGGTAAGTGGATATTTTATTTTTATATAAACAGTAATTATACCAATTTATTATTACTCTGTTAAAAACATAAATTTTAACGGTTTTTTTTTTAAATTGCCTGAAACTAAAATAAAAATATTCAGTTAGTACTTTTGACTGATTGAAAGAGAAAAAACTTGAGAAGATAACATCATCGGTTTAGTGGTATTTAAATAACATCAAATATCTTAGTGAAATTGCTTAATATTATCAAATAGTGGATAAAAATAAAGCTTTGTAGGAATTTTTTCTGTAATTTGAGTAAAGATTCATTAAATTTTCCAACATAATTTTGTTATTTAAGATTCGATTTGAAAACAACGTATTTTTGTTTACAATTAAAAACATGAAATTTTAACTAATAAACCATTACTTCCTCTGCGTTTACGGATTCATGATCATAGAAATATATTTTGTTAGAAACACAATAAAGGAATGTTAGATGACCTTCTCTATGCGTTCTGTATGTCTATCACCTATCGTGGAGTGAAAAATCAATATAGCTACCATTTAAAAATTTACAAACATTACATTTTCATGATGTATATTTTTTTTGGTAAACAGAACTAATTTAATAAATTACTCAAAATGTCATTAAATTAGCTAAATTTGTTTCGGGGTTATAAATATCTAATTAAAGAACATATATGGGAGACGGGAAGGATAAAAGGCGTTTACGAATTCATGATCATAGGAACATATTTTGTTAGAAACACATTAAAGGGTCATAAACAAGGTCATCCAACATTCCTTTAATGTGTTTCTAACAAAATATGTTCCTATATTTTCACCTTAATAAAGTCATATAAAAAACTAATGTATTCTTTCCTATGGGAATCAAAGCATTACGTTCACAGTAATAAAGTTATAATAGGGTTTTTTGTCATTTGAATGATTTCATAGTTTCTGTTTTATATTAATTATTAAGAACAATAACTAGATTATAAATATGCAATTATACATTTAGAATATTTTACTATTTTTAAATAATTATAATATGCACATATCAATATTAGTAAATTTTATTTTAGGAAATTAAAAAAGATAAATTTAGGATAAACTAATTTTTTAACGAATTATTCATAATTTGTAAACTTTTTGTTTTATTTATTTGTGAAATTTTTATTTTAAAAACGTCATTGGAAGCCATATACCATGATGTATATATAATAGAAATTTTATATATGTTCAATTTTTTTATATTTATATGGACATATTTAATAATAAAAAAAAAAAAATTGTAATCATTGTCAAAAATCCATTTGTAGTATCACTGATAAACAGAATTTTTGTTTCTTAACATGTCCATGTTTCTAACTGTACATATACATGTATAATACCGCATTATTTATTAAAAAAAAATGTATATAGAATGTTCCGGGACGTATTCCCCGAAATTCAGGTACTAATTCAGGACACCAAAATGAGTAAAAAAGTTCATATCGACGTAACTCCTACTTTGCCATGTTTTCCTTCCGGATGTCATTTTGTAATATTCAAAAAAAAAAAAAAATTTTCAGGAACAGGTAAACTTACTGTAATTACACAGTAATATGTATTTGGCGAATCTAAGACTTATTCCACAAAATGTTTTCCTGTTTGTATTTCCTCCACGAAATGTAATAAACATTATCAGCTTTGATTACGGTATGCCGGGTAAATTATCTGCAATAACTCGATTGTTTATCAAAGGATTTTTACAAATGAGGTGTCATTTTGTTCAAAATAAAATGCTTAATAAATTTTATTAGTACAATTTGACATTAAAAAGAAAGACAGACCGCTCTGTGGAAAGTTAAATTTAACGTTAAGGAAGAGATTAATGAAATGGTTTATTTGGAGAGTACTCTATAGAGCTGGAACGTGGACGAGAGAAAGGCAAGACAGAAAACGATTTCTGAGATGTGGATGTGGTCAGGAATGATAAAATGTCAGATGGCAAGACCATGTGATAAATGAAGTATTAAGGAGAATTCAGAGAGAATTGAAAAATGTTAAATGTTATTGAATATAGGAAAAGGAACTGGATAGGATATTGTATGAGAAGAAGGATTAGTGGATGCGATAAAAGGCTTAGTAATGGAAGGAGAAGAGGAAGGAAAAAATTTAAAATAATGGATGAGATTAAAAAAAAGGTAAAATATGCGGAAACTAAGAGGTTACCAAAGGATAGAACAAGGTGGAAAACGTCAGCCGTGTCAGGACCTGCCCTAACAGCAGAATACTATGAATAAGTGAATGAATTTTTGATTTTGGATTTTTTTTTGATAGGTATACATTAAATATTCTTAGGATGTTTTTTTTTGTTCAGATAGCTTAACTGTAAAACTTAACATTGAAATTGTTATATCCTATAACATTAGTTATATTAACTTTTATAGACCTTTCTATAAAACAGAGGATGATAGAATGATTACGTAAAAACAACGCAGAGATAAATCATCACACTTAAACGTAAAATTTGTTTTATTTTGTATCAGTTATGGAATTCGAAATTTGTTAATATTGGAAAACAAATTTCAAACAGTTAAAAATATTTATAAAATAAGGGAAAAAATTATATTATTTAAAAAGAAAAAAAAATGTTTAAAAAATGCAAAAAAAAATCAAATTTTATGTCCTTAATATAATATAACCTTATTCAGTGATACGCTCATGCGGTCAGGCGCTTGTCTATATACATATATAAAGTCCCACACAGTCTCATTAATATTTAAACGAATAAAAGTGGTATTCGTTTATTTTTAGTATGCAAATAAGCAAATAGATTGGCAATTTTCTGCCACTGCTTCTGTGTGGCAATAGAATTGATACCAAACCAAAAATAACAACGATCGTACAGAGCACACTAAGCTATTATGTATTGTATAGTATTAACAAGGTTACGTCAATTCTAAAATAAATCGTTGGGTGGTTGTGATTTTTTTCTTTGCCGTAATTTTCTAGCAGTAAATATAACAATTATAAAAATATCGAGTTTTTTATACAATTGTATATTATTGATTTGATAATAGACAGCCGTATTCTTGTATAGGCTGTTACTATTCTTGTTTCAATATTTATTTACAAAATTAAATACTTAATTTTTTTTTTATAAATCTAGATATTTTTCCAATATTCCAACCGTTCAATAATTTATAGGTTACGTCACATCGTATTGCTTCATTTATAATTTTATAAATAAATAATATTCCACCGATTAATATCATCTTACGTTAAAAACCTGTACTGTATTGCGCTGGCATGAGTGGGAAATTTAATGATGTATTAAAAAAAATAACTTTTGTTTGTTAATCCCAAACAATATTTTTGAATAAATGAAATTATTTCTTGGGATTCTAATAGTAAAACCTAAATGAACAGTATATTAATAATGGAAAAAACAACAGAGAAAAGTAATTAAAATGATCTAAGTTACGTAACAAAATTGTCATCCATCTCATCCTCTGTAATAATAGCTAACGGTGGTCCCGGAAGTTAAAAAAAAATACGTAACAAATTAGACAGAGTTTAATTAAATAACACAAAAACTAACATCAGATAAATATCAAATGTTGTTTAACTAATATCAGGGTATATTTTTATTATGAAATATATGAAATAAAAACTGATATATTGATTACATGTATATTTTTAAATCATTTAGTTCTATTTTAAATTGATTATTTTTTTCTCTTTATGCCAATATTTCCCTCATTTTTTCAAAAAAGTAATAAATAAGTCTGAAAGAAAATTGTTACATTTTTTCGGATATATAAATACATATAAAAACAAATAAAGTAAAAATCACCAAACTGCAGAAAGCCTACGTCTTGACAAAGTGCATATACTCGTACAACAAAAAAATTCGATGTGGGCACCACATGAGTTCCTTCTATGCCTATTAACTTTCATATACACAGGTTTTTTTAAAATGAAAAGTATATAAAATTTTATTTCATTAATAACTTCTGGATATTTTTTTTATTATTATTGAATTATTATTTATTATATATATATTTTTTTTTACAATCAGAGATTAATAATTATTAATAAATCAATGTGTTTAAATTAAAAAAAGAAAGTTAAAAAAAAGATATGCAGTAGAATTCGAACCGATGTGCCTTCTCCTTGCAAGATCCAAATATTTCATTGATGAAAATTTTATTTGGAACTCTGAAAACAATGAAAATAGGTACTACTTATGATATATTGTTGAAAAGCTCTCAATTAGGGCTTATTACTGTAATAAAGTCCAATTTTGGATTTTGGGCTCTTTTGGACGCTTTTAGTTCAGCCAATTGCAACCAGAAGGGGAGGTGCATCATTAGATGTTATAACAGTCCTAAATCCAAAAACTCAACATCCTATGAATAATCGTTTTTGAGTTATGCGAGATACATACGTACGTACAGACGTCACGGAGAAACTAGTCAAAATGGATCAGGGTTGGTCAAAGTGAATATTTCCATTGAAATCTTAAAATCGAAATTCTCCGTGATCACAATACTTCCTTTTCTTCGTACAAGGAAGTAAAAAGGATATATAGGATGTGTTTGATTAAGTACTACACTAAATATCTGTATCCGACATGAAATCCTATACGGTACATAATTCATTACAATAAATAAGGGAGAAGTAACAAAATAGAAATTAATGTACATTAATTACATTAGTATACGTTAGTACATTAGTGAATATTAATTAATAGTTACCAAGAAAAATTCTTTGTTCAAGATAAATATATTGATGTTGAAAAATCTGGAAGAACAATGAACTCTACCTTAAAATAGACAGACGACACACAAAAACGAATACTAGAATATTTTTTGTGGGCTTTTAACAAGAGCGAGAAAAAACTATCAAAGACTTACAACAGGCTTTTTCACAAATGTAATGGAGGTAAATGTAGTGGAGGTAAATCTAACGTCAGATGGTTCAAACAAATCAAAGATTTCATAATTATAGATATGAAACATACAGACATAGAGAACTGATATATATTAAAAAAGAAGGTACATTGTCAAGCCTTATGGAAACATAATGGATTCTGTTAGCCCACAGGCAACTCATGTAACAGTAACGCCATGGATTAAGTGGCTCTTCTAAAACGTCATCACAGCATGAAGGACAGAGCAGGTAAGACTAATTAAACTGATAATGGGGAAGAATGGTTCAAGAATAAGAAAAACAGTTGGGTAGTAAGAAAGAAAAAGTCTATTCTTGGATAAAACACTATATTAAAAAAATAACCCTACTAATAACCTGCTAAAACCCCACTCAAAGCCCCCTCTTGGCAGCAGATGTCCATCGTTTTTAAAATTCTGTAGGAAGTTGAGGTTTCTAAGCATAGTTTAAAGCAGCAAGTTACTGATAAATGATTTTTCATTGAGTAACTTAAATTATGTGCTTCAAAAAAAGTTTATTTTCTATCAGAATTAAGAAATGTGATTGCAGGAAATAACGAGGTTCCTACAGGAATGCTCTTGATAATCCTTGAAGTATGTAGGTTTGAGGAAATAAACAGAATTATAAAAAAAAGACTCCCAATGGAAGTAACAGAAAAATTTTATTTTTTTTTTTGAGAGCGAGTTCTTATATTTTTTTAATTTTAAAATGTCAATAACAGTTAAGAATATTATAATTTTTGTTATATTATTATTTTTTAATTAAAAAAATAATTAAATTTATTCTTTATAAAGATATTTACTTTCCAGTCTAGCGCCATAGCTGCAGAAAAGAAAGTATTGTAATCGTTAAAATTTGGGCATATGCGGTTTTCATCTGGATCTTGACGTTCGGACACCTAAGGAGCCCGGATCGAAATTTTCCGGATGTTAAATGTTCATGTATACGTGAGTTCAGTGTTGACCTCTAAATCACCTAATCTCCAGAATTACTGGACCGATTTTCACCAAACCTGGTCAGATTACTTGTATATATGAGGCATTGATGCGAATAGATTTTTAACTTAAAAGGTCAAGAGGGTGGGCTGTAGATGAAGGTCACCCTCATTATCTTGAGATTTCGCCTAATTAAGATCAAATTTTCTTAGATATATTTGTTAACGATTAAAAAAATAACAAGAAATGAAAAAAAAAAAAATTTGCAGAATCGCATCTCCACCCCAAAAAATGCTGTTGTAATCGTCTGGTATATTGTGACGTCAAAGATGAGCGGTAGAATTAAATAAATGAGTTATATTTAACGTGTAAAAAAGTAACTTGGTCTGGCTGGGTCTTAAACCCGATCGCCCGGTTGACTCGGTACCTAGTGCGTTATGTCTCGCGGCTACACCAGTCTCCCGTCCGTAAAAGCGAAATTTGTTCAATTTAAGTTGTGAGATTACACTAGTTCAGTTAGTGATGACCGTCACCACTAGTACCGCGAAACCTGTGCGAATTAAATACCGTATGCGCACGCGCTTAAGTTAGAATTATTGAATTAAATAAACGAAAAAATGTTATCATTAAATAAAATGATAAATATTTTAAGTTAAGTTGTTTTTGTGTATGTGTGTGTAAGCCGTGCATCAGAACTAACCCATATTAACGGGAAAGTCCAACAACTGTTTGTCAGCTTTTATATATATATATATATGAATGTAATTATATTTTAATAAAATTTTAATATACAACAAAAAAGATAAATTTCCTATATGGATATAGAAAAGATTTTGATGAGTAATCAAAAGCCCTTAATTTACAGTTTGCGTTAGAAGAAAGTTGAATAAATAAATCTTGGCTTCACGATTAAAAAAGTAAATTTTATAAATTGTATTTATTTTATTTAAATTATATTTATCATTGAATGTTATAAAGTAATGTAACCAATGTGTTAATCAAAGAAATAGATGCTTTAGGAGAAAAAATGTGGATATAAACGTTTGAAACTAGTTTAAAGCTTAAAAAAATATTTCTTATGAAAATTATACCACCTCTTCTTTATATTATACTATTTTATTTTTGTTTTTACGATAAAATAAATTCGATTTTGATTTTACGATAAAATAGTGAGAAAATGCATAAAAAATGTTATTTTTTCAAGAGACGGAGAAAAAGATTTATGAATACATCTTTTATCTTCTAAAAATTCTATTTTAAGCTTTCATTTTACAAAAATAAAATTATTATTATCTTACCTGCATATATCCGTTATGACAATATGTAGCGTTGACTAAAGTTCCAACTTTGAATTTTTTAAACCGTATCCTTAATATCCAATCCCGCGGTGTACCTCTAAAACTACGAAATCTATACCAACATGTCATTGGTCTTCCAATATTCTCAGGTGTCACCTCAGGACTGGATACATCTTCATATATGTCCACAGTCTTGTTACAGTGATCTCTTTTCACTTCAACTGTAAAAATAAAAGAAATAAAGAAAATTTGTTAGTTAATAAACTTTGAGAAAACTTTTTAAAGATCTTATGAAAAAATCAATCATCAGAATAATTAAATAAACAAACTACAAATAATTAATTTTTAAACTTATACAACTTTTTTGTTTTAATAAAATAACATAATTAACTTTAAATTTAAATCTTCAATTTCAATGGGTTTATATTTTTAAATGCAACTAAAATATCTTTCGAAACAATGGATAAACGGGTTAAATGTTTATAACTGTCTTGATTGGTAGAAAATTCAACACAACAAATAACTCCTGTACGTTTAGCAGCCTATTTTTTCATCCATGGAAGGAAACGTGTAGTATCATACGATCTCGTTCCTTGTAACACTGCGGGACACTCCTTTGCATTTCTGTCCAAAAAAAACCCCTTCCTCTTTACAACATGAGATGCCGTACTCACCTTACGGCTTCCGGTATTATCATAGCTTTACATGGAAGCTGTGATAATACTATTGCTGGCCTCACGCTCGCACCCATCGAAGTCCTACGTTTTTTCGTCGACCTTTGGGCTTGGGGCCTACCCAAAAGACTGAGAGGGAATTATACATCCCTGGACTTTTTCTGCCATCTTTGTCAGGAAGATCATGCCCGTAGACAACGGTTCCACTATCGGACGATTTGTGTCATAGTCCCAAATAAATTTCAAGACAAGAAATATTTACTCTGTTACTTAGAAATGTCTCTATTATTATTATTTTGAATAAATTTTCTAAAATATATAAAGGGAACAATATTTTTCCATACTACGTTTCACCCCCAGCCCCCCGCCGAAAAAAATTTTTTTTAGAGTTGTCCTTGAAAATAATTCCAAATATTAAAGGAAAAGCAACAAAGCGGTTTAATAATAATAATAATAATAATAATAATAATAAAATTATTGTTCTAAAAAGAAAAAAACACAGTTAGCCACTCACTATCTAGTATTGAAATTCAAATAAAAGTTTTCTTGGATAAGTTTATTAAGATTTCAACCTGAGAACTTCGACTTCAAAATCAGGTGATATATGATGATGAATTTACCGGGTTGGTCTTAAAAGCTTTATTTTTAATTTTCTTTTATGTGTTAAAAAACTATACAAAAAAATTAACTGTATAAAATAGAAATGGATAATTTAATAATTTCATGAAAATTAATGAATCGTATTTAGCTTAAATATTTTTAAGAAATATAAAAGGTAATTGTTATATAACTGTGAGAAAATTGTCTGTTGACACTAAAAATTATAATTATAATTTTATTTATATACCCAAAAAAATGTATTAACATAAAAAAAAATTATTAAAATTACACTTTTATAAGTCTATTTTTTTTTTTAAATTTGAAATCATGACAATTTTCATAGCATTGAACAGAATACCTAAAATTAGAATTTTCTGATAAATCTTGTAAATAATAAAATTTAAAAAAATGTCATTATAAATCATTATTTTTATTCAAACAGGCCAACTTAGGACAACGCAAATATCATTTCTTATTAGATATTTTCCTTTACTTCCTTGCGTTTCTTATTTTTTTAACTATCGCTTCGTTTTTGCTCATTTGTTGATTATATTACTCTTCTTTATTCTGCCACAAGAACTTTTATATTATAAATTATTCTTCGGAAGTTATTTGTATAGAAACATTTCATCTTTTTTTTAAGGCTATCTTTGGTGGTCTTTTTTAATCTTTTCAGGTAATTGGATTTCATTTACAGTAATCTGTGGATCTATCCTGATCATATACCTCAAGAGATTTAACCATATTTTCCTTATTGCTGTTTCTAAATCATAGCAAACTTCCTTATTAGATTTACGCTAGAAACTTCCTTAGTCTGGATCTACGCTCTGTTACCTTTACACCATGGATTTTTCTTATTAAGCTTCATTCAATGTTTGTCATGATTTCCGTCTCGTTAAAGGACGGATTTAGTTCTTCTTACTGGGCCACATATATATATATAAATATATATTAACTATATATTACAATTATTATTATAATAGCTGGAAGATATAAATCACTGTTAAAAACATTCTCAAGTTATTTTTTAAAAACATGAAATATAAATTATTAGAATAAATTTTAATACTTCCACTCTTTTATTTCTATTCAGAATATTTTTTCATAGTTCTCAGAAACCAAAACTCATGCAAAAATTTATACAGGTTTCTATTACCCCATTGTTACTTATTATTAAGTCCATATCATTTACTTTTACAAGTAAATTAACTTTGTTTCAAGATAAAATCTAAATTAATTAAACTGTATTAGAGAAAATAAATCAATTATTTAATATAACCGATTTATTTAGAAATTTTAACATTTTATTGGTACTAAAATATATTGCTCTGATTATACAGTAGTATAAAACATCACTGAATTACAAAAAGGTCTTCTTTTTATTTTTAGCTTAACGTTTTGACTCCTTTTATTTCAATGTGAAATTTTATTCTTTGTTAAAAATGTTTTTCTTATTTTAAAATGTATTTATTCTTGAATAAATTTTAATAAAATTCATTTATTCAGCTTGTTTATATATTTAGTTTTGGCTTACTCGAGAAAGTTAGGTCTAAATTTATTGCTATAATTCCTTGTAAAAGAACAATCTGCTCTGTTTTGAACCTTTTTCTTTTATTTATAAAAACAAATATTATGTTTGCAATTATTTAAAAAAAACATATACACGATATATAAATAAAAGTAGTATATAAACATATAAATATACTCGTATATGTTTCAATTTTCCGGTGATATACGTAATTATATAAAAAATACCTTTCGGCACGCTGGAAGGCGGAGGTAAATTTCACCGGTGTTAAATAGAGGGTAAAAAAGATTTCCACCTTAAAGTTAAGAAAAATTTCAAATTTACTCAATACAACAATGGTTGCATGTGAAAAAAGTTTCTCTTGTTTAGCATACGACAAGCCCCATCTTCTTACAATTTCAGCAAGATTTTGGTCATCCCTTGCCGTAAGGGTTGGTCATATCAAAAATTGTTTCAGGCAAAAGTTTTAGGTAATGTTTAAAGGACTAACAACAACTTTAAACCGATTCAATACTGTGCTTATTAAGGGAGGTATGATTTTTTTGTCTTTGAAACCCCATTTTTTCAACTCCCTGATCCAATGGTTGGTAATATAAAACAAATTTACTTATATAATTTTTAGGCCATTATCCTAGTAGGGGCTTTAAACGATTTCGATATTTTACTTAATAAGAAAGTTATAACGACATTCTGTTTTTTTGACAAAGATCCTCCCCAAGGTCTGATTTTTCCCATTAACAAACTTGACTGCGATTTTGGGTCGTTATATTTTATGTATCAATTTGAAAATGGTACAAGATTACGCAAAATTACGGCAGTTATCGTGTCCACAAGAAAGTGAAATATATATATATATATATATATATAAACTTTTGAACTGACAGTGGTTTTGGGGTCTGGAGGATGTGAAACGCAAAGATATGTCGAAATTTTCCGGAAGTCGAATGGTACCCATTACAATAGGTAGCTTTCTTATGAAATCTACCTAAAATAGAAAAGTAAGTTGATCAGTCAAAAAAGTCACTTACTGGTTTTTTGGCAAAAGTTGACGTTTCTCACCTTAGAATTCACTAAAACCAAAACAATACAAGTATTTCTCCGGATGTATTTATTTAAGTATATATACAAATATTATTACATTTACAGATTTTTCTATACCGATTGATGTACACTATTGTACAACCGAAATACAAACCTTTGCAACCTTATGAATATTATTTTACATAATAAGAGTAATAGATAACTAACAATAGCGTTATATGTTTTATTTTTAATTGTCAGACTTCTTGCGTTTTCTTTATATATGGAAATATATTCAGGGAAAACCATAGAAACAATTTTTTGGGGGAAATTTAATAAGCAAGAAATATACACTTCTGTTGACTTTTTTTAGTACTGTAATAATTCGAAAAAGTTAATATTTTTGTAAATAATCCACAAAAATTTCCAACATCCCCGCGCTGAAAAAGACCGAGTCCTGGAGAAGCTACCCCTTCCGGGGTGTTCCCGTTAGAGGCACTGGCGTAAAGATCAAGTCCTGGATTCTAAGGTGGGGCCCAGGAACTACATAGTCGGGTCTGGTTTCCTTTCTCTGGGAGTTAGAGGCGAGCTCGGAGGAAAGATCCAACCGGCGGGCCTACCTGTCATGCCGGATATAGCCGGTAGGCAGGGAGGCCTGTTTGAGTATATGGAAACTTCCCTGGGCTGTGTTATACTTAATTGCAAACATCCGGCCCAGGGGTGACGGGGAAAAATACACAAAAATCATTACCTCTAATCAATGTTAAAATATAAATTGCTTTTTGTTCATATCGGCTTAGGTATTACCATATGAAATACTTACCAGTGTTTCGTAAACCATTTACCATGAAGTTTTTCAAAAAAAATATTTTAGAAAACTCATGGAACAGTGAACGAAAAGAATAAAGAAGTCAGTGAGAAATAGCTGCTTTTTTTAGCCGACTTTAAAAAAGGAGGAAGTTATCAATTCGACTGTACTCTTTTTGTTAATATGTTACGCAATATCTCCGACGTCAGTAAACCGATTTTGATAATTTTATTTTAATGGAAAGAGTATACTTTCGGAATGGTATCATATAAATTTTAACCAAACAACGATAATTTTAGGAAAAATACCAAAAACGTCTCGACAAACGCTGATCGCTCGCACCAGTACAGTGTTGCTCTGTTTCCAGTATGACTAGGATATTAAATAAGAATTTATATTATCATTGTTTAGCCTCCGTAGAAATATTCATGACATTTCTTTCTCTATTTTTCTTCCTTAAACAATCATTCCTTTTTTTTTCTTGGCTAGTTTCCTCTCTAACCTTCATATAAATATAATTAAACCTACATTTAATATTTGCATAAAATTGTGAAAAAGTGTTTTGTTTTTATTACCAAATTATAATATAAATATTATGGAATAATAAATTCTAATTCTGCAGTATTAAATAGTCATACAACCACCTCCTAACCGACATCAACTGTATGATGCGAATTAAATACTATAATTTAGCAATAAATAATATTATTTATTATAATACTTTTTTTAACCGGGTACTCGCCCGTACCAATGTACGGATGTAGTAGCCATGTTCGGATGTCTACTAGCAATAATGAAATCTATAAATTGAATAGATTACGCAACCTCATCACTTCTATTAGAACTTACTCATCATACGGTCTATTTAATAACATATTTGGGCCCAAATCAGAAGACTGTTGTACGTTCTCATATGTAAGCGGTCTACATTCTCGTTGAGAAGTTTCTGCGGAAATATTCATAGCATTTCTTTTTATAATTTTCAATAAACGGGCATTCATTTCTTGGCAACTTTCCTTTAAACGTTGCTGTCCCACTTGAGCAGCGCGTTTAGTAGGTATACCAATATTTTAATTATAGATACTATAGATTTACTAGGTACCACTAATAATTATGAAATAGAATAATTAAAAAAAAAATAAAACGAAAACCGGCGTCAGAAAATAATAGTACTTTAATAAAAGTTACAAATATTTATATTTTTATTTATTAGGTAAAATATAAGTATTTACCACAAATAACTATTTTTGAAATCGGTGCCAGCCAACACAAGTTAAAAAAAAGACCTGTGATATGTATACTACAAACCCTACTTGAAACAATGCAAAATTGTTAAGAGAAGGTTTACTGCAATAAAATGAGAATACAAAAATTTATCAACAATAAAACGTGACATATAAAAATATGATATACTTTATAGATGCTTAGGTACATATTTTATCGCCAAGTAGATATATATGCCTTAGAGAACTGAAGATAAGGTTTGATCGTGAGACGCTCTCTCTTGTAAATTCTTGAGATCCATTTATATGTAGGAATCCCGTTTAGCCGCCTAGCGATCGGTAGAGGTACTAATTTTACGTAACTTAATGTTTAATTTGTGTTATCTAGCACAAACTTCGAAAAGAGTTATTTGTTGTATATATTTTTACTTTAGTTTAAAATATAATTATTTGTGACTGTTTAGTACTATATGTTGAGAAGTCTTTTTATTTTTATTTTTTATAAATTATTTTATTTTAAACGTTATCGTTATAAATGCAATTAAATTAATAATTTTATTATTTCTTTAAATATTTTTTATGATTACTGGTTTTTATTTCTTGAAACAAAACAAATTAATATTACTTTAAGGGATACGTCCACTCCTTCCTGCTAATACACACTTGCTATCTAATGCATTTGACAGGAGAGTCCCTACGTGTCAGTTCCTACTTGTGTGTTACTGTATCCCACCTTATAAGTGTAAAGTATATACGATACTCTCCCGTCTCGCGATCCTGTAGTGTAATTTTAACTTGGAATATCTTTGCGTAGTGGAATGTGTTATTCTAAGTGTAGAAGACGGGCGAAGCGCGATATGTATCTTGCGATACAAAGTCATGTATTGCGTCTTCGTACCTTGTTTCTTACCCTTCCTTCCCTACTAAAATGCACGCTTAAAATGATCTACGAAACCCCCACTCATCTATACGACCCCATATCGGAAGTGAAAACGTGATTGATCTACCTGCAACAGAAATATGAGTTAACACGAGCCTATGCGTGCACTTCGTAAAAAGATCATTTTTATAAAGCGTGAAAAGTCCTCACCCGTCTTTGAAAACCTAACTTGTTTGTGTTATGTTTTTGGCATAATAACAGGATCGGAGTGGAGGTACCCTTTGTAAAATCAACTTAAAATTCATTCCAAAGACAAAAGAAGTTCTACATGTGACATCTATAACTCCTATTAGATAAATGATAATTTATTAACAATGTTTCCGTAGCAACAAAATTAATTTATTATTATTAGATTTTTTTATTGTTGAGAAATTTTTTAATTATTCTATTTCGATAGATTAAACAAGAATTATACGAGTATATATATTATATAAATATAAAAGTTTACAATATGATTTTACTAACTTTACGTAACTTTATGTTTAATTTCGCTGGCATCGACTTCAGAAATATTTATTTGTTGTAAATACTTTTACTTTAGTTGAAAAATAAAAATATAATTATTTGTAACATTTTAGTACTATTATTTTTTGAAGTCTATTGTTTGTATTTTTTAAAAATTGTTTTTTAAAAGTTATCGATATAAATGCAATTAATACAAATTTATCCTCTTTAAATATTTTTGTATTTACCGGTTTTTAGATTATATTTTTATTTAACGGACATTAATATTTATATTTCAAGATTAGGAAGTAGAATTACTAAAGATGGACGAAGCAGGAGCGATATAAAATGCCGAATAGCACAAGCTAAACGAGCCTTCAGTAAGAAATATAATTTGTTTACATCAAAAATTAATTTAAATGTCAGGAAAAGATTTTCGAAAGTGTATGTTTGGAGTGTCGCTTTATATGGAAGTGAAACTTGGACGATCGGAGTATCTGAGAAGAAAAGATTAGAAGCTTTTGAAATGTGGTGCTATAGGAGAATGTTAAAAATCAGATGGATGGATAAAGTGACAAATGAAGAGGTATTGCGGCAAATAGATGAAGAAAGAAGCATTTGGAAAAATATAGTTAAAAGAAGAGACAGACTTATAGGCCACATACTAAGGCATCCTGGAATAGTCGCTTTAATATTGGAAGGATAGGTAGAAGGGAAAAATTGTGTAGGCAGGCCACGTTTGGAATATGTAAAAATTGTTAGGGATGTAGGATATGAGGGTATAGTGAAATGAAACGACTAGCACTAAATAGGGAATCTTGGAGTGCTGCATCAAACCAGTCAAAAGACTGAATACAAAATAAAATATACAAGATTATGATTTGCGACCAAATTTGTAATACTATTAATTACTTATTAGTAACCATTATTTTAATGATAAAATAGTATTATTAATTTTTGATTTACAACTTTTTCTTGTTTTGGTCAAAATTTTTTTTACAAGTAATAACTTTATACTGATTTTCTTTTTAAAGGACATCAGTTATAAAATATTTGGAAATTATTGATTTAATATATGATATATTAAAATTATTAAATAAAAATAATAATAGTTTGATATTTTTCTATTGTGATACAAACACTTATTTAGATTAAAAAGTTTACTGGAGATAGAGAAAACCTATGGTAGCGTTACAATTATTAAAAACGACCGGAAAAAAAAAACATTTGAATATCAAAAACAAATGTAAATACTACAGAACTGCATGAGCCCAAGTCTTTTGGTATTTAGTATTAAAGTTTTTAAATAATTGTTTTTGTTAAATAAATTTTATTCTTCCAGTAAGTAAGCTTAAGTTATGTATTTCTCATTTTCTTGTTGTAAATGAAAGAGCGACGAACGACGGTCGACGCCCTAAAAGTTAAGTAAAGTTAAATGTAAAACGTTTATCTTAAGTGTTGTTTTCACTTCATGCAGATGCTTTTCGCGTACCGTCGGTAAAGAAGTAATAAAAGAGAAGGGGATAAAAAGCATATAAAAAGAGAGAAAGCGAAGAAAGAGGGGATTGTGATCATAAGATGAAAGGATAAAGAGAGGGTGTTGGTTTAAAGCAGATTTTAAAGTGTTTTACATTAATTTCATTCTGTAATAACAGCAACAAAAAATAAGAACAACAGTTAAAAGGAGAAAAAGAAGAATAAATAAAATAAAGAGGGGGAAATGAATGGGAAGAAGAAAGACGACAACGACAACAGAAAATAGGAGAAGCAAAGTAAAATAAAGCATGGTTCTTCAGTAAAATAATTTAATTTTTCTTAAAAGGTTGTTACTAATTAAATAATACTACCCCTAAAATTAAGCAGCAAAAATTAATTGAACTTATAAATGACTAGTCTTAACTTCAAAGTTCATATTACTGCTGTAAAGTTAAACTTAGTCGAGTTAATGGGAGGCCAAGGAACTTCCGATACCATAAAATTACGATAATAAGTAACTTTTCCAGTTTATTATTAAAAGCAAAAACACAACAAATATAAAATGTAAAAAAAATCATACTTTATTTAAGTCGAATGTAAAATTTAATTAAAAAATAAATAATAAAATAATGGTGTACTATTCAAATATTTAACGACTGTACTACCTTTTAATTATATCTTAATACATTTTATAAAAGAAATCTGCCAAAAGTTGTTTATTAACATGATTACCTTTCTATAATCTATAAATAATACATATATATATATATATATATATATATAATATTTTTCTTATTACTGCATTAGTATTTTCGACTAAATTCTAGTTAATGAATGAACGATGTTTTGGATCAAACGTAAGAATGATCAGTAGAGACCGGATTATTTGCAACATAAAAAGCTTGAAATATGCATGCAAATATGCAAGAAAAATGTTTAAAAATGCATTTCTAATACGAAAAAGCGTCAAAATATGCAACTTTAAACAATAAAAAATATATTAAATTTTAGTATTTTTATTTCAAAATCAGCATAGTAAGTAGTAGAATCGATAAATTCGATAATTATTTAACATTTTGTTATTTTTGTAAACGTAAAAAATCAGGTACTGTTCCAAATGTTCGGTATTAGTATGTAGTCTTCAATCAGTCAAAATATTTATATAAATGGAAAAGGATCGCTCCACATCCACTGAGGAAACTGAGCAGTATTTAAATTTGGGAGCTATGTTAGCACTTTATTGTTTCTGGCAAAAGTTCACCCGCCCCATTAATAAAACTATCAATTTGGCACAGAGGTTCAAAGCCTGGGTTGTTGTTCAAAATGTTTTTAAATTTTTCTTTAAGATTAAACGAGAATACCTCTGGCAATGCGGAATTCATTTAGCGGATTTTATTCATTAACTAAATAGATTCAGCCAACGCCAAACCTTCAGTTTCATGCCTTTTAATACTTGCAGGTTTGTAGGAAAAATAAGTGCTAAATACAGCTACGTTTTTGTTTATAACAGAATCGTTAAATGCTTCCTTGGACTGACAAACTGCCATATCCTCTGCACTATCGAAGTCGTTTACTACACCTGCCTCGAAATGTTCATTGTAAAACAGCACAGCTTCAATACACGTTCCACATCGAGTTACTACTGGTTCGGGAAGTAAAGGCACATTTGGCAGTTTTTCTTTATAAGCCTTATTGTGAGCAGGTGCCTTAAGAAACATTTTCTTCGTTGATGAAACCAGTTTATTTACATCCCCAAACGTTTATTTCTTCAGCGAGTCGATGTACTCCGTGAGCAAAGCACGTCACATAAATCAAATTTGAATAAAATACTTGGAGAGCTTTGGCTGCCTTGATCATAAACAGAGTAGCATCTGAGAGAAGTATAAAATGTCTTTCATCTTCAGAAGATTCAGGAAATATTTTTTCATTACCTTCATTCACGAATCTGGTGATCGTAGAATTATTTGTCTTTTTAAAGTGTCTGCAGACCACCAAATAGGAAGAAGAAGGCTCTAGTTTTAGTGCACCGACAATTAAATTCGCAATGTAATGGTCACAAGTGTCGGTAGTTTCGTTTGCTGAAATCCAAATACTTGAATTCATTTCGTATTTCTTCCAGAATATGCAGGTAAATTGTTGGTATACAATTTTTACGCAATGTTGATTCCTTTGGTATATTTTGATTCAAGTAATATTTTCGCAAACAATCTTTGAAGGTAGATTTGTAAGTTTGTTAAGAGGAATATTACTTGTAAGCAGTGCTTAACATAAATGAATGCTAAAGTGGTTTGTTTGTTTACCTTTGGAAATGAAATCACTACTACTTGCCGCTGTTACAAGTTGTTTTCGTGGGCCATTCTTTTGCAATCCTATGATATGATGTATTGACATGCTAAATATTATATATTATTAATATACAATATATGTTATATAATATTAATGTTATTATAATTATTATTATTAAAATTTCGTAATTTATAGTTAACTTCCTTTTTCAGATTTATATAAAGCCTCAATACTTTTATTATTTATTAGTATTATTCTCATATTCATGAGGGTAAAGAACACTGTGGAGATTCTGGCTAGGCGGCAATGTGAAGCTCTCAGCCCTAGGATCGGCTCGGAGCTCGCCTGCTCCGATTTGAGCCACGGGGATCCAATCTAGCCAGACCGGAACCTCGTCTGGTAGACGGTCGTGGTCACTTCGCTCGCCGGATACGCTAGTATATATATTTAAAAAAACCATTATAAATAAATAATCTGACATTAAAATTGGCAGTACTAACAGTCTTACCCTAAGTAAACACAATCGTCTCATATTTACTTTATATCAAATATCACTTGGTAAAATTTTAAATAATTTTTAGTAAATTAATTATATATATATATATATATATATAATGAATACCTTCTTAGAAAACAATAACTTATAGGAGAGAATACAGTATAAACCGTTACATGTTCTATCTATTATACATAATATCATAGAAGTGTGAGGCTATCTATGTTGAGATTATAAACTTGTGTGTTAAAACTGTTATCTTTTAGTGTAACAAATTTGAGAAAGCACTATAATATATCTCCTAACCAAGTAACAATTTACATGAAATGATAACAATAAATATTAATATTAATAACTGGTAGAAATAATAATATCTGATGCTAGATGAAATTCCCCTACTACTGTACATCAATAGACAATATCACAGGTAGTATATGTCAATGTCACTATTTAAACATGATGTATTTATGTGCACGACGATTGATGTACCATACATTTATATAGTTTATTTAATTGATAGTATGAGGGAATAAGTAGAATACACCTTCCGCTTTATAGTGTTCCAGTGGGAAGCGAATAGTTCCCTGGTGAGCAACTGTTAACCGAATAAATGAGGGAACTCTGTAGGAATTAATTCATTGATCCAATTACTATTATAACTGTCAACCTTACTGATACGTGCCAGTGACACAGTTGTTACCCTCTAGTTAACGATTTTTATGTATTTGTACTGAAGCGGGTTTACCGAAACAGTTTTGCGGTTGATCATTTAAATACGAAGAAATAGATATACATGTAAAAAATGTATAGGATATGCCTATGACGGAAAAAAAATTATGGAAAAAATTGAACGATTAACAGGGTGGCTAACGAATGAAAGAAGAAAGTTTTACGAGAATTCTTCAGTGTGTATGCAGGTTAATTAGTGAACTAAGAAAAAAAAATTTTTTCCTTAAAAAAACAATTATGGTTATATCTTTCATTGATGTCCTAATACCTCTCACTATTTTCATTTTGCCATATTGATGATTGTTGAAGATGAATCGTTCGGTTGATGAGCTGAGTAAGACCATGAATTAATTAATAACAGCCTTCTTCCGACACAATACTCATAATAATTCATTTTACAATCAAATGTTAAACTCATTTAATTGTTATACAAACACATCTCCAAAATAAACTCATTCGTATAGTCTTCATAAAAAAAAAAAATATAAAAAAGCTATGGACGTTTGATTTTATATGATAATCCCAGTTCATACAGAGTGTTTTTAAGTCGATTCCATACAAAACTGATATTTTGAACAACAGAAGAAGAAAAATAATAAAAGATATTGGTCATAAATAACGGACAGAACAGAATAAATCAGAAATCCGAAAATTTTCAATACGTTGACACCAAATGGTTCCAGATGAATTCTTAATATTTAATGCCCAGTACATTCAATCTCTTCTGAGGTTAACACAACGACGTTAAATAAATCTTAAAAATTTGCAATTCGCATCTCCGAATAAAGTTAATACATTAGTATTCAGGCGTCCCTTAAAGGTCTGAGCTCACATCCGTCAAATTTTGAAATGTCATGGGAGCAATATCAGGTGTTGCTTACTCTCTCAGCTAATAATAATAATGTGGAATAGCATCGGTTGCCAAGATACGAAACCGTGAAGGAAAATAGAGAACTGACACAATATCTAATATGCTCTATGTGTGTGATATCTAATCAGTTAGTGGCATCATTTTGAAAGGAGCAACTACATAATTTCTTGTAACTGCAACATCATTTCTTTAAGGTACCCAAATAAGAATCGATATTTTAATTACGAAAAAAACTCATTTTTGTATAAACAATATTTAATATTTTTATTATAATATAAAGTTCAATAACAGAAAAGTAGGAGGTTAAATATAGAATAATATCAGGCAAATGACCAACCATGTCTTCATCACTACATAATTTCTTGTAACTGCAACTTCATTTCTTTGAGGTACCCGAATAAGAATCGATATTTTAATTACGAATAAACTCATTTTTGTATTAACAATATTTAATATTTTTATTATAATATACAGTTCAATAACAGAAAATTAGGAGGTTAAATATAGAATAATATCAGGCAAATGACCAACCATGTCTTCGTCACTACATAATTTCTTGTAACTGCAACTTCATTTCTTTGAGGTACCCGAATAAGAATAGATATTTTAATTACGAAAAAACTCATATTTGTATTAACAATATTTAATATTTTTATTATAATATACAGTTCAATAACAGAAAATTAGGAGGTTAAATATAGAATAATAACAGGCAAATGACCAACCACATCTTCGTCAGCAGGTGTCCACCCTTTTAATAAAATTTTTAAGTATACATTCATATTCCAGTCATTTTTTTTCAATACAGCGGCGAATTTTGCTTTGAATTCTAGAAGTGCCTGTGAAGTATTATGCTATTATGCAATTATGCTATTCTTCAAATAACTTCATAAAAGATAATCGCAAGCTGTTTTATCGCACGACTTTGATGACCAGTTTTGATCTCCAAAACGAGAGATTACACGACTTAAAAATTTGTTTTGCGATAAAAGCCGTTTCACGTACACGCAATGTTCTTTAAAACCCATGTCTTCCAATTACGATAAAAAAGAATTTTCGATCATCGCTCGACAATGAAAAGAATTCACCGTAACAATAACACCAGTGTTATTCTCAAATAAATAGGGCTTAGTCACTCACCCATTTTTGTAATGGTTTTTTCAATAAATAAATGTTGTTCTTACGTTTAACATGGCATTTCTAATAACATCTAAGTCTCACTAAGATAAACATCAAATGTGGGAGCTTAGAATCTTGTAGTTTTCAATGGTACATAGTTTAAAATACCTGTCGTTACTGAAACACCGTTTAGATGTAACGGAATGGAATACAAGGTAAAAGACAGATATAATCGTACATATCAGATTCATCGCAAAGTCTGGACATCAGTGCCTTGCTACTATTTTTTTCTATCTCTCTTTTTTTCTGTGTAGCCTCCAAAACCACGTGTAAGGTATTACTACAGATGATGATTGATAATAATATGTATGAATGAAAGTGAAGTCTATGTAAGTATAGTCTTGTACAGTCTCAGGTCCACAATTCTTGAGATATGTGATTAATTGAAACTCAACCACCAAAGAACAACGGTATCCACGATGTAGTATTAAAATACGTGTAAAAGTAACTGCCTTTACTAGGATTTGAATCTTAGAACTCTCGACTTCGAAATCGAATTTGCGATAACGAGTTCACCACTAGACCTTTCCTATTGGGTTTTATTTTATTGTCGGCCGAATGTTTATTTATTTAATGGAGGTTTTATATATATTTGTTTTGTGTATGGATGGAATTGTGGATTGCGTTCCGATTCTTAAAGATCAATTTTAAATATTATTACTTGGGCTATCCTTGAGAGACTAGCAAGGTATTTTATCTTATTCCCTTACTTTTTAAGAAAAGAAAGGGAAAACGCAATACCTAGCCTCTTTTTCCCTTGAAAGGCCTCGTCTTTCGATTTTTCCATGAAAGACCTTCAGTCCAACCACTGAAGGCTTTTCGATGCTAGTGCCCTATCGATCAAAGAGTAATGCGCCTGGTGGAACCCTAATTATTGGAGGGTGCTATGCACTTCCTTTACCGGCTAGCGATAGACCAATACCTTTAAATGAGCCTACAAGATTAGCGTGAATTCTCAAAACAGAAGGTTGGAATAAAGCAAATATTTGTCACTCTTAAACGTTTTCCTCTTTTTTAATTTATTTATCTTCTAAATAAGAAGAAATACTCGATGCGGGTTACTTTAGAGAGCAATATCATACGTGGCTAATCCAGAGTATTATCCAAAATCGATTTTATCATTTTAAATTTGAATGTGTAATTTTTAAAATGAGATTCTTTCAAATCTGTAAGATCTATTTTTCAGTTGGTATTAGCATTTGTCATACAAATAGAAAAAACTTTGTAACTAATTATATATTCAAAAGTTAAAAATTATTTTTGAAAAAAATTATAAAAATGATCTACCAATTAAAACAATATAAAACATTCAATTCAATTCATTCATTCACTTCAAAACAAACAATATACCCTGTGTGTGTCTGTGTGTGTGTGTGTGTGTATATATATATATATATATATATATATATATATATGTGTGTGTGTGTGTGTGTGTGTGTGTGTGTGTGTGTGTGTGTGTGTGTGTGTGTGTTAGAAAGTTTATAAAAACTGTCATGGTTTTTAGTTTATTATTTTTACATAAATATCTCAATTACACACTGTTTGCTCTTCAACAAAAAATAAAATTCATTTTTGATTTCAACAACGTGAAATACATTTTTACATTATTTGTATTCATTTAGTCTAGGAGCTTAAAACACGGTGATGTGTACAGAAGTGTTTTAACAAAACTTATCTTTGAACGAAAAAGATCTTGGTAAGTAGAAAAAGTAAAGTACATGGTATGATGAAAGAAAATAGAGAAGCATATATAGTAGACTATGTCTTGAGAAATAAAGGTACTGGAGAAGACGAAGGAAGATGGCAATGTTGTTGAGGGTGGCATAGAAAATAAACGACCACTTCCACTGATCATCTTCCCTACAACCCCCTTCCGAGTATCTTTTCTTCTAACGCCAAACTCTTACGTTAGTTCCTTCTTTTTTTTGGGGTTTTTTTTTACTCGAGAAAAATGTGTCACTTACACTTAAGATATAAAAGAATGTAATAATTTTATTGGAACACTGATATAATGTACAGATGTTTTACTGTGTTACATGTCATCAACATAAAACTGACCATTATTTGAAAAGTTTTACTAAGTTATAATATAACTAAAATTTAATTTATTTTTTTCGTTTTCTTTATAAACTTGAAATTTTGGTAATAAAAACTTTTATTTTACAGTCTTTTACTAAAGAATAGTTTAAATATTAAAGCAAATTAAGCGAAAATCGATACGTTCATGTAAATACTGAATTCATTATCATTTTTTTTCTTTAAACTTAGTATTCAACATAAAGTGAAGCATATTTAAAGGAAATTAATTTTTTATTTTGCTATTTGAAAACAAAAACTGAAAGAAACAACAGTAAAGTTATGCCACTTAAAAAAGGACTACAACTTTGTTGTAGTACTTTACTGTTATTGGTTGTTTATTCTTATATAGTGGAAAAATGATCAGGAAAAAATGTAGAGTATTTTTTGGACGGGGATAATTTATGATGAAGTTTTATTATAAAATTATCAATATATATATATATATATATATATATATATGTTTAAACTAAAAAATTATTTAAAAATCGGTATTTTTTATGCTTCTCCATTCACCTCCAACATCACCTTCCAAAAAACGTTTTTGATTTTTTTACGTTTACTATGTTAAATGGAAGAAACTAAAACAAATTCCAATGAAAAAATTACAATCAATAAAAAGTACTCTAAGGTTAATTTTTTGGTGGTGGGGGTGAATTAAAAAGAAATTTTATTACTAAAAGTTTATTACTTAATCTTTTAATAAAATTATTAAATTAAATTAATAAAAAAAAATATTTTTTTTTAATAAAAAAAAAGAATCGAAATTTTTACTTTTATCGGTTTCTCTACCCACGGTATTGTTCCGAAAGTATTAATTTGGGTCACTTGCCTACCACTACAAACATTAAAAAATCGTTTAAAACATAAAATAAATAAATAAAAGAAATTTTTCTTCATTTTTTGCAGAAGGGGGAATTTTGGGGCATTCTTTAAATAAAAAAAAATAAAAAAATAAAAAATAAAAAAATAGTAAGATGCACGCACGTACGTACTAAGCATAATATAAAGTGGGATTATGTTTACAAAATTTTGAGAAAATTTACTCAAAAATTTTACTAACAAATTACCCTATACATACGAGTCAGTACAGAATTTCTTAAAAATCAGTGTATCCCTAGATCAAGAAACGTCGACAAATAAAAAAACACCCATATCCCATTTTTTGACTGATTACCATACTTTCCTTCTTGCAGTTTACCTTAAAGCTATGACGCCAGGAAAGTAAAACAATACTATAAGCTCTGGCCAGAAAATGATTATAGTAATAAAAAATAACATTAAACAATATTAATAATTAAAAAATAATAAATAATAATGAAGAAAGGTTTTGAATGAAATAAACAAATTCCACCATAACATAAAATATACGATGGAAAAAGAGAAAGACGAAACTATTAATTTTTTAGACTTACCAATAAACAAAAATAACAATATCTAGTTTTGAGACATACACAAAAAACCTTTACAGATAACATCATAGCTGACGATTCGAATCGTTCAGTGAAGCATAGATTGGCGACTTTTAGAATATGATAGATAGAGTACATAAATTACCATTAAAGAAACCAGCATTTATAAAAGAGTTACACTATTTTTTAAATAGCAGAAAATAACATAAATAAGAAATGATCAGAAAAGTGAATAACAATAAAAATAAAAAATTAAATTAAAAGAAAATACGATAAATAAACCTTTAAAAGGAATAAATTAACATTTGCAGGAAAATAAATTTGCCTAATTAAACAATTCTTTATGCATACAATATAAAAAATGACTATAAATACAAATAATACACTAAACAAGATTTAAAATAGTGATATAGAAGAAGAATATACATACAACAGTAATGGTACAAAGAAAATAAAATTTACGCGCAATGGAACATACTCTGGACAAACGGGAAGAAAATAAAATAAAAATATAATGAACATATGAGGTCGTTTAAAAATCAAAAACAAGTTTCTAATTATCAACGCATTTCATAAAATAAGGACATTAATGAAAATGGAAGAATCAATGATATTAATTCACAAATGTGTTGAAAAAAAATGAATATTTTAGAAAATTTAGAAATCTTTAAATTAAAAAGTAACAGATCAACAATCAAATAGATGTCCTTTTTAAGAACCTCAATTTATTGAAAACAGGAAACAGATAAATGAAATTAAAAGACGAGAATAACCATTAATAACAAACAAAAACAAGATGAAGGCCATATAACCCATGACGTCAAATATAGGGAGAGGCGTTGACTAAACGCTATATAAAGATTAATTGAAATTTAAAAGTACTAGTACAATTACATTTGACAATGGAATGGTTCCGAAACGCATCAACAAGTGATACAAGAATGAAGCTAAGGTAAGCAGTAATTATGGTGATTTTAGCAGAAAAGATAATAGTAATTATTATTATCCTCGTAAAAACAGTAAAAAATAACCATTATAAATTTACGGATGAAGTGATATTAAAAAAAAAATTGGAAGTGTAAATGTTTCGCTACTTTGCTTAATGGAGATGAATTTCCATGAGAAAATCATTAGTGTTGTCTTATGATCAGTGTAATAGTTACAGTGTAATATATTTAATGTAATTTTTTCCGAATACTTTACTCTTGACACCCCATTATTTACAAATTTTTTAGGGTTACTGTGTTATTTTCAAATAATGCTTTCTTCTCGTTGTGATAAGATTACTTACAGTGACATACCATAATTATTTTCTTTAATTAAAAAAAAGACTTCTAAATAAAAAAAAAGTTATTTAAAAAAAATGATTGATAAAAAAAAAATAGTTAAAATATAAATTCAAACTGGGCAATAACAATAAATAAGTCATTTTTTAGGGAATTAATAAGACGTATTAAAAAAACATTTTGTTTACTTTTCTAGCCAAAATTAAATTCTAGTTAGCTTAATACTTTCAGCTCCATATGTAACAATTTGTTACATGGTGAATTAAGAGCTCAGCCCCATGTGTATTGAATTGATACACCGTATAACCCAACAAAAAAAGGTGGTAAATTTACTCCCAGCCCAAGGGATACTTTAGCATGACTTGTTAGTCTATTAGCCTATAAGTATATTAGTACAAATAACAAATAAATTCTTATTTTCACGCCTTTTTTTAAAATGTGAGTCAATAAGATATAAGTGAGCCATGAGTATGTTTTTGTTTATTTTTTTACAGCGGCCCATGTAAATCATTATATTATTTAACCATTGATACAACATTTTGACATTAAGTTAGGTTTGATTATGTTAAAAATAATTTACAAAAATCAGGAATCTATACGTAACCCTCAACAGCCCTAACATATTTAACGCTTGATCAAACACTTTGACATTAGATTAGATTTGGTTATGTCAAGAATGGCTTACTTGCGGTGTGAGAGGGTGCGAGTAAGGGGAAGGGCACGCCTAACGCACGCCTGGATCCTAATAGGATTGGAACGGGGACAGGTAGCCCTCCTGAGAAGAGGCGTCTTGGGTGCCCAGAAAAGCGAGTCGGGGCAACCTTGAGATCCAGGCGGGACCCGGTTAGGTAGCTTGAGGATTAGGCGAAGGTAAGGAAGGTGGGCTGCTACCAGGGCACCCTGAGGCAACCGAGTTATTTCTAATCGGCGGAGACCGGTTGCCTTGGGGGTGTTTAAAAAATGAAAAAAAAGAAGAATAAAGAGTGGCCTACTTGGTGTTAACAAGATAAGTTGAGATTAAGACTACAATAACAAAGAAAAAAGACTATATAAGAAAATAACACGATTACACTAGGCAAAATCAGATGATTTTAAAAACAATGTAGTGCTGCCAACATTCAAACAATTTTTGACTCAATCCTGCCTTGTGACTCAATCCACAGCTCCAGTGAATTTCAGACACTATGCTATTTCAATTTACATTTGAAGCTAAAAAGGCTCATGCTTAGAAAAACAGTTTAAGTCATGTGTACCGATATGATATACACAGGGCTGAGCGCCTTACTTTGCGAGAATCAAATTTAAACACGCGGGGCTGATCGTTTGATAATAAAAACACCGTGGGCTGCTAATAAATGTCCTTCCTATAAGGTTCGGGCTAAAAGTGTTTTAAAATGTAGTCAACTGGATAACTTTTGGTAGTTCATTTTAACATTTTAACAACAAATTTATCTGATTAATGAAACGAAATTACTTAAGTTAAATAAAAATAAAAACATAATATTCTAATTATGAAGACATTTATTAAGCATCAGACTGATGAGAAAAGATAATAAAAATTTAATATAGGTTAATACAACGAACTATTAGTATAAATGTTTTCAGGGGATAAAATAATTTAAAATTAAATTGTTACCTTATTTTGGATATATAATGATTGTAGAAGGAAAAGGAATAATTTGACACTGTTGAGGCAATAGTAAATGGATGAAATCAAGATAAAAATTCAGAAACCATTACACATTAGAAAAAAAGTACAGGGACTTGTGATTTTTGCCATATTCAGGCAAAATTGAAAATTACTGATTTCCTATTCAGATGGACAATTTTCTTTTAAATTATTTTTGTCAAGTTTATAAAATTATTTTCAATTTTTAAAGAAAGACAAATCGTTTATACAGACATTTATTTTAATTTAAAAAAATATATCATTCCTTTAAAAAAACATTTTAACTTAACAAAAACTCTACATTTATGTTTTATTTATATTTTATTATTTTATTTAATCAACAATTGCAAATAAAAATGTAATATAAAATATCGGTTTATTTTACCCTAAAAGCTGAAACATAAAACAATTGATGTATTTTTGACTAAAGAATTTTAAGAAAAATGTCATATTTTAACTATTATTCAATTCTACATACGAGTATATAATGAAATACACGTTCAGCATTTTATGTTCTATACTCAATTTATTTTTCTAAACCCCTACAGCAATTATTATTAAAGCCACCAAACTCATAACTAAATGTTATCTAGTACAGTTTGACATTAGTTTATCTCGATAAAACGCTATAAAATATATAAAAATATATAAACGACGTCCTACTTATGTATAAAGCCCTATTATATATAAATACATATATACACAATTTAGTTAAGTGGTTTTTCATTTAAACTTTAAATGGCACGCTACTTTAACTTATTATTTAGAACAATATGATTTATTTTTAAATGTTCTATTATTTACTTAAAAAAGATTAAATGGTTTATTTTATAGTTTTTTAAATAAATATTTATAAAAATATCTTAAATATTTATATTTAAGCAGTTAACTCTTAAGGTTTATTTTGATGAATTAACATCCAATAGCTACAAACATTGCCAATGCAAAGCAAGAGTTAAAGTTTTACAATACGTGGTTAAAATAACATTCAGAAGATAAGTTGTTAGGAAAAAAACTGTATCTAGAGTTTTATTTGATAAAATACTCCTTTAAATAGAAACCACCTTAGTCTGACATAATAAAAATCCTATAATACTCGTGGGTTTGGGTTTATATAACACAATTAAACGAATTGTTTTATAAAAATTAAACCATTTGGTAGAATTCACTAAAAAATTACTATTTTTTATAATAACAAAAAATGCTGATGATAGGATAAAATAATGATATTAAATGCTGTATAACTGGTCGTCCAGAGCTGGTTAATCATTTTCCTTTACTGTTTAGCTTTATCCGTATCCTGAAGAGAAGGAAGGACAAAAAAAAAGTCTCACACTTCCGGTATATAGAAATGTATTACAGAACCAAAAGGTATTATTGCACGTAGGAATTCATCCGTGTCAGGCAAATTTAATCTTTTGTGAAGTGTTTGAACGTTTAAAACTATAACTCATTTTTCTTAAACGGACAATGTAATGGTAAACACGTGATATATTGAATAATTCTTCATGTCTCTCAAATAACTGTGAGCTGTTTACAAGACTTCTATCCTATTAACCTTTTCAAATTAATCCTATTAACCTTTATCCTATTAATCCTATTAACCTTTTCAAATTAATCTATCCTATTAACCTTTTCAAAGTCTCTGCAGATAAATAGATCGATTCGACATTTTCCTCGATAATATAAGATTTTCTGTACTATAGATTTTCAAATAGGGCAATTTTAATTATTGATATAATAATTTTAAATGTTATAAAATTAGCATGATAAAAAACTTGAAAACTATTTCATGATATGACCGGTGTAGCCGGAAAAGTCATATAAATATTTTGTATTTTCTGGGATAGCCGGGAAAATATTACATGACTTTCCCGGCTTCGCCGATCAAGTCATATAATACCTCACACAATATTTTCATTACAAAATCTTTTTTTTTTTCTCGTAACGTTTTTTGCAATTCAAACAGTAAGCATCTAATTTTTATTATTAACCAACTTCGAAAAAGGAGATTATGTATTCGACCCGGATTTTTTTAAATGTTTGTTCGAGCATAACTTTTGTCTTATTAATCCGACTGAAATAAAATTTCTTGCAATCGATGCAACTGCTTTTTGTGGTAGTACCATTGTTTAGACAATTTAGTACTGTAACATTGTAGTAAAATTGTTTAGACAGAAAAAATCGGTCTGAAATTGGCAAAAAAAAAAAATATATTTTTGCTTTCCGGCGGGTAGGTAGGGAAAATGGGAATCATGATATTCTATAGGTATGTATCAGGTTAGATGATGTTATGCAGTCTTCTGGAAGGCAGGTTGGCAATTTGAAATTCGGCACAAGATATGTAGCACCGTTAATAAAATCATCAAAAATCGAGATATCTCGTCTTAAACCTTTCAGACTTAATATAATTATAATTATATAATACACAACATTGGTAGGGACATTGAGAATATTTTAATTCTATATTCGTGCATCACAGCACATGGTCTTGATGTCTGTTTATTTTTTAATAAAAAAAATTATAATAAAGTAATTTCATATTTGTATAATAAAATTACAAAAAAAATGTGCTAACACTATTAAAAAAAATTTTGTAACCAAATTTTTTAATGTTCTTAACAAAATGTTATAAAATAAAAATAAAATTAAAAATTCACACTTATAACAAAACTAAAATACGTACACAAACACATAAGTAATTTAATTATAAAGAAAAATTACTAATAAAAAACCAAAAAAATAAATAAAAAACAGAAAATATATACATATATATATTTTAGAGATATGGGGAATAAATTTTAACAAAGACTTTTCTAAAAATATTCATATGAAGGTTAAATTTAACAAATTTTCTTAAGTAAAGTTTTCTCTAAATCAACACCTCTTCAGTAAAAGCTAACATAAAAAAAAATATTAAAAATCTTTTCTTCATATTAGGTCCGGGGTCTACAATTTTGGACATTTCTTGATAGCTGTATATATGAAATATAAACTTTCAAAAAATCTTTGAAAAATATTTAAACCAAAGGGAGATAGAGCGAAAGAACAAAAATCATATGAAGGTGGTTGATTTTTTTTACAAAGTTTCTTTTGGATTACTTTATGCATTGCAAGTAATAAATCTGTTTTAATTTTTTTCAAAAATTTCTATAAGAAAATTGATATATCAATAAAAGTTTTTTTTTTGCAATATCCCCCACCCACTTGATCGAATTTTTATAAAAGAATAATATGATGAATGGCCCATATGAAATATAAATTTGAGCCAAATTTGAGGTCTGTCAGACCTGTCAGATCTGTCAGACCTGAGATAAAAGCCCAACGCAGTACGACTCACATATATTAATTCGTACGAACACACATACATAATTTTTTTTTTTGTATAAATAAACAAGATGGACTCTAAAACGTAAAGATGTCAAGAAAATCCGATACACCATTTTTAACATGATCACCATACTTTCCCCATTAATACAACTGTTCAACTCTATTCGCTGGGAAAATAATAGAGGAAATATTTTCAGATTTTTTTATTATAAGCATAATTTAAGAAAACAAAGAGAAATAAGTAATTATTTCAAGTTTCTATAAATTTCCGCTAGAGTCAATGATTGTGCGGTATATTAAAAAATACCGTTAATTACTAATTAAAAAATATAGTTTTCTTTAACCTAAGGGCAGATAAGCAGTCTAATCTCATCTATCTCCGATTCGCGATAACGTTTAGAAAGAGCATAGTTCTATCATTTCATATTCTACAAATACACTCAATCCTTATGCATTACTAGTAAAATCATTAGTATCACCCTTCTTTCTTTTTCTGTTTAGCCTCCGGAACCACCGTAAGGTAATACCTTACGGTATTCAGAAGATGATATGTATGAATGTAAATGAAGTTTAATCTTGTCCAGTCTCAGGTCGACCATTCCTGAGACGTGTAGTTAATTGAAACCAAACCACTATAGAACACCGGTGTCCAAGATTTAGTATTCAAATCCTTATAAACGTATACTGGTACATATAAGCCTTTACTAGGATTTGAACCTTAAAATTCACGACTTCGAAATCAGCTGATTTGCGATGACGAGTTCACCAATAGACGAAATCGTCTATTGTTGGGTTCATTAGCATCACCCAACATCTACCAGTAGCGCGTATACTTCATTCAAATGTACCTATCCTCCTACAATCTTGCCTTCCGTTCCGTTGAGTAAGTTATATTATTACCGTGAAATTATTGAAAATTTTTAATTTTTTAAAATAAAAACCATTGATTTAAATTAAAAAATTATTTCAACCATATAAATAGGAGACAAAATTTTTTGTACTAATTATAGAGGTATTACCCTGCTTCAGACATGGTAAAGCTGTTTAAAGGGCATTGGAAAACCGCATCAGAAGGAAAAGGGAGAGGGTTTGGAAGGGGAACAGATGGGAATCAGATATGATAGATGCAATATTTGCGCAGGACAAGTAAATGAAAAGAAGTGGGATTATAACAAGAAATTAGTAGTGGTTTCTAGACATATTAAAGGCATATGATAGCAATAAAAGCAGTACAGAAGCGTACCATGAAATATGTTGAAAATGGCATTCTCATCTTTAAACATTTATTACAAACTGGTTCGTGTAATGTACTTTGGTTTAGTGTACTGTTTCTAAATAAAATTCGAAATTTTCTAACGTTTCATAGTTTAATTCAACTTATATCACCATTTTGTTCAGAATTATATTCTCTACAATTTTTTTTAAAAATGCTTTATGTGCTTATTACCCATTTAAAGTTATTATTTGTCAAATATAAAAAAAGGGTTTTTTACCAAAATTTATTGCTCACCCGAGACATCTCAAAAACTACTAAAGATACGGTTCTGGAACCTGTTTATTCGATTTTCAGTTTAAAACCTATAAGAAATCACTAATTCTACCTTTTAATTAACGTCCTAAAAATTTCAGTACGACTTCATTTCACCGAGCTAAAATCCGAGCAAAATCTTTCACTAGTCGTAACTCGTAAACAAAGCAATTCAGGAATATGTTTATACGAATTTTTTCCATTATTTTCACGAGTAAAATAGGTTATGAAATTTCTGGAAGAACTTCGTGAAACATTCTACATATATCATATTTGTTGAAAATTTAGATATAATAAAAAATAAATAAAAGAGAATTTGAATAGCTGTTAATAAATCAAATATTACGTTTTATTATAAAAATAATGAACCAATAAAATACAAAAACAAAAAATCTCGATATAAACGAGGATAGAAGAGAAACAAAGACAAAAAAACATCAAGTAAATCTTGTATTCTAAAGATTTATAATAAAAGAAAATTCGTACATAAAAAAATAAGTAACAGTCAATATAAAGATATTATTGCTATTACACTTTTTTTTAATCGCTATTGCCTACAATATAGCTTATACAGTACTTACGCCCACACGCGTATATACGTGCACAGCCGTGTAATTTGTACATATAAAGCAGGATGTTATATGTAGCCTATGGTATATGAAAGAACAATAAGAGAAAACACACCAACGGCAGCAGCCCATATTACTTGTTCTTTATCTGTCTTGTGCTTTCCTTTACAATCCCTATAATGAAGCTTCGATATTACTTGGCAAACAAAGAACCAATAAAGGAAGCAAGCTGTTCTTTTGTGAATTTAGCTGCAGCTATCCTTTTCTCTTACTTCGTTCCTTTTTTTTTGTTTCTTTACTTATTCTACTACTACGTTCTCGTGTCTTCTCTTGTCCTTTTTGCTTTACCCTTCCTTATATTCCCTCCTTAATACAAGTCTCTTTGTATTTTTATTATTATTATTGTTTTGTTCTTATAAAAGATTTTACGGTAAAAAAGAAATAAGATGCAAAAAAAAGAATAAAATGAATGTATATAAAAAATGTATACAAACTCTTCATTTTAAATGTTTATAATATGAATATATAATATTGTAAGCAGTAAAACTTTTGAGGCAATTTAATTCCTTTTCCCTTCCTTTCAGTCCTTTGTAGACTGATGAACCTTCTTTGCTCCGAATTTAATCCCTCGAACGAATTTACCTTCACTTAATTTATTTTCGGATAAAAAATATAATAATAATAATAATACGATATACTGTATGTATAAAAGCAATATGAAAATCACATTTTATTACAGTTTTATATTTTTTTATTATAATTTAATGAAAAAAAACTTAAAATATATTTTTTGTTGTAGCTGTATTATGTAAGAAGAACATAACTTTTATATGTTTAAAAATCATATTACAATAAGGTAGTTACGTCATTACCTCTCCTTCCAATACTTTTCCTCTTTTTATTTTTCTGCTTTAAGTTACAATATTATGAGAGTATTATCGTTTATCGATAACATGCATCGTAAACGAATATTTTTTCTTTATTTTTGAAATATGCGGTATATATTTTGAAATAATTCGGTATACGTTATATAAATTCGATTTTTTCTTTTATCATTTATTAGTATACAGCCAATTTCGTCTTTTATAAATATTTTTTCTTCCATTTTTTGAACCGTTTGACTGGAAGAAATTGGTTGTAAAATGAATAAAATCGCTCTATAATATATATTGGGTAGAGTTTATTTATACATAAATATACGTAAAAACCTTTTTTTTCTCTTTTTTTTTTTTGTTGGATTACATTTAATTTAGTTAATAATATTTCTTTTGAAGTTGAAAAAGTAAATAAACAATTTTATATAATTTCGTCGCTGATCATTTATAATTTAATTTATTGATTTTATCAATATTAAACTATTTAAAAAAGAAAAAAATAAACGATTTTCTATAAAATATTATCCTTTTCAAACAGAAATTTCCAATTATTATAGTAAAGTTAAAATTTAACTAAAACAGACAAAAAATATTGAAAATTCTGAATCTATATTTTTAAAATTAAAATTTTCAAAGATATATATATATATATATGACAAAGTTCATTTATATATTATATATATATATATATATATATATATATATATATATATATATATATATATATAAGTGAACTTTGTCTCTTTATTTGATGAGAAGTAAAATTATGTTTATAAATTTTTTGCTACCTGAATAAATAGATTCAGTTTAATATATATACATCCATAAAGATTGTTCAAAAAGTGATTTCGTTCTTCTTTTTCGGCAAGTTTAATTCCGAAAAAATGGGTTACTCATCGCAGCAGAGAATATTCATTGTCTCCCAACACATTAGATGTGCTAGTTATGCCCAGACCCAGAATGCCTTCACAGATAAGAATCGTGTTGATGCACCAAGTCCTACATCTAGCGGCTGTGCAAAGTCTACTCCGCACGGACAAAAAGTGGGTGTTTGGTGTGCAATGTTACATAAGTGAATCTTCATGATATTCTTTCATGATACAGTGAACAGTAAGCGTTACATACAGATGATGCAAGAATTTATAAACACTATACCTGCTAGAGTATATTTGGATTCAGTAGGACAATGCAACGGCTAATACAGCCAACTACATTCATGATTTATTGGATCAGTGTTTCCATGAACAAGCGATTTCGAAGGGGTTGTAGCCCCCTCGGTTTCCTGATTATCTCCTGCTAACTTTTTATAGTAGAGATACCTTAAGGATGATGCTTACAAACTTCATGCTCATACCGTTCCCGAATGGCAGACCGAAATTGAACGATGTGTCGCTAACATTCCTCAACATACGTTGCAACATGTGTTTAAGAACGTGCAAGTCGTATTTAATTATGTAAATGATGGATGCCATTTTCAATAACTATTGTAATTTATTCATTTTCTCATAAGGTTGCAGCACTTTTTGAATACTCTGTATTATGAATTTTATAACGTTTATTCACCGTATAACTGAGCGTATGAGGACCCAGAAATCTGAAGAATAAAGCAAAAACTGACACCAAACCGGTTTATTTAAATTCCTCATACGTGTCAATCTCAGCAAAAGAAATTATTTTTGATGCTGAATACTTATTGCTTTTTTGAAGCGTTTTAAAACTAATTAACGATGATTTTATTTTTAATATAATTGATTAAACTAGTATTAATGTTAATTATAATATATATATATATATATTACATTTAATTTAGTTAATAATATTTCTTTTGATGTTGAAAAAGTAATAAAAAACGGTTTTATATAATTTCGTCGATGATCATTTATAATTTAACTAGCAGATCCGGCAATGCTTCGTTATTGCTATATATACATATACATATATATGTATATGTATATATATATATATATATATATATAGAGAGAGAGAGAGAGAGAGAGAGAGAGATTGAGAGAGTGGGAGAGAGAGAGATTTTAAATGAACACAATTGAAAATTTGCTATAAAATTTAAAAAACTGAACTTCACAAATTTTACCTTTCACTTATTCTCCTTCCCCTTTTCGCTTTCCAACTTCTCCCTTTCTCCCTTCTCCCTTTCACCCTTCTCCCTTACCAATCTCCCAGTTTCCTTTTTACCTTTTCCCGTTTTCCCCTTTTATCTTTCCACCTTTTCCGCGTTTTTCCCTTTTGCCCGCGCGTAAATTGGTCCATTATCTTTTTTGGTCTTTAGCGGACACATACGAACATATGTTTATATATAGAATATATATGATATTATGTATAATATATATATACTCGTTATATATATAGAATAAAAAAGTCTGTTTGTATATTTGTTTGTTTGTTCCGTAAATATCTCGACACCGGCCCCACTTAGCGGGTATATTTTTTGCAAAAATATTTCTTTTCACGTAACTAATATTCATATTCTGAATATGAACCAAATCGGTCCATAAATATAATTTTTCTAAATATCTCAACCCAAGCGCCATCTAGCGGGTTCATTTTTTGCAGAGATAATTCTTTCCATGTAAGTAACATGTATTCTGAATATGAGGCAAATCGGACAATAAATACAATTTTTCGAAATATCTCGACGCCAGCGCCACCTAGCGGGTCCAAACTTATTCAGAAATCTTCCCTGGCATGCGTCCAACCATTCCCCAGAGTTTCATCGTTATCGGATGAACGGTTTAGGAAGATATAAGAGACATAGAGACAGACAAACATTCATTTTTATATATATAGATTCATTGATTTTATCAATAAATATCTGTTCATTATTTCTGTTCATAATTAGGGATCATAACTGTTGTGTATATATATATATAGTGTTTTGAACCTAATTTAATTTTAAATAAAGCGAAATTGAACGATGTATCGGTGCAATTCCTCAATAAACAACATATGTTTAAGAGCATGCAACGGTCTATTCAATTATGTGAATCGCATAATGAAAGCCATTTTCAATAATATTGTACCTTACTCATTTTCCCTTAAGGATGTGTCATTTTTGAACACTCTGTGGTTAGGGTCATTCACGAAGAATGTTAGAAACTTTCAAAACATCTTCTATTTGTGAAGATAAAAAAGGTTCATGTAAATATAGATTTGGAAATGTTTCATTAGCATGTGTTAGCTGGCGAAATATTTCGTTCCGATTTCTAGCCTTCGGTAAAATTAAGCCAGACTGTAACTGTTCATAATCAAACTAAGGAGTAAATGTAATGATTTTATATGAAAATTTACCTGAAAAATTGAAAAAAATAAATAGATTACAGAACTGTACTTTTAATAATTTTAATAAATCTGGAATAAAGCAAAAAATTAGGGGTCGTAAAACAAAGTATTCCATATTTGGTGTAAAATAAAACAGTTAAATGGATAATACACACGTAAAGTTTTAAATAAAATTTGTTAAGAATTTGAATCTGAGTAAAATGTTATGAATAAAGTCTACAGAAACTAAATCCAAAGTGAAAAAGTTTGAAGTTTATTAAAAATAAAACATATGAAAATGTATTTTTTTTTTTTAATTTTTCAAGTAATATTACATAGAAAACCATTAGATTTATCGTTTAATTTGGATCCCAATAATCTGATTTAATTTTACCGAAGGCGCAGGCCAGGGCAAAATCTTTCGCCAACCGATATTCGCTAGCGAAGTGTCTCCGAATGTATGTTACATTATGAACTTTCTTCTTTATTATTATCAGTAGAACCTAGCCTGGACGTTTGTTACAATCTTCGTGAATAATTCTATATAATCTGTGGACTAAATTCAATTATCCTCGTACGTATAAAATACATAACTTCTGTAAGAGGTAGGAAATTTTGGTTTAGCGAGTTGGTAGTAATCAGCTGATATAATTTCTGTTCATTACTTTTCTTTATCTATATTTAGAATAATGTTTTGTAAATGCACAAATGTTTTATTCTGAAGTAATGATAAAGAAAAATAAACAATTTCTGTTTCCCTGAAGAATTCTATTCAAAATTTTTTTAATTTGATATTCTTATCAATCAAAATTTATCTAGGTTGAATGTAAAATTTAAAAATTCTGGAAACGCTAGCAATACTGTATGACCAGTGAAGCATAGCAATCAAAATTTTACGGAATACTAATGGAAGATCTTTCTTTCAAATATCATCCGGATAAATAATAGGATAAAATACCATTAGGCTTCTAAGAAATACAACGTTTCTAAAGGATTTTAATTTTAATATTAATCGACCAAGTTCACTTTAGCATTTCAAGATGTATTTGACAGAAGGATGGAATTTATTATTCATTGAGAAGCAGCCCCTCATTCCTTTTGTCAGCTCTTTGATATGGTCTGATGAAATATATTTTAAACTTAATAGCCTAGTAAACAAGTATAATTGTAGATTTCTTAAACATGATTTCCGCTCATATATTTTAATAATAAAAATAATTAAACAATTTTTTTAACCACCTTACGAGTAAAAAAGGTGTATTTTCTATAAATCTTTCGGTTTTTTTCAAAGAAAAAACAGAGTATTTCTTCAAGCTCTTTCGGTGTGAACCGAAAGATCTGGAGAGAATACATCTTTTTTTCTGGTAATATGGTTAAAAAAATATTTTAATTATTTTTTTATAATTATAATTGTGTTTATTAATCTGAGAAAAAATTTCTTGTACATATAGACGTAGGATTTAATACATCTGAAGTTTATTATTGGTTTAAATTCAAATTACAAAAAAGATAAGCTTTGGAACATTATCTCTTTGACGGAAGTGTAACAGGTGATATCTTAGATGTTTTTTTCAAGCCATTAGTAATCCTGTGTTTGACAGTGGTAGTCCCTATTTTGGATACTAATATTGGATACCTCTTCTCACTATACTTTTTAAGTTAGAGACTACTTTGATAATACTTTTCCTGAACTGACAGGACATCAAAGAACAGTAGTGTGGCGACGATGTTAATTTCATATGAGTTTTGTACTTTTACGTTAGGAAAATTTTCAAAACCATTATATTTTCTAAAAATGAAAATAATTTCAACAGACTGGTGCTGTTAATTGTTTATTTATCCGGATCGAAACTTTGTTGGAAAAAATTTGTAATAAACTGGTTAAACACTGCCATGACTCCACAAAAACAGAAGAAAGATAATATTTTGAAGATTTCCTCTAATGTGTAATAATAATAACAATATTATATGTGTGTTTATTGAATGTAAATCATATACAATACAATAAAACATATTTGAACCCTGAATACAATACTCAAGGCCATTCGACTGAGTGAAGAGTGGCAAAAATACTATCACCATTACAACAAATTCTTATCCATAATTGTACTTATATTACCAGGCTTATTTTCATTACTTGCTTAAAACAACACAAATGATTAGTAAAGAAAAAACTATTAATTCTTAATTTACAAAACAAAAGGAAAATACATTAATAGAAAATAATCCTGTACTACATTAACAGTAAATAAAATTAAAATAATATTATAAAATTAGAATGTGCATGGCCTCTTTACAATACACGCTTAAAATATTCCAATTTATTCATTGAAAATATTCATTTAATATGCAAATAATAATTAAAGAAAAGTGTCAATTACGTAAATAAAACTTAAAAATCTATTTCAGTAATGGAATAAAATTAATCAATAAATTACATTTTTCCACTTTACTACACTCATACTGACAAGCACCAAAGCAATTCACTTTATTCATTTATAATATTAAAAGTAATCTTACATGCAATTTTAATAATATAGAATACAGTTGACATATATTGAAACTACTTGGCCTACAATCTCAGACGTCTCTGAATTTTATTAAAAATGTAATAATAATAATTAAAATATAACGTTTTATTTAATTTTTTAAAACTTTTATTAAAAGTTTTATTTTTAGGCGCAATAATTGGAAAATCTAACTTTTATTCCACGCACAATAAATGGAAATATGAAAACTTAAAATTAAAATTTAAAATTAGAGAAAAAATTAAATAACTATATTATCATGATAATTTCAAAAAAATAATTTCTAAGAGTATCACTACGATAAATAATTGTATGTATACAATTTTTTTTTTTTTAATATTAAGAGAAAATGTAACACGAAATGAACAACTGTTATACGGTAAGATCATGGTCTATCTTAAATTAACAAAAGTAAGATATATACGTACATTCATTTAAATGATAGTTTAAAGGTACAGCAACCGTATGGCCTCTAGCTTAGAGGGGTTCTATTTCTACGTGATGTCTGAACCCCTTGTTTGGTGGTGGCTGGAGTGATCCTAATCGACCTGCTTGCTCAGGAACGAAGGGAATTCTAGAACTCAGTCAGCAAATTAGCAGAGCGGAGATAGCTGGGAAAGCACAGGATCTGACGATGGAGAGATGGCAGCAGAGATGGGATTGTGCGGTACCAGGGAATTGGACCAGTCATCTCATTAAAAACCTGAGACCTTGGATCAATCAAACGAATGATGAGGTGAATTTTTATTTCATCCAGTTCCTCAAAGGACATAGCTACTTTTGCAAGTAGCTTCATCGTAAGAAAAAATTTAGCACCCCGTTCCCGGTGTCAGTACTACGAAAGAGAAAGTCATGACACATTTCACACCGTTTTGGCTGGGCACAGTATGCTTGGGAACAAAATTGATAAATTCAGCGTTGAGCAAAGTCTCTCTTAACAAAATAGTCCAAGAAATAAGGAGGCTTAGGTTTTGATATCGGCTATGTAAGAAGTGTATGGGGTGCTTAGCGGACGCCTAGACGTCTACGCAAGTGGTTTAAGTTAGAGGGTTGCTCTAACACAGCAGATCGGGGCGAACTGCATTAGCAGCTCGCCCCGAGAATGCTAAAGCAGTCTCGGCCTAGGAAAAACGTGGGTAAAGAGTTTTTAGTGGGTAAGAATCTTAAACGACCAGGGGATATCACATCTGATGCCTTTGGAAGATTTCTCCCTCCTTGAAAAAGAATTTAAAGTAGTATGATGTCTTTTTATTTTTTATATATTTTTTTTTTTGTCTTCAGTCATTTGACTGGTTTGATGCAGCTCTCCAAGATTCCCTATCTAGTGCTAGTCGTTTCATTTCAGTATACCCTCTACATCCTACATCCCCAACAATTTGTTTTATATACTCCAAACGTGGCCTGCCTACACAATTTTTCCCTTCTACCTGTCCTTCCAATATTAAAGCGACTATTCCAGGATGCCTTAGTATGTGGCCTATAAGTCTGTCTCTTCTTTTAACTATATTTTTCCAAATGCTTCTTTCTTCATGTATTTGCCGCAATACCTCTTCATTTGTCACTTTATCCACCCATCTGATTTTTAACATTCTCCTATAGCACCACATTTCAAAAGCTTCTAACCTTTTCTTCTCAGATACTCCGATCGTCCAAGTTTCACTTCCATATAAAGCGACACTCCAAACATACACTTTCAAAAATCTTTTCCTGACATTTAAATTAATTTTTGCAGTAAACAAATTATATTTCTTACTGAAGGCTCGTTTAGCTTGTGCTATTCGGCATTTTATATCGCTCCTGCTTCGTCCATCTTTAGTAATTTTACTTCCCAAATAACAAAATTCTTCTACCTCCATAATCTTTTCTCCTCCTATTTTCACATTCAGCGGTCCATCTTTGTTATTTCTACTACATTTCATTACTTTTGTTTTGTTCTTGTTTATTTTCATGCGATAGTTCTTGCGTAGAACTTCATCTATGCCGTTCATTGTTTCTTCTAAATCCTTTTTACTCTCGGCTAGAATTACTATATCATCAGCAAATCGTAGCATCTTTATCTTTTCACCTTGTACTGTTACTCCGAATCTAAATTGTTCTTTAACATCATTAACTGCTAGTTCCATGTAAAGATTAAAAAGTAACGGAGATAGGGAACATCCTTGTCGGACTCCCTTTCTTATTAGGGCTTCTTTCTTATGTTCTTCAATTGTTATTGTTGCTGTTTGGTTCCTGTACATGTTAGCAATTGTTCTTCTATCTCTGTATTTGAAGCCTAATTTTTTTAAAATGCTGAACATTTTATTCCAGTCTACGTTATCGAAAGCCTTTTCTAGGTCTATAAACGCCAAATTTTTTATATAGTTTTAAAAAATTTTTAAATTCTCGTTTTTTACTTTTGTATTAATCAATCAAAAAAATTATTTAATTTATATTACTTGTATTTTACATTTAACATACTCGTAAAATATGTATATATATATTTTTTACTTGGAACAATACTTTATGTTTCCATTCATGTCTGAGTAATATAATTTTTACTATTCGAGGAATTTATTAGTTTTCATTTAATCTGCATAACCATTTTCTAAATTATGTCGATCAAGATGCAGCAACTACAATGAATATAATATCTGAGAATATTTTATAAATAATGAAGTATGTAAAATCAGATCATAACCCGATACGGTATTACTTTAATTCAAGCTTACTTTAATTTTTGAATTATTATTAAGAAATTTTAAAATTATGAATTTGTCATACAAGAACATCCGTAAGAGTGTGCGGCACTTATTTTTCTTTGTATCTTAAGAATAATTGTATTCATAATAATGAAATTACATAAAATGTTGATGTGAAAATTTTTCGAATGATACTGAATGCAAGAAATATTGAAAAGGTGTTAGATCTCAAAAGAAGTTGAAATTGATGCAATTTTTCCTCCGACGTGTATTGCAGGAGATAAGCATGTTTATATACCATATGCAGGATCAGCAAAAATAATACTATTGAAATACCTATGAAGGAAAAATTGAAAAAAACCCCTAGTTTTGAAAACTAGTTATGAGTTTAATATTTTTTTTTTTTTTAAATGGTCATTTGATTTGTCTTTTTAAGTAACATAATTTATTGCATTCCCTGAAGAAAATTCGAACTAAAATTATATCGCAATCCGGAAACTAAAAGCTTAACTCCAATTACAGTTACCTACCCACTTTCTTTTTGATAAATAAATTTTTTACTGGCCAAAAATTCCAAGGTTGACCAGAATTCAAATCGATAATCTTCCAGATGGACGGCACAGATGCGACCATTCCTCTAGCAGCATTATACATAAGAAGGTTTTATATCTAGGATACTATGTACAAAACAAAGTTGTGAAAGGATTGTTTAGGAATAAAACAACCGGGAAATAAAATTTCTTAAAGAAACCATCTCTTACTAAAACAGAAATTAATTTTTTTGCTTTATCATTAAAAACCATTAATTTTTGCTTGTTATTAAAAATGGTAATCTTTTTTACTTTTTTCTAGGAAGTAAGTATTGTGATTGCGAAAAATGTCGGTTTCCAAATTTCAACGGAAATATCCATTTTGATCATCCCTGAATCCAGTTAGACTACTTTTGGGGTGACGTTTGTACGTATGTATTTCGCATATCTTAAAAACGATTAGCGTAGGATGTTGAAATTTTGGATTTAGGACTGTTGTAACATCTAGTTGTGTACCTCCCCTTTTGATTGCAATCTAGCGAACCAAAAGAATCCTAATGTTTTTGGATTTTGGACTTTATCTTAACTACAGTAATAAGCCCTCGTTGAGAGCTTTCAACGATATTCATAAGTGGTAGTTATTTTCATTGGTTCCATAGTTATAGCCAAATAAAATTTTAATTAATGAAATATTTGGATCTTACAATGGGAAGGCACATCGGTTCGAATTCGATTTCATATACATATATTTTTTAACTTTTTTTTTAATATTGATATATTAATATATTGACTTATTAACTTTTGACTATAAAAAAAATGATTACAATAAATAATAATTCAATAATAACAATAAAAAAATTTTAAAAAATCAGAAGTTATTAATGAAATAAGATTTTATGTACTTTTAATTTTAAAGAAAAATGTGAAAATATAATTTAATAGGCGTACAAGGAAGTCAAGTATTGTCCACCTTAGATTTTGTCAATTTAATTTGATTATGGAAGTTGAAAAAAATAATACAAAAACCTTGGTAAAAAGAGTTTATAGAAACTATTGCATATTTTAATAATAAATAAAAATCAATAAAATATCATACTATTTTACACTATACTTCATAAGCTTTGAATTATTATTAAATAATTTGTCCTCTTAAACGTATGGAGTTGAAGTTATGTAGAGTAGTCTTACGTGTTGCCGGAAATAATACCATAGTACATTATTAAAGATTTGATAACAATGAGGAGGCTAGCATTTAATGCTAGCCAATCCGAGAACTTGGGATCATGACAATAAGATAAATAAAACTTTTCATCATAAGATCAATTTTTATCAACCTATTGGGAACCCTACAGTAATACGAAACTTTGAAGACAGAATAGCGGAATTCTAAGTATATAAATGCTCAATAGCCCAATTATTGTAACAGAGGTAAGTAAATTTTAAAGAATTTTCATAGGAAATATTTCTTAAAATTATTTATCTTATATTCTGTTGATAAAAAAAGCCTGTAAAAGGGTTGTATAACTTTTCCGGCTTTTCCTTTAAAATTTTGATTTTAAATACACCATAAGCTTTACAAGTATTAAGAAACTTAATTGTGGAATGAGTACAATTCTTAAAAAATCAAAATGTTCTTGAAAGTACTGAGAAGAGAGAAGAATTAAGTGAACGAAGTTAGAGCGTGATTCTTAAGTGGCCAAAGTCGAAAATAAAAACAAGTTTTAAATCTATTGTACATTACAAAACACGGCTGCCAAGAAAAAAAAAAATAGGATGTCCGGCCAGTGCAGATCCATTACACGACAGTGCAATGTAAAAGTGCGGAATCTCTAAATTTCGGACCTTTGTCACTACATCTGTGAAGGCTTTATTGGTATAAATACCAATATGACTGAGTCCCTTGAATATTACGTATCACAAAGTGAATGTTTTGAACAAAATTATTAGGCACAAATTCGTTTTGGCGTAAGCGACCACAAACAGAAACATTTTGCTAAGATTTATGTATATCTACAGTTGAGAGGGCGTAAAACAGTATTTGTATACAGTATAACTTTTTTCAAATTTAGATTTTTTTTTTTAAATATATATACATATACGAGCATATACTTACTTATTTATATAGTCTGACCCTCGCGGTAACGTAAGGATTGCAAACCGAGTTCAACATCTAAATCGGTTCAGCCGTTGACACACATACGGCTACGGGGGAACACACATACATAAATTTAAATACATCACACTCTTTTTTGGGCTATCTTATAAAATAGTAGTTTTTACTAATATTTAACAAAAAAATAACAATAAATAAGTTACATTCCACTTTTGCCGTTGGGTGCTGCTACCTAGGGAGGGATAGAGCTCCCCGGCAAGCTATGATCATACGATATCCTACGTCATAATACCGCAAGGAGTGATAATTATGATGTAGCGACTTCTGTTCATTCGGAGCCAAAATCTGACCCAGAGCGGTCGAGTTGTACATTTAGTCCGGATGGACGCGCATACTAATGTTCGGATGAACGCTTATTTAATTTGTATATTTATATGTTATTAAGTTCAATTATATGTGTTACGTTAATGTTAGATGTTCAATTACTATGTTATCGAAATGTCAAGACGACAAGAAATTAAATAACAATTCAATAAGCAACAAGGCGTTGTTTCAATTCATCACCTATGCGTCTACAGTTCATACTCGCTCTAAAACCTGCCACAAAGGTTTTATGGTGCTCCACATCGCAAAGGATCTAACAAAATATTTATTTAGATGCAATTCTTCATCTTTATGTCACATTTGCTTTATATAGAAAATTATTGTTGCATTGAGTTTTTTCTTCTTATTTGTTAAACATGATGAGTTGAATTTTAATGTAATAAATCCTTTTTTTTATCATAAAGTATATAAAATACTATTTTATGTATTATAATGAGCATAAATCATTTTAAATTTCTACCTTTTACACATTTAATTTTATACACAATTCCGGTCGAACCTTACACCCTTCATCAACTGTCGTTTTTAACCTTACAAATTGTATAATATTAAAAGTATAACTGAGATAAAATAAAAATTCTTAATAAAAGGTTTTGGATTTCATTTTACCCTCTTGATGGGTAACTATGTCTTATAACAATTTTAATAATAGACAAAATTGCATTTTGTACAACTTTTAACAATTTCGTAACTGCGGTCCCGTAGCATCCCTTTTTTTTTGTAAAAATAACATTAATCGTAGACGAATTAAATTGTTAATATTGAAAACTAATTATTAATTTGTATACGAGTCCTCTTTCTTCAGGTTTAAAAGTTTAGTTATCGGAATAATTATTTACTCCAATAAGTTAGCCCGATTTGGTGTTTTTCAACAAGAATAAACAAAATTGTAATTTTTATAATTATATTCAGTTTATTTCTAAAACAAAAATATGCGTATTTTGGCCATTTATAGCTAATTTGTATGAAATTACATTTTTTTATATACGGATTTTTGAGATGTAAGGCAAAACGTTTAAAAAATAATGTTGTATATCCCTATAAACCCGATTGACTACAACTGGGGCATTTAAAAAAAAACGTAAGAAATACTTCCACCGTACAAAAGCTCAATTTTCTCAAGACCGCTACATAAAAGTAAAAAATAAAAAAATAGTGAAACTATGTCTCCCCTTTTTTTAATTTTTCCAAAATTTAATGGCATCAACACCCCACAAATATAAATTTTTAAAGAATTTATGTTAAGCTAGTCTAGAAATACATCCCAAAACACGTAAGTATATAGATAATATATATATTTTTTTGTTTCTTGGAATTAGGGAATTTTAAAAAGCTAAAATTTATGAAAACCTCTATAAATTTTTACCGACAGCTTTATGTTCCTTTTTTATGACTATGCTGTAGCAACAATAGCCGGAAAAGTAAATATAAATGAAAACTGGAGAAAATACAGATGTTTTAGATATACGATATGTTTGGGTTATTAAGCTCTTACTTCTTTTATAAGATTTTACATTATATATTTTTTCCATGATATGTTTGAATTCTAATATAATAAAGTTTTTTATAATTTTTAAATCATTTTTTCATCGTAAAATATATAAAATACCAATTTATATATCGTTGTGAACATGAATAAAATAATTTTAAATATCAAGCCTTTTACAAATTTTAAACATATATTATTAAATATACTAATAATGATTATTAGTGTATAAGTATATAATATAAAACGCAATATCCTTAAATAAAATTTCTTTAACAATATTACGTAACAGAAATGATAAGACCTACTCAAAAAAAACCTTTTTATACAGTCCACCTTTGAGAAGATACGCAATAGTAAACATTTTTTAGAAATATCCAGCATTCCCTTTATATACCAGTAATATTATAATGCATAATAACCTTGTTAACTTTGTAGTTACAATTTCTCTAAAATGTGACTTCCAACAAGCATAAAAATGTTCAACAAACGAAAGAGAAATATTAATATGAAAATATATCACACACAGACACGCGCGCGCGTGCACGGATAAATACACTTTTAACCAAAATATAGAAAAGAATTTCGTAAATCAAAATGAATTATTATGTATGCAAAATCGACGAAAACAGTCAAAGTATTTCATATAAAAATTTAATGGTTCACATAATAATGATAAAAGTTAATTGTAGTCCGAATTTACTCCCAAATTACGTTTTTGTTTACTTATTCTTTTTTATTTCTTCATTAAAATTATTCTTTAAAAAATAAAAATAATTAGAATGAATAACTACAGCAGGTTGACTAAACAAACGTTTGATTTCTTCCAAAGTAAAAAAAAAAAAAAACTAAAGGCAAATGATTCATACAATCAAAGAAGATCTAAAAGAACTGAAGAAATTATAAGAGAAAGAAACATTTTAAAGAGAATAAAAGATGAAAATAAAAGGTTTCAAGAAGGGCCAAAACGCAAGAACAACAGAAATGAACTTTGTGAAGAACGAAGAAAAGAGATTTCGAAAGAATTAAGAGGTATTGGACAGATACAAAAACAGAAACAAAAGTAATTGCAAATAAATAAACGATCTAACGTGTTCCAAGGTGAACTATTGGGGGAAAAATAATAATAATAATAATAATAATAGAGAAGAATATAAATAGTCAAAGAATTCAGATATCTGGGTGATCTTATAAAGAAAAATGGATTAGAAAAATCAGCAATATAAGGGGGTTTCGACGAAACAAAAGCTTACAGAATAATAAAAAAATACATACAATAAGAAATGCTTATGAAAATATCTAAAAATTATATGTTTAATACTGCATGTTTATAAATGCAAAATAAAATATAAAATTTATATATGTATTTATTTATGTATCATTGTGAGCATGGATAATTTTAAATATCAGCCCTTTTACAAATTTTATACATAAACCTACGTATATTATTAAAAATATACTAGTAATTATTATTAGTGTATAAACATATAATATAAAAGGAAATTTCCTTAAATAAACTTTAATATACCTCAATTTCCTTAATATAAACCGTTTATTTATATGCGTGTGAGTCCTTAAACGTGAACAAAAACATGGAAAATATAGAAGTAGAATAATAATTAAAAAAATAATAGGTTAACACATTTAAAATTAGAAGCAACAATGAAATAAGTATATTAAAATATAGAAAAATAATAACGGACATAATGAGAAGGTGAAGTTCATATTATCTTTAGTCACCTTTAACAGAATAAATAAAAAGATATTAACTAAGTAAATCTTTCATTTTTTCTATAAGAGGAAAGCAGAAATAAACTGATTAAAGTGATGAAAAAACTTATAATTTTAAAAATTAAACAGAAAAAATATGAAATATAGACACCTTAAAAATCAAAATTATCATGTTAGAGGTTTTACAAGAACAAAAAAAAAGTAAAAAAAAAAAAAATTAAAAAAATAGTTAAAACGCAAAGAACATGCGGTGAGAGTAAAGAGGTACTGGGAAGAAGGAAAACAGAAAAGAAAAAATAAGTAAAGGAATTTGGAACGTGGTCCTACAGTGGCCAAAATTGAAAAGAAAAAAGGAAACTCTAAAAGATCACTAAACGATTATTATACGACTGCCCAAAAAGGAGTGTAATGTATTTAGGGTGTACATATGCTTGTCACACCGTAGCAGCTCAACGGCTGAACCGATTTAGATGTCTCACCCCGCGTTGGAATCCTTACGTTACCGGGACTGTCATAGTCTATATATAAATATATATATATATATATTAATATAAATTTATAAAAAATTGATAAAAATTTATACTATATACAACATTGTCATCCGCACGCTCTTTTATTATCCTATATTAAAAGCAATGTTTTATTTTTTTTTTTTTTGGCAGTCGTGTTTTTTTATTTTTATTTGAATATAATGCATTTTCATGTTATGTTTACGTTATATACAAAATTAAATCAAAAGAGCTTTTGTTTCCATGATTTATATTTTGAGTCCGTTACATGGATTTATAATATGCAATTTAACGGAACTACCCATAAAGCATACAAACAATTTTTAAGTAAATCGAATAAAATTTTGTTAACTATATATAATAATTTACGGGTTTGAAATCATAAGGATGTTATTACTTGCCTTAAAAAAATATTTTTATTAATGATCCGTCTTGATTAAAAAAAAGAAAAGACATTAAAAATGAGAAAATTAAATAATACCCATTCTCTATTAGTATTGTTTTAATTCATAAGTTCATAAATAGTTTAATAAAATAATAATAATAGATAAATCATTAAAATGACCACAAAAATATTCTTAATGTATCAGAAAACAAGAAAGTCAAACAGAAAAACAATCTAACCTGAAATTCACGGCATAAATCTTAGAAACGTTTCTGCTAAGTAAGAGTGATCGCCAAGATGGCTTCTCACCAATTCTATTCAATTGTGTATCGGAAGATATAATGAGAGAGTGTAGAGAAGAAAGGGTAAAAACCTCAGAATTAGGAAAATCCTTTTCGGATACAAAAAAAATTTTACAATGTTTTATATTTCTACTGGGGTTATCATAATTGATTTGAGAGTTATTATTGCCCTTCCTAGCATTGCCACTCTATCGTAGTTGAAGCATTTCGATGTACCTCCATTCTGAAAATTATTTTAGAAGTCTTCCTGAGTTGGAATTGTCGAATAAAATCGATGTTAAGCTTCTTTTTCTATCAAATGTGTTGCATAATTCACATGTGCATAAGATGCATTAATCTTGTTGCATGAGATTCAAATTATTCAATATAATTGATAGAAAAAATACATATTCCCAATGAAAAGATAAAATCTATGAAAATATTAGATTAAGCAGAAAAAGGGAAAACGTTTAAATCTCTAGAAAACATACAACTATTCAAACTAAAATTAAAAGGACAGGACATTAATGAACAAATTACAAAAACAATTAGAACAATTACAAAACAATTAAGAACAATTATATAAATAGGATATTAATGAACAAATAAACAATCAATCCGATGTAATATTTAAAAATCTAAAAGTGTTAAAATAAAATCAATCAGAAGGATTAATTTTTAATAAATTATATGAGTTAAAGCGGTAAGAACAAAGCAGAAGAGGCCATGACAATAAGGATGGGGAATACGGAGTTTAACATCCTATTTATTCGATGATCCCAACTCGGGAAGACTCAAAAGCTATAAATAGTTTCGAGAATGAAAGTACTTCGAACACGTCAACTACGAATGTTGACAACGCTAGGAAGAGCAGAAAATAACACTAAAATTAATTAAAAACAGAATGCTTAGCTATTGCAGGTGATTTAGCCTTTGTAGCAGAATATGTAGAATCAATGCAAAAATAAGTTGAAATTTTTAATAAAATTACTATCAGAACAGGTTTACGAATATTCAATAAAAAATTAAAAATATGACTAATATTAAAACCTCACTGTTTGAATACTAAATCGTAGATACCGTTGGTGTTCTTTGATGGTTGGGTTTTAATTAACCCACGTCTCAGGAGTGGTCAGCCTAGTCTGTTCAACACTACACGTTTACTAATACATTCGCACAGATATTGATGAGTCACTAACGACTTTAATTGTTAATGCGACTACAAATAAAAATATTTAAAAAACCGCACCAAAACTTTTAAAAACATAATTTTTTAAAATATAAACTTGCAATATATTCAGATAATAGGACAAAATGGTAGGAAAAATTCTATAAAAGAAATATTACTAAAATTAAATAAAGCCTATCCAATAACTAAAAATCCTTATTACAAAAAATGATTACCTTGAAATGAAAAAGTAGGACACTATAATACCGGATTAAAACCAGAAAGGTTGATTGCTTATCTCTCCATAATAAAGTTATAGTAGAAATATAGAAAAGTACGAAAGAAGAATGTTAGGGAAAATTTCCCTAACTAATTTTCAACTACAACCATTACGAAAAAGAATCATCCTGACCCCCCATAGGGAAGACACCCGGTTATTGACGATCTCGGTCGCCACATTAGCCCCCCCCCCACCATTATTAGTCCTGATGAAGTTTACACGAGGTCGTCTTTTAGATCCTCTAAACTAGATAACACAACACAGTCATCAGTTTTGTCTCTTGTCAGAATGCCACCCATTCAAATGTCTCGGCAGATATTTCCATCAGTGTATTTATCACTGATGGATAAATCCATCACCGAAACTTACAACCCACAACTATCAAATTAACCGATTCGCGGAAGCGCTATTCCCGCACTTTCCTCTAGTACGGAAGGTTTCAACAAAAATTCTTCCTACATCTAACTTTCATTAGATTATAAATTCAAATCATTACTTGATTAAAATAAAATCCTCTTGATTTATTTATAAATCAAGAAATAGATTTACAAATTTAATAAGCATCTAATTAAAACAATAGAAAACAAAAAAAAATAATGAAAACATTAATGAAAAAACATAGTGAAAACTTTAGAAAGACTCAAATGAAAATATTATTCGTATCTCTCTCTGCTTTGGTCCGCTTTCAGGAGCGAGGTGAATGCATAACCCTCCCACACCGCAGTACTAATACCCAGTTGTCCACACATCCACATCTGAAGAAGACTGGGAAATACAACTCAATGAAAATCTATATGAACAAACTGAAAAATTTCTCTAAAATAATTACAAGGAAAAAATTCTAATTTTACGGCCACCTTTATATAATTTATAATAATAATAATAGATTAACAAAGGAAATATTCGATCATTTGGCAGATAAAAAGTGGAACTAAAATGGTTTGTAGAAACCATTCATCCCTCAATAATTTCTAATGATTTAAAAGAAAAGCAAATAACTGCTGAAGATAATAAAAAATAGAGAAAAATTTAGAAAAAAAATATTACAAAAGGATGAAAGGATTCTGGAACAAATCCATGGTCAAAAAAATACAGAACAAAATGGATAAACGTGATAAAAGAAAAAAGCTTAAAAACAATGAAAAAATATGGAAAATCATTAAGAGAAAAAAAAGAAAGCTAAATGACATTTAATACACGATCCTTGAGTTAGCCGGTTTAAAAAAAAAAAATTATAATGATAAAATAAATATTACATTTTATGAAATAAATTGCATAGCATATAACATTCTTTCTTGCAGAGTTGTATTTTAATGGAGGTATGAATGAAAATTACATTATACTTATCGACCAAACGATGGCTAACATGAAATGAAACTTTAAATAGGGGATTTTTCCCAAAATATAATAAAAGCAGGTTTTGGTAAATTGCTCGTTATGGATTAATTATAAAATTTCGCGGAAAAATTACTAAAACAAACTAAAACTTTCATATGAATTTATTTTTTTAATAATTTTTACTGAAGTCTCCTATCGGAGTAAAAATTAAAAATCTGAGTAAAAACAGATATTATTTATTCAGACGAGAAATTATTTATATCTGTTACCCGTCAGAAAATCAGTTAATTTAGCTTGTATAGTTGAATAGTATACGTTGAATTCATGTAATTCAACGTTTATTTAAATATATGATCATATTTTTACACAAATTTTCAGAAATGTATATTTGGGTGTTATGTACGTAGCCTGGTGAAATATAATGATGAACATAACAAATAACTGAAAAAAAAAAATTGTTTGAATTTGAATAAAAAAAAAAAATAATAAATATTTAGTATAAAAATAGTATATAAAAAGAATTAAATTAAAAGGATGTAAAACTTTTTATTTCCTTTTTATCTTTTTTTTTTATATAGATATAACAAATGTAAATTGATGAAAACTGGGAAGGAATATATGTAGGGGTAGTAGGCTATCTCTAAATCTGAATCCGTTTGTATCAGTTTTGTTTTGCAAAATGTAATGTTCTTGCCCGATTTGTATTCATACATATTGAGACTATAGAATAGAGAATACAAGAAACAAAGTTTTGTTATCTTGGATTTTATATACATATATAGACAAGACACATAAATGAAATTCGGTTCGTATATGTAATATCGGAATAAATATGTTATCCACGTATTTGTAACTTGTTTTTTTTTTTTTTTTAACAACTGTAATGATTAGCTTCTTCTCAAAAATTACATACGAATGTATATATAAAATATATGGAATATTTTCAAATTAATTATAATATGTTTAAGATAAATTAAAAATTGGATTAAAATTTATAATTCAGTATATTTAATGAACACGAAAAAATAACTAAAATTAAAAAAAACTTATTTGAATTTGAATAAAACAAATAAATTCCAAATAATAAATTAACAATTTAATGTCATTTTTAAATAATATAAATAGTTAATATCATTTCACAAAAAACTGCAAATTATAATTTCAAATTGTTTTCTTAGCGTTAATCCTTGCGAACAAAAATTTAAGTCAACAAAACACATAGTCTTAAAATTTAATTATAATCAATTAAAAATTTCAAATAAGGAATAATAAAAAATAATACTTGTTACTTTTATTTCGTTTATTAAAAATAGACAAAAATAAATATTTTTATTCCGTTTTAATTATTACATAAAAAAATTAATAATTACTTCATCGCAGATGAAAAATATTTCTATTAAAAATGAGATTAAATATTTCGCATACGATCGACGTACTATTTTAAAAAAGAGGAAAAATTAGCCAGTGTTTACTTTATGAACCGCAATCCAATAGTTATAAAAAAATCTGATGATGACAATACACGACTTCTTGTAGGTCTATTAAATTACATATATACACTTTTTTAAAATGAAAAGTACATAAAATTTTATTTCATTAATAATTTCAGATATTTTTTAATTTTTTTTTTATTGTTAATACTGAATTATTATTTACTGTAAAAAGTTTTTTTTTTTAAATCAGAGGTTTATAATTATTAATAAATCAATATATTTAAATTAAAAAAAAAAAAAAAATTAAAAAAAGGAGATAAATTCTCATTCGAACCGATGTGCCTATCCTTGTAATATACAAAGATTTCATTAATTAAAGTTTTATTTGGTTATAATTCTAGAACAAATGAAAAGAAGTACCACTTGTGATATATCGTTAAAAAGCTCTCAAGAGGGGTGATTACTGCAGTTAAGAAAATGTCCAAAATCTAAATTTTGTTTTTTTATTTTGTGCTTTTTGGTACATTTTGATCCAGTGGATTGCAATCAAAATGGGACATACACAACTAGATGTTACAGCAGTCCTAAATCCAAAATCTCAGCATTCTACGGCTCATCGTTTTTGAGTTATGCGAGTTATGTACGTACGTACGTACGTGCATACAGACGTCACGCCGAAACTAGTCAAAATGGATTCAGAGATGGTTAAAATGGATATTTCCGTTGAAATCTGAAAACCGAAACTTCGCTATCACAATACTTCCTTTACTTTGTACAAGGAAGTAAAAAACAAAAAAACGTAGCAATATGAAAATAACTTCCAATATATGCTTCATCTAATATTCACTGCTAATTAGTGGTAATATCACTAATTTCTTCAATGAATTGATGTTACCGTTGAAATATATTTGCTATTAGTCTGTGTACTGTAAAAGGGCGCTTATTTATTTAACTACGATTATTATTATTAATTATAAAAATAAATAATAATTATATAAATAATAAAGTTATACTCGTATATACCCCGTCACGGCTTCGCCCGCGTTATATGGTTACTTGTGATTCCCATCTCGGTCAATATGTTTTTAACCGTTTTTTGTATTTTTTTAACAGTTTTTCTTAACATAGAAACATTAAACATTTATAAATTATTTCACTATAACTTATTTTAAATGAATACAAATACAGAAAATTAGCTTAAAGACAGAGATAACCAGATAGATAGATGGGGGTTAGGGGGGGGGAGAGAGAGAGAGAGGGAGAGAGAGAGAGAGAGAGAAAAAGAGTAAGGTTTGATGAATTAAAAAGTATGACCTTAAAAAAGGTATTTAAAGTTTAATTTATTTATTTTAAATAAAATCTAACTTTACATCATAAATTCTTTTTCCTTGTGATAGTATTTCTTATTTATTATTAGATAGTATTATCTTATTTAGAAACAAATTACAAATGTTAGTAACATAAATCTATCATTATTTTATTAATAAGCAAAACAGAATAAAAGTAGAAATAATTTGATTCAGTTATGTATGAAATACAAAGAAAGAAGAAAATGTAACGTGATAAATATACATAAAAATAAAATTTATTTTATATAATGTTTTTTGTAACGTTGATTAATTTGATATATTCTTATTGCATCTATATCATGAGAACACACCAGTTGATGCTGTTGAAAAACGTTAGAGAATAAAAAAACAACAAATATCAAATAATAAAAATTATTGTTAAGAGAAAAGAATGCACTTAATTTTTACTTCGTTGTATTGATTTTTATCTAAATGTATTTTACGACAAAATTATTAAATTATATCTTTATCCTATAAAATAAAATCAGTTAACTGATTGCAATTTAAAACTAACGAGATTTAAACAATTTTCTGAGTAATACATTTTTTCAATTTTAAAAATAAATCACTATATAATTTAAGATTCTTTTTAATTCTTTTAATACAATAATTTTATATTTCAATTGTATGTATCTAATATTAAAAAACAATTTTAAATTATTAAACGTAAAAAATATATGATCAATTAAAAAAAATTTTTAAAGTAATTAAACATTTTACGAAATTTAAGTATGATTTAGATTACTGTTTGGTTCACTTATTTTATTGTTTATAGAATACTAGCAGACCCGGGTCTGCTATGCTTCGCTGTTGCTATATATAGCTATATATATATATATGTAGAGAGAGAGAGTTTAAATGAACATAATTGAAAATTTGATAAAAAAAATTAAAAAACTGAACTTCACAAATTTGACCTTTCACATATTCTCCTACCCCTTTTCCCTTCCCCCTTCGCACTCGCCCCTTCTCTCAGTTTCCTTTTTACCCTTTCCCGTTTTCCCCTATTCTCTTTCCACCTTGTCCCCTTTTGCCCGCGCGTAAATCGGTCTATTAGTTTTTTCGTCTTTAGCGGACACAAGCAGGTATAGGTTTTGAAAAAATATTTCTTTTCATGTAACTAATATTCATATTCTGAATATGAACCAAATCGTCCATAAAGATATTTTTTCGAAATATCTCGACGCCAGCGCCACCTAGCGGGTCCAAACCAATTGAGAAACCTACCCTGGCATGCGACCAATCATTCCCCAAAGTTTCATCGCTATCGGATGAACGGTTTAGAATGACATAAGAGACATACAGACAGACAAACATTCATTTTTATATATGTAGATTTAAAAAGAATTTAAATATTTTAACTAATACACCGCTTTATTCTTATAGCATAGACTCGTTTCTATTGCCAGTATTTTTAAACCAACATATATTATTTAATAACGATACCTTCAAATCCCTTTATTATAGGACAAAAAGAAGTGACAAAACGAAAAAATTAAGTGCATTTTTGTTTGTGAAAATTTTAAGGAAATCCTTTTTCTTTCTCAATACTGTACAGAATGATTCACTTAGTGCTACCAGCTCTTTTTGAGCTGATTCTACTAACAAAAATAATGAAAAAGCTTTATTTAAACATGGGTCCGGAAACGATCTCTTAGCGAGTAACGGTTAGCGAAAAATTTCGGCCTGATTCTTGGGCAAAGAGTGAAATAAAACTATACAGAAATTCTGGGAACCCAAATTATGAAGTAAACTTGATGGTTTCTTCTGACATATTATCTGATAAATTGAATAAAATAGGTTTCAGAACCATATCTTCAGTAGTTTTTATAATATACGACGTAAAACAGAAAAACTTATAGTCTAAAAACAAGTTTGTTTAATTTTGTAATCAAAAACGTTGTTAAATGCGTAAAATTTATTATTAAAAAAATGTAGAAAATTTAATTCTGAAAAAATTGATGTAAAATAGCCCAATAAAAAACAAATACTCATAAACAATATTGTATAGTTGTCTTTTTCGTTTGTTCCCGATATTCGCAAAAACTACGTAACCAATTATTGTAAAATTTTAATTGTTACTTTCTTATGACCCGGTATATTTACCACAGTTCAAACCTCACTAATCTCATTACTCGTAAATGATAAATAAATTTAAAAAGTATGTAAATAAATAACCTAGATTTTTTTTAATACATTTATGTCATTGTTTATAAAAATATCAATTTGGATTATTAACTTCGTAATATACACAAAAAAACAAATTATTTTTATTATAAATTAAACAGAATGGCGACTATTGTAGGTCTTTAATTATTAAAAAACTATTTCCAATATTTTAAGTTCTATACGTATATACCGTGCGCGATGCCGCAAGTGTGAAATAAGATCCGGCAATAAGTACCCGAAAAAAAATTTAAACCCACTTAATGATAAATTAGTTTATTTCCTACCTAATTTTAGAAAATTTGTACAATTAGTGTTATCCAATATTATATTTTAATTAAAATTATCAAAGTTAACTTTTGGATAATAAAGTAAAAATAATAAAAAACTTAAAAGTTTTTGAATAAATAATAAAAAAAAGAAGAAAAACATCTCTGTGTAAATTTAACCGTTAAAAGATAATAAATGGAATCTTAGCGCATTTGATTACATTAATTCATTTTTATAAAAAACGAACGTAATAAACCATGTAATGATTTTGATCTGTTACTAAGAGAAACAGAAAGTGTAAAAAAAGTGGGGAAGAGAAAGTGGTACTTAACAGAAACTTTATAGGTAAGGATTAAGTTAAAGAGTACTACGGATGGGTAAATGTGCGTGGGATGGATTGATGGGTTGCAGTTTATGCGAGAGAGAGAGAGAGAAGCGGAAAGAGATTGCCGGTATAACAGTGAGAGAGTCACAGAGGCTAGAGGGAGTTCGAGTACGGAGGCTAAATGTGGTTTTGTGGAATGAAATGGGTTAGGTCGAAAGAGATCGTAGGAAAAGAGAATCGAAGGTGGGTAGAATTGCAGCAATGATCCACCCCCCTAAATAAATAAGGGTAGCGGTCGTATGTCTATACCTAACTTGAAGGGAAAGGGGTGAACGGAGTTAGGATATGTGGTGGAACAAGGGAGAGGATTTACAGCAGACAACGATGAAACGGGTGAGGAAAGTGTACCCTAAAGTATTTATCGGCCTCTCTGTCCATACCATTTGCATTTCGGTCGCTTGACTGTAGGGGGCCACTTTACAGTAAGCATCAAACGGAGAGAGGATAAAGAGAGATAGTTGGAGAAAGTCTGAGTGAAACAGAACGATGAAGGGATAAAGAGAGTGATACATATGGACCGAGTGTGCTTGTGGCAACACTTCTTTTCAATATAGCTAGCCTTCCACATCCAAATGATTCTGTTGGACACACTATGACCCCTTTTCCCAGCCTCTTTATCAGTGAATATACGTATGTATAACATATATGTGCATGAATGTGTGCGCGCGTGTGTTAGTAAAAGAAGGAGATAGAAAGACTATTTTCCTAGTACGCTTTCCTATGGGAACAACAGCTACATCCCCGAAGGAATGAAGAAACAACATTTTCCACATTCAATTTATTAGATAAGGGAAAACTTACGTAACAAAATCTAAATTCTACCATTCCTCTTAATTTTTTCCTCATAGAATAAAATATATTTCTCATTTCCTATTTTTTAATTTTAAATACAACTTTACAATTGTAAAACATGAATTTAAAACATTTAAATTTCCTGTAAATAGATTTAATACAATTATCGTAGTATTTCGTTAAATTATTTTTTTTTAAATTTCACGATTACAGAATAATAAATTCTTAAATATACCGTGTAATAAACATATTTAATTTTCTTTTTGAAAAAGAAATAAAAATAACACCAAAAAAATTAATTATAAAAAATGAAATTAGTATTGTACTGCAAAATAGGAATTAATTCTGTAAAACATTTAACTAAAAATAGAACATAATAACCACATTTTTTTAAATAGGAAAAATATAATTTTTATGAAATAGATAAAAAAAAAGGTTGAGTTTTATGAAATGAAAGTTTTAAAAAGAAAATAGAGGAAATTAAATGAATAGAAAAAGAAAGGCAAATAGAAGGAGAAAAGTCTGACATAACCAGAGATTCCAAACTCAATTCCCTATAGAGAAAATAATTGACTTGTTAACACAACAAGAGAATTTTTAATAAAAAATAAAGAGCCTAGTAATAGAAAAAATGGTGCAGATAAAAGAAAAAAATAAAACCTCGAAGGATAAAAATTTACGATTTAATAGGAAATAAAGTTATAATATTATGAAATGAAGGGAATAAATAAAATGAAATAGTGACGTCACTGCCGTTAAAAATTTAACTCAAGGGAAATTATCTAAAGATTGTGCAGCATAAAAATTACAAAGAAAGAACACACATTTTTTTGCGGGGAGAGGAATTTCCGTACTCTTAATTAATGGTATAAAACAAATTTAAATAAATTGTATCAAGGGGTACAACCACAAGTATTTTTCTCAATACGTCTTAGATACACGATGATTGTTCAATAACACTGGTTTATATGCTTTTCGGGACAGATACGTTAATTACTGTTAAAGTACATTTTACGACGAAACAGAAAATGTAATTAAAAATGCTCTAATACATCACGTTTTTTATGCGTAATAGAAATGATCTTGTACATTGTTACAAACATACCTGATATGAGAGTGTAAATACTTCACTATGAAAGTTCTGCTGCTGTGTTTCTGTTGTAATATCTGATCTGGGTATTGCTTAAAATGCTAATGATTAGCAATCATTCATTAATTCGTCAAAAATAAGGTTTAAGGCAATTTTAATGCATATTTAAAACAAGAATACTTTTATAGCAATTGCAAAAGTTGAAATAAGAGACAAAGTATGTTATTAATTTTGTAGCAGTCAATACCGACGCTCACTTAGGGAGTATCTATGGCGACCACAAAATTGTTATTTTTCTTCTCGGTCTGCAAGGTGGCTATACGAAATACAGTTCTTTTTTAATGTTTGTAGGACAATTGAAAATTATGTGCAAAAAATGAAGATTAAGTGGTTAAAGAGTGGTCAAAAAGAGTATTTCACACCTGGAGAAAAAAAAAATTAAGTACGTTCCTTTAATCAACCATCAGTATGTTACTTTTCCACATTTACATGTAGAATTGGGGTTAATAAAGAATTCTCTTTAATCACTGAATAAAGGAGATGGATTTAAGTATTTAAAACACGAATTTCGTAAAGCCAAATTGAATGAAGGAATTTTCGTTAACCTCAGCTTAGAAAATTACTCAATGATAAAAGTTTTGACATAAAGTTAATTAACATTGGACTAACGGCATGGAAGCCGTGTAAGGATGTAATCCATAATTTTATTGCAAATAACAAAGAGAAAATACCGATCATTTCATACAAAATATTTTTTGAACTATAAAATTTAGCCTGCCAGATGTCATTAAAAATTCATTATTTTGTATTCACATTCTGACTTTTTCCCACCAAATTTGAGTATTGTAAATGATGAGCAGGGAGAACACTTCCACCAGGATATATTGCAAATGGAGTAGCGTTATATATGGGATGAATCGATGATAAATGATTATTGTTGGTTTCTAGAAAGGAGGACCCTACCGTACGCAGAAGAAAACAGTAATTTATTGGTTCACCGATTCCAGAAATCAAAACTTTTAGGTGAATTTTAACTTCTATTCTACAAGTCTTTTGTTTATTAAGTACTAAAAATGTATATAACACATTACAAAATTTATTATTATACATATCAACTTATTCGTTTTCAGAATTTCATATTAATAGCAATTTACGAACGGTGCGTAATAAAAATATGGGTGAAAGAGAATATTTGATTTGATTTTCAGATTCAGCGCACAAAAAACAATAAAATTCGTTTATTTGTGTTTCTATTTCAAAAATTTATTTCCAATTTGTAGACCAATGATAATTAAAGAGACTATAAAAATTATTTTTTCAATGTTAATAAAACTATTTTTCAACATAATCTCGGCTAAATTTAGGAATCTTGTCATTTCTTTCTGTAAAGGTTTTTTTTATTCTCATCTTCTCTTATTGCAGTAGCAAAGATTTCTTAACCTCAAGGTCTAAAACATTCGGCGAACAAGGACGAAAAAATTCTGGTAGTTTGGAATAGGGAGTGTAAAATAGATGTGGCAAAACCTTCCAACCCGATTTTCAACTAGATTCCCGTATCTCTTGATCGATATCGAAACGGATGTAATAATGCAGAAGAATTACGCCTTTTGAGAAAGAATAATGGCATATTCTCCTTATTGTGGGTTTTTCCTAGTTTTCTAGCATGTCACACCTGTTGACTGTATACAGATCTTACAAATAATTTCAATAAATTAGACCTTTATGCTTCTAAAACTATTTTGGTACTACTTTACCGTTCAAGATTCATCGCAAGTTATTTACCGAGACCTTCAAATAATTCATTATGATGAAACTTTGGATCACTATTAAGAATGTGCTTGTATATATAAGGCAAGTAGTAGTAAAGTAAAGCAAGTAAGTGCATCTAATCTAAAAACATTACTTCCCACTAAACATAGTTGTTTAGTTGGTGTAAATATGCATCCAGTAAATTTATGATTTTGCCTCAACTGTCTCGGAAGCAATCTTGAAGAAATTTTGGGGTAATTCAGCTATAATGATAATGGAATTGATGTGCCAAATCTTAACCCCTTGTCACCCGCTGGTCAATATATTAACCACTGGTAATCAATTTTTCAAATTCAAATTTCTCATTAACCATTTAACATAGAAAAGAGATTTTTATATGAATTTAATCACAATGCTTTGAATTACGAGAAAATTCAATAAGCATAATACCCGTGTATAGTGGTGATATTTCACAAAGGATCAAAAACACAGTACTTTTTTTTCACTGCTGTCATTGTTTAAGTCGTATTTTGGTATTTTTTTTGTTTATTTGATTCTTATATACATTAGCGGTTTGTTATCTTTTACATAATTGCTATGCAAACATAAATTCAACAGAATAACGAGTGAACGTGACTTTTATGAAAGGAAGCAATCATTTTAAGTTATTATTTTTTTAAACCATACTTGTTATTTATTCAAAATATTTTTATACATATATCAAAAGCAAAACATTTATATATATATATATATATCAAAGTTAGATTTTATACTGGTTCAATGAGGCAAACGTACGCATGTATACTCGCATGCATAGCCAGGCCTAGGATTTTATTTCACTAGCGCAGTCCGCTGCGGAGCGAGTTACAATTTTCTGAAATATAGTGTTTTTTAATTTTTTATTTATATAATAAGTTTTTATCGAATATAAATAAATGTTACGTCAAATTAACCAGAAAAGTCTATAGTTTATATAAATATAAAAAAAAACATAGGTCACTGATCATTAAAAATAAAATTGTAATTTTTTTATACTATATTTGTGCGCGCGCAACCGTAATCAAATATTAACAAAAATTAATTTTTGTTAAACAATATAAATTAATAACGCATTGTTAACATACCCTAATTTTTTCAGATTTTTTGGATAAAAACAATTCAGTAATAGCGAGATAAACAAACGTTTACCGAAATCTTGATTCGCGGAAGGTTAAGGCTTAAACTTCTAATTTCAGAGGTTTTTCAAATTTTAGTGTGATTGTCCTTAGGAAAAAAATCATTTATTCGATTTTACGTAGCGTCAATTAAACTTTCCACCGGCCTTCCACTAAGGTGAAAATTAGTGAAACTTGTACTATCTGTTTCAACCGTTTGATCCGCTTATAAAAATTTACGGAAATTTTGAAATAAACAAAAAAATTAAAAATAATAAAATTCTTTTGTGTTAATTATTGTCCCCAGACATATTAAATATTAGCTGTTATTTTTTGTAATAAAGTAATGATCTTAGTGCACAGTCTATTGAAGTTGGAAATAGGAAGAGTTTTTGTGTAAAAACTTCGGTGTTATAACAAGGCGCGGGGATCGTGCTTACACGAATCGGTTAATTTGATAATTTAGGGTTGTAAGTTATGTGAGTTTTCGTGGTTGTAAAAGTTCATACGGAGGCGATGGTAGGTGTGTAAATACACTGATGGAAATGTCTGTCGAAACATTTGCATCGGTGGCATCCTGACAGAGGTCAAACTGATGACTGTGTTGTGTTATCAAGATTAGTGGATCTAAAAGACGACCTCCGGAAAAGCCCTTCAGGACTAATATTGGAGGGGTTAGTGGGGCGACCGGGATCATCAGAAGACAGGGGTTCCCCTACTGGGTCAGGATGTTATTTTCTATGTAACGGGTGCTAGGCATCAGTGTCAGAGAGCTTATGATATTAGATAGTTTGTACGCTATTGCCATTTGCCTCTTTAAGTAATGAACAACTTTCGTAAATATGTCGGTGCTCTTAATCGACAGTGTTTAATTTCTTTCGATGTTTAAACGATCTTTAGTTGATTTTTGTGTATGTTTCTTAATTTCTCTTACTGCGATCTATTCTCTTATGAACGATTTCTTGATTTCTGATTGTATCTATTGCAAAATTATTTCAAATTCTTAAAAAAAAGATATATATATATATATATATATATATATATACACATTTTTTTTTTTTACAAAACAAATTTTATTTGTCCTGGTTATAGCATTTCAGAGTTTTCCTATTGTTTGACGCTATATTTATTTCAGTCAGAAAACACATTCGCTTACGTTTATTTGTATGTAAATTTAAATTCAAATACGACAGTCATTGAGCAATCGTATAATAATGAAATTCAAGCATAACTTGTAAATAACGTGGAGATTGATGGTTAAAGTAAGACGTACAAAACATGTTTTACTCAAATCTTATACCCTTTATCTTTAAAACGATATATATTTTATTTTTTCTTAACTTCAATTTTTACGTTTAGATTTGCGACTCAAGCAATTTCGTTTCATTTAAATTTCTTGCAAACATTTCTACTTTATGACAATTCTTATGATGTATTCATGTCGTAAAAAATTATTGAACAATAACAAAATAAATTTTATAAGCTAAATATTAGGAAGATAAATTTAAAAAAATATATAAATGTACCTTTATTCAGTGTTTATAAATATAAGGCTTAAAATCAAAATAAAATAATACTTAAAACTTTATTTAGATAAAATGAGAGAAGAAATTGTTATAGAAGATTGACGGAATGAGTGAGAGAGAAATATGATTATTAAGTGATTTGAAAGTCCAGAGAGTCATGGCTGAGATGGTATACAGCTATCAAGGATTATCCAAACAAATCATGTCAGTGGTAGTCTTATTGGTTGATGCTGTCGACCAATCAGTATCAATGATAATTTTATTCGACGATTTTTTTTTAAAATCATGTGAGGAATTTAAAATAAAAATTATACAATATTACTTTAATACGCAATTAAAGAAACCTTGCATACCTTGCATACCTTGCATAAATATGATAATTCATTTAACAAACCGCCCGCACGGGCACCACACACACACACACACACAAAAAAAAAACTATGTTGTGTGTTTTTTATATATATTTATAGAATTATTTTTAATCCTTCCTAATAACATTGAAAGAGTAAAACGATTCAGGACATAATTTAAGCCAGCCTGCATTTGATGAAAAACTTTTTAAGTAGCAAGGTTTTACCGAGGACAAAAACTAATTCTATTTTTCTTAAAAAAAGTTTAAAATTTGATATACCAATATACTTTGAATAAAAAGAAGCGAAAAAGGAAAATATTTCTTATATTATCTATAACTTTGATAAATCGCTACTCTACATTGAAAAATAATAAAAAAGAGTGTTGAGTGTAAACACTGTAGAAGAGATATAGTCCTACACCACATTAACCACACTAGAGCTCCTCAGAAATAGGTTTTCATAACTTTTAATTAATATTTTATTACTTTCCGAAATAAAAAATATATACTAAGTCTAATAAATCGTGTTAACCCGTCAAATAAAAATACTTCTTAGTATATAAAGAAATAAAAAAGGCAACATTTCTTTCAGTTCTACAATTATATTTTATACTACATAGAAATAAAAAAATAATATACTTGTATATATATACGTAATACGCCGTGTTAGTCTAGTGGTTAAACTCGCTATCTCAAAATTAATTGATTTTCAAAGTCGAGTATTCTATAGTTTGAGTTCTTTTTGGCTTTACAAGAACTCGAACAATAGAATGGATTTGAATACATTCTAAGACTGTGGATACCGCTCGCTGTTCTTTGGTGGTTGGGTTTCAATTAACAACACATCTCCGGAGTGTTAGTCTGTTTCAGACTACATGTTTACCGGTATATTTACACTTACATTCATTCCACTAGGTTTCCAGGTACGTCAGGCCTGGCAAACCGGTAGCGGTAATTGTATTTGCTTATACACACGCACCTAGATCCAGTAGTAGCTGAAAAACTGGTTGAAGAAAACAAACAAAATAAATACGTAAAACATTCAACGTTTAAATTTCAGAAAGAATGACTTTATATTTTATTCTAGGTAACACGAAAACATAATAGATGAGAGTAATATCCATAAATATAGTGGTGAGGAAATGGGGTAAGAGGGTATATATCGTTGTGCTACCAGTTGAATCGATTACTAAAAAAAAAATTAAGTATTCCCAAATGTAATATAATAAATATTATTGCACAAGTCTTTTTTATCATTAGTTTATATCGATATCCACATGATATATCCCTTCAGCCGTAATAAAAAAAAATAATATTTTTAATGGTACACTATTATAAAAATACTTTATTTTTAATAAAATTCTCAAGTCCCCTCCATTGGTTAGGTTCACTTTCATGACTAAAATTCTTAGAAGCGTAAAATTAAAATTAAATTTCCCGATCAGGCTTGGCATTTTGTTTTTGTACATTTAAAAATATTTATTCCATAATTTTATGTACAAGCTACGAGCTTATCTGGTGAATAAATCATTTACTAAAAAAACATGCGACTAATAATCTTATATTTTCCTGGCGAATATAGCTAGATCAGCTATGTAAAAAGGGAAATTTTGGTGTTCATGTCAAAACAGGATATCGGTTTTTTTTATACCTTTACGTTTCATAGTCCAACTAGTTCATCTATACAAAAAAAAAAAAAAAAAATATGTACGAACGTGTGTCGCTCTGCTATTGGCCTTATTTCTCTCAGAATTGATCGAACCAATTTTCTTTAAACTTGGCTCAAATACAACTATATATATTGTACTCATTATATTAATTTTTTTTTTATAATTTCGATTTTCTTCATAGGCATGTTAGAAAAAACTTAAAGCAAATTTGTTATCTGCTGTACATACACAAAAAATAAAATAAAAAAAAATCAACTCCCATCTATTTAAATTTAAATAATACATTTTTCTTCTTTTCCTTGTTCTTTTATGCTATCTCCCTTCAGTTTAAATATTTTTCAAGAATTTTTAGAAAGTTTATACTTCGTTTATAAAGCCAGTAAGAAGTGTCTACAATTTAAAAAAAAATATAGTCCGTAATCCTAAAACAGAGAAACGTTTTTTGAAAATTTTCTTTTTCTTATTTTAGCTTTTATTGAAAGGAGTGATCAATTTAAAGATAATCATAATTAAACAAATTTTTGTAAATTAACCTATCCTGTTTATGTTTGTAATATTGTGTTTATTGTTTTTCAGCTATAGTTATTAATTTTTTTTCTATCTTTCTTTGTCACTTAAAGGGCTATAAAACGTAAAGTAGATTTGGCACCTATATATTATATAACGAGAGGTTATCTCTAAAGTAAAGACAGTTATATTGTAAAAAAAAATTATCTTGACAACTTTATACATTTTTTTTTATTCCTATTAACCTACCTTATACTACTACTTCTCTAAATAATCGCCACGTGAATTTATCGTAGTGATAAACTAGCTTCAATTTACTCTCGTCGTATTCTTTTGCCGACAGTCCATTTAGCCACCGATTAACAGTATTTTTAAGTTCATTGTAACCCGCGAATTACTTATCCTCAAAAATTCTTTCAGTTTCCCAAATAAATCTTAATCAGAAGGTGCTAAGTTCGGGCTATATGGTGGGTGATCGTAAATTTCCGATTCAAATGTTCTCAGTAAATCACGTGTCGGACCCGCAACATATGTGGACATGCGTTATCGTACAGCAGGATGACGCCGTCGGTCAGCCACCCACGTCGTCGATTTTGAATGGCGGACCGTAACTTACGTATAGTTTCTCAATAGGCATTTATAGTTGTTCCACGTGGCATGAAATCGATCAGCAGTATGCCAAACCGTTCCCAAAAGACTGTGGCCATCAGTTTGCGTCCAAATGGTTGTGGCTTGACCTTTGTTAGTCTGGTTGTTGATTGAGAACGACACCATTCACTTGACTGCCGTTTTCTCTCTGGCGTGTAATACAAAATCTATGTTTCATCGGCGGTAACAATCGAATTAAGGAACTCATCACCTTTTTCTGTGTAGCACATAAAAGATTACAAAGGCGATCCCGTTCGGATTTTTTTTTGAAGTTCCGTTAAGAGGCGCGGCACCCAACGTGAACAGACCTTTCTAAAGCCTAAATTGTCATGAACAATGAGACTGATAACAACTCTTGAAACATTAGGAAAAAGAAGGGCCAGATCGGAAATCGTTAAGCGAAAATCTTTTCTGATTTCATCATCGACGCGTTTCAACAAGTTCTCGGTTATTATCGATGGCCTCCCCGAACGTTCTTCATAGTGCTCATTAATTATGTTATTTCTAAATCTTTCACACCATTTTCGGACGTTTCTTTCATTTATTACATTACCACCGTACACAGGAACCAATCATCTATAAATTTCAGCCGGCTTAACGTATTGATAGTTTAAAAAACGTATGACTGCACGTATTTCACAGATGGCGGCAACATCGATTTTCCTATTCATTTTATAACGTAATAACTCATACGTAATCAAAGATACTACAACGCGTCAAGTTACAAACAACAGTGCAGTGTATACATTACTAGCGTAAACATAAACGACACAGGTTCGGTAACATTAAGGAGAAAAAATTTCCAGTGGTTTTTACTTTAGAGATATCCCTCGTAGAACTCAAAATAAGAGAATATTTTTTAATACTTTCATAAAAGTTGTGCTTTATTTTTTAAATATTTTTAAACAATTCTCTTTTAAATTAATCTTTTTTGTTAAGTTTTTTTTTATGATCAATTCTTAACAAAAAAGTTTTCCTAAATTTTCCTTACAAAATAAGGAACCCCTAAAATCGAAAATCTTTTCATTCAAAATTTTGTAATTATGATACTTAAATCTAATTTGGTTAAGCTTAAAATATTTGTTTAAGTCAATTTTTCTCTAATTTAATAGAAATCCCTCTCACAATAGAAACTAAAATAAGAAAAAGAAAAGTTTCAAAACTTTTTCTGAATTTTAGGTTCGGGGTCTGAAAAAAAATTGTAATCATTTCTTGATAGTTTTATAAACGAAGCCAAAAAGCTGGCGATACTTTGCCCTTTTCTTATATTATAATGTTTTTTTTTTAAATCTTAGAATTAATTATGTAATTTCATCGCACTGATTGATTTTAAGTTTATTACTTTAGATCGTAAAACATTTCACTTTACCCTTGAAAAAGAAGTTTATGATTTTCAACGGTTGTTTGAAATGTTACGAAGTTTCTTGAATATATTTGTATTTGATAGAAATTGTAGCTAAAATAATATGCAATATTACAATTAAAAATTTGGTATAAAAAACATTTAATATTCTAACGACATATTTAACGATTTATATTAAAAAAAAAAAATCACTCAAATACGTTTAACTTATAAATATAATAATATTGATGTATCTGTAATCATACCTAAAAATATTAGACACATATTTAAAAAAAATAATAATATCCATTCACTACCAAACCAGAGAACGGAACTGTTTTCATATATTAACACAATATTATCTGCTTACGATAAATAAAAAAAATTAATTATGTTGCCATTTTCAATATATTACGGTTAAAACATTTTCCGATCAATTAATTAATATACAACTAGACAATTTCTTTTATAGAAATAATATTAGTTTGTCAGTAAAATAAATTAAAAAAAATTGTTTTTCTTTAAATCTATATCGCGTTCCCCCCACCACCCCTTTAACAACCTTTCTTTCTTTTTTCTTTTTCCTGTTTAGCCTCCGGTAACTACTGTTTAGATAATACTTCAGAGGATGATATGTATGAGTGTGAATGAAGTGTAGAGTCTTGTACATTCTCAGTTCGACCATACCTGAGATGTGTGGTTAATTGAAACCCAAACACCAAAGTAGTATTCAAGTCCGTGTAAAAATAGATGGCTTTACTAGGACTTGAACGCTGGAACTCTTGACTTCCAAATGAGCTGATTTGGGAAGACCCGTTCACCACTAGGCCAACCAGGTGGGTCCCCCCCTTTAACCTGATTGAGCTCTAACATTCGTAAAATCTATAAAATCATATCGTTGTATGATTTAATCATATAGAAAAATAAATAAATAAAATATGAAATTAACTGCCATCTTACTCATTTGTCTGTAAAGGTTAAAAAAATTAATAAAAATAAGATCTCTACATAGAAATAATTTGGCCTAATTTTTTTACTTATTGTTTAACTTGGTTTAGAAAATCTAAAAAAAAAAAAACTCAAGTAATTTTGAGTACAGGCTTACCACATTGCTGAGTTAACGCCAAAATTTAACAGAAGTTAGAACTTATGTTGACGAATATTTTTTTAAGTTTAATAAAATTAAGAAAACCCATTTTGGAAGTATATGTAATAAAAACTCTAAAGAAATTAAGCTTAATCTCTACCCCAAGTCCGATTGTCTTACATTTTCCGTTACTAATCAATTCCTATCGTACTACTACTGTACTGAATTTTAAGTGCCAAGATAAAAAATAAACATTTTAATTTATGTAAGTAATACATCACTCTAATTAAGCTCAAATTTAATGAAATTTTTGTCTTATATAAAGAAATATTTTTACCAATTTTCAACTATACATGTTCAAGCAGTGGGATGTGTAACATACATAACGTTTTGTGTGTCCCCATACCCAAAAATTTGATGTGGACACCACATGACTTCCATGACTTTGTACGCCTATTAAATTGCATATGCACATTTTTTGCTGCACTACATTTAAACTTATTTCATTTGAAAGTGAGATACGATCCTCCAATTTTTTTTAATAAAGTGGACAGTTACACAATTGCATTTTGGTGGATTTCACATTGAATCACATTTTTTTGTGGTGTCGTTATCATCATTTTATATATAAATTTTGTTTCACATCGCTATAGTAGTTTTGTGGTGTAAGTGAGAACACGTCGGATCCGTAAGCATGCACCCATTGGTTGGAATCCGACTTCATACATCTACATATATATTTTTTTAACTTTTTTTTTAAGTTAAATATTTTGATTTATTAATAATTATTAAGCTCTGTAAATTTTTTTGAATTAAAATGAAAAGTACATAAAATTTTATTTCACTAATAACTTCTGAATTTTTCATTTTTTTTATACTGTTATTGAATTATTATTTGTTGTAAATAAATTTCAGTTAGAGGTTTAATAGTTACTAAAAAAAATCAATATATTTAAATTAAAAAAAAAAAAAGCTAAAAAAATATGTGTATATTAAAGTCGGATTCAAACCGATATTCCTTCCCGTTGTAACATCCAAATATTTCTACAATCAGAGCTTAATAATTACTAAAAAAATCAATATATTTAAATTAAAAAAAACTTAAAAAATATGTGTATATGAAGTCGGATTCAAACCGATGTTCCTTCCCCTTTTAAGATTCAAATATTTCATTAATTAAAATTTTATCTAGCTGTAATTCTGGAACCAATGAAATGAATTACCAGTTATGATATACCGTTGAAAAGCTCTCAATGAGCGTTTATTACTGCAGTTAAGAAAAACTCCAAAATCCAAAATGTTTTGGAGTTTTAGCTTATTTGGGCACTTTTGGTCCAGTCGATTGCAATCAAAAGAGGAGGTGCACAACTAGTTGTTACAACAGTCCTAAATCCTAAATTTCAACATTCTTCAGCTAATGGTTTTTGAGTTATGTGAGATACGTACATACGTACGTGCAGACGTTACGCCGAAACTAGTCAAAATGGATTCGGGGATGATCAAAATGGATATTTCCGTTAAAATATGAAAACCGAAAATTTTCTTGATTACAATACTTTCTTTCCTTTGTACAAGAAAGTAAAAATTTGACCACCGTAGTTTGTTTGATAGTCACACAAGAAGAAGATTTATATAGCTGTTACCAGTGTAGTAAAAAAAAAGCCTGAAGTTTTGCATACCCCTTTCACATGTAAAAATAAGTATGTAAGTAATTTTCATTAACGTTTAGTGAGTTGTGATTTATTTTATACATTAAATATCTTTAAATATCTAATTTTAATATTATTTCATTTGCTATTACGTAAAATAACTAATGAGAACTTTAATCACATCTTGTTTTATTTTTTTGTAATTAACTGTTTATTCGTGATGTTGTTCTCTGTTTAAGGTTTTACCACACTTTATTTTGATTCATCGAGGCACTAGTGTAGCTTCACTATTTAATTGTAACATACCTACCCTTTCTCCTCACAATTATCTAAACGATTTATTATTGTTTATCAAACGAATAAAATACCTATTTATTTAATATAATCATATATAAGTATTTCTGCTTCTTAATTTCTCTTCGTCTTGGTGGACAAAAACCGTAATTCTACATACTCGAATAAACTATATATGAACTGCTGACCGTTTTAGATTCGATTTCTTCTTAGAGGACAAAATTAGATAGATTGAAATAATTACTTGTTAGGAAGTAAAAGAAAAATGAATAATGAAAGGTGACCTTATTTACAAAGAAAAGAGTAGAGAAAACGACAAAGAAAGATTTTACAAACCTTCAAAAAATCTTAATTTCAAAATTAAAAATTTGTGTCTATAGTAGTGTGAAAATTAAATATTAAAAATATAAAAGATAAATATTAAAAGAGATAAATAATAAAAATTAGAAAACACGACTGCCGAAAAAAAAACAACGTTGAAAATATTGCTCGTTAATAATAATTGAAGAGCGTGCGGGTGACAATTTCGTATAATTTTTTCTTTCAAATTTTAAAAATCTATTTAAATATATATATATATTCACATATTCCATATAGCCTACACTTTCCGTAACGTAAGGATTCCAAAGTGGGTTGATACATCTTAATCGGTTCAGCCGTTGAGTTGCTACGGTGGAACAAACATACATACATCCTAAATACAGTACACTCCTCTTTGGTCAGTCATGTAAATAAAAGAAAGGGATTATTAGTTAATATTTATCAATAAAACTGTGGCTCAGAGCGGACCAATAATGGTGGTGCGCCGGAAGGCTGCAAACGGTTCCCTCCACGACTCTCTCCCTCTAGTAGCAGTCCGTGGTCACTAATTTACAGATTATTTATATTAATTTCTAAATGTAGATTACTTTTATATATATTTTATCTTTGTATTATTATTAATTTATTATTATTTATTAATTTTATTAATTAAAGAAACGTATTATTAAAGAAAAGCAAGAAGAAGAAAGAACATGCTTACATGATCGAACATACTGCCCGTCAAAAAATCATAGAATTTTTGTTAAATGTTAAACAATAACTAATAATAGTAATAATAATTATTTAATAAATTTACTACGGTAAATCATTCATTCAATATCGTATCAGATTATAAAATAAAACTATATTTGATGCACTGGTCTCCGTGGCGTGAATGGTAGCGTCTCGGCCTTTCATCCGGAGGGAGGTCACGGGTTCGAATCCCGGTCAGGCATGGATTTTCACACGCTACAGATTATTCATCTCATCCTCTGAAGCAATATCTAACGGTGGTTCCAGAGGTTAAAAAAAAACCTACATTTGATACAAATAAATCGATACTGAAAATATTATCGATTTAGAATCGTATATACATATATATATATATATATATATATATATATATATATATATATATACGTAAATATATATAGCCTACTATTTTCCTCGTAAAGTAAGGATTTCAGCACAGTGGCATACATCTAAATCGGTTCGGCCGTTGAGCTGCTATCGTGGAACAAATATACATACATAAACCCTAAAAACTTCTTTTTGGGCACCCTTGTAAAAATGAATTGTTCATTTCCTTCCATTATATTTCTGTTTCATGGTGACTGAAAATAATGGAATAAAATGATTATTTTTTGTTTCTTTAATGAATATCTTTAATTCACAACTTCATACCCAAGGGGGCTACGCCCTCATTCATTGGGTTAAAACCTTTCGTGGGATAACATGAATGTATCTTGAAATTTTAAATCAATCGATCAGTTGGTTCTAGCGTGATGCTGTTGCAAATATACCAGCAGATTAACTTTCACATTTACATATAAGATAGGATATAAATAAATATACGATGTGGTATTCTAATATTTAATAATGAATGTATAAATTAAAATCTGAAAAAAATGAAAGTTAATGGATTTTATGCGCGTTTGAAAGTTCAAAGTGGATTACGTGTGAAAAGCTTTTAATTTCTGTTTTATTAATTTTTAAAATGTTATGTTTGCGTGAAACTGGACTTCTAGGTAAAAATAAAACACGTAAATGTTTAATAATAATTAGAAAATTATCTCTATTTTTAATCTAAAATAAAAGTCGTAAAATCAATAATTAATATCTTTAATACAAAAAATAATTACATACCATTGTTACGTGTAACAACGGGAGTAAATATTATACTATTAATTTTAAAATTATAACTGTTCGTTTAATTGTTTCATTGACCCTAATGAAATTAGAAGAAATTGATTTTCTCTAAATTTGCACATCTAATATCGACTATTCCGTGAAAGGAATATTTAAAACTACTTAAAAAATATAAACATATTTAAATTGTTTAAATAGTCCTAATATTTAGACCACTAAAAAATCAACAAAAAAAAAAAATCAATAAAATATTTACATAAAAGAAACGTTATTTCCTTTTTCAATGATGTCATATATTAACTACTATATACCTTTTTTATTTATTTTAATGTGGCTAAAACTTTTATTCAAATGATTCAGTGGTATTAAGAGAGCAATTAAAATAAAGCTCCTACTATAACGAGTCAAATACTTTTAGAATATATAAACCAACTGAAAAGGCGAGATTCAATAGAAATTACAAAAAGATAAAACAAAAAATTAATCCCGTATAATTCTACAACGTGTTTTATAATAAAATCTCTTTCCTTTTACTTTTAACGATCAGGAGAACTTATTTTCACCAATAAATCGAAAAAAATACTATAAAAGATAGGATTAGTTATATTTATTCTGTTTTCCAGATCTATTTTCTTTCAGTATAAATGGTGTACAAAATATAATATTGAGGTTTTAAAGCTATTTAATATCTCTTAACTTTATCTTACAATAATGAATCAAAAATAAAATAGAAAAATAACTCTTAAAGTTCTTCCCTAATAATGTTCAATGTAAGAATATTTCGCCAAGCGACATGCATCAGGCTGACAAGAAAATTTCATCCCATACTGTAACCTGCATGTCTGGAATAATGGAAGTGACAGATGCTTCGATCCTGAAGCATGGGATTTTCCCAAAGGTAAAATCCCATGAGGTCATATCGGATGACCTTGGAGACACTACATAAAAGCTCTCACATCGGATCCATGACAACCGATCCAGCTGTTGGGTAAATATCATTCAACCCGATCCTGTACAGAATTATGCCACTGAAGAGGTGAACTATCTCGTTTCATAATAACATTCTTTGATCTATCTTGCAGTTGAGGAAGGTGATACATACGCAACATATTTGAATAAGCAACTCCTATTACTCCTACTTCAGCGAAAAAGAACGGTCCGTAAACTTGCTGTCGGTATGTTGTACACAAAACATTTAATTTTATGGAGTTCCTTTCGAATGAAGAGTTAATGGAGGTTTATTGACCTCCAGATATTGACTTAATATGTATTAACTTTTGCACTAAGATGAAAATATTCATCACTAAAAATAATGCGATTAGAAATGTATCCTCATGTTGCAAAATTTAGATTCCGAAATCAGCAGGCACACCGTTGTCGGAAGACTTTAAAACCTGAACGTATATGAACGTTTCCTTAAACCATACCACACTATCGTCATTGCTAGTTTAAGACTGGATTTTGTAACAGATTTTTTTTAGGACAACCCAGGAAAGACTTCCTGAAACATTCATGATTTTCTTCAGACACTCTAAGACATTTATTCATCCCTTTACACAGACATCCGTTTTTTCCAAAACTGATTACCACTGAGCAATCTTACTGTTATTTTTATGATTACTATTAAATTTTCTACGGAATACGTTGTACTGTAACAACAAATCTGCACTCAGAATACTCTAAAACGCAGGAAAGCTTTTTGTTTAGGAGTCAATATCTTTGATAGTGGGGCTGTCAAGTGGAAAGAGAGAGAAAGTAAATAAATTATTTTATAACAATATACCATATTTTTATTATGAAGTACATAATTTGACATTTAAATATAATTTAATTCTGAATAAAATTTAGTTAACATACAAATTTTTGTAATTATACTTACACAATTTCATCTAGCTTTTGTTAAAAATCAAATCCGTTTAAGATTTTAAGTTTTACAATCACATTCTGGAGTTTTTTATTTTTTTACTTTTACTTAATATCTAGATAGCGTTATAACACAGTTTTTGCTCTAGAAAGATAAATATCGTAATCGGTCCAATTAGGAAATATGCGGTTTTGACACCTAAGGAACCCAAAAAATAAAAAAATCCGGATGTTAATGTTCATGTGTGTGTGTGTTTGTGTGCGCGTGGGTGTGGGTGTGCGTGCGTGGGATTCCCGCGTTAGGGACAACTGTATGTCAGGTTTTGTATGGAAGTAACTATTATACACTTTTTCAGAAAATGAATTTATTAATAGTAATTATTCACGAAACAAAGTATGTTTATAATCTTTTCTGTTTTTTCATCAGTCACTTGACTGTTTTGGTACATTCTGTATTACTTACTAAAACGTTATTCATATTTTAATTTAAACATAATTACTATATCTTTTACCCACAGTTATCATTTTTACATATTCCAATCTTTGTTTTCCTCTACAGTTTTTAACATATATATATATCGATTACCAACGAATTAACTAAAAACAATTTTCTGGAAAAATACTAAATTTTGGTCGGTAATACTAGTTTATATAGATCATGTCAAAAATGGGTGGGTATGTTACTCCACAGATAAAGAAGGAACACTTTTTGTGGATTATGGTAAACCGTGGAAAAGTCTTGACCACAGCAAAGTGGAAAAATATGCAGTTAATTACAAAAAAAAAGTAGTTAAGATTGATATTAATAATTTAATTAATTAATTAATAAAAATTTAAAAAAAGTTTAATTAATTATAAATTTAATAGAATATTCTTTGTTACTGTTTAAAATCTGTCGCGATTACTTCCTTTTTTTTGCCTTCAATCTTATTAATATTCCATTCTTTGTTTACCTGTTTAATTTTTAACCTCTATTTATCAATTATTACCAAACATGACTAATCAATTTAGTTCATCTCTAAAAAAAATTTTGTCAAAATTTTTCCGTCATAACATTTTGTTAATTTAAATGTTATCAACCCACGTAAATTTCAAAATCGTCATAATGCCACATTTGTGAGTCCTTTATTTTTTCCTTTCAGTTTCTCCAAATGTTCATGTTTCGTATTTATTAAGTGTTACACCCACACAATTTTGTTCTTTCCTGTTATCGCCTTTGCATCATTACTACGTATAGCAATATATTTTGTCCAATCTATGTTTTAATAGCTTCGTTGGAACCATATGATGTGTTTTAACACATCAAGTTTAAACCTGTAATTTGATCAAATTTTTAACTTCATACATGATTGTTCATACTCGTCGCTATCAACTCAGCTAAATGGTTCAACTAGATTTCAGTGGGTTTTGATTGAGGAGGTCGCGAAATATTCATTGTATATATATATTTATTGTTTTATTTTTTGGGGGTCTTAGCGCTAAAATGGTTGAGATCACTGGGTTAGGGCAATAAAAATTTTACAAAGAAACATATTAAGTTAATTAGTCATACATTAAGACATTCAAGTTTAGTTAATACTCGATATTTAAAGAGTAAAAAAATATAGAAGAAAACGTATATTGAATTAAATAAAACAGATAACTAAAGAAAAAGCATGTAGTCACTATGCTGAGCATATTAGCACAAAACAAGAATGAAAGGAGAGAATGACACTAAACCATTTCAGTAACTGTTAACACCAATTAAAAATAAACGGGAAAAAATTAGAAATAATGATGTTATAATTTAAAACAAAAGTAATAATATCAATGTAAAAAATAACACATCTAAAATATAGATTAAAAAGGTCAAGGGGTAATGAAAATTAGATTTGTAGAATAATTACAAAATCCAGAGGAAAATATATTAAACGTAATTAGAAAAATGTATACGTTAATTAGACTTTAGAAGAAATTAAATTACATTTAAAATATCAGAATTTATATATTTAAATTATTTTTTTTTTTTTACAATAATGGAATTTATAAATAATTTTTTCATGTTTTTACTATATAAATTCATAAATAAAAAAAAAAATATATTGTAATTTTTTAATATCAAAGTTTAAAATATTTTCCATTACTTTTCATTAGTCTTACGATATTAGTATACTAAAATATGAAGCAGAATTTACTTGTTGATCGATTTCCGTTTTTATAAAACATTTTTTATTTCAAGTTAACTCTATTTTTTCAAATAATACTTTCTATTATGAATCTCATATTTTAACATCGATTATTTCATAAAATTTTATATTTATATGCATATAAATTGGAAATACTGAACCGACTTATACTAATTTTTGCAATTCAAATTAATTAAAAAATTGGAAGCAGCATGGTTTTCAAATTCATTTTTAGGAAAAGAAAAAATTTAACAAGTATTAATGCCCGAAAATAAATATAATTATAATTAAAAAATAAATTAAATATTATTAATCCAATTAGACAAAACTAACTGGAAATAAGTGCCAAGATCGAAATTGGTAGAAACTTAAACTCTGGCAGAGATATCTTTCATAAGTATAAAATATTGTTATTGATAAAAAGAAACTTTTCTTCACTAACTCGTAAAATTATTAAAATAGATGAAACCAAATTAATCAAAAATTCACATATCTTCTTCCAGTTGAGATCTAACACTGAAATTAACTAACTATAGTAATAATAATAATAATAATAATTCTTTTTTTAAATATAGCATTTTCACCACCCAGTACAGTGTTTCTTACCACCGTAGACAAAACTAAAAGCCAGGCAGCAGGAGAAAATGTGAGAAAATTTCAACCATATAACAGAACCAATATTCTGCTGTAAGGAAAAACACAAGATCAGTAAAAATGGAAATATTATGATTTTTTTTTTTCACTTCTCAAAAGTAGTATTTTTAAACAGAAAAACAATTAATTACTAGGAGTCTTAAAAATGTTAAAAAAACAAATAAAATCTCAGTTAGAAGTATAAGGAAAGAGCAACAAGGAAAGGAGATATATCAACACCAAATCCGTCGATCTGAAGATCGAAGAAAGAGATTGACACAGCAACAAGAGTCTGGAGAAAATTAGTAACAATGACTGACTACTCAGTTCATCGATCCACCTACTCAGTTCAGTGTTCACCGAAACATCAACCCAGATAAGTCAACTGAAACCTCAACCACAACAAATTTTCCTATATCAAATTTCTCAGATGATAAAAAATAATTGATCTTATCTTCAAAATTAATCGCTGTAATAACTAATTTATCAGTTGGAGAGACAGAACCATGATCACAAATAAAAATAAATAATAATAATGATAATAATAAGAATTATAATCATTATAACTATTTAACCCAATTATATTCTGAGTAATCCATCTGGTTTGTCTAGTAGTAAACTCGTCATAGCAAATCAGCTGATTTGAAGTTGAGAGTTCCATGGTTTAAATACTAATAAAGGCAATTTATACGGTTTTAAATTCTGGATGGTGGATACCGGTTTTCTTTGGTGGTTGGGTTTCAAATAACCACACATTTCAGGAATGGTCAACCTGAGAATACAAGACTAGACTTCATTTACATTCATACATATCATCCTTATTAATTCTCTGAAATAATACCTTACGGTGGTTCCGAAGGCTAAACGGAAAAAGTAAAAATAATATCCAGAGTAAAGATTACTCAGAGGATTACAATTTTCTCTTAACAATATTAAAAGGGAAAAATTGATATTTTTTATCTATATATATAACTTAACATCAGAAGCTTTTATGACAGAAACATTAAATTAAGCACAGATGATAAACGTTATCATTCTAACATTTCATGAAAATATGTTTCGGATTCTACATCTATCCTAAAGTAGATAGTAGACATATATGTTTAATATACGTATTATGATTAAAACACGTATTCATATATGCTCATAATATGTACTTGTCCTCTCACGTATACTCTGACGCAATAAATTATCAAGTACATGATTCTGCTATTATATATATATAGCTTATTGAGATAATTTTTATTGTTAGGTAAATCACGTGGTAATAGTGTACATAACACAAAGAATTTGTACAATAATATAGATATAAACCTAAAAAATGCCTTACAAAAATAGAACATATCGGTTTTGGATAAAAAGTGATGTGTGCTGAGGAGTTAAAAAAACTTCAAGGAGGGTGATATTATACAGGGTATGATAAAACTACATTTCTTAGTTTCCATGTATTTCTTGAAAAAAACTTTAATATTATTTATAAATTAACTCTGCGATTAATTCCAAAAAAATATCCAAAAAATGGAGACTAAGTTTTTTAGCCTCATCCTGAGTGAAAAATGATATTTATGAGTTTGTTTAACGTAGAAGAATAATTTTATCACGTTGAATAGAAATTGAAATTCAGTACAGATGATAAATAGAAAAGTCTATTTATCATCATTTAATTTATTTCTTCTTTCAAACTAAAATTTAATTTGTCAGTGGCGTAATGATGTAGTGGAAAATCCATTAATATAACCCCCACCCCAACTTACTCGTTTAGAATGATTATGTTCAATATAGATAAAAATCTGAAATTTCGGATAGTTATTCATAAAAGAATCTACAGAAAGAATAAGAATATTAATTTTTTTTTAATAACATTATTTTGATTAAGTGTCATTAAAAAAATGATAAAACTAATTCATGTTTAGTAATTCAGTATCCTCATCAAAGGAGTTTACTTCAATTTATTTATATTTTAAATGAAAATAAAATATATCCATCCAGGATCTATCACATAATTTTAACTACTTAAACCACGATAGGAGTTTAATAATTAAATTTTAATCATTCAAAAAAAATACTTAAGGAAGATTTTAATTAGCATAAATTTTTTTTTAACATTCTCTAATGTATCCAAAAATGAAGGGGGACTTCATGAGGACCGATCTGATTTTCGGCCCGGTCACTCGGCGATTGATGCGATTGGACGCGTGATGAATATTGTTCGATCAGCTACGCAGCTACGAGAGAGATAGGAACGGTCATGATGTTACATATACGCAGTGCGTTTAATTAGCTGCCATGGGAAGTTATATTTCGTGAACTAAAATCCCGGCATATCTGCGAAGGATATTTCACGAATATTTTAAAGACAGATACGTGGTGGGCAGATCAGAAGGTGGTAAAACGAAATTTCTGGTGAAGAGGGGTGTCCCCCAGGGTTCGGTGCTGGGTCCGGCCCTGTGGACCATTGCTTTAGACGACATCCTAAGGCAGCACTATCTGGCAGGCGTCACCCCGATGGCGTCCGTCGATGATTATGCGCTTGTGGTTGTGAGCAAAACAGAAGAAGAACTGATGGCAGCCGGTGAAGAAGCGGCTGACATGATTAGGAGCTGGCTAATGGTCTACGGCTCGCTGAAGACAAGGTGAAAGTTATGGCTGACAGACACAGATTAAATCCAGTGCATTTTAGAGTACACCCTAGCCAAGCCGCGAAGTATTTAGATGTGTGGCTAGACAAGCACCGATCCTATATACACATGTTGAGGAGACGGCGAGAAAGGGTGAAAATATGGTGCAGACGCTCAGCAAAATCATGAGGAATAAGGGGGGTTCTCAGGCGGGGAAGAGGAAACTGTTGGCCCGTGTGCACTCTTCGGTAGTGATATAAGGAGTTCCTATATGGCTGGGAGCGTTGTCGAGGGCGACGAACATGAGGCATTTGGTTACGCGACAACGTAGGCTAAATATTCGTAGCATCGCGGAGTGTCGTACGATCAGCGCCGAGGCAGCGTCGGTTATAGATGGGATGCCACCGATAGATTTACAAGCAAAAATCAGAGTGTCAATAGTGGCCGGTCAGGACAGAAAGGAAGCAACAGACGGTCTCTACATGGTTGGCGTGACAGAAGGCGAGATTCGGGCAAAGGACCTACAGACTCATAAGCGATGTCAGGAACTGGTGGAGCAAAATCATTGACAGACTACGAATTTACACAGTTCCTGTCTGGACATGGATGCTTCCGAGAATTTCTGTACAGGATGGGCAGAAACAATACAAGTCGCTGTCACGATTGCATCGGGCTGGATGCAGCAGAGCATGTGGTGATGCTCAGCAGCAGCGACAAATGGGATTTGTCCCGACTACGATCACATCAATGATATAAGAGAAGGCCAATAAAAAAGAGGCGACGACTGGCTGAGCAGATGCGGTTCGATAGAGACATGGAGTTAGAAGACGGGTGATCAAGGGAGGTCAGTTTCTGGGGGTGGCAGTGGGGGCTCTTCGGGGTCGTCGCCTTCCGGTCATATAGATTCGGATAGTATAGTGCCCGGTTGATCATGCAGGGGCTGTGTACATACCATATGGTTTAGGTCCTGCCCTTGCATGATAAGAAGGGGAGATTTTTTAGCGGGTGAGAGCCCCACACTGTCGTCAGTGCAAGCCTGACGGCGGCTAGCAGAGCTTTTTCCTCCTTCTACGGAAAAAACAGAAGAAAAAATGTACACTAAATAAATAAGTAATTGGAAAATCTTGGATGTATCAGATGAATAGATTCTCTAGATAGGTAAAAAGTTCTATTATAAAGATTAAAAACTACATTCTTCTTTAGTGTAATCAATTTTTGTTTTTTTGTTAATTTTCTCTTCTTTGAAAATAGATTATGATAATTTTAAATCTTATATTTTAATTGCGATTATACTAAAATAAACAAATTAAGAAAATAATAAAACCATAAATTTTGTTAAAAGATTAATAAAAAAATTAACCATCAGATATTATGAGAATGACTAAGTGCATAAACTAATACTGCAAGTAAATAATACAGAGACATATTTTGGGATAAGCTAAAAGATGATTGACAGCAGTTTGAAAATTGTGTGATGAACTGTTACGTGAAATTCTCTATACGGGAGTCCCGGGAGGATTTATTCAAACTTGAGGTACTGAATCAAGATATCAAAATAAATAAACAAGACCGTGGAAAAATATCCTATTTCACTTCATTTTCCTTTTGAGCGCCATTTTGTGTTTTTCCAATAAAAATTTACATAACGGATCGAGATATTATAATAATGATTTGTATACTATAGAATGTGTAATATCCTATAACAACTTTTACAAAATAAAAAAAAATTTAAATTTAACCTTTCATACTTCAAAGGTTAAACTTTTTAATCATAAAAATCTCCGGAAGTATTCGTTTTATGGAAATATATTTCATTAAATCAAATATACAGAATTTTGTATTAAACACAATGACATCTCATTTGGTTAATTGATGAACATTTGTTCAAATTGAATAATAAACATGGGAGATTTTGCTGAAATTGTTACAGTGAAACGTAAAAATTATGTTATCTTAGAATTTTGTTTCTATTTTATGCACAATTATTGCAATTTTCAACCTTATTTATTTTGGGAAGATCTACATCAAAGTACATTAAAATACCAAAATCCATTTTAAATATGTAATTTAAAAAAATATAATAATAATAGTAATAATACAAAATGGTGATAAGAGGAAAAATGAAACGTGATAGAGCATTTCTCCACATATTTTTCAGTGGATTTCCAAATTCTTTAGCAACCGTTATTGCATCCGCTCTAACGGGCGCAAATCTTAGCTGATTTGACGAAACATGGTGAGATGATACAAATCGATAGCAAATAGAGAGCTTTTGATTTTCAAGTGATTTGGTTCACAGGAACCGAAGTGACGAGCCAAAAAAACGGAATTTTGGTGTATTTTTTCATTCTACTAGGCACAATTTTTAACCGATTATGATGAAACATGGTAGGGTATGTAATTGTAGTAGAAATAGAGTTCTAGTGAATCGTTTTTTGTTTTTTAAGTGAAAATGTCTACAGAAACCGGAGATAGGGGCAAAAAACAGTCTACAGATAAAGAATGGCGCACGATATGATCCAACATTTGATTTTGTTAAAAAAAATTTGTTTGAACCGCAATACTGAAAAATAAGGTACAATGTGTTTACTACACAACTGCAAATTATGTACTGCTTATCACATGTTCAATATGACCACCAACACGTCCAGCAACTTCTTCAACACGATCTCCTATACTTTTAATAACTCGACAACACATATCCTCGGTTATCTCGTCGCACGCCTCAATGATCAGCACACGCAGCTTCATACCAGGATTTTTAGAGAAAATCTCCTCCTTTAGAAATTCCAAAAGAAAATAATCACGTGAATTCAAATCAGGACTTTCAGAGGCCAATTCAGTACACATGGTAAACGACTAGGAAATCGGTTTGAAATGAGTTTCGCGTTACAAGTTTCATGCAGAAAGACTCAAACAACATTAGCTGTGTGCAGTCTGGCTCCATCCTGCGTGAAAACTCGTTTTATAATTGAAACCCTTTTGCAAAAAAGCTGAGAAATAAAGTTATTACGCAACATATTTAGATAACGTTCACTGTCTGTTCAAAAGTGAACAGCTCTATTAACCTGTGACTTCAGATAGCGGCCCGTATTGTAATTCCTGGAGCGTGGTGTCCTTCTTCATGAAGCACGCGTGGATTTGCGGAAGCCCGAAAACGCACATCTTGTTCATTAACAACCTCGTCTAGGTAAAAATGTGCCTCATCTGAAAACTAAACATTTTTCAACAATACGGGTCGGTTCATAGCCCATTCAGCGACTGTCATTCTTTGACGTTTGCTGTGAACCGTTAATTTAGGCAACATTGTTATTTTTTACAGATACAAATACAATCGGTTTGTAAAATTCGCTGCACAAATCGCCTAGAAATCCAAAATTGTGCTGCTGCTTTTCTTGTTCATTTGCCCGGGCTCCTCAGCAATGCTACACTGAAAGCTTCGAAATTTTGTGGTGAACGAACATCATAAGGCCGTTCCCGCTTATTCTCAAATACTGAACCATCACTATTATATTTTTCGTACAGTCAACGTATTTTTTTAAATGAAGGCGACTACTTAATTGGTAAAAGGGAATGAAACCATCTTTATGTATGCACCACGTTTTAGTATCATTTATAAACAGCACAGTCTTTACGCGCTGTTCAACAATCAGTTTTCCTTTGTCAGCCATCTTGGAACGATACACAAATACCGCACATGGAAAGAGAATAAACTAATATTCATGAACTGTTGTAACTTCTGCCAACATAAAGCACATTAATAATTATTAACGTAAACAAATATTGCCGAAACAAATGTTGGATCATTTCCTGCGCAACCCTATATATTTATATATTAGAAACATTAAAAAAAATGTACGAAAAAATATTAGAAACATTGAAAAAATGTACATCTGCACTAAAATGAGCAATATGGAATACCTTTTTATGTACATATTAGAGGATGAGTATATAAAAATAGGTTTTAATAGGTTTTATAAAAAGTAATAGCAATAAAGGTAAAAAATGATAAAAGTAAGAGTATATATCGTTTATGGATAAAATAGATAGTGTTATAAAGGTTGATAAACTTCAAGGAGGGTGGTAACAGACAGGCAATCCTGATTGCCGTTCAAAACGGATGCGACACTTCCGTTTACCATTCTACCACCCGCTATTCCTAAAATCAAATATTGGAGATACAGTCAGTCCCTTAGCATCACCATCCTAGGACACCCTGCCCTTTTTAAATTTTTTCTTTCCTTTTCTTTATTATAAAGAATGAATATTTCACATTATTTTTTAGTAAAATCGTTCATTTTTTCTTGTATTTCTCTTCTATAAAAGTAGTATGTTTTAATTTATATAACACTGCTAAATATAATTAATAAAACTAATTGGAAAATGGCTAGAAAAACTAATTATAGTGTAAAAAACATTTACGCTTGTATTTTTACTTCCTTGAAAGAAGTAATGGAAGTATTTTGATCGCGAAAAATTTCAGATTTCAACGGAAATATCCATTTTGACCATCCTTGAATCCATTTTGACTTGTTTCGGCGTGACATCTGTACGTACGCACGTATATGTACGTACGTATCTGGCATAACTCAAAAATGATCCAAAAAATCTGGATTTTGGACTTATTAATGCAGTTAAGAAAGTCCTCATTGAGAGAATTTTAATGATATATCATAATTGGTACTTATCATTGGTTCCAGAATTTTAGCCAAATAAAATTTAAATTAATGAATATTTGGATCTTACAAGGGGAAGGCACATCGGTTCGAATCCGACTTCATCTCCTTTTTTTTTAATTAAATGTACTGATTTATCAATAATTATTAACCTCTGATTGTAAAAAAAAATGTACAATAAATAATAATTCAAGAATAACAATAAAAAAAGTATGAAAAAATATCAAAAGTTATTAATGAAATAAAATTTTATGTACTTTAAATGTAAAAAAAAAATGTGTATATGTAATTTAATATCCGTTCAAGGAAGTCATGTGATGTCCACATCAATTTTTTTTTCTTTTTACCTAAAAAATATGGATTAAACGAATAACATTCTTGCACTTAATAATATGTTGACCTAAAAATAAAAGATAATTAAATACAAATTGGGTTCTGTATTAGTATTTATTTGAATAAATGTGTGTCTCTTTTTATGAACTATTAAAGGCATATATTAGTTTTTACTTTAAATTAAATCTCTGAATCTTTTACTTGGTGCTGTTTATTTTACTATTTTACTACGAAAATGTTTTATTTACTGCTATAGTCGCAATCTTACTTTAATTACAAATATACGTATCATATAGATCAGATATATATGATACAGATCATTGATGCAATTTATGTATTTTTTATGTACCGATTAGAATAAAGGTTTATTCATTAATTTATGTACAGAATGATTCTGGAGGAAAGCGAGATAAATTGGGAACTAATCCTAAAACTTGAAATAAGGAAAAATCATTAGGTGGTAACAGAAAATGTACGGAAATGACCTCAGAAGTGCATCGATGTCATTGGTGACATTTCCGAACATTTATTGGAAATTAATACAGTATGAACCACAATGAGTATTTTTTTAGGATGTAAATTAAAAGTATTATGACTATTGAAGATCTAAATTTATTTTATTAAAAATAGTTTTTTTTTTTATTTTTACAGATTTGTAACAGTTTTCTGTTAAGTTTTGTTTTTAATATTAATATTGTTTTGTATCGAAACAAGTTTTAATAACAGAATTTACATAATAATTAGTCATTTGAAGTGTTATGTAAGGGATAAACTTAACGTTTTCTTATGTTTTTTATTATAATCAGCACAAAACAAAGAAATTCGGCAACGAAAAGCACGTTTATTAATTTTGAAGTACAATAACTTTGTAAAAAAATTCAGTATGATCTTGTTTCACCGGGGAACTGAAATACGGGCGAAATTCTACGCTAATCGTAACTCGATAACAAAAGCGTTTTCGGACATATGTTTATATAAAGGTTTTTCCTTCCTTCAAGCTTAAGAATCAGCTACTAAATTATTTCCTTTTCTCTTTAATCACCTTTATATATACAGAGGTTATGACGAAGTTCTTCAAAAACTTTCATAACTTATTCTTCTCGTGAAATTAATGAAAAAAGTTCATATAAATATACTTCCTAAAATGCTTCGCTTGCAAGTTACCGCTAATGAAAGATTTCGTTCGGATTTCAGCTACCCGGTGAAATAATGTCCAATTGAAATTTTTTGGGTGTTAATTAAGGGGCAGGAATAGTGATTCCTCATGGTTTTTCACTTAAAAACGAATAACCGAGTCTGCAGTAGTTTTTGAGAAATCTGGGGTTAAAATCAATAAATTATGGAAAAAACCCAGTATTTTTTTTTTTGTTTGACGTACAATAACGTTAACATTTTAACATCCGGGACCACCGTTAGGTATTGCTTCAGAGAATCAGAAGAATGACAATTTTTGTAGCGTGTGAAAATGCCATGCCTGACCGGGATTTGAACCCGGAACCTCCGGATGAAAGGTCAAGACGTTACCATTCGCGCTACGGAGGCCGGCAAGGTTGGCCAACAAGGTCGTGTTGGACAAATCGTTCATAAGTGGTACGAATACTAGGTAGTAAATCTGTTTCCTAAAGATTGCGAAAAGTCGCATTAATTACTATGCGAGCTGGAATCTTGCGATTCAGAAAACGTATTTCATTATCTACTGTAGCAGGTGTAGCATTACCAATACACACATTCAAAATGAATTTCATATCAGCGTATTCCTTTTTGTAAATAAGTATGGCATTACTTCAATAGTAAACCGATCACGTTCAAACTAAAATTCACAGAAAACCTTCGCTAATGATAACACGTTCCCAGAACCCGATATACTTAATGTACCTTGCAGAATGATTTAAACACTAATAAAGTATTGCAAATTGTTGTTATTTTATTGCTAACTGAAATAATAATTTTTCAAATAATTTATTTTATTTTTGTCATTAATCAAAAAATTGCTATCTAAATAATTTTTTATTGGTTATTTTTAATTTACAATTGTTATGTAATTTCCAGTTTTTTTAAAACTTTTTAACAGTTTTTTTTTAAACTTTTTGAATCTTTCATATCACCAAAAAAGAATTTGGTTTTTGTTTAAATTTGATATGTATAATTTTCTGACAAATGTAGCAATGAATTGTTTCTAAATAATATTCTAATCTTCTAACTTTTCCTTCTTTAGGCTTCGGTAATTACCTTTCAGATAATACTTCAGAGGATGAATGAGGATGATATATATGTATGAGTGTAAATGAAGTGTAGTCTTGTACAGTCTCAGTTCGACCATTCCTGAGATGTGTGGTTAATTGAAACCCAACCACCAAAGAACACCAGAATCCACGATCTATTATTCAAATCCATATAAAAATAACGGACTTTACTAGGACTTGAACACTGGAACTCTTGACTTCCAGATCAACTGATTTGGGAAGACGAGTTCACCACTAGACCAACCCGGTGGATCTAAATCTTCTAACTTATCATTGTTTTATTCAATTTATCTTAAACCATTTCGTTTAGAATTCAATTTTATACAAGTTTTGTTTAAAAGCTGAATGTATCTATTACCCATTTAACAAAATTATTGTATGTAAAATATTTAAAAAAAAACAGGTTTTTTACCCAATTTATTGGTTTTCACCCCAGATTTCTCGAAAACTACTGCAATAGGATTCTGGGATCTATTTCATTGTATTTTTCAGATCAAAAACTATAATAAGTAATTTTGTTCTTAATTAACTTCCTAAAAATTTCATTATCACTTCATTTCACCGGGGCAGTTGAAATCCTAGCGAAATCTTTCACTAGCCGTAACTATTAAATAAAGCATTATACCATATACGACATGTTTATATGAAATTTTCTATTATTATTACGAGTCCCGGAAGAACATTGCGATATATTCTGGTTATACATATATATATATATATATATATATATATATATATACATATATAAATAAAACCAAATTTCAACTTCTTTGGACATTGAGTTTTCGAGATAAAAGGCAAAGACTCTTTTGAAATAATGTTCTATAATACCCTCAAAAATAGATTGAAATAAATCATTGAGGAAAAGATGGAGAAAAATGTATGTATGTACAGCCCCTGCATGATCACCCAGGCACTCTACTATCCGAATCCGCGTGACCGGAAGGCGTCCCCAGGGGGCGATCGGCGAGCGACGACTCCGAGGAGCCCTCGACGCCCACCCCCAGAGGCTGGCCTCCCTTGATCACCCGTCACCGAACTCGAAGTCTCCATAGATTCGCATCTACTCAGCCTGCCGTCGCCTCTCTTCATGTGCCTTCTCTAGTATCATTGATGTGATCGTAGTCGAGACACACTCCCACTTGATGCTATTGCTGAGCATTACCTCGATTATATTGTTGGCCCCCCCCACACCCTGATCCTCGAGCACTAGGCGGAAGTTGCACCATCTAGGGCAAAAAGACACTACATGCTCTGTAGCATGTAGCATGTAGGGCAAAACACTACATCCAGTCCGCCGCAATCGTGACAGCGACTTGTATGGCATCTGCCCATCCTGTACAGGTAGTCCCGAAAACATCCATGTCCAGACAGGAACTGGGTGAATTCGTAGCCTGTGTTACCATGCTTTCGCTCCACCCAGTTCCTGACGTCCCTTATGAGCCCATAGGTCCACCTTCCTTTGTCCGAATCTCGCCATCTGTCACACTAAGCCATGTAAAGACCGTTAATTGCCTCCTTTCTGTCCCCTCCATTCACTATTGAAGCTCTCATTTGCGCTTGTAAGTCTGTGTGCGGTACTCTAGCTATAACCGAAGCCGCCTCGGCGCTGATCGTACGATACCCTGCGATGACACGTATGTTTAGCCTACGTTGTTGTATAACCAAACGCGTCACGTTCCTGGCCCTCGAAAATGCTCTCAGCCATACAGGAACTCCATACAACACCACCGAAGAGTACACACTGGCCAACAGTTTCCTCTTACCCGTCTGAGGACCGCCCTTATTTCTCATCATCTTGCTGAGCGCCTTCAACACATTCTCGCCCTTTCTCTCCGCCACCTCAACATGTATAGTAAAGGATCGGTTCTTGTCCAGCCACACCTCTAATTATTATTATTACTATTATTATTAAAATAAATTTTTTGATTCGTTTTAGAAGAATATACGTTGAGCCAGTCCGAAATTATTAAGCATCTAACAACTTATATACACATATCCTCCGGAAATTTATACAACTTATTTTGTGGTTTTTGAACTAAAATGGTCTTGAAACATCAATATTTCCAAATAACCCCAACCCTCAAAATTTCGATCAGTTACTATTTACATTACTTATGAGTGTTACTGCATCAGCAACAGAGTTATAGGCAGGAAAGGAAAAATTAGTATTTCCTTTTCAATTATTACTGGAACAGATCTTTTTCACTGTAATAAATATTTTAAAACTAAAATTTAAAGTTATTTATATATATATATATATAAAAACTGTATCTTTTAATTAATTAAGAAAAAAATGAAAATTTAATTTCGTAAATTTTTTAAAAGAATCTGAGACTTATTTACGTTCACGAAAGAATTATATATTTAATTTTAAGATTAAAATTGAAGAAAAGATCTTCTTAAAATAAGCTTATATATAATTATAAGTAATCTTTTTTTCCAACTATACATGAGAGTATACTATGCTGCTAAGCGCAGTTGTCAGCTATTTAAAAGTTTTTAAATGAGTTTCTTTCACTACCTTTTTTTTTTTTAATTATTTATTTAAGTTACTAAACGGCAAAAAAATTAATTACTATTCTGAAGCTGCTTATTTATCTGTTATTTTAAAACGATAACTAGGGCGCAGTTATTATTTTGAATCCCTTAACTACGGTAAAATAAAGAAAGTACACAAAACACATTAAAATTAATGAAGGAAAAATTTAAAGGAAAGGTTTAATGAAATATAATTGATTACATATTTACTGAATATGCGTACATAAAGTTACGGATGTTGAAACTAGGAATGAAAATATGGCGTAAGAATAATTCATTTTTTCAATCTTTTTATGAAAATATATAATCTAAATATTGCTTGACATTACATTAAACATTTAATAAAGTAATATAAAAAAAGAAATCCCTTTCAGAACGCCGGAAGGCGGAGGTAGATTTCACCGGGGCTAAGTAGGGGATAAAAAAGATTTCCGCCTTAAAGTTAAGAAAAAACTCTAAATTTACTCAATACGACAATGGTTGCATATGAAAAAAATATTTCACATGTTTAGGATACGACAAGCCCATCTTCTTACAATTCCAGCAAAACTTTAGTCATCCCCTGCCAGAAAAGTTGATCAAATCAAAAATTGTTTCACACAAAGTTTTTAGGCAATGTTTAGAGGACTAACGACCACTTTAAACCGATTCAATACTGTTCCTATTAAGGGAAGGATGATGGTTTTGTCTTTAAAACCCAATTTTTTCCACCCCCTGGGCCAGTGGTTGGTGATGTCAAAAAATCTTACTTACATAAGTTATCGGCCGTTATCCAAAAAAATAGTAGGAACTTTAAACAAATACGATAAGAAATACTTGACAAGAAAGTTATAGCGAAATTTTGTTTTTTCGAAAAGGCCCCTCCCTCCATTTCCAATCCCATGGTCCGATTCGGCCGTTAATGAACTCGACCGAGATTTTCGGACGATTTATTTTTAAGGTACTATTTGAAAGTGATTGGCCCAAAATTACGGCAGTTATCATTTCCACAATAAAGTGTCCACAAAGGTTTATATATATATAAACTTTTGAGGTAACAGTGGTTTTGGGGTCTCAGGGATGTGAAACCCCAAGATATGTCGAAATTTTCCGGAAATGAAATCATAGTACACATTACAATTTTATATCATATCTCCTAAAACATTACTTTGTTCAAAAATATAATGAAATAAACTATTTGTAATTTGGGAGGTTTTATCCATTTACAACACCTTAAAATTAAATAATTCATTTAGTTTGAAAATTAGATATTTTTCATAAAAATAAAAACAATAATTTATTTTTAATTATTAAAGATCTTTTACTGATTATGAATAAAAGTCCTTTTAAAACAATGACCTCGTTTATATTAAACATAGGACCTTTAATTATTAAATATCACGTCATTATTTTCAAGTCATTTAAATATAAATTATGCGTTGATATTAAAGTGTAAGCTGCAGTATCCTATTCATACTGTAATATAATATTAAATTTAAACTTGCTTTCTTCATATTATAATTTATTATAAGCGAGTCATTACATGTGTATTATTGGTATTTTTTATATATTTTTTTTTTTTATAATTTAGGCATTATTAATATTATTACGTTCTATTAAATGAACTGTTTTACCTAACTCTTTAATTTTTAAATATCTATTTAAAAATTAAATTATAGTAAATGTAATAATATTTTTTATTTAGACCGCAACACTGGTTTATAATACTATTTTGTAATATTTCGACATTAGAGTAGAAACAACCTTTTAATAACCTTTTACTTCCTGTGTATATGTTACACACCGGGTTGGTCTAGTGGTGAACACGTCTTCCCAAATCGGCTGATTTCGAAGTCGACAGTTCCAACGTTCAAATCCTAGTAAAGTCAATTACATTCATACGGATTTGAATATTAGATTCGTGGATACCGGTGTTCTTTGGTAGTATTTTTCCTGTTTAGCCACCGGGAATCACCATCAGGTATTACTACGAGGATGAATGAGGATGACATGTATGAATGTAAATGAAGTATAGCCTTGTACAGTCCCAGGTAGAAAGGTGAGGTTAATTGAAACCCAACCCACAAAGAACACCGGTATCCGCGTTCTAGTATTCAAATCCGTATAAAAGTAATTATTGCCTTTACTAGGATTTAAACGTTGGAACTCTCGACTTCGAAATCAGCTGATTTGGAAAGAGGCGTTCACCACTACACAAACCCGGTGCGTTGTTCTTTGGTGGTTGGGTTTTAATTAACGACACTTTTCGACCTGAGACTGTGCAAGGGTATACTTTATTACATTCATACATATAATCCTCATTCATCTTCTGAATTAATACCTTATGGTGGTTCCGGAGGCTCAGTAGAAAATGAAAGAAGTTCAGTGAAAATAAAAAAGCTTTCTAAGTATACAAATGCAATGTACTCTGAGTTTTCTTTCTAAATTATAATATATGCATAAAATTCCTTTATTTTAGTGTAAAAAAGAAATAGTTTTACAGGATATTATAATCTGTGTGTCATAAAACATGATTTTTCATATATCAGTTAAGATTAAGTTGATTTTTTCTTTCCTGTAAAATGTATTTTTTGTTAAGATGCAACGTTTATCCGTTGACCCATTTATTTATACTAACTTAACTATAACTGATGAATAAATAACATGTATTAAACCTTGCTAAACTGCTTTACCTTAAATACGCAAGGGAAGGAAGTTTAGTTCATGGATTCTTAGAGAAGCGTAATCGCTATGTAGATTGGTTGACGGAGTAAAAAGAGAACCAATACCTATACATAAATATTTGTGCTCTTTTTAGGATATATATATATATATATATATATATATATATATATGTCCTAAATGTAGGTTAAAGATGAAAAATAGAAGAGAATATAGAAGAAAAAAAAGAATAATAGGAATGGAAAGAATTGCAAGGTTCATTTATAATATCAGTCCAATGATTACATATCAGTCAGTATTCCTTTTTCCTTTCCGATATACTAATATATTTGTATATTTATCATGAATAACCACTTCACCGTAAAACATATCTTAAACTAAAACTTCTTTTTGTTAGCTAAAAGAAGAGAAAAAAATCATTCAAGACAACCCATAAATGTAAATCCAATATCACACTTGAATACAGTTCCATAATATATATTTACAAATTTGATTTTGAATAATCTCTATAACATAAAAAATAATGAATAAACTCATATTATTTGTCTAAAACACCTGATATTTTTATTATTAATTCATCTGATAGAACAGAATTATTTATAACAAAAATATACTATCGGTTTTTAAATTATAATTTCTTTGCCATATTTTGCTGTGTTTTAGTTAAATTAAATTGAAATATTTAAAATTTGTTTTTGATTTCCTAAGCAGCCTATATACATTTTCATAAAAATGAATTTTTACAACTTTTATTTTTAAACGATAATTTAAATCATACCTAAAAACAGTGGTTTTTGACTTCAGCAATTTTTAGGCTTTTGTAATACGTTTCTCGGAAGTATTCGGGTTGCAATTCTGAAACATATCTTATTTAATTTTTCCTAAAAAAAAAAATAAAAATACATAAAACGATCAAATTTATCTCTTAATTTGGGTCTCAAGAATTTTTTTAGTATGCTTTCATTTTATCCTTGAAGCAAAAATTAGGGCGAAAAAATATCACTAGCCGTAATACAAAAACAAAGCGTTTCTTGACAGATATTTTCAGATTTTTTTCTAATATATTTATTTTTTCATCAGTCATTTGACTGGTTTGATGCAGCTCTCCAAGATTCCCTATCTAGGGCTAGTCGTTTCATTTCGGTATACCCCGTAGATCCTACATCCCTATCAATTTGTTTTACATATTCCAAACGTGGACTGCCTACATAATTGTTTCCTTCTACCTGTCCTTCCAGTATTAAAGCGACTATTCCAAGATGCCTTAATATATGGCCTGTAAGTCTGTCTCTTCTTTTAACTATATTTTTCCAAATGCTTCTTTCTTCATCTATATGCCACAAAACCTCTTCATTTATCACTTTATCCAGCCATCTGATTTTTAACATTCTCCTATAGCACCACATTTCAAAAGCTTCTAATCTTTTCTTCTCAGGTATTCCGATCGTCCAAGTTTCACTTCCATATAAAGCGACACTCCAAACATATACTTTAAAAAATCTTTTCCTGACATTTTAATTAATTTTTGACGTAAACTAATTATATTTCTGACTGAAGGCTCGTTTCATCTGTGCTATTCGGCATTTTATATCGCTCCTGCTTTGCCCATCTTTTGTAATTCTACTTCCCAAATAACAAAATTCTTCTACCTCCATAATCTTTTCTCCTCCTATTTTCACATTCAGTGGTCCATCTTTGTTATTTCTACTACATTTCATTACTTTTGTTTTGTTCTTGTTTATTTTCATGCGATAGTTCTTGCGTAGGACTTCATCTATGCCGTTCATTGTTTCTTCTAAATCCTTTTTACTCTCGGATAGAATTACTATATCATCAGCAAATCGTAGCATCTTTATCTTTTCACCTTGTACTGTTACTCCGAATCTAAATTGTTCTTTAACATCACTGACTGCTAGTTCCATGTGAAGATTAAAAAGTAACGGGGATAGGGAACATCCTTGTCGGACTCCCTTTCTTATTACGGCTTCTTTCTTATGTTCTCCAATTATTACTGTTGCTGTTTGGTTCCTGTAAATGTTAGCAATTGTTCTTCTATCTCTGTAATTGAACCCTAATTTTTTTAAAATGCTGAACATTTTATTCCAGTCTACGTTATCGAAAGCCTTTTCTAGGTCTATAAATGCCAAGTATGTTGGTTTGTTTTTCTTTAATCTTCCTTCTACTAATATTAATGTACCTTAAATACCTTAAATAATAATCTTAATTTATATAATTTAATAGTAACCGTAATTTCCTCTAATAGTAATCTTCCTTTCTAATATTAATGTCCCAAAATTAGCTCCTGTAGAATTTTTATCATATTTTTTAATTACTCTACATGTATTAATTATATTAATCAATATTGTTTTTTAATAGACGTTTACTCTATTTTCTTCTCTATCTTCTCACAGTAGGAATATTGTAATCGCACGCTTACACAATTAAAATATCGTAACACTCACAATTAAAGATCAGGCAAAGAAACTGCACGTAAGATTGATATAAAACCGTAATCTAAACTTCGTATTACAAAACAAAAGTTGTGTATGCGGTGACAACATCACCGTCTTGAAATAGCAAAAATAGACTATTTAAATTAACAATTATACTGAATAATATTGATAATTATGCTAGTTTTTTTTATTTAATAAAATATTTGTCCCTGTATGTAATTCTTTTTCAATAAAAATACAAAGAGGAATGATTAGTTCAATCACGAATTATATGGAAACCACTTATAACTTTTTATAATGAGATTCTGTTATCGTGTATGTATACCTTAAGCGGGGTTATTAAAAAATTTGGTTTTAATTTTTGTGATTTAGTTATCTACTGAAAATGCTATATTTGTGTATTGGCTTATTAGATTTCTGATGTGTAGTTAATGATGTGGATAATGTAATGTACTGGACGTACGCGCTCCGCGCTGCAGCAGAATACAACTGATAGGCGGTATGAGATGAGGAAGTCGCGTGACCTTCACGCGCAGGATGATTTTAATACTATTATAATAATGCAGACTTTTATAATACTAAATCGCTTTTGATTTACATTTTCAGTGATCAGTAACAACTCAATCGTTTGTTGTAATACATCAGTGGCGGCTCGTAGCTAAAATTAGTGGGAGTCATGCTCCAGAAAATCTTTTTCTGGAGCTTTTCAAGACCATAGTTAAAGTTTTCTGTAAAACCAAAAACCCCCCAAAAAAATCAATCAAATAGAATAGCTGGAAGCAGGATAATAACCTAATTCTACACTTTATCACATTTAAGAATATGGTACACGGTTTAACCGAATAAATAATAAAATTTCAATACAGATAATTTTTTTTAGTATTATTTGATAATAATTAAATTAAATGTCCGCTTATTAACTCTATAGTCCAAATGGTGGTCACATTAATTTAAATTTCTATGTACACAGAAACAAACACATAATTAATTTTTACTAATTATCTTCTCTTTCGCCCTTCCAGCGTATTTTTCGACAGATTTGGAAATCAAAGAGCCCTTGCTTTCCGCCATCTTCTAATCGCTACTGTAAAAACAACTAAACCGCTTTCATATTCCTTCCACCTACTAAACTAGAAAAGGGAAGCGTTCCATACAACGCTATGGAGCGAGAACAAGGAGCGTTCCATACACAAGCGGAGTAAAAATAAAACTACCTTCCACCAGCACGACAGGGTCGGCACTGCGAAAGTGGCAGTGCTCTCTCTCCCTAGCAGCTTCGCGTGCCGTTTCCTATGTGCGCATACGCACAAAAGCCAAACACCACGCCACTGGAACTGTGAGGCGCACAGTTCCGTACAAAGATTTTTATAAACTAGAGGATGGTTATTGTGATTAAGCTTAAGGATTATATTGTACAAGAGCAAAGAAAGAATTAAAGAAAAAAGAACTCATTATATTAAATGTTATCGATAATATCAAGTTGAAGTAGGGGTACTGAGCTTCTATTATGTCTATACGCGAGCCGCCACCCCTGCTACCAAATAACAAAGGATAATAATAACAGTTGTATTTCAAAATCATTCCTATTATTATTTTCCGACTGCTTCGAGAATCTAACCTGTACATCAAACAGTAAGAAGTTATACAGGATTATTATTTAATGATAATTTTGAATTATAATTTTTTGATAATTTATGTCTATGTACTAAATAATTACACTAATGTTTGAAATTATTTCTGTCTTTGCCTTTATACCACACCACGCGGGCGTGTGTGCACAAACACACACTCGCAGGTAAATATAGATGGCATCATAAAACATAAAATTTATGGTCATGTTATATTTTTAATAAGATTTATTTATATTTTTAATAAACCCGCACAAAAGTTATTTTTATTCAAAATTTACAGAATGAACATAATTTATAAAACCACAAAAAGAAAACACCCACACTCACTATAAACCATTTTTTTCCCTCTATTTTATTTAAGTGAAATTCTGTTATTATGTAAGTTGCGATTGTGTATATCTATACATTTCCGTTTTTAATGGACTCAACAGTCGTAAACTGGCTGAAATAACGCCGTATCCATCTGAGGGAGACTGTTATATTTGCTTCAGTATTGATGGAATAGCTTTTGCAAATCAAGAACAGTTTTATACTAAACAATCAGACCGTTCGTCAATTTATATCAAATCTGGAAAACACTAAATTTTATTTGGAATTTTATTAGAATTGTTTGTTATCCAAAGAGTAATACTGTTTGTTTGTTTATCTCGGAGTAATATATGAAACGTTCTTTACAACGTTTACCAATCTAACTTCTAAGTTATCAGTTACTATTAGTTTTATTTTTATTTGATTCATTTTGTAGTTACTTTATTTTTATTTGATTCATTTCGTACTTATTTTATTTCGTTACTTTTCAATTATATTCTTATTGATTTCACATAAGAGTACTTTATAAAAACTCATTTTATTATTTATAGATCTTTTTTTTTGAGTTTTCAGGACTAATAGAGCAATTAAATAATTTAAAAAAAATCAGAAAAAAATTAATTAAATAAATTTGGTTACCAAATAAAATCTATACCAAAGAAAAAATTTCTCAGTGAAGATAATTGATATTCCAATCAATTCAGACGTCCAGTGCTGCGGTGTTGCAACATTTTCCCCGATCACGGCAAAACTCAATGAACCAGGAAGCGCGCGAAAGTGGGTTGAGTCGTTCAAGTATAAGACGCATTCTGAAGATTGCAAAGTAGAAAGTGTACATTCAATCACTGCAACACGCAATGAATGAGGACGACCCAGGAGGAAAGAATTCCAAAGGATGGAATACTGTGAATGATTTCCGCACATTGTTGGCGAAGATGAGAAATTTTTAAGGAAGATTGTGTGGCTGACACAAATTAAAATTTAACGGTACTGTGAATCGCCACAATTGTATCTACTGTGCTCCTAAAAATCCTCACGCTCATGTGAACAGGGCAGTGAACCTACGGGGGGTTACTGTATGGTGTGGTCTATCAGTGAGTGGTTTGATTGGTCCCTTCTTAATCGAGGGTAATGTAACCCGTGAGACGTATCTTGATATTCTTCAGACAAGGATTTTGCCTGCCATTCAAAACCTGTATGGTGATGAACATTTTACGTGCAACAAGATGGAGCCCCACCCCACTACCATCAAGATGTCTGAGTAAAACTCCCTTTATTACCTTTAAATAAATGTAAGTCTTTATCTAATTAGTATAAGGCACCTAAGATTCATATTACTGTAGCTAACAAGGGGAAGGCACGGGCTTCGGGACACCGATTTGAACCACATTGCGTGTGTGAACAGTACAGTGTTTACGTGTCTTCATCACAAAATAATAACACGCAATGTTCATTTATACTCAAGAAAAGTGACCCTAAAAATTTCCTCAGTATTCTTTATTAGTTTATATATTAATTTTGTTTCACGTCGCTGAAGTAGATAACTGGTTGGTGAAAGTGAGAACGTTTCGAATTCGTAATCATGCACATATTTGTTCGAATTCGACTTCATATACGTATATTTTTTAACTTTTTTTTTTTTTAATTTAAATATATTGATTTATTTATTAATAATTATTAACCTCCTATCGTGAAAATATTTGAATTAAATTGAAAAATCCGTAAAATTTTATTTCACTAATAGCTTCTGATTTTTTCCATATTTTTTTTTATTGTTATTATAGAATTATTATTTATTGTGAAATTTTTTAACAATCACAGGTTAATAATTATCAATAACTCAATATATTTAAATTAAAAAAAGTTAAAAATAAGAGAAATGAAGTCGAACCGATTTGCTTTCCCTTGTAAGATCAAAATATTTGATTAATTGAAACTTTATTTGGCTATAACTCTGGAACCAATGAAAATAAATACCACTTATGGTGTATCTTTGAACAGCTTTTCTCAATGAGAGCTTATTAGAGCAGTTTTAGACAGTTTTGGTTAACTCGATTGTAATCAAACGGAGTGGCACACAAATAGATGTTACAACAGTCCTAAATCCAGAATTTTAACATCCTACGGCTAATTGTTTTCGAGTTATGCGAGATACATACGTACAGTCGTCACGCCGAAACTAGTCAAAATGGATTCAGGGATGGTCAAAATGGATATTTCCGTTGAAATCTGAAAACTGGAATTTTTCGCGATCACAATACTTTCTTTACTTCGTACAAGGACGTAAAAGATCGATATAAAATCCACCTAAAGACAAACTTTTAAAAACAAATAAACTGTTAAAAAATTAACTTGATCTTGATGTATAACCGCAAATACTAGCACAACAATTTTTTAAGTCCTAACAATATAATTTCAATTAAAAATATAATTAAAAAAAATTAGGCACTGAAAATCAAACAAAAATCAATAAGAACACAAGCCTAATAAAGATTAACATGCATTATAAACTAAAAGCTGAATTTAGTTCTGTGGTTCTGCCTCTCGGTACGGTTCTTTTAACATAGTCTATTAATGTACGACACGAAATTTTGTATAAGGTTTGTAAAGTGGTTTGCGGTTCAACATTTTAAAGTAGTTCGTTCACATGCAAATAGTTACGGCTGAATTTAAGACTGTTGTGAAAGGTAAACAACTTCGAAGACAGCGCGCGAAATTGTAAACGCCATATATCATTTCACGAAAAAAGGATCTTTATGTGTAGCAAAATCAAAAACTGACAAGCATTTAATTAAAGAGTGAGAAAACTGAAGCTGCCTGTGGCATTTCCAGGACTCAGGTTTAAAGCATAAGGAAAGAAAAAGATAGAACTTTTTCGATCCGAGGAGCCAGAATATTATTTTACCACCCCGAAAAATAAAAAGAAACGTTCTAAACCAGTTACCGGATTAAACGAGTTTGATAAAGATGTAGTTAGGCGAACTGAGAATGAATTTCATTTACATATATGGAAGTTGTCAACAGTTAAATACTCTATAAAGAATTGAAAATTAAAATTAATATTAACGGCAGTGAAACTAGTTTAAGAAGAATCTTGAAAGAATTAGGTTTTAAGTGGCACAAAACAGAAAACGAAAGGAAAACTTAGTTGAAAAACATGAAATTAGGCACAAAAGGATTTCCTAATTCAGGTGATTTTAGAAAATTTAACGGGTGAACGTATAGTTAGATGAATCCTAAGTTTTATAATCTCATTCAACCGCAAAATCATGGGCTGACGACAGCGGTAAAGAACTTCAATTACCAATAAATAAACGTGAACGCTTAATTATAATTCACGCCGAATTTGAAATGAACTTTATTCCAAACGCAATTTTAACTTGGACAGCCAAATCAAAAAGTGGCTATTACCATGGTAGCATAAATGCCATAAATTATTTGAAATGGGATGAAAAAATAATTATTCCTAACCTTCCTCCCGAGTTTGTATTAGTTATAGATAATGCTCTGTATCATAATACCCTTTCTGAAAACTCTCCAGTGTCATCAACCAAGAAACAAGACATGATTGCTTGGCTAAAGAAACATTATATTCCATTTTTGTCTCAAATGATTAAACCACAATCGTATAAACTAAATAAGTTGGACAAAAGTAACAGAAAACAATTTCAATTTGACGAATTGTTAGAAAGAATTCAAGTTCTGAGGCTTCCAATTTACCATCCTGACTTAAATCCGATTGAGATGGTATGGTCAGAAGAAAAATGACATGTTGCGACCTACAACACAACGTTTAAGATGTAAGAAGTACAGAAACTGTATGAAGATAAAATGAATTCGATGAGCGAAAACACTGGAATTCTTACTGTGAAAAAGTTAAAAAATCGGAAGGTGAATATTGGAACCAAAGAATCGTTAATACATTTTCTGACAGAACTTTCATTGTTTCTTTACGCAGTCAAAGTGATAATAGTGAAAAATTACACTGAAGATAATGATAACAGCGAGGACAGCAATCTAACTGAGGAATTAAACGATTAATTCATTTTCCAGTAAGGAATTTAAGTTACAGTAATTACCATCTATCGCAATATTTACCGTGAATTTTTTCATCCGTTATTACATTATACAGCGTATAGTACAGAACATGCTGACTGTATTTCATTTCAAAATTGTTGCATTCATTTGTTAAAAATAGAACAATTATTTGGTAATAGGGATTACTAAGAGCGAGGAACATATTTTTACATTGGGTGTAATCGTCGCCATTCCAAGCTTGCCGTTACTTTTTCTTTCTTTTTCCTGTTTAGCCTCCGGTAATTACATTTCAGATAATACTTCAGAAGATGAATGAGTATGATATGTATGAATGTAAATGAAGTGTGTCTTGTACAGTCTCAATTCGACTATTCCTGAGATGTGTGGTTAATTGAAACTCAACCACCAAAGAACACCGGTATCCACGATCTGGTGTTCAAATCCGTGTAACAATAACTGACTTTATTAGGACTTGAATGCTGGAACTCTTTTACTTCAAAATCAGCTGATTTGGGAAGATGCGTTCACCACTAGAGCAACCCGGTGGGTTTAACTTGCCGTTACTTGGCAGCGACTTTACTTACGTTCGTAAATGCATCCTTCGTCAATTTTTTCAATGCCTGAATTGAGTTTTTGGCTATAGAATAACTTGAAAATTCCACAACTGTAAAACTCCAACATTTAAAATTTGACCCTAGTAACATAATTGCGTAGCATACTGTATCACTGAATATTATTATTATGAAGTTGAGAAAGTATAAATTTATATAAACGAAAAAATGTATTTTACGAAAATTAATGATTAAAATCTCGAGTATTTCTTGCAACTGAATTTTTATTTTTATCTATTCAAAAAGAACAGCATCAATAACTTCAGCTCACTTTTTTCTGTTTAGCCTCCAGAACCACCATAAGCTATTAAGAGGATGCATGAGGATGATATGTATGAATGTAAATGAAATGTAGTCATGTACAGTCTCAGTTCGACGATTGCTGAGATATGTGGTTAATTTAAGCCCAACCACCAAAGAGCACGGTATTCACGATCTAGTATTCAAACCCGTATAAAAGAAACTAACTGCCTTTACTAGGATTTGAACCTTAAACTTATCAAAATCAGCTGATTTGCGATAACGATTTAACCACCAGACCAGCTAGGTGGACTTCAATATCTTTAACTGAAATCACAACAGCGCTATTTAGTAATTAATGAACTATGTACATGAAATTTTTTGACTTACGTAAAAATTTTCCTTGTATTACAAATTTGATTTATTTTACTTTTGTTAATAATAATTGTATTTATTTTCTGCAATGAAATTCTATAGAGAACAATATCTTCTAATTATGTATTTCAATCACCCCTTTCTTTCATAGAGGAAGAGAAAGAAATTTCAGTTTGGTGAGCTCAAAGATTAAGGTTAACATAATTTTACTGAGGATCATTATGAAAAAAAAACTACTTTTATTTAATATTAAATCAGATGGAATCAGAACTTCATCTTAAACAGTAATAAAACAAATATTTAGGGTCTTTAATTGAACTACCTCGGTTTCTAATAGTCGTACTTAATCCATCACTATTAGCCCAAGCAAACTGTCAAAAATAACTGGTTTTTTTTACCAAAATTAACTTTTGGTAAATAAGACATGTAAAGAATAGGAAACGTTCAGAAGAATTGAAACTACTTTTCCACCCTCTTGTTTTTTGGCATCATTTTCAAAATGGCGTCCAAAGTTGGCGAAAAACATTTTTTTTTTTGTTTTAAAGAAACACTAGACGTTTTACAAAAAAAGTTTTAAATAAAAGTTGTAGAACTTATGAAACAAAAGTTTTAAGCCCTCCCGATATCAATTGATCAACAAGTAAAATATTCATTGCAAAAATTACACTAAAAATAACGTTTTCTTCAATTATTAATATGTTTAAAATGAAAAAAAAATTTTTGACGAAACTTACAAATCATGTAGTACTTGGCGGGTAGAATAAGTACCTTTTTTGACTTTTGCAAAATATTTAATAGTTTTAGAAAAAATCGAGTTTTTTGAAAAAAAGACGTTTTCTTAAAATTTGAATAACTCATACTGTAGTGAATGTACGTGGCCCATCCGGGGCTTAAAATTTTTTTTACGAGTTGTACTAACTAACTAAGGGTGAAAAAGTAGTTCGTTCAATTATACGGAATTTTTCCGATTTTTACGTGTCTTACCTAACGGAAGTTCATTTTGGCACGTAAAATTCTAATTTCATTGACCTATATCAATAATCAATTAAACTTTAAAAATATTTTAACAAAGTATTATTTATTAAAGGGCGAAATAATTGCCATTTTTGAATACCCTTTTTTAATTTAACAAAATCAAATCACATACCAAAAATTGATTTTCAATAAATTACACAATAATTAAATACATCTGAACATTTGTTATCATAGATTTCATAGTTATCATTTTATTTTAGATTAAAATAATAAGTATTTAACATTTTCGAAGGTCTTCATATAAATGAAATTTTCAATGATAAAAACTTCAGTGGCTCTTTTGTCAATTTACAATTTTTTTAAATTATCTCAATTTATTGAATGAATTTTAATTTATCTACAAAAAACTTATTTTTTTATCCAAGTAACTAAAAAAATTAATTATCCATTAGCCAAATAAAATTATTTATATTTAATTATTTTTTTATTAGAAAAAACAAAATTATAGTTAATTTTTAAGTATTTCAGTTAACCACTTTTAGTGTTCGTTCATTAATAACAACAGAAACAAAGTTCTACCATTGAGATTTAAAATAGAATGGATGTAGTTATTAATATTTATAAAGCTTAAAAGCAATTTGCTGTTCTGTTGTAGCAGGCTACCGAAAATTTTCCACACCACGCAATGCCGTGCCCTACGATCAACGTATTCTATTGCATTTTGTAATGTGATTGTCCCAGTGGAAGGATTATTATGGATACTAGGAAATACTTTAGCCTCAGTATACATTATTCAACATAAAGCATTAAGATTAACTGAAATAAACACACACACACACACACACACACACACACACACACTTATCGGTGATGAAAATTGTATTCAAGTATGCAACGATGTTAGACATGTCATAGACAAATATAATTTAAATAATAAACATTTAGTAATACTAGAAATAAAATAAATTGATATATTTATAAACGATATTTCTCTATTTTTCTATATATTATGCAATTTTATAATTAACTCTTCAGTAGTAAAATTGAAATAAAATTTTTAAAATAACAATAAAAAAAATATTTCAAAAGTACTAGAGAATATGAAAAAGGTTACAGGGATAAAAATTAAAGCCGTATGTTAAACGAATACGATATTCTCTATATTCCATGAAATATAATTGATCCTGTAATGTTCATAGCAGGAAGATAATAAAGAAGATAGGTAGTAATAAAAATGACGTGATAAAAAAGCAGTAAAATTATTTTTCATAATTCTGAATATAACAAAAACATATCTCTTCGTAATAAAATTTCACAGTTATTAAAACAAATATTATTTTAATTGCTACAAACTATTTTATAAAATAATAATAGTACTATGAAATTATGATATTAAGATTATACGAAAAAAAAAATTAAATATAACTTAATATAGAATATAGAGGAAAAATTTTATTGATGTAGTATTACGAATTGTTTTACTCCTCTAAACCGATGATCGAAATTACTTCTTTTCATACTTAATTTTTCAACAATATAATTTAATTGAATGTTTTCTAAAGTAATTTATACTATAATTTATTTATTTATTATTTGTCTACGTAATGAGAAAAATTTTGGGAAATGCTTTTCACGATAAGATCTAACTTAATTTACACCCATAATATGAGTTAAAGCACAGTGAACAAAATTTACTTTTAAGTAATTCATTAGATGAATTATTCTAATACTGAAAATAATTAATTAGGATGGCTGACAAAGTTTCTGCCACCCTCAGACGTTGGGGTGCCCAGGAGAAATATTTCTCCTGTTCGTACTTGTTTCCTGATTTTCGAACATAAATTATAAAACAAAATATGAAAAAGTATGTTGTACTTTATTTTAAATGGTCCCTAAAAAGTTTAAAGTAACCTACGCTGTTGAGGGTTGAGAAACTTTATAAGGTAAAACTTCCTTGATAGAAAAATATATTTCAAACGGTAAAAATTTTCCTAAAACTTGTTAAATGTACAATAAAATTAATCCGTAAATTTAAGTTGCCCAGGAAAATTCGTCAATTCCTGGGCAATGATAAGGACGTTTTGGAACGGTTTTTTTATTTTTCGGATGTGTAAATATTTTACATACTTTTAACAGTGTGAAAATTATGTTTTTCATGTTAAATTTTTTTTCTGTTATCCGAGAGGGAGCCTTTTACACTCCTCTCGAAATTTCTTTAGAGTTATTTTATTTTTATATTTATATATATTAAATATATATATATTTATTTTTTCTTCTGTGATAGTAGTTATAATTAAGTTTTAATATGTTAGCTGTGATAGTAGTTGCATGTTTTTGTGTTAAATATTTTGTTTTAATATTTTAACGTTTTAATTTTGTTGTATAATTCTAGTTTACGTTATTTTTTTGTTTTAATATTTTACTTTTAAGTTTTAATTTTGTTTTTAAATTTCTAGTTTATGTTTTTTTTTCATTTTGTTGTTTAGATTTTATATTTTTGTTTCCCGCGGCGATGATACCGTTAAAACGTTTTTCGCCCAAAGAAAAAAAAAAATTAATCATTGTATAACATCACTGATTTTAATCCAAATAAATGTTTGACATAACTTTAGAAAAGCGGTATGTTTTAAAAATTAAAATACAATTTACACTACTTTTTTAAATTATTTATATGAATTCACTTTGTCATTAAACATGGACAGGATTTTCTACTAAAATCCTACATTTTAAGTATTATAATAATAATAATAATAATTTTTTTTTTTTTGAACTTTTATGGGCATCGACTGCTAAGGTCTCGTTACATTCTTTAAAAGAAATTATTATCTCCATCAGGATCGTCATATGTAAGGGTGTAAAGGGCCCTTACATTTTATTTAAAAAAACAAACTTCACAATATACATTAAGACATAAAAGACAAGGACAATCACAAACACTTACGGGGTGTAAAGGGCCCCGATATTAAAATTTGAGATAAGGTTCTCAAAAGACCATGAAATTAAAATTTCAACTTATCAATACTATTTCTTTCTTTATATATATATATATATATAAAACTACCGCTTAGAGATTCTTTTATCACAGCTTTAAACTTTCATTTTATAGACTTTTAAGAAGTCCACTGGCGTGTAAAAATTCAACTATATTTTCTTCATTTCCATTATCCAGATCAGCACTAATATTATTTTTAAGACGGAACCTCTTTCTGAGGTCCTCATATATGGTACACTCTTCTATTAGATGCTTGATTGTCAGTGTTTTATTACAAACACCGCACATTGGTCTCACTTCGCCGGTTAACAAATATAAATTTGTTAATCGCGTGTGACCGATTCTAAGTCTGGTCACCGCTACTTGTTCACGGCGAGTCAACTTAAAGTCGCTTTTCCATTTATAAGGAGAAGTTTTTACTGAGTTTAATTTTGTATTTAAACTCCTCCATTCAGCATTCCACTTGTTTTTTACTATGTTTGTTAGACAGTTTTTAACATCTGCCACTCTTACAGGAAATGCATCCAAATCATCGCAGACTGTTGCCTTTCTGGCAGCTTCGTCTGCGATTTCATTACCTGTAATACCAGCATGCCCCGGAGTCCATACAAATACGCATCGCTGTTCTCGTTGATTTAGAACGTATAAAATGGACAGGATTTTTGCAATTAGGACATCCTTAATGTTCTTGTTCCGAATTGCGACAAGTGCACTTAAAGAATCGGAACATTTTAGCACTCTCTCTTCGCAATAGTGTTCAGTATAAATAGAATGTATAATATTAATAACCATTTATATTAATTAAATTAACCAAAAATTTACTTTTTTCATAGCGGAAGAAACGAGATCTGGTTCAAAATTTAATAATACTAATTTAAATCAATTTTCCATTTTGAACTTGAAGTATCAATATCAATATGTAACTTTTATTTCTGTCGAAACTCGGTTGTATGATATCGTATTTTCAATATGATTGGTTTCATTTAACCCAGAAAATTAAAAAATTTCTAAAGGTTTTCAGATTTTATTTAAGAAAAAATTAGTAGTAAACCATAAAAGTTACCAATATATAAATAATTATTTAAAAATTTAACTGTTCAAAATTAATTAAATTTTGAAATTGTAAAAACACAAGATTTATTTTACATACAACTAGTACCCCGTCACTCCTTCGCCCACTCTATATGCGTGTAGAACTTCGAAAATTGAAAAAAGATTTTTAATATCTATGTATGGGCTCTTTCAATTAGATTTATAGTTATTCACAACTTAAAACCTATTTCTCCTAGATTGAACTTGATTTTGAGCCGAGTGTATATGTTGCTCTTCAAGTATTTGAGAACTTTCTGAGGTATATTCACATTTTCTACGTTCATAAATTTTCTTAGCACCAGAAATTCTTCTTCCTATCTGTGACCTCACCGATCTAGGCATAAGAATATTCGCACTAAACCGACAGCCAAATATATATTGATTATGTTTATGACTTATCCTGATGAAATTCTAAAAACAGGATATGAAAATCAACAGATTGCTTCTTTACATGAGTGAGGATGAGATCTTGTGGGTTGCCACAAGATTAGACGATGACATTAAATTTAATAAATCACATAATAATTGTCTGAAGAAGTCCAAGAAATCCAGGGGCAGTTTGATATTGACATAGATAATGATCGATAATGTTCAACTACCAATGTTCTTTGGTGGTTGGGTATCAATTAAACCACATCTCAGGAATGGTCAATCTGAGACTGTACAAGACTACATTTAATTTACATTCATATATATCATCATTATTCATCTTCTGAAATAATATCGTACGGTGGTTTCGGAGGCTAAATAGAAAAAAAAAAGATAATTATCGATATAAACAGAGAGGATCGAGATAGACAATAATATTAAATTTTATTAAGAGAAATTCTAAGTTATTTATTTTTAAAGTTTTTTTTATGATTTATATATTAGTAAAATTTTTGAGGTTTGAATTGTGGTTAACCTTCTGGGGATCATAAGAAAGCTACAGTTAAAATTTCCTATGATTGTTTCAATCGTTTTTGCAGTTTTTGGGAACAAACGAAAAAGGAATTAGTGAGATATACATTAGTAAGATGAGATACCGGATTAAAAACGTAAAGACAAACATAACCTTTCTGTCAGTTTCTTGGTTTAAAATCCATAAAATGGCAATTGAAACATTTTCCAACTATGTTGATAGATAATATTAATTAATATATAATGAAAATCAGTTCTGCAAATCAATCTAGCGAGACATTACGATGTCAGTTCCGAGAGGAGAGTCTGTGATGTGAGTCTGCGAGACGTCGGTCAGCGATAGCATTCTGTGAGGACAGTGAAGGAGAGAATTTCCAGTGTGAATTAAGTTCGATATGATTAAGGTGATGCCAGGAGTAATTTTAGTAAATAAGAAATACTGTCGGTGAGTTACTGTAAGATTTATAAGTGAAAGAGATAATATACTAAATTTCATTCATAAACTATTAGGCCAGCTTTATTTGTGAACAGCAAAGGTATTTGCAGTAAAAGAACTTCTTTATACTTGCCTTATCTAGTGTAGTATTGTTATTAATACAATACTAGAGGTTAAACGTGTTAGGACTAGCGATCACCTTTTGTAATGGGACTATATGTGAATAAATCGGGACGATTGCTCTAAATTCTGTTTTGTATCTAATCTCTATTTATTATTATTTATTGTTTGTTATTGACGTAATATTATTATTGTTTCCCGTTGTCATTATTCCAATTATTATTGTAAGATTTTTTTTATCTGTTATTATTATTATTATTATTATTACTGTTGTTCTGGTTGTGATTACTATACTTTTTTTAATAGTTATTTTATGATTGTCGTTTACTATTATTATTACTATTGTCATTTTTACTGAGTTGTCTTGTTTTATTTATTTTTTAAACCCATAAATTGTAATTATATAAACATTTCCAATTGTCAATCTCTCAATATCCTGATCGAGCCACGAACAGTCGACAATATATATGTTTTATTTATTTTAATGTTCTGATTCAATTCCAGAGATGTAACGTCGTTTATCATATTACAATGGGAGTTAATACATCACAAGTAAAAAGAGACATTTATCTGAATACAAAATCAATTTCAATTATTTTGAAATAAATTTCATTCTGATCTAATTTGAATTCTTTGTTTTTTTTTTCATTAATTTGGAAAAACTATTAAGTTTTCCTTAAAATTACATTTTATTGCAGTAAGAAATTCTATAAAAAATCTTCAAACCTATCATAATTTTCCTTGTTTTATTCGTTTAATCATTAGCCAAGAACTAATAGACAGAAAAAATATGACTGTGAGATTCAGAGCAGTTGATTGTATGTTGGGAATTATTTGTTGCGACGGAAGCATCCATCACTAGTTAATTATTTATTGGCAAACGTTTTTAAATAATCCCCTCCCCACCATTACAAATTTATTCCAAATCCTTACACCTAGAAGACTTCTTTAGTTTTAAACAAGTATAGGATTTATAAAATTAAAAAAAATAGGTTTTTTAAAAACTACTCGAATTAATAACATTCATGTAAGTATTTAAAAGTCCATTAAAACATATTTTTCCTTTATTCTTAAGGTTATGAATTTTACTATTTTACTTGAGTAGTATTAATTACTGTTTTGTGAACAGAATGAATTATTGGTATAGGAATCCTAAATAATTCACAAGAAAATCCGTATTAAAAAAATATTAATTACAAAATTAATGAATTTTTATTAAATAAACGTTAGTGAGTTAATGTGAGTTAGTATATGATTATAGATGTTACATATGATATTAGACAACATCGCGAAACATTAACTTTTATTCTCATAGCCAACATTTAAGCATACAGCAGGAGACAAACAGGTTATGTCTATGGGGTAGACTAAATTCAGAGGTAGATAGATGTAAAGGTACGAGGGACAGTTTGTCACAGTTGTAACAGTAATCCTAATCGCTAAATCACTAATCACTGTTACAACGTTGCAAAGCGATACGAATAATACTAGTTTAGTTTACTGAGTAATCGTATGAGTGCGTTTGCGAGTAGAGACGAGCTTATCGGTTGATATATGAATAACAACATTCAGAACCAACCCCTGGTCAAACCATACGTGGTTTAAACTATACTCCATTTGCCTTAACATATATATATATATAACATAACCTAACCTTCCCATTGAGTTCAACCATCTCGGTTAACATAACCTCAATTCTACCCCGTACATTACCTAAATCTATTCACTTAACCCTTCCCATACTCCTCCTCTTCAATAATGATATGAGTTTTCCTATTCCCTCCCCCCGCAATTGAAACCCTGCTATCGGTTTTAAACATCTCTTCCTCCGAATGATACTGAATCCGCTCAATCATTCCAACAAACTGTCAAACACTTCAGACAATAATATATACCCGTAACGTTATACGTATCACTTGCTTTAGCCTCCAAACTGATACTTGAAAAACATACTCATTCAATTAGGAAGTATAAACTTACTATAATGATGTAACAAAATACATTTAAATAGGAGATTAATTCATTTTTCTGATAAAATTAATCAAATATAGTTTAAATATTAAATATATATAATTTATTAACTATTAAAAGTAAATGTAATATTAATATTAAAATAAACTATAATTTATGTTTGTAAGTTAGCGGTCAGAATCAGTTATTGATACCTCATTTGTTACGATATATATCTAACGTTCAAATTTAAATTAAATGTATACACAAATTATCTTTATTAACACTGTATCAATTACAACGAATCATTATTTACTATTAATAGGATATCATTCTAAATTTATCATTAGTTTCTGTTAAAGATATCGGTATAAATTTTTTAATTAAAAAGAATTGTCTAAAATGTTACTATATATTAAAAATAATTTTATAATATTAACTTTTAAATGAAAAAAAAAAAATATTTGAAATTAAAAATAGAAAATCGTGTAAAATAAATAACACATTTATTATTTATATTACGTTAAGTCAGAACATTACTTTTAAAGGACACTGTTAGAGATGAGGCTTATAAATACAATATATATGTAGAGAAAAGAGTCTTACTAAATAATTATAAATTAAATTAAAATTATTTCATTAATTCAAAATTTATAATTATTTTCTTTGAAAACTGACAATATTTTCAGGTCTTATATTTACTCTAACTGTAGTCTTTTATCATGTATATGTTACCGTGAAAGACCGAAATATTTACTTATTTGGACCTTCACCGGTATTTCCAGAAACACAGATAAGCTCTGGTGGGAATCGAAACGATAACTAGAAATTAAAAAGAAAACCCTCGCAAAAAAAGGAAGTTTAAATTTAAGCTAAACATGACCTACGCTCGCTAATCTCGTCTAATCAACGTTAAATATACAAATTATATATGCTATTCTCCAACACTGGAGGCAATTAATCAAATTCACTGTACTCAGCATGTACTGATGGTGAAAGTTGAATAAAAATATTTTTATAAAAACCTGACTAAGGACAAACCATCTGACCATTTATTTGTATCGCTATCGTTCATACATGCAGTTAACATATTCTGTACATCCTAATTTCAATTTATAAAATACTGAAAATTTGATTAAATTTTCTTAGAAAAGCGATGAATTAGATTAATCGCCTGCAATGTTGGAGAATAACATATGCAATTCGTATATTTAACGTTAATTAGAGGAGGTTAGTGAGCAAAGCGAGCGTAAGTTATGTTTGGGTTGAATTTAAACTTCCTTTTTTTACGAAGATTTCTCGTAATCTATTTATCTTAGATATTGGTTTTGGATGATCTTTTTTTACTTTCTTATTTTTCTGTCGTATTTTTATTTCACTATTTTATAGAAACGGATATTACAATAATTGTAATAGTTTTAAAAAGGTGTTGAAAATGACCTCCTCCAACATTAATACACACATTGCACACTTTTAAATTTATTTTCAAATACTTTCACCAGCTGATGTACTGGAATGTTTCGTCCGTATGAAGTTATTTTAGTTTTTTGTTTGTTAATCGTGCGTGGTATGTTGCGATGCACTACTTGTTTCGCTGCTCCCCATAAAAAGGAATCTGGGGGAGTCAGATTAGGCAATCGTGCAAGCCACAAACCCCTGGAAATGATTCGTTCACAAAAGACTTTTTGTAAAAAAAAGTCATTGACTTTTTGTGTGCGCTGTAATACCATCTTATTGGAACTAACCGTGATTGGTTTCTACTGACTAATGATGATTTAGTAGTAATTAGCTAATTAACTAATAATAATAGTCATTAATTAATGATTGTTTATCGACCAATGAAGTTTGTTATAACAGGACAATAACGATCACTATTGATTGTATTTTAAAAAAAATATTGAACCCACAATGCGCGTTCTACTCACACCGATCCAAACTCAAATTTTCATGTAAAAATTGTTCCCGTAATTCATGGGAGTTAGTTGTCGATCACAGTTATGTATTTTGTGAATTAATATATTCTCTCAGCTGAAACCAAGCTTCATCTGTAAAAAACATAATTGCGAGGATACCTAATGAATTATGGTTAATAAAACGTTTAAACCATTGTTAATAATTTAGTCTTTTGGCACGATTTGTAGGTTTCTGTTCTTTTTTTTTATAGGCGAAAAACGCCTGGGCGTTATCATCGCCCGGAATTTTATTAATAAAACGCTAAATTAACTCCAAAATAATAAAACTTATAAGGTGTAAAAGTAATAATAATCATAAAATAAAAATTTATTAAAACAAAATTCAAAAAAGTAAAATAAAACTCAAAACTAATATCGCAGACGAAGCCTTTAAAATATAAAAGTCATAATAACAGAATGAAGAAACTATATAAAACTTAACTAATTCCGATGGGTTGTGCAAAAGGCTCCCTTCCCGGATAATAAAATTAAAGACATAGAACCAAAAAAATCAAAATATTAAGTAAAGGTTAAAAGTTATCAAAAACTCTTCTAGCATTAAAATATATATGATAATATTAAATTTTTTGCAGTACCCTGGTACTATGCAAAAACAGAAACATCCGGTCCAAAATTTCTTTATTATTGTACAAGATATCAGGGATGTTTCTAGGTAGATTAAACTTACGACGCAACGCCGCATAACATATCCAGTCCACGAGAATGTGGTGCACAGTCATGCGGCAGTTGCATCGTGTGCATAGAGGTGGGACTCCTCCTGACATTAGGTATTCATGTGTGATCCTCGTATGTCCTATCCGTAACAGGCAGAGAACCACTTCCTCACGACGAGTTTTTCCGCAAAAGGAGCCCATGGCAACACTGAATCTTTAATCTGTCGGAGTTTATTAACGACAGTAAGACCAGTCACTTTGCCACCTCGCTCTTAGTGATAGTTTTACACGATTAATAAAATCAAAGGTAGTAACCCGGGTGATGAAAGGAGATTGATTTCACGCTTCTTTGGCAGGATAATCTGCTTTTTCGTTACCTGTAATCCCTACGTGGCTAGGGACCCAGCAAAAACTTACTTCTGTGTTGCGATTACCTAACTCAGCGATTGCATCGTAAATTTCAATGACGACAGGATGTTTGGAATAAAAGTTTTCTAACGCCTGGAGAGCACTGCACGAGACACTGCAAATAAGAATGTTTTTATATTCAGGGTTAACGATATTTAGAGCCTTATTTATAGCGAGTAGTTCAGTGGTGAACACACTCGTAATATCGGGTAGGCCAAACATATAAGTTCTTTCATTGACAACAAAAGCACAACCAACGGTATCGTCTTGTTTCGACCCATCAGTGTATATCACCGCATCTGGGTTTGTCTTGGTGAGAATATACTGAAACATTTGCCGGAAGACAGTAGGTGGTGTTGATTGTTTATCGTATGTTGTAAGGTCAAATATAAAATTTACAAGGTTTATTCTCCACGGAGGATATGAGCACGGACATATTTCTGTTCTTGAACACATATTACTTTGTAGGGGAAAAGTTTCAATTCTTTTCTTACAGCTTTATGTACGGTAGCAAGTTTGATATATTGTTACTGTGTTAAGTTACGCATTGACTTTCAAGGACTTTCTGCTATAGCACCAGAAATATCAAGTAGCTTCTGTTCGTTTAGTTTAGGTGGTATTTCCCTTCGAACAGCGTCTTCAATAGAGCCTGTTACCCGAAATTTTTTGGTAAGAGTTCGAACTGCATTGCGGTGAGGAACAGGAATATTTCGTAACGTTTCAGAAAACTTGTGCTTTATTAAATCAGTATTCTTGTCACGTTCACGAAAGACGCGTTTGACGAGAAAAATGCGATCCTCTACCGAAAGAGCCATTATTTCTCTCGCAACTACTGATTTCGATAAACGAAAAGAAACGAAGCACGTTCAATCACAACTCAACAACTGACTTCTTGGTTTATTATTTAGCAACGCACAACGAACTCATAATGCAATAACGCGGAAACAACAGAATGCATCACATAATTCTAAGGAAAATTACTCAGGGACTTTCCGAACGCGCTGTACAAAGTTTATAACAAATTATCAGATTTGCTCGTGCTTGGAACTCGGGCCTTCCAATAAAAAATTGAAGGGTGCTACTCCACCAAGAATTTTGGCATTATTTTAAAACCTCATGTATCCATTTTGGTTTAGATAAATTTCCAATGAGAAGTCATATGATTATTTTCTATGTTAATAAAATTATAGTGTAAAATAAAGACGGGTTTTTACAGACTTTTTATAGAGTTTGTTTTAAGCATTGTTTTTTTTTTATATTTTTAACATTTTACAAGTTTTACTTATTAAAATTGGGGATCCATTTTCATATTAATTCTAATATATATATAAATTCTAATATATATACATTTTATTTAATATTAGTTTTTTCTTATTTTCTGGCCTTTTTTAATTTACGTATCAAATTACCACAGTTATTTTATTCATTATTTCATTTATTTAAGCCATAAATGAATGAAATGAAAAAAAGTCAGGAATTTTTCAGTGAATAATTACCATTGAATGGGATAATACTCGTATACTTAGTTACTTAATATACAAATAATGGCTGAGATCTCTATCAATTAAAAATATTAAATTACTTTTAAATAGTAATTAAATTAATTTTCAAGGACGTTTTTATATTAATTAAATTTTTTTTAAATATTTATGAAATTAAAACTATAATCTAAAATATTAAAAGAATATATAAATATTATAGCTCTTAATGTAAGTGTTATTAATAACTGAAATACGATATCTAAATCATTAATTAAGCAACATAAAATATTATGTCATGTATAAATGTATTGCATAATAGTTGCTATGCAAGCAACAAACGTTCCAAACAGTATATTGTCGATACACAGCTGTACTGTGGATAGAATACGTATTTAATAAGACCGTATTATTAACGGAACACAGCTGCAGTTAATAATAATACCCCATCTGATCAGAATACAATGTCAACTAAAATTTGATGTATTTTCTGTCGTAAATTTCAAATAATCCGAACAAAATACTGGCTAATAAGTTATAAAATAATTATGGTAAAACTTTCAAATTAAATAAATTTTTTTTTTTCTGAAAATTCAAATATTTAATTAACATACCACTGTACCAATTTAATCTCAAATAATAATTGTAAAAACATACACCAAACACAGTAATAGAAGAATCTAATAAACTACTGAAAATTAACTTCCGCGGAATCTCGCATCATCAGTTTGTACATAATCGTATAATTATGTGCAAAAATATGGGAAAATAAATAAAAACTTAAAGGAATGTGTAAAACTAGCAATCGTAATTTTTTTTTTTAACCTCTGAATCCACCGTTAGACATTCTTCAGAGGATGAAGATGAATAATTTTTAGCGTGTGTGAAAATGCCATGCCTGACCTGGATTCGAACCCGGGACCTCTGGGTGAAAGGCCGAGACGCTACCACTCGCGTCATGGAGGCCGGCAGCAATCGTAAAATTTAGATAACATAATATCACTGTCATTATCAGCTGGAATTATGTAAATTTAAATTATGATGTAGTTGTTTGTAAATACTGTTGCCAACTGCTACAATTCACTGTGTCTTTAATTAAAAACTATCTGTTGATGGTTTTTGAAAATGACACTTTTGCTCGCATAGCAACTATTATGCAATGTATTTATAAATGACATAATATTTTATGTTGTTTAATGAATGTTTTAGATATCGTATTTCAGCTATTGTTGGGTAAAGTTAAAAAATAAAAAAAACACACAGCTAGTATTTGCCAAAAGAAATTGGACTTTAATTATGTAAAACAACTGAACTTATGTTAAAGCATAACCTTAAATTGAATGAAATTATGAACTAAACATAACTTAATTTCACATAAGAAATATCAACTGAAATCAGCATATCAGTAATAATATTATTAAAATGAGATTTACAATTATATACTTAGAAAAACAAAACATCAATAAACATAATATAACTGGAGAACTATTGCATTACTGACAAATGCTGTAATATTGAAAAATTAGCAATGAACAAATGTCATAACCTTAGAAAAATAAATTAAAGTAAATCTTGATTGGCATTGGCCTTTCCTGATTTATGAACCACAAACTTAACGTTAAATAATGTAAAAATGTAATTTTAGTTTGACGTAGAAAAAGACACAATAATATTACAGTACAAAAGAGTTAATTACAATATAATCACACTGAACTTAATTGAGCACATGAAATGGGTTGCAGCTGAAATGACAGTCTTCTGTAAGTGACCTGTCGTGACCGTACTAAAGTGAAATCGAAACTTGAACGGCATAGGTAGGATGAACGGAATGTTCCACAGATTTGAATGATAACATAAAGGTTTAACGTAATGAGTAAAGAAAAACTGAACTTGCCTGTAGCAACAAATATTTGCCAGAGATGACCTCGTAACAGCAAGTACGGAAGAATACCTATGTAGTCCTGGGCGCAGTCCGCACGGTGAATCAGGAATACAGCGGCGTGATGTGGTTTAGTGGTAGAATGCGGCGCGGAATCTCAAATGTGTTGTGATGAGTTTGAAATTCTGCTTGAGCGTGAATGTTAACACAGATTTTGCAGGAGAGTATTGCCCGAGGCGACTGCAGTGGTGAGATGTTGGAGGTACTCTGCCGAAAAGATGGCGAAAAAAGGCGGGGGTAACCAGATCCAGGTAGTGTACAGGAGAGTGTTTGTGTATGTATTAGTAAGGGGACGAAAAAATAACGGGTGTATGAAAAGGTTGGTCAGAAATAACTCGAAAGAATAAGGGGCGCGGTCGCTAAGGATGACGGGGGGAGGTTCGCACGAGAACAATAATAGAGACAGGTGGACTTTACCGACCCAGCAATACGAAACCACGTGGAATTCAAACATTCCTTGTAACAAAGCAACGGGACCTACCCTAGCTGTGAATTCGTAGAAATAACGGAAAAACTTTATGCCAGAATGGCGTAAACATACTGGGGGGCGAGCGAGCAGAATCATGAAGAGAAGACCAGAGGAGGAATCTTGTTTCCAGGAGGAGTGATGAAACCAGAAGAGAGTTTGATACGGATGACACGGAAGATACCATCCTTACCAGGAAATGTTTCCGAGATGACACCAATGGGTTTTTCGGGAAGTCCAAGGATTGGAGATCCGATAAGGAAGTGTCCAGGGGAAAGCGTGCAGGATTCTTCAGCAGGGTCCGATGAAAGAGAAGTTAGAGGTCGGCTATTCATAATTGCCTCAATACGGGCGAAAATTGTGCAAAATTCTTCAAAGGTGAAGGGGGCGTCACCGAAGGTTCGATGTGGTAACGTTTTGGCTGACTTGACAGCGGCTTCCCACAGACCACCGAAGTTGGGAGCATAAGGTGGATTAAAATGCCAAGTGACGCCTTGGGACGACAGATTTGTTGAGATTTGATCTTGGGAATTGGCAAGGAGATTCGAAACTTCCCTTAAATGCCTCGAAGCGCCGACGAAATTTGTACCATTGTCCGAGTACACTGTATGAGGTCGGCCTAAAGCGTTGGAAGGATGCGAGGAAGGCTTGAGTGGATAGATCAGAAACAAATTCCAAATGCACAGCTTTGTTGGACAAACATATAAAGATACACAAATATCCCTTTTGGATTTTGCCGTTTCGTAAATTAGAAGATTTATAAGGGAAGGGTCCGGCAAAGTCAGTGCCTACAGCAGAGAAGGCCCGTTGAGGAATGACACGATCAGCAGGAAGATCAGCCATGATTGGTTGGGTTGAGAAGGGTCTGAAGCGTTGACAAGTCAAACAGTTTTTAATGGCTTGACGAATTACAGTGTGTGCAGATATGACCCAAAAACGTTGCGCGACGAGTGCTTGGGTGTGTCGAGGACCACAGTGCATGCCATCGAGATGATGTTTTCTGATGAGAAGTTTGGATAAATTGGAAGTTTTGGGCAGTAACAGCTGATGTTTTGAATCATAGGCCAGTGACGACTGTTGACGTCCACCAACGCGAATTAAGTGGTTGTCGTCATATCTAGAAATCAAAATGTCATAAGCGACTTGATAATTTTCCGCAGAAATTGGCAGAGATTCAATTAATAGGAGCGCATTACCAGATAAATGTGTCCTTAGAATTTGCAGTTTTTGTTCAGAAGATAACTGTGAATTTTCATGGACGGAACCTTTGAACAGATTGTGAAAATTTATCCAGTCGTGGAAATTTCCAGAAAAAATGGGAATTTTGAATTTCGGAGTCTCTAACAAGGAATGAAAGACTGGTTTGATATTCTGTTTTAAATCGGGAGTTTCTGATTCTACACGTTTAATGGGACAAAACAATGAATCCCATTAGGTGCTGATTAAATTTATATCACAAATTTCTGACTGGTTTTTTATTTCTGAGTTATTAACAAGAATTTCATCGAGGATGCCATAAAACTGTTGATCGAGGGCTTTGATATCATCAAATTGTTTACTAGATACGGAAATTCCGTGAAAGTTGACGATTCTCCTGAGTTTGTTAACACGAAGCTGCGCTTTGGCTAACAGCGCAGCGTTAGCTGAAATGATGGTGGCCTGAGCACGAGTCATGTTGTGCATTAAGTTTACAATAAATATTTAAATAGTAAGATTAGATACAATATGAAATACCACTCTTAAAAATAACAACTTAATTATACAACAATAATATAAAATCAGAAAGAATTTTTTATCAGAGAATTAATACATACGATAATCGTTATATTAAATTATCACAAGCAATAATTAATTATATAATTACTGTAATTAGTAGTTGTTTACAACTTTCATGACATCATTACTTTCAGTAATATGCTTAAAAACAATACAATATAAGATATTCTAAATTTGAAAGAACAATTTAAAGTATTTATATAATAGAAAAAGTTTAGATCAAAAATGTTTGAAAGAGATTTTATGACAAACAATTTACTTTAAGAAATGTAGTATGAACTGTAAATCCGGAATGATATCCGGCAGCCGGAGGACCAAAAACAACTAGCTATGTTGGGTAAAGTTAAAAAATAAAAAAAACACACAGCTAGTATTTGCCAAAAGAAATTGGACTTTAATTATGTAAAACAACTGAACTTATGTTAAAGCATAACCTTAAATTGAATGAAATTATGAACTAAACATAACTTAATTTCACATAAGAAATATCAACTGAAATCAGCATATCAGTAATAATATTATTAAAATGAGATTTACAATTATATACTTAGAAAAACAAAACATCAATAAACATAATATAACTGGAGAACTATTGCATTACTGACAAATGCTGTAATATTGAAAAATTAGCAATGAACAAATGTCATAACCTTAGAAAAATAAATTAAAGTAAATCTTGATTGGCATTGGCCTTTCCTGATTTATGAACCACAAACTTAACGTTAAATAATGTAAAAATGTAATTTTAGTTTGACGTAGAAAAAGACACAATAATATTACAGTACAAAAGAGTTAATTACAATATAATCACACTGAACTTAATTGAGCACATGAAATGGGTTGCAGCTGAAATGACAGTCTTCTGTAAGTGACCTGTCGTGACCGTACTAAAGTGAAATCGAAACTTGAACGGCATAGGTAGGATGAACGGAATGTTCCACAGATTTGAATGATAACATAAAGGTTTAACGTAATGAGTAAAGAAAAACTGAACTTGCCTGTAGCAACAAATATTTGCCAGAGATGACCTCGTAACAGCAAGTACGGAAGAATACCTATGTAGTCCTGGGCGCAGTCCGCACGGTGAATCAGGAATACAGCGGCGTGATGTGGTTTAGTGGTAGAATGCGGCGCGGAATCTCAAATGTGTTGTGATGAGTTTGAAATTCTGCTTGAGCGTGAATGTTAACACAGATTTTGCAGGAGAGTATTGCCCGAGGCGACTGCAGTGGTGAGATGTTGGAGGTACTCTGCCGAAAAGATGGCGAAAAAAGGCGGGGGTAACCAGATCCAGGTAGTGTACAGGAGAGTGTTTGTGTATGTATTAGTAAGGGGACGAAAAAATAACGGGTGTATGAAAAGGTTGGTCAGAAATAACTCGAAAGAATAAGGGGCGCGGTCGCTAAGGATGACGGGGGGAGGTTCGCACGAGAACAATAATAGAGACAGGTGGACTTTACCGACCCAGCAATACGAAACCACGTGGAATTCAAACATTCCTTGTAACAAAGCAACGGGACCTACCCTAGCTGTGAATTCGTAGAAATAACGGAAAAACTTTATGCCAGAATGGCGTAAACAGCTATTAATAACACTTATATTAAGAGCTATAATATCTATGTATTCTTTTAATATTTTGGATTATTTTTTTAAATTTCATAAATATTTTATATTTTTATATATTTCATTTTATATTTTTCTTTAAATTTATAAATGCAGTATTTTCCGAGTATATTAATTTTTTTATTGTTGTTACAAACGTCTAAATTATTTTTATAATCAGTGATACTACGTTTATATTGTAGTACATGGTCGGCCATGTTAGATATATCTCTTTTCTTGATTTTGTAGGCGTTATTATATTCCATGAATATATTTTTACAGGATCTCTTAGTTTTACCAATATTGATTTTATTACAAAAATTATTTGCACGTAATTTTATAAATTCCACTTAAAATTTCTCCATTATTTCTGTTTTGGTTCCTTAAATATTTTATAATATGGTTATTTGGTTTATATTTATTTTTATCATAAACATCAATTATTTTATTTGTATCTTTGTATCGTAAAAAAAATAATGTTTAATTGGCTCTTTGTTATTTTCTTACTGTAATTTTTAAAGTAACGTAAAACAAGAGGTAGTAAAAATGAATACACAAAGTTACATACGAATTTTTTACAATTAAGTACCATTATAATTTTATTACTCTGTTTACTGTTTGTTTTTATAATCATTATTTTGAGAAGTAATATTAATTAACTTAACTTCCACAATTACCACTCTTTTTAATAGATAGTTAGGATTGTATAAATGTTGTTAATAATAATAATGTAACCACAGAGCAGTATATATTTATATTTATACTACTAGTTTTTGATAGTAATTTTATTCTTTAATTAAAAAAAAAAATGCAATTATTCTAGTTCTGTTTTTTGTTTTAGCTTAACGAATTAATTAATTAAATTATTTCTTATGAGAGCAAGGTAATGAAAAAACTTATTTTTGTATCTGATGTGTAGAAACAAGCGGTCTATGCATGTATGTTTTTTTTTAAACTTATTCTTCATCTAGGATATTTAAAATCTCGTTTAACATAATGCTTAAGAAATATTTCATTTGTTATTTTTAAACAAAAAACAAGAGGTAGTAAAAATGATTAAACAAACATAAATTTATTGGTATTAATATGCGCGAAAATTCCTAAGTTCTATTTTGATACATTAATTGATGTTTGACAAAAGCTAAGAGCTCTAGTACAATATTTTAATTAGGCTAACTTATAATTAATATTTATTCTTAAGGATAGTTGGTAGAAGGCTCGAAATTAAAAATCTATTTCTTTATCTAGCACCAATAATTCTATTGATCTTAAAATTAAATTTACAGTAATAAATCTAGTTTATTTTTTTTTCATTCGAAGGATATTTAAAAGAAGTGAAAATTTCTAGTTTTATGTTAATTTTATGCTATAAAAAATCTGTTATGTTTTATTAACTTCTATATATATAAAAATGAATGTTTGTTTGTTTGTTTGTCCCGTAAGCTTTCCAATACCATTCATCCAATTGCGATGAAACTTTGGTGAGTTGTGCGCACGCCCGCGAAGGTTTCTGAATTAGTTTCCACCCGCTACGTGACGCTGTGGTCGAGATATTTCGACAAATTTTATTTATGGTTCGATTTGGCTCATATTCAGAATGTGTGGTTTTTATTTGTTTTTTCCTTGTTGAATTTTTGCTGGGTGAAAAACGCTCCGGCGTTATCATCGCCTGAACACGAAATATAAAAACAAACAGAAATATTAAAAACAAAGACAAAACATAGTTTAAAGTTAACTTTTTTGGGCGAAAAATATTTTCGTGTTACCATCGCCCGGGAAAAAAATAAGTTATTTTCCACCGACTACTGTGTTTAGAGAGTGGTTTGAATTAAGTCCGATATGTAGTGCTGTTGTTTTGTCAACTGGAATTATTTACATTCTGACTTTTATAAAGTGAAGGTTAAATTTTGTGAAGTTCCGTAATGTCAGTTTTGTAATATTTTATCGAACTTTCAACTGTGTTCATTTAATCGATATATATCCTTAAATCTAGCAATAGCGAAGCATTGTCGAGTCTGCTAGTAGTTAATAAAATAGCTAATATTTTTATTACATTATAAGTAGTAACATTTTAGTTACGTGACTACTTGGGCGAGCAACTAAGAATTTTACCTTCTAAAATAGAAATTAAATAAAAAGGTCAACAAAACAAAAGGTAGATTTTCTTCTTGGAAAAATTTACCGTAAAAATTTGTGAAGTGTTTGCAACTTATCTAACAATTTATCTTATTAAACTGCAATTCATAATTATATCGTAGTGTTAAAAATTACAATAATAACATATTAATTATTTTTTTTAAATATTTTTCTTGTCTTCATTAAAGTTTATTTTTCGTAACAATCAAAATGAAAATTTAAATATAGCACAAAACGGAATTTTAGATTGTAATTATTTATGGAAACAAACAATTGTTTTTTTTTTAGTTAGTACCAGAAATAAGTTTCCTGTAAAAACAGAATTTCATGTTACATCAGTTTTCATTGATGGGTAACCTTTAACGTAGTACTTTCATTACATCCTTATTGTTTTGGGGTGTATTAAGTTTCTCAAGGGAAAAATTACAAAGTAGCTTTATTAAAAACCATATTAAAAATCAATCTCACCTAAATATATAAAGTATATATTAATTTTTGACATTACATCGTATACAGCGAGAGGTGTCAAGAGACAAATGGTTGTTTTAATTGTGAAATAAGACGTTAAAGGGTGAAAAATGTATTCAATGTGTAGCTGCTGAAAGATAAATTGGAAACGGTGGGTGATGTCAAGAATAGGTTTTTCAGCAATGGACATGCGGATATTGCAGGTGCCTTGACAATGAAAAACTTCCCTTCCATTATCCCTATCTAAGAAAAATATCGAACAATAATTTTAAACTTAAAATTTTATAAAAAATCATTTCGTTTGTTAATCCGCCTGTGCGAATCTTGTTTCTCATTGTATTGAGAGGTTAATTCCTCCCACTATAGATGTGCCGGATCATCAAATAAATGTACACATATTCAATATTATAAGATGTTTATTCGGTATATTTATTATTCAGTTGTTTATATTCGGATCTAAACATAGATATTTTACTATGATTATGTGTCAATGTTTATATTAGTTTTATACTATATTATAGGTTTATGTTCACTTTTTAATTTATATTAATAAATAAACGACATGTATTCTCGAGAAAGGAAGTAAAAATAAAGAACTATCTATCTATAAATATATATATATTCTTTTTCCTGTTTAGCCTCCTGTAATTACCTTTCAGATAACACAAGAGGATGAATGAGGATGTTATGTACTAGTGTAAATGAAATTTAGTCTTGTACATTCTCATTTCGACCATTCCTGAGATATGTGGTTAATTGAAACCCAACCACCAAAGAATACCGGTATCCTCGATCTAGTATTCAAATCCTTGCAAAAATAACTGACTTAACTAGGACTTGAACGCTGGAACTCTCGACTTCTAAATCAGTTGATTTGGTAAGACGCGTTCATCACTAGACCAACCCGGTGGGTTAAAAAAAGAAGAACTAAATTTACGTATGATAACTAATTAAAAAGAAGAAATGTTTCTAATGCTTCCTCGATCAAACATCGGCTATTAGAAGTAATCTTACCGCTGGCCTCCAGAGTGCGAGTAATAGCGTCCTTGCCTTTCATCTGGAGGTCCCAGGTTTGAATCCCGGTCAGGTATGGCATTTTTCATACACGCTACAAATCATTTATCTCATCCTCTGAAGAAATACATCCCAGAGATTAAACCAGAAAAAAGTAATCTTACTAGAAAACATGATAATAACTTGACAACCAGTTTAGTTATAAATATTGCGCAAACAAACGAAATGTAAAAGATCTAATTAAAACAGGAAGTGACTTCGTTCGGTCATTTAAATTTTATTTAATTTCTCGTTATAGAATTAAAAAAAAGGTTTTAAAGATAACTCATATAACAGATGAGAAAATTACAACAAAATTCATGGAAAATTAAACAAGAAAGAAAGGTTATCTGAGTCTTCCTAATACGCTATATTTTCTTTACATCGTAAAATTTCATTTATTTACATTCAGTAAAAAATACATAATTTATTCATAATCAGACATTTTAAATAATAAAAATCTTTTTTTCAGAGAAAATACAGTTGAAAGAATTTCTAAGTAAAAAGATTTAATTATGTTTTTCTTTCTTTTAATCAGACATTTTATTTTTTAACCGTAAGTGTATAAAATGTAGAAGAAATAAATTTAAGACTGATTACATAAATAAATAATTTTTTAAACAACTAACAAGAATAATATATTTTATCAATTCAATAACACATTTAGATTTACTTGAATAACATAAAACTAAGTGATGGTAATCCGGTCAGTCATTTACTTAAACATAAATTTTTAACGTAAAAGTTTAATGTTACAACTCTACATTCATCTTATAGTAAATAAAAAAAATGTGTTTCCTATACCCTTTGAGTATAGAGTATTCATACGCTTTTAATATTCAGTTTTGACTGAATACTGAATTAATGAATACTACTTTATTATTGTATTTTAATTGTATTCTTATAATATATATATATTCTGTAAACGAAATCAATTAACTTTTTAAAATATGCTTGCTATTAAAGATTAATTAAATATAAAAATGTGTAAAATTTTATCAGAACTGAATTGTCGAATACGAAAATGCTAAAAACACTATTTAATTAATTTTCTATGTAAGGTAAATCCTACAAACGCGATAATAAAAACTAATTTTACAAGTAGCCTAGTAACTATTTAAAAATATGCGTTAAAGAGCATAAAAAAATCTATTTTTTAACCTATCTGTGAATATTTAAGTAAAAAGTATAATATTGTATTGTTAAAAATAATTTTATGGATTATACAGGAAATATATTTTTTGGGAAATCTTCAAAACCCTTAAAATCTTCGCTATGGTTGCGGTAATCACATGGACTGGTCAATCCGGTATAACCGTAGAGAGGAGGTTATTATTTGCCGTTTGCTAATAGGGGATGCTAATCTTATACATGGATACCTAATGAATCAGACCGATGAACCCGTTTGTGTTCGCTGCATTTAGAAACTAACGACACACCACATCCTTGTGGACTGCGTGTTCTATGCGGCGTGGCGTAGGAGTTACCATCTAAGATATTCTAGGAACCAATCTGAAGATGTTATTGGATATTTTTTTCATTCTTGAAGAAGGACATCTATATTCGATTATCTAATACTAATTATAATATGTTTTATTACTACACTATTTTACATTGTGATTTACCTTTTCCTATTATTTCTGTGTTATTGTGCGGTTTGTTTGTTAAAATTTTTTTAATTTAATTTTTTCTGTTACTTATATTATATAACGTTACATTTAAACTGGTGTTATAAAGAAATGACTACAGAATTACTGCGCAGTGCTGGTGAAGAAGCGATAGATAGATTATACAAACTGGTATGTAATATTTACGAAAGAGGAGAAGTTCCATCAGACTTCAAAAAGAGTGTTATTTTCATGATACCAAAGAAAGCAGGAGCAGATAAATGTGAAGAATACAGAACTTCTCATACAAAAAATTTTTTAACTAGAATTCTGCACAGAAGAATTGAAAGGAAAAGTATTAGGAGAAGACCAATTTGGTTTTAGGAAAAGTATAGGGACAAGGGAATCGATTTTAGCGCTCAGCTTAATAGTAGAAGGAAAATTAAAGAAAAACAGACAACGTACATGGCATTTATAGACTTGGAAAAGGCATTTTATAACGTAGACTGGAATAAAAATTCAAAATTTTAAAAACGTTAGGTATAGAGATAGAAGAACAATTGCTAACATTTACAGAAACCAAATTGCAACAGTAATAATCGAAGAGCATAAGAAAGAACTAGTAATTAAAAAGTAAGTTAGACATAGATATTCCCTATCTCCTTTACTTTTTAATCTTTACATGGAACTATCAGCTAATGATGTTAAACAACAATTTAGATCCGGAGTAACAGTGCACGGTGAAAAAATAAAGACGCTACGATTTGCTGATGATATAATAATTCTAGCTGAGAGTAAAAAGGATTTAGAAGGAACACTGAACGGCATGGATGCAGTCCTACGCAAGAACTACCTCATGAAAATAAACAAGAACAAAACGAAAGTAATAAAATGTAGTGGAAATAACGAAGATAGACCACTGAATGTAAAAATAGGAAGAGAAAATATTATGGAGGTAGAAGAATTTTGTTATTTCGGACGTAAAATTACTAAAGATGGACGAAGCAGGAGCGATATAAAACGTCGAATACCACAGGCGAAACGAGCTTTTTGTCATAAATATAATTTTCTCATTTTAAAAATTAATTTAAACATCAGAAAGCACTTTTGAAAGTATATATTTAGAGCCAAGTGAAACTTGGACGATCGGAGTATCTGAGAAGAAAAGAATAGAAACTTTTGAAATGTGGTGTTATACGAGAATGTTAAAAATCAGATGGGTGGATAAAGTTACAAATGAAGAGGTGTTGCGGCAAACTGATGAAGAAAGAAGCATTTAAAAAAATGTAGCTAAAAGAAGAAACAGACTTATAGGCCACATATTAAGGCATCCTGGAATAGTCGCTTTGATGTTGGAGGGACAGAGAGGTAGGAAATATTGTATAGGCAGGCAACGTTTGGAATATGCAAAACAACTTGTTAGGGATGTAGGATGTAGGGAGTATAGCGATGTGAAACGACTGGAACTAGATAGGAAATATTGGAGAGCGGCATCAAACCAGTTAAATGAGTGAAGACAAAAAACAAAACCGTTATACTTAGTGCATGTGTTAAAAATTAGTTTATATATTGTAAAATATATAATAGCGCTTTTGAGCGCTAATAACGAACCTTCGTTGAGCACCCAAAAAGAAAATAAAAAAAACAGTACATGCTATTTTATCTTTTACGAGAAGTTTGATTTATCTAATCTATAGAAAAGTTGTTTATTACGTTGTAGTGAGCCGTTCGAATTTAAGGTTACAAAGTTTTAGACTTTAAAATAAACGTTTGTTTTTATGAAGATTGTCTAAAACGACAACAGTTATTTATCCTTATGATTTTTTCTCAAACATTACTAATATTTTATTATGAAAATAGTAATAAGGGTAAAATAAAGTACCATATCTAATTTTTAACATTATTCTAAAAACACTCCTAAAATACTAGTTTTTTAATATTTTGTAAGTACTGTTTGTTCACAGTAAACATTTTCATTATTACCATTATTATTATTTCTTAATCTTTTGTTTAACTATTTGTTTTATTTTCTTACTTAGTAAATCCCCAGCTTTATCTAACTATTTCTTTTTCCTGTAGCCTCCGGTAATTATCGTTCAGATAATACTTCAGAGGATGAATGAGGATAATATGTATGAGTGTAAATGAAGTGTAGTCTTGTACAGTCTCTGTTCGACCATTCCTGAGATGTGTGATTAATTGAAACCCAACCACAAAAGAACAACATCGAGTATTCAAATCCGTGCAAAAATAACTGACTTTACTAGGACTTGAACGCTGGAACTCTCGACTTACAAATCAGCTGATTTTGGGAAGACGCGTTCACCATTAGACCAACCCGGTAGGTTCAGCCTACCGGGTTGGTAGTCAGTCTACCTGGGTAAATATTGTTTAATAATTGAGATAGCCATTTAGTTAAAGATTTTAAGTGAACATTTTTTCGTTTATAATTTATTTCAAAATCGGTTGGTATGGTTGTTTATTTTGTAGTTTTTATTTGTATTACAAAGTATATTTAAATAAATAAAACCACTTCATTCTTCATTTTTCATTGTATTCGTGCAGAACCGAACTGTATTACCGTTACTATAGAATTTAACTATAGCACTTTTTAAGGGAAATTTATACGCATCTATATCAGACCATAAATAAACTACTAAAATTACAACTCAAATAAGAAAAAGACGTTTTATGTAGATACTTCTTACAATTAATTTTGATAAGTACAGCATGTAAAATTCACAAATATTAAAATAATAATTAAGAAAAGTATCATAATCAAATGAAAATAAAATATTATCTTAAATTATAAGAAAATCTGTATGTAAAAATGGAAAAAACAATAAAATGCCTTAAGTATAAAAGCCTTGTTTGAGTATAAAAACTGAAAAATTATAACTGGAACAGATTCAAGGTTTTTTGCAATTTATCTTACTTTTTCATACAAAAAAGAAAAACAGCTTTTTACAAGGACATTAGCAAAATAGATAAAATATAAAACTATTCGTTTCTGGCTGAAGAATAATAATAATTTACTTTGATGACACATTAGTTATCTACTTCCTAAAGTATTTCCAATAATCTGAATACTTAAAATAATAAATTTCATGTAAAAATGGTAAGTTACTTCAAGTTGTAAAATCAACAAACTTATGAATATATTATTCCATCGTCTGCCAAAATTATTCAGTCGATTACAAAAAAAAAATCAAACGGTGAATTGAAAAACTGAGTTGGTTTTATGTTTGATCTACTTTCATTTTTTTTTTTACAACGCCAACGTTTAAACTTGTAAAAATTGAAATATTTTTCTGTTTTTTTTTCTCAGTATACCGTAAATAAATTAATAACATTATTCTGAACGAATATCGTTTACAAGGTACTTATGATATAAAACTACTTTTAAATTACCTTTTATTTACTTATAGATTGAAACAGTTATAAAGTACATTTAAAAAGAGGTTGGCAAAGTATTTCATTACTTTACCGACTATTAATAATAAAAATTAAATATGTTAAGAGCGAAAAACAAAAAATATAGAGTATATCACGAAGTTCTTCCGAAACTTTGATAATCTATTCTACTCGTGAAAATAATGGAAAAAAGTTATATAAACATATATCCTAAAATGCTTCGTTTGAGAGATACGGCTAGAGAAAAAATTCGTTCGGATTTCAGTTAATCCGGTAAAATGTGGTCGTACTGAAATATTTCGTACATTAATTAAGGAGTAGAATTAGTATTTTCCTATGATTTCTGACCTGAAAAATAGAATAAAATAGGTCCCAGAACCGTACCTGCAATAATGAAGTGATAACTAATAAATTGGCGGAAAAATTCTGTTTTTTATGTTTGTTGTACAGTAACTTTGTTAAATGAAAAATAAAAATATAAAATTTTAAGTAATCTTAAACTAAAATTGAATTTTTCAGTGTTTATTTGCTGAAAAAAGAGTAGTTTTTATTATTAATTGTTTTAACTTATTACAATCAATCCGTAAATTAAAAATAGAAAAATATTCTTAAGGAATTTTTAAAACATTCCCCCATATATTTATTATGTCGTAAGAATTGAATTTTATAATGTACAAAACACTGTTCTTCCATCGATATTCAAATTACATAAAAAATTACTATTATAAAGAAAAGAAAAATAATATTGGTCCTTTTTCAGGTGAACTATATTTTGAGGAGAACACAAGACGTAATCACCTATTTTTATTTGTTATAATCAATTTCATTAGTAACTACCGTGCAGTGGTAATACAAGACTAGTGGTTAAAAAGGGAAGACTAGCGGTTTCTTTTGTTAATGGGTCTACTTTTCTATTTGTCCATCTGGAATAAATTCTAACGATTATTTATTTTGAACTCTGTCTTGTGTGTAATCTGTATTTATTATTTACTAATGACGTTTATCACTAATTGATATGAAATATTTTGATTGTTATATTTGTTGATTACGCTCTGTTTTTATATGCTTACTGTTTTGATTATGTTATATTTTATTTTATGTAGGCACGGAGCACGTGAATGCCACGCACATGTTAAGTTGTATGTATCAGCGGGTAGACGTGATAGTCTCGCAGCGCGCAGTGCTTGCTTCAAAACTTCATAACATTGCCATCTTGTAATGTTTATTTGAAAAACTGGCTACATGTTATCACGAGGCTTCGTTCTTCACTTCCGTGTTTTTATAACTACGTAGGATTGCATATCGATTATGAAATACGATTTTGTTCTACGAAGTTGAATGCTCTTCTTTCATTCAGTTGCGTCAGCTGTGAGTAAATGAAAATGGCCGGGTCAAGCACGTCGCGTAATCTTACATCGGAACAAATTATTTAATGTTTAGATGAGACGTGTGACAGTAAAATTAGAATATTTTATAGTGGTAGTGAATTTGATAGTGACGAAAGTGATAAGATTTTGTGCCAGAAAATCGTAATGAAAATAAATAAGATTCTGAACAGAGTAGTGGCGATAGTGATAACGATATTGATATACAAGTGAAGGGTACAAGAAAAGACATAGATTGGAGATGAGAAAAAGTGGATGAATCTTCTGCTGAAAATTTGGTTTAAATTGGTGTAATAGTTTTGATTCTATAATTTTTTACTTTTAGTATTGCAATACAGCTGCTGGTTGGGCATTTAAATTACCGGCAGTAGGGTAGGGCTTTAAAAATTGAAATACCGGCTTGAAGGGTTAATTGTTTGATTTGGTGTTTCTGACATGTAATATTATTATCGTTTACTACTATTATCCTGATTATTATTGTGGTTGTAATTACTATGTTAATATTTGTGTTTATTAATTGTTTCATAATTGTCACTTATATTATTATTATTATCATTATTGTATTTATCACCATTATTATTATTATTAACTTGTCTGGTTGTAATTTGAACACTTTAAACCAATAAACTGTAATTACATAAACATTCTATATTGTCAACCTCTCAATATCCTGATCGAGTCGCGAAAGACGCAACAATACTAATAAACTAATATATTACAGGCAAATGTATCATTAAAAAGGAACAAATTTAATTTATTTCATACATGCTTATAAAATAACTTTTTAACAAGTTGTTTGAACAGAAATTAATAATAAAAAAGTCTATATATTTTAAATCCGTTGTCATGCATTAATATAAAAAAAAAAAATAAAAGAAGTGAAAAAAAACCACAGCTCACTAACCAACCTGGAAGGAAAAAGAAAAAAAAACCTGAGTTATTGTTATAAATAACAATAGCGGTTAGGGTAGTAAAGTAGGGTAAACATGATGCAAAGCATGAGTATTTCTCATCCCACTCTATCCCTTTATAAAAGCAACGGGATCTAACGGAGGACGAAGAACTAAACAAACATCAACAGGCAAAATGGTGTCAAGTCATCATGAATGAAAAAAAAGTAGGGTAGGGAGATTTTCATTGGGGGTTTAGTGTTCTATTATTCAGATTAGAGTACTCTTCATTATACAACCACAAAAAAAAAAACTTTTATCTAATATTCTAAAATTTTGTATTGTTACAATTAAAAAAGTTATATAAGTAACACAACAATATATTCAGTAATATTAAAATAAAAGAAAAATGATTAAGAAAATAAAGCGACAAATTTAATAAAAAAAAAAAAAAACATAAATAAACAAAAGTATTACTTAATAATATAACTAGATTTTTTTTTTATAAAAAAAAGTCATTTATTATTTTTTTTAAGAGAAAAGTTCTGCAATTTTCCAAGTTTTAATTAAGTTAATTGGAAAATTCTTCAACTGTAGAAAAGTAATTTTAAGTAAAATATTTTATTCATAGAACGTCATTATATTTCTAAACAATAAAGAGTGTTCTTTTTTTAACAAAGTTTTATTAAATAAAAAATAAAATCAATAAAAGTAATCTCTTAAGTTATAAATTATATAATCAAATTTATATTAAGGTTATGGAGGGGAAAATTATGTATCAATATTCGTAAAAAGATGTTTAAATCCTTGTATTTATTCTTGAAAATAAAAGAAATATTAACAACGTATATTTTTATTTTTCATTCTTTGTTTAGATTCGCATCAATGGCAAATATTATTAGCGGCTTAAATAGATAAGGGTTCCTAAGTAATCAGGTAATAAACACCAATCGTTGGATAACAAATATCGAATCAGGTATACAGCAATAGACTACTTTCACGGCGCTCACAGTATTCAGTATGGGATCTCCCGATCCCTTCAGAGGATCAGAGGAAAACTGATAAACTCAATTTAGCAGTTTTCTTTACCCACTATCAGAGAGAAACCGCAACAATATTTTATGTATTTATTCCGGTTGAGCAAATCCTTTACCTCTGAACCCAGATTTAATTGATGATGAATAAGTGTTTTACGGACCATTTTACACTGCACATTCACATTTCTGCCGACAAGAACCAAATATTTGAGCGTGGGTTAACTTTCTGAGCCCAATCCTCAGACGCGTTAGAATGAGTTAGTCTCTTCTATTGTTTGGGATAAAAGGTTTGCAAAGACATTCTAAAGAGACGCCATGTAAGGCCTTGGGACAGCAGCCAGAACTTATTCAACTGAGTACATAGTCTAACACGACAATCTCAGTAAAGTCGCTCTCACATGTTAATTCTAATCAGAGGCCATTTTTTGCCGATTTCTTGGCCGCCTCACTAGCTCGTTAGTTCGCAAAGAAGTATTAATTTTAGTAAAATGCTGACAATACAGTCTTAAAAGTTTCCCATCACGCAACGTTTTTCTGATGCGCGGGTTACACACACATGCATACAAAACTTAATTTAAAATATTTATAATTTATCTAAATACAATATTTTTTTATACAGCTGTACGTCAGAGCTACACTAGCGATCTTGTGATGACAGAAGGTACTAATGACACAGTATACTCATTTAGCCACTAGTTTAAAGCATTTTTTGAGGTGGGAGTCTTATCTTTGAAAATTTTCATTTTCCAAATATTATTATTTTTAATTGCTAAAAAATGTATTTAGGAAAAATAAGACCTTAATTAGGTGAAATCTCGAAATATTGAGGGTGACCTTGCTCTACAGCCTCACCCCCTTGAACTTTTAAGTTGAAAATTGAATGGCATCAATGCAGTAATCCGACAGTTTGATCAAAATCGGTCCAGTAGTTCTGGATATATAAAGTGATGATTATAGTTCGACACCGAACACACACACGTATATACGAACATCCGAAAAATTTTCATCCAGTTTTTTGTGTTCCTTAGGTGTTCTACACCTAAGGACCTGTGCTGCGTTCTACATTCTTCTCAGTAAAAATGTTAAAATAAAAGTAAAAAATTGGAAATTAAATAAAAATGTCGATATTTAAATAAAAAGGTTTGTTTTAATTTAATTCGATTTTACTTGAACTATGTTTTTAAGAATAATATGAGTCATTTTATAATTCTTTAGACATATATTAGATTAGAATGAACAAATGAAAATGTTTTGGAATTAACTCACCATTATTTTCTTTCGCGTTAATAGAAGAAGAGTTCACTCATTTGATGATATTTAAACTAACCTGATGAAGAAATTGTATCCAGAATCTTCATTATAAATATCACAGTATTGAGTCAGAAGGACATATTTCATAAATTTCATTTCGGATTACGACGTCAGATTGAAAAACATTTGATCGCTAAATGATGTAGTTTTACATAATGACCTGCAATGAAAGTCACAGTACTCACATACCTAACGGTTATATTGATAAATATACATCAATCTTCCCACGATATATTTGAATTAATTTTTTAAATTACCCGCATCTTTCAACCAAAAAAGAAACAAAAAAAAAACATTCGTATATATTGACTTCGTCGATGTTAAAATTCAATGTGATACGGATAATTTTTAACTTAATTTTTTTTTTTTAATTTATAAAAAAAACATATCCGTACATTAAATTGTTAAACATAGACAGAAAAGTGTGAATTGGATTCGATTTTGTACTTCTATCATTCAAGTCTTTAATTACGTTTGACACGAAGGGACTCTAGCTTAACTTAAAAGAAAGATTTACGTATTTCTTAATTTTCCCGATTATAACCGGTATCCCAGAGGATTCTATCTTATACCCATCCTTATATAGGTGATTCACGAAGAATGTAACAATTTTTCAAAACATATTCTACTGATAAAAATAAAGAAGAAAGTTCATATAAACGTAGGTTCAAAAACGCTTCGTTTCTGAACCTGATGAAAATTTTGCGCTGATTTTTACGCCTTCAGTAAAATTAAGCCGAACTGTTGTAATTCATGGCACCCAAATTAAGATGTAAATTTAATGGTTTTATAAAAAATGTGATATGAAAATTTGAAAAAATAAAAATATGTATAGGTCCCAGATCTGTATTTTTAGTAGTTATATTTTACCTAAATAAAAATTTTGTCTGCACACTATTCATTCAAAAATGTATAAGGTATTGTTGGAAAATGACATATACGAACTATTCCATTCGATTATTTATATGTTTATCGCTGATTAAATGCAATAGCTATATATTTATATTCTATGCAAGGAAGTACGCGAAGCTAAAATGCAGTACAACACCTTACTGGCTTCCTCAGATTCTCAGCCCTGCGGAGATGGATTGTAGGGGTCTGATGCTGTTACAAATTTATAAATAGAATAGCAACCCAAGCAGGTAGAAGCCCACGTAAGTGCTTACTTTGCCAAGATAGGCGTTTGGCATTCCGCCCCGGTTAGTTGAGATATTCGCTGTTAGGATGAGAACGGATGTTTCGGAAACTCTGTGATGGAGCTTAAGTGTGGGAGGGTGGAAACACTGACCTCGCTCTCAATAGCTGACAAGAGAAGAGAGAGGTAGTGTATGTTTTCATTAGAGGCTTACTAAATTTGTAAATCTGTTTCTTGTTTTTTAATCAAGATGACTTTTGAGTAAATTGAATTGTAGGACAAATTTGTCGTTGCGATCAACACTTGTTTTGTTGGTATGAGAATAGTATAACTGGTGTTTAAAGACTCAATCAAGGATGATCTGAGTGCAGATCATATCTAACTAAAGTCCCATATCTAACTAAATATCTAACTAAAGTTAGATATGGGAAGAATTTATGTGTAAAACTTTTGGTTTTATATGAAGGCAAGGGGATTACGCTTCCGCGAATCGGTTAATTTAATAGTTGAGGGTGGTAAGTTATGGTAGGTGGCCTTGGTTGGAAGAGGCCGTACGAAGGAGATTGTAAGTTGTATAAATATACTGATGGAAATGTATGCCGAGGCATGTATCGATGGCATCCTGACAGAGGACAAGCTGATGACTATGTTGTGTTATCAAGTTTAGAGGATCTAAAAAACCACCTCCTGTAAAGTCTATCAGGACTATGAACGGAGGGAGTAGTGTTGCAACCGGGATCATCACAATGCGGCTGTCTTCCCCTTACGGGTCAGGATATTTAAATGCAACAGAAGAAACTTAATTGTTGGAATCAGTTATTAGTATTACCAACTTATGAAATAAATTATTTCAAACAGATTTCGATAAAATTAACTTTTAAATAGCTTTAAAGATGTTGAATAACTTCTATTTAATTTTTTATTTTTAAATTTTGATTATTTTATTTTTCTAATATATCTTATTCTTCTGTTCTGTAATATTGAAAAATAAATTTTTTAATACGTAATTAACATATGCTACATTTTGATGTTTTATTTCTTCTTTTAAAATCGAAGTTTTTTTAAAAGTTTTACAAGATTATTACCCACTTAACAAAGGTATTTTATACTGAACATAAAATAATGTGTCTCGACACTTTTTCGGTCTTATAACGTTTCTTTTACTTTTACCCCAGATTTCTCGAAAACTATTTTAAAAAACAGTCTCGATCTGTTTTTTTTTTTTTAAATTTTCAGGTAAGATTTCATTTAAAACCATTAAATATACCCGTTAATTTATGCCCAAGAATTACAATCTGGTTTAATTTTACCGATGACGCAAACATCAGGCCGAAATTTTTCGCAAGCCGACACTTTCTATAGAAGAGTTTTCAAAACTTTGTTTATATGATGAGCTTTCTTCTTCATTTTCACCAGTAGAACATACCTCAAAATTTATTACATTCTTCGTGAATCACTCTGTACGTTTAAATAATGTGCCAACGTACAAAAATATTAGCACTTACGTAAATTGATCACACTGAGTTCTTCTTAATAATATTTCTAAATTAAAGCCATCATTGTTTCCTTATATAACCTTATTACATAATATAACGAAAATCCTTTGAATATCATAAAAAGTGAAAGAATTAACTAAATCTGTCAAAATGTATGTATTAACTTTCCCTTTTCCATAGGGTACTTGTTTCCAGGTTTATTTAAATATCTCAATTTCAAAATCAGAATCAATAAAATACTTTAGCGTTACACTTAACCATCATCAAATAAATTACACTTTTTTACAAGCTCATCGATCAACAATTTTTTTACCGTTATCTTAATAAATTACAGTATACAAATATATTCTTAAAACTGATTTGAATACATGGATGTAGGTCAGTATAGATCGAGAAAAACGACATCTTTTCAAAAATACACCATATGTAGTTTTTTCTAACTGAAAAATCTACAACATTCATAAGAGGGGTTTCATCATAAATTAGTAAGACATACAAAAACTTAATCGTCAGAAACTTTCAGACTTTACATTAGTCCCGTAATTCCCTATGAAGGCTGGAAAACTGTTTCAATAGAAAATTGATAATATAATTAATATTTAATATAATTAATATTTAATATTTATGAAAATATAAACTAAAAAATACCAATAAAATGTTATTTTTTATATTAAATGTTGTTCTTATTTTTTTATAAATAAAGGTATATTGTTGAGTGGTACATTTCCTCCTATCAAGATTTTGTACACATTTTATAATCATCTCAATTATTCTTGTACTATACGGAGTGTTTATAAAAGAACTCTTTGGTTACAAAAAATCGTAATAAATAATAGAGATTAAGCATCAGTTAAAAGCAACTGGTTTTCATATTTATGTTCTTTATATTATTAAGTTTTTCACTGCAAATATTCGTTGATGTTGGCACCACTGTGTGACCTTCGCTCCTTACCCGTTCAGTAGTCTCTCTCTGTCATGACGACACCACCACAGAAAATTCAGCGCATGGTTTAGCACTATCGAAACAAGATCGGATATAGACGATGAATAAGGATACTTAATTTTCTACCAGGTAGACAGCACTCCGCTGTGTTACAACAATCCGTGCTGCATTAAACATTCGTTTCAAAACATGTGGGTTGGAAGACGTGGGCAGTCACACGGCCACAAAGAATCCCAGATATGACCCACACTAGATTTCTTTCCGTGGAGGCATGTAAAAAACATTTTTTATTCAGAGAAAATTCGTGACATCAACCACCTACGGGAGAGGATTGTTGCGGCAGTAGCATTCATTTAACCTGACATGCTGTCAACTACGTAGGAAGAGCTGGATTACCATCTGGACGTTTGCAGGGCAACGAATAGTGCACATATCGAAGTGCATTAAACGTAAAAAACTTAATAACTTACATTTTCAGAATATATACTCATGTAACTAATACTTAAAATAAAATGCTGTTAAAATAATATTTGAAACGGAGGAGTTTATAAAAACCCTATAGTAGATAATAATAAATAAATAATAATAAACGGTAAAATAAATTATCCATAAAAGTCTCATTTCATTCTAAAAAGGTATCTAATTATTAGGGAATTTTTTTATTTGAAAGTTTTGAAGAAATTTAATTTAACTTATATTGCGATATTTTCGGACAATGAAACTTTTTCTACATTTTCAATATTTTTACTGATTAAAAGAATCATTTTTTACAATGGCACTTCTTTTCATTCTTTTAAATATTTTTTTCACTCAAGTCTTGCCCCACCAATTGAAATTGGTATTGGCATTTCTTATAAAATTAATGAATTTAAAAAAAAAGGAAAAAAAAAACGTTCTAAGTAGGAGATATAATTGAAAAGATGTCTACAATACTTACTGCTCATAAAAGTATAAAATTTCATGTTATTCCGCATAGAAACCAGTTTTTCAGTAAGTAATAAGCGGTGCTGATGGAAGAGTAAATTAAATATTTTTTTTTTTAAATTTCAAACTGTTTTCATTATATGATTCAAAAAGGACTTCACAATTTTAAACATAAAAATCTAATGAGATAACTTACAGATTCGGTTGAAGTCTAATTTCATAGAACAAGTCCCGTTTGTCACCCAACATTTACTTTGGTTAGATGTGGCTTCCATTTGTAATGCGACATACATCCCATCTTAAGGGATTTCATTCCAGCTTTTAGCAGCTATTCGGGCATTACCTCTGCAACTGTGGCGTTAATTCGAAGTCTTAACTCAACAAAATCAGCCGGAAAGGCGATACATATACTCAATGTTTAATAAATCCCACAAAATACCATCTAGCGGGGTGAAATCTGGGGAACGAAGGGATCTTACAATTGGACCTTAACGACCAGTTCACCGACGTGGAAATCTAGTATCAAGAAAATCTCGGACATCTAAGCGGTAGTAAAATGGTTCCCCGTCATGCTGATAATAATGGCGTCCATCTGGGTCTTCATCATCTAACTGAGGAATTAGAAAATTTTGAAGTATGTCCAGATAAACGATACCATTTACGGTTACCTCCTGTAAGAACGGGCCGGACAGTCTTTGATTGCTTAGGGCACAAAACAAAAATCACCTTAGGGCTATCATGAATGTGCTGTAAAGTTTCATGAGGGTTTTGTTAGCCCAAATTTGCTGTTATAGACGTTCACCTTGCCACTGATGGGAAACATTGACTCATCAATATAAATTATGTTGGCTAAAATTGTACCGTTGTCTGCTACTCTATCCATCATTTCCACACAAAACTACCACCTAGCAACATTGTCATTATCTGTAATGTAATGTGTTGAACCATGATTAGTTGGTATAACTTTAACGGCAATCGTTTACATAATATGCGGCAACAGTCGTTTTTGGAATGCCAGTCTCATGTGACGCACGTCGAGTTGATTTCTTCAGACTACATGTACAGCTTTCTCTGAGTTGTTACACAGCAGCTTCAGGGACGCGTGAGTGTCCTGGAGATTTTACTTGTTGAACTGATCTGGTGAGCAATTGAATCTTCATGACCGATCTACCGACCTGGGAATCGAGAATCAAGAAAATCTCGGAATTATAGACGGAGTGAGGTGGTGCTCCATCTTGCTGATGATAATGGTGTCCATATTGGTTATCATTGTCTAATAGAAGAATTAAACAATTTTGAGGCATGTCTATATAAACTATACCGTTTACAATTCCCTCCTGGAAGAAGAACAAACAGTTCATTCTGGAAAAAACCAATCCTTCTCAACTAAGGTTTGGCCCCAAGAGTAAATTGTATGCCTTCTAGGAGGCTCCCTACCATACTCTCTACAAAAATTACGTTTAAGTACAGTTGCTGACTGCAAATCATGCAACCAAAACACACAACGAGCACGTTCTGCGTCAGTAAATGTATTCATTTTTAACAACACTGGTGACAGCGCTGGTGGCGAAATTCGGTAGCAATGATCTACGTGAGTCAAAACGTGATGTATTTTGCTGTGAAATGAAATCCAAAGGGAATTTACAAGTTACCTAAATAAATATTTATATACTTTTAAAATTGTTAGTTCATTTTTGAAGCACCCGTATATGAAAACGTACTTGTTATCAATAAGACAAATTTTTCAGGTGAGATATTACGAGGAACCTCCACTTATAAAATGATGTCATACTTAGTTAGATACCTTGAAAATGTTAACCTGTACCTCAAGCAGTTATAAATACATAAAAAATAAAATAAAAAATACTTTAACCAAAGTAATTGCAGCATAGGTAAGGAAGAAATCTGGTTGGTGGAAGATGGATACATGATGATTGGATAAGGTTACACTTAACAGTGTAACCTTGAGGGAATTTACTCAAAAATGCTAATAATTTTCTGATTACATCTACCCGTTAGGTAAATACAAGAAAGAAAAAATCTGAGCAACAATTTTATGCACTAAGACAACTATTCAAGCTGTACTTGGATTCTATTGGCTGATAGAAGAATATCAGTGCTAATGAAATCAATAGATAAGCCATGAAACCTCTCTACACTGTATTGTTCGAACAATCGCACAGGTTTCATTACCCCATAATTTTGTATTTTTAAAAATATATATAAATATTTTATTTTTAAAAAAATCTAAATTATTTATGTTTTAATTTATTCGGATAATATTGTTTTATTCCTTCTGTTAAAATCTCTGGGTTTCTAAGTACGTCAATAATTATACATAATGAGCATTATGTTCAAAAACTATAAGTTGGACAAAATAATTGTTAAAAATTAAAATAAAAAATAAAAAAAAATAATTTTCATTACGCCTTTTTCGTAATGTGCATATTGCAATCTGTTAAACTAGTGAACAATAAGCAATCACCATCGGTCAAATGAGAAAAAGATGATTTGTTTGACATGTAAATGAGGTGTAGTGTTGTATATACTCATGCCAACCATTTCTGAGATATTTGGTTAACTGAACTCCAACCACCAAAGTATACCGGTATCCATTGTCTAGTATTCAAATCCGTGTAAAACCAACTAACCTTTACTAGGATCAGAACCTTCTATAATCAGCTTTCAACTGATTTGCGCCGACGAATTAATCGATAGACCAGCCCGGTAAGCTAACGTATTAATAATAACGTGCATAAAAGGTAATATCAATAAATTTAAATAAGTTATTACCTGTAATTTCAAAGAGTATAAATAACTATGGTGGTCACTCACCTGAAAAAGAAAGGAAGAACAAATTATTTTTTAATTTAACATAACCATGCAAATGAATGTTAAATACATTCAATTTTTACTACTAGTTTAGAATAATGTTTTATTGATTACTTCATATTAGTGTGTTAGGCCTACTAAAATGCAGGCATATTTAGCTCTACGATTAAATGTATGTACATATAATCGTGAGATCAGATATCAGATATATGTATCTACAATCTGATCTCTCTGACCTAATAAATATCATTACTCTCAGAAAAAGCGATTCTTATTGGCGCTGTTATACGTCGGGTGCTCTACATACATCACTTCTATAAAAATGTAAACAACGAATTCAATTTGAAACATTTCTCTAATGAGGCCAATTGTAATATCCACCGCTTCTAAAAATTAAAATTTATATAAAAAATTATTTTTCCCAGACGGAAAAACAAGCAGAGATAGTACGATGACATCACAAGGTAGATAGACAGATATCGATAGACAGACAGACAAGATAAATAGACAAGAAAACAGACAAGATAGATAGAGATAGTATGATGTAACCGCTATCTATAAAATGGTATATTAATGATAAAATATAACTAAGTATTCAGTGCGCTGGCCTCATTGAAAATTCTGATCAATCCGAAATCCAAAGTGCATTGCATGTATTTCTTCTAATTTTATTGTAACTAGAATTCAAACAGAATAAATTCTAGCAAGTAATCTTAAACTAATATTGACTTTTTCAGTGTTTCTTTGCTGAAAAATAAATAGTTTTTATTATTAATTGTTTTAACTTATTACAATCAATCCGTACATTAAAAATACAAAAATCTTCTTAAGGAATTTTTAAAACATTCCCCCACCCACCATATATTTATTATGTCGTAAGAATTGAATTTTATAATTTATAAAACACTGTTCTTCCATCGATATTCAAACTAAATAAAAAAATTACTATTAAAAAAGAAAAAAGTAAAATAATATTGGTCATTTTTTCAGGTGAACCATATTTTGATGAGAACACAAAACATAATTACCTGTTTTTTTTATTAGTTGTAATCAATTTTATTAGTGACTACATGGGTTCGAAAGGTTGATGTGCACTGGAGTTATGAAAGTGAAATGATGAAACTTTCTTGATTATAACTTTGTATTTTTATTTCATTATTTTATAGAAACGGATATTACAATAACTGTAATAATTTTAAAAAGGTGTTGAAAATGAACTCCTCCAACATCAATACAAGATTGGACACGTTTAAATTTATTTTCAAACACTAACCAGCTGATGTACTGGAATGTCCCCAACGTATGACGTTATTGCGGTTTTTAGTTCGTCAATCGTGCGTAATCTGTTGCAATGTACTGCTTGTTTCGCTGCCCCGATAAAAAGTAATCTGAGGGAATCAAATCGGACGATCGTACAGGCCACAAATCAATTGAAATGATTCTTTCACCAAAGACATTTCGTAAAAAAAGTCATTGAACTGTTAGTTGTATGCGCTGTGGCGCCATCTTTTTGGAACCAACCACGGATTAATTTCGACTTCTGTTAACTGATTATTTTTTTTTGTTAAATCAGTACAATAATGATCACTATTAACTTAATAGCTAAAAGCTATTTTAAACAAAGCTAAAATTCGCTTTGTTTAAAGATTGTTCGTGCAATCCATGGGGGTAGTTGTCGACCGCAGTTGTGTACTTTGTAAATTAATGTACCCTCCCAGATAAAAACTCTCTTCATTTTTAAAATACATAATGCCGAGGATACCTATGGAATTTTGGTAAAAACGTTGAAACCGTTGATAATAATGTAATCTTTTGGTATAACGTGTAAGTTTCAGTCCTTGAACACACATTACTTTGTAAAGGAAAATTTTCAGTTCTTTTCGATCAGCGTCTTCAACAAAGCTTGTTACTCAACATTTTTCGATAACAGTTCAAACTATATTGTAGTGAGAAACAGGAGTATTTGGGAACTTTTCAAGAAAACTTGTTCTTCATTAAATCAGTATACCTGTCACCTTTTCGGAAGAGGTGTTCAAAGATAAAAATGCGTTCCTCTACCGAAATAACCATTTCGTTTCTCGCAACTATAGAGTTCGATAAACGAAACGATGCACGTTCATTTATAACTCAAAAACTGGTGTCTTGGTTTAATACTGAGCAACGCCCAACGAACCCACAGGAAAACCAAACTAATACCGAAAACAGAATGCACCACATAATTCTAAAGCGAGAATAGCTTTAGAATTCACTATGCAGAATTTCACTCTGCAGTATCACAGCGACTTTGCGATCGCACTGTATTACACTCTTAAAATAGTTTATCGGTAAATTCTGCCGTATCTAATGTTTAAAAAAAAATCATGTGATGAAAAGTGTCTTTGTAAGATGTATAAAAATTACTATTGTATTTAGCGTACAATTTATATAAATCATGTAATAGCCGGTACTGTATCTAAATTAAATTGAAAACATACTGATTGCATTATGTCATTTCAAATTTGTTTTAATATTATATATTTTTCTTGAAAGTTTTGCTGATATGAAAAATTAATGAGATTGGTCAACTCACAATTAAAAGATTGGTTAAGTATGGAGTTATATCATCGCCATTATAAACGGAAACTTATTGATTGTGTTAATAATTTCGGATTTCCTTTGTTCAGTAAACTAAAATTTGTTGTTTGGTACTAAAATTTACTAAAATTTTACTAAAATTTATTATTAATTGCATTTTAAACCATTAAAATGCAATTTATACACAATTTAACATTATACAACTTCAGATTTATGTCATTCCTAAATTATATTATAATAAACCATAAGTTTATTGAAAAATTACGTTAACTTAGTTTGTGTGCTGAGAATTTACTACGTTAAAATATTTTTTTATAATTTTGGAAAATGTTGCGATTTAGTACTCCTGCATGAATTTTATTCAGATATCGTAATATAAATTAAAATATTTTACACATTTTATAGGAATGATAAAAAAAAAAAAACTAGAAAAATCTTAACTAGAATTCTGTATAAAAGAATTGAGAGGAGAATGGAAGAAGTGTTAGAAGAAGACCAATTTGATTTTAAGAAAAGTATAGAGACAAGGGAAGCAATTTTAACGCTCAGATTAATAGTAGAAGAAAGCATAAAGAAAAACAAACCAACATACTTGGCATTTATAGACCTAGAAAAGACATTTGATAATACGGACTGGAATAAAATGTTCAGCAATTTAAAAAAATTACGGTTCAAATACAGAGATAGAAGAACAATTGCTAACATTTACTGGAACCAAACAGCAACAGTAATATTTGAAAGAAACAGAACATAAGAACATAAGTAAGAAGCCTTAATAAGAAAGGGAGTCCGACAAGGATGTTCCCTATCCACGTTACTTTTTAATCTTTACATAGAACTAGCAGTTAATGATGTTAAAGAACAATTTAGATCCAGAGTAACAGTGCAAGATGAAAAGATAAAGATGCTACGATTTGCTGATGATATAGTAATTCTAGCTGAGAGTAAAAACGATTTAGAAGGAACAATGAACGGCATGGATGAAGTCCTACGCAAGAACTACCGCATAAAAATAAAAAAGAACAAAACGAAAGTAATAAATGTAGTAGAAATAACGAAGATAGACTACTGAATGTAAAAATAGGAAGAGAAAAGATTATAGAGGTAGAAGAATTTGGTTATTTGGGAAGTAGAATTACAAAAGATGGACGAAGCAGGAGCGACATAAAATGCCGAATAGCACAGGCAAAATGAGCCCTCAGTCAGAAATATAATTTGTTTACATCAAAAATTAATTTAAATGTCTCGGAAAAGATTTTTGAAAGTATATGTTTGGAGTGTCGCTTTATATAGAAGTGAAACTAGGACAATCGGAGTATCTGCGAAGAAAAGATTAGAAGCTTTTGAAATGCGGTGCTATAGGAGAATGTTAAAAATCAGATGGATGGATAAAGTGACAAATGAAGAGGTGTTGTGGCAAATCGATGAAGAAAGAAGCATTTGGAAAAATATAGTTAAAAGAAGAGACACACTTATAGGTCACATATTAAGACATCCTGGAATAGTCGCTTTAATTTTGAAGGGACAGGTAGAAGGAAAAAATTGTGCAGGCAGGCAACGTTTGGAATATGTAAAACCTATTGTTAGGGATGTAGGATGTAAGGGGTATACATTAATGAAACGACTAGCACTGGATAGGGAATCTTGGAGAGCTGCATCAAATCAGTCAAATTACTGAAGACAAAAAAAAAAATACGAATGATATGTGTTTTTAATATTTAGCCAATATTCATGGTGAAGTGGTAGCATCTGGTTTGAAACAGAAGATGTGTGTTCAAATTGGGATCAATTGTGGTGTTTTTCAATGGCTAAAAAATTAAAAATTATATTCCCTGTTTTACATGAGCCGCCTGCAATAAAATTACTGCAAATACCACGTACCTAATAACATAAAACTAAAAAATTGTTTTTTAAAGACGAAGAAAAAATCGTTAGTAATTTTGAATCTTTTACTTAATCTAAAATGTTTTATGTCTTACAAAAATTTTGCGTTATTACCTTTCAAACTCTTTTCAAATCATAGTTTCCTAATAATGAATACATTTTTTTTAATTTTTACATTTTTTTTAATCAAAATAAAGTTTTTCAGTGTTGATTTTATGAGAAGGTTTGTTCAGAAAATCTTTATTTTTTTATAAAACAATCAATTAAAATTCCTTTAACCCACTCCAGGCTGTCAAAAGACCTTTGACGTTTGATAAATCAGTAAGAAAATTCCCAAAGAATTAATGACGGATATATTAGCCAGTCAAATGTACGCATTCCTTTTTATAATTGTAATTCTAATTATAATATATATATATATATATATATATATATATATATATATATATATATATGTATTTATGATGGTATAAGCTGCTACTGTAGCTATACAGATAACTGGAAAGTATACAGACCGATCAAAAATAAATCTAAAAAATCGGTCTTCTTTAAAGCTTTGTGCTGATTTAAAAAGAAATTTAATAAAACCAATGGATTCAAATTAATTATAAATAATCTACGAAAAAACACTTTATTGCAATGTTCCAATGTCAAAATCTCTATTTTTGTCAGACGGAAGTTTGTCTATATGCACACGCTTGACGATTTTGCCCTGCATTTGGTCTTCTAACCAGTCTAACCAAGTGGTTAACGAAGTCGTTGACCAGTTTTGTTCAAAATTGGTATACAGGTACTACCTTCGGGGAGAAACAATATATTAAATTTTTGAAAAAATTTCGTAAACGGATGGGGGTGTTTGGTTGAAATAAAATTTAGAATCTTTATTGCAGCACTTTAGCCAAAACGTTATCTTACGAAAGTTAAAATTTTTCTTATCAAGATCACAAATTATTAACAATATTTTTTATTAAATATTCAACCCCGTCTTAAAAAAATTACTTAATATGATTTTTTTTCTTTTTTTAGTTATATCTTGCTTCAGAAAAGGAGTCGAAAAGAAATTTTGCATCTAAATTTTCTACATTAATAGGCCTTTAAACTACAATAAAATCCTTATGCCTGTCCCACTTCAATATTCTGCGATAACAAAAAATAATTTTTTAATTTAAAAAAAACTTTTTTTTTAAATAAAACCCATTAAATTAAAAATGTAAAAGTCTTAATTCCTTGAGAGCCCTTACTCTAGTATTTTATTTTTAAAAATTAGACAAAAATGTTCACCCATTCCTAGAAAATTACAAATTATTTTATTTAGAATTAAATAATTCTATCTTTAAATATATTTTATTTTTTAAACAATTAAAAAAGTTATTTTTTTAAATTCATTATCACCTCTTAGGGATTATATTCTTAAAAATTAATTTTACCCGAATGCTTCCCCTTGAGTATGAAAACCCTCCAAATGAAAAAAAAAAGTTTTTCTTACAATTTCAAATTTTTAACCCTCAAGATAAATTTTATTTAACACTATGGACACTAAAATAACTTAATACCCTCCGTTCATGGGGAAACTCACAAGTTTAAAAAATCATCGAAAAAAGTTTTTTAAACTTAAGTTTTAATTAATTAAAATAAATTTTAGCGAATATTTTAAAATTGTAACATTAAATTATTCAAATTCATAATTAATTTCACTGAACTTTGTATTATGGATTAACGTTATATTCAAATTTATGTTTATTACTATTCTCAAATGATTTAATAATTCACTTTTACCAAGACATTCAGGCCTGCGTTATAGTTTAAACTCTCGATTTATTTAACACTTATTGAAAGCATTAACACAAAACCTAAAACTACAAAAAGCTTAAATTCAAAGCTCAAATTTAATTAAATTAAAAAGATAATTTATATAAATTTCTTTTTAAAGTTATAAAACTTTAAAAATTTAAATTTTAAATGTGAAAAAAAGTTATAATGTTGATTATCTTTTAATTATTAAGTAATTTATAAAAATTCTGATATGAACACCACTGACTTCCTTATAGGCGTATTAAATTACATATCCACGGTTTTTATTGTTTTTATTTTCATATATTGTTTTCATTGTTTTTTTTGAATTATTATTTAACATAAAGATTTCTTTTACAATCAGAGGTTAATAATTAATTATAAATCAATAAATTTAAATTTAAAAAAAGGGTAAAAAAATATATGGATATAAAATCGGTTTCGAATCGATGTGCTTTCCACCTTGTATCCAAGTATTTCATTAATTAAAATTTTATTTGGCTATAACTCTGGAACCAATAAAAATAAGTACAACTTAGAATATATCGTTGAAAAGCTGTCAATGAAGGCTTATTACTACAGTCAAGAAAAAGTCCAAAATCCAATTTTATTTTAATTTTAGGATTTTTGGACACTTTGGTCCAGTCGATTGCAATCAAAAGAAGAGGTGCACAACTATGTGTTACAACAGTCCTAAATCCAAAATTTCAACATCCAACGGCTAATCGTTTTTGAGTTATGCGAGATACATACGTACGTACAGAAGTCACGCTGAAACTAGTCAAAATGGATTCAGGGATGATCAAAATGTAAATTTCCGTTGAAATTTCAAAACCAAAATTTTACGCAATCACTTCCTTTACTTCGTAAAAGGAAGAAAAAATAATGATAAAAGCCAACTTCAAAAAATATAAATACTAAAAATTACAAGTATTATATTTTTATTTTTTAACTAAAGTAAAAGTATTTACAAAAAAATAACTCTTTTTGAAGTCTGTGCCACAGCCAACACAAATTAAAGATGCAGTTACGTAAAGCTAATCACTTCTTATTCTTAACTTTTATATATATATGTTATGTGTGTGTGTGTGTGTGTGTGTATGTATATGTCTGTGCGTAGACTCGTGTGTATGCGCACGTCATCTCTTAGAGATGAAAACGTAATAGAAGCCATCTCTTCTAAAATTTAATGATATAGTGGCTGTTTACGTTTACTTAAAAATAAAAATACATAAATCATTAATATGTGGTTATTAATTTTGTTTTTCGTTTGAAAAAGGAACATATAGAATTTATTAATTACTAAATTCTAATTATTTTATAACTTATCTAAATAAAATAATTACAAAATTTCTCAACAATAAAAAAAATAAATAAAAATATATTAATTATGTTGCTACAGAAACATTGTTAATAAATTATCATTTATCTAATAGGAGTTATAGATGTCACATGTAGAACTTCTTTTGTCTTTGGAATGAATTTTAAGTTGATTTTACAAAGGGTACCTCCACTCCGATCCTGTTATTATGCCAAAAACATAACACAAACAAGTTAGGTTTTCAAAGACGGGTGAGGACTTTTCACGCTTTATAAAAATGATCTTTTTACGAAGTGCATGCATAGGCTTGTGTTAATTCATCTTTCTGTTGCAGGTAGATCAATCACGTTTCCACTTCCGATATGGGGTCGTGTAGATGAGTGGGGGTTTCGTAGAGATCAATTTAAGCGTGCACTTTAATAGGGAAGGGAAGGAAAGAAAAATGGTACGAAGACGCTTTGCACGACTTTGTACTACAAGATAAGTATCGCGCTTCGCCCGTCTTCCACACTTAGAATAACACATTTCACTGTACAAAGAAATTCCAAATTAAAATTACACTACAGGATCGCGAGACGGGAGAGTATCGTATATACTTTACACTTATATGGTGGGATACAGTAACACACAAGTAGGAACTCACACATAGGGGCTCTCCTGTCAAATGAATTAGAGACCAAGTGTGTATTAGCAGGAAGGAGTGGACGTATCCTCATAATATTTGTTTTGTTTCAAGAAAAAAAAAACCAGTAAACACAAAAATATTTAAATATAATAGAATTATTAATCTGTTAATTGCATTTATAACGATAACTTTTAAAATAAAATAATTTATAAAAAATAAAAAGACTTCAACATATAATAATACTAAAAAATACTACAAATAATTATATTTTTAACTAAAGTGAAAATATATACAACAAATAACTCTTTTTGAAGTTCTTGCTAGACAACACAAATTAAACATTAAGTTACGTAAAGTTAGTACCTGAACCGACCGCTAGGCTGCTAAACGGGATTCCCACGTGTAACATGGTATCTTATAAGAGAGCGTCTCACGATCATATCTCATCTTGAGTTCGCTTAAGCGTACATACTTGGTGATAAAATACGTACTTAAGCATCTATAAAGTATTGTATCATATTTTTGTATGTCGCTGTATTATATATTTGTAGATCTCATATTATAGTAACTTCTCCTGACCAATTTTGCATTGTTTGAAGTAGGATTTGTATTATATAGATATAGGTTTTTTTTGGTTTAACTTGTGTTGGCTGGCCCCGACTTAAAATAATAGTTATTTGTTGTTATACATTAGTTAATAAATAAATGAAAATATAATTATTTTTATCCTTTTTAGTTCTGTTATTATGGAAAGACTTTTATATTTACTTCCTTGTTCGAAGTAAAGGAAGTATTGTGATCGCGAAAAATTTCGTTTTACAGAAATATACAACGAAAATATCCGTTCTGACCACCCCTGAATCCACTTGGATTAGTTTCGGCGTCAAGTCTGCATGTACGTATGTATCTCGCATAATTCACAAACGATTAGCCGTAGGATGTTGAAATTTTGGAGTTAGGAGGATTTTTGGAACTCTCCAAACGTTTTCTTAACTGCAGTAATAATCTCTCAGTGAGAGCTTTAAAATGATATAACATAAGTGGTTCTTGTTTTCACTGGTTCCAGTTACAGCCAAATAAAATTTTAATTAATGAAATATTTGAATTTTATAAGCGAAGGCACATCGGTTCGAATCAGACTTCATCTCTTTTTGTTCAGTTTATTTATTTTGACTTAGTTTTTTAATTTAAATATATTGATTTATTAATAATTATTAACTCGTGATTGTAAAAAGGTTTACAATAAATAATAATTATTCAATAATAAGTTATTAGTTAAATAAAATGTTATGTACTTTTAACAATGTGTATATGTAATTTAATAGGCATTATTACATATGTGTATACGTAATAGATATGGTGAAACATCTGATTATTTAATATTAATTGATATTATAGTTTATTTTTAGATTTTCTATTTTTTTATTTTTATTTAATTATTCTGGAATTTCTGTTTAATTTTATCTACATTACAAGTTAACTACAGAGTGACTAAAAAAAAACCCTCGCAAGAACAACATATACAATGAGGCACACATACCCTATCTTTAATAAATTGCAAAACATTCTTATCTTTTAGGTCATTACTCCTCTGATATTGTCGAACAATATTAAGTATTGTCGGACGACAAAAGTTAATTATTTACAGTTAATGCATACCAACTGTAATGATGTTAATCGTATAAATAAAGATATTGTTTGATTTGTTAATAATTATTAACATCCGATTGTAAAACACGTTTACGATAAATCAGAATTCAATAAGTTATTAATGAAATAGAATTTGACATACTTTTTTATTAAATGTGTATATATAATTTAATGGTCGTACAAGGAAATCGTGTATCCACATGTCCACATCAGATTTTTATTTTTTATAAATTATTTTATTTCATAATTTTTAGTTGTGTTTAGTACAAATAAATTATATTATTATGCACTTAAAATATGAGTAAGCCTACTAAATGCGCTGCTCAAAGAGACAGCGACGTTTAAGGGAAAGTGACCAAAAAAAAAATCATTATATAAGGAAAAATACAGAAAAACTGCCATAAATATTCCCGCCCATACTTTTTAACAACGAGAATGTAGACTACTCATTGTTGACAATGATAATGCCAAAAACGAAATTAAAACGTACTAAAGTCGATTATTACGGAATGATAGTCTAGAAAGTAATGCTCATCTCGTCAGGTTATTACACATACGTTTGCCAAACGAAACGCAAGAGCAGCAACGTTCTTACCGTCTCGGCTTGATATTCGAGGAACAAGAGTTACCGAAAGCTTTACTCAAAATTTGATGATGAGACTGTAGCTCTTAGAATGAAAGATGTTGATGGTTGCGTAGCCATTTAACCAGTTTGTACAACTTTCCAAACGACAAAGGGATAAGGAGATGTCGAGCGCAGAATGCTACTACTAATATTAACCTGAGGTGTAACTGTTCAGAAACTGCAAGGGGATGACTCTGGAAAGGCCACTGATAGACCTCAAATTTTGCCAAGGCAAAATTTTTAGGGGAAAGTAGCCAAAAAAAAGGGAATGATTGTTTAAGGAAGAAAAATAGAAATGCCATTAATATTTCCACGGAGACAATACATCGATAATACAGACTGTTAATATCCTAGTCATTCAGGGAACAGAGAAAAACGGTACTGGTGCGAGCGGTTAAGGGTAGTAGTTCGGTTTTTTTTTAGTATTTTGCCTAAGATTTTCATCGGATCTGGTTAAAATTTATGTGGGACCATTCCGAAAGTATACTCTTTCGATTAAACAAAATTATCAAAATCGGTTTACAAACATCTTGATATTGCCTAACAAACATAAAAAAAAAACAAAAAAAAAACAGTAAAATTGATAACCTCCTACTTTTTTAAAATCAATTACAAAGGAATTATTTTATCAAAAGATACAAACAGAGCTTAAAGTGATTGAACAGATAAATCTTTTCGGCCACCCCAGAAAAATGAACCGTATAAGTTAACCGTCGTAGCCGGGATAGTTAGGCAAATCATTGCCGGTTTTTTTTTTCTACGATTTTTACAAATATATAAAAAATACAAATGAATTTGTATTATGATATTTGTGAATAAATAGATACTAAACAGGAATTAAACGCAGACAAAAGAGATAAGCTCTGAATATCAATCAATATTATGTCATTAGCAGTCGGCTGGTAAATTATACCAATCTGGGAAAAATCATATAATACCATTTTATGAAATTAAGTTGAAAATTATAATGATTTTTATTAGATAAATCTAAACTTTAAAGGGTTAAGTTAACCCTATAAGGATCTATAAGTTATAAATATAATTAATGTAGTGAGAGGTCTCAAGTTATGTAAGCGTTAGTAGTGTAGTTTTGACATTATAGTATGAGTGTTGTACAGTGGTTAGTTATGTCGGTTAAAGTAGAAAGTGGAGCAACGGTGGTGAAAATGTGGTGTAAGAAAACGGAGGTAGAGGGTTTTGAAATGATGGTTGGAGTTGACTAAAGTCAGTCAGAGAGAGAGAGAGTGGTGATGGTTCTGAGTTTAATCAAATTCAGTAACTCCGTGCTCAATGAGCCAAGTAGTCTCTTAACATCTCTCCGCAACCAAATCAGCTAGCACTAACTCTTACTAAGTAATACTAACTTGTGGCGGTTGGTTCTTTAGTTTTCCTCTAATACTTGTTTTACTTAACCCGTTCTCTAAATTCCACTTTCTATAATTTCTCCTTCTATTTAGATACACTCGAAATACTACTCCCTTCATTTATACTGACGTTTAACATTCAATTTATTGTTCACTATCGTACTTCACTAGCTCCTTATATTTCTTCATATAAATTCAAAAATAAATCAGAAATAACTAAATTACATTATTTTACATACCACGCTGTATAGTTATCTATCTTTTATAACACTGATCTTTTGCATTAACAGGCAGAATTTCTAAAATTATATAAAAAATATAAAACAGTTTGTTGACATAATACAATTAAAAATCCTCCCTAGCTTAAAAATGGTTTTTAATAGAATTTATATAATCAGCGAAACTGAAATTAAACGGCATTAATGAATGATTCCTACAATGTTAAATTTATGATGTTCTACACCAGCATTCCAGGATGTTGGTTGGGACGTCGTAGCCCCCTTGAATGGCCAAGGAATCCTAACCTAACGCTCTACAACTTCTTCCTCTGGGGTTTGCCGAAAGACGAAGTTTATTGTACAAAACCAAAAAAATCTTGATGAATTGGAGGAATGAATTCACCAAGTTCATGGAAATGTACTGCTGGATTATCTGCAGAAGTCTGTCGCAAACATCTCCATCCGTTTATGGAAACTGATATATGGAATTTTAGCAATGCATAACAATTCTACCATTGTAAGGAAAGAAATGTTTTTTTTTTCATGAAAATTAATTAAGTATTAAAAGATTACAAACAATTTTCAATTGGGAGTTAATTCCCACCCACTCTTTACCGTATAGTTTAATTATTCTCTGAATACTGTTAGTTGCAAAATTCTTAATGTATTATCAACATAAATTTATTATTCAGAATTAAAATGAAAAGTAAAGTGTTATATTCATACATCAAGCGAACAATTGTTATGAAAGAGCAGGCATTAACAACTATGGTGATCAGAAAAAAGAAAAAGACACGATGTGTAATATTAAAATTTTTCGAACAAATTTAATTATACAATCACCCTATCAAAGTTGAATATCATAAGAAGAGTAAAACTTTTTAATGTTAGAAACATTAATCAAATTAAAAAATAACTGAAGTACAGTTACATCGATTAACTTTTGTTTTGTTTTCATTATATCCAATAGAATATTTCTAACATCACCTATTTTATTTTTATAAATCTGTTTAGAGCTAAATTTTCATGAAGAATCATAACAGTAGGAACTCTTCTAGATATCAGAGCCATGAATTCAACTTTCGTTTTTTTTTTAATTTATAAAAATTACTCACTTAATAACCAAAGTTCCGCAACAAAAAAAAAGTTGCCTTTAAAGACATTAAGCTGGGACAGACACCCAAGAGTCGATATATGTAAAAAATTATGGTTGGGTCTCTTTTCGACCATCAGTAATCCACAGGAAAGTTATAAATAAACAAAATATTAGGAGCAGACTTCATACTTCCAAAAGATATTACTGGTAGTAACAATGAGATTAAATTTTTTTTTAAATCACAGAACTGTAAACTAATAAATGTACAACGTGGTTCATAAAGATTCATCCAATTTCAAAACGCTTTATTTTATAAAAAATACACATATACTTTTAAAATAAATGTTTGAATATGAAATTTTATTAAAAATTGTCATAATGCTCGATATGGTCCCCCTACGGATGCATATTACGGAAGCTATTACTTTAGTGAATGAATGAAGATGATATGTATGAATGTAAATAAAGTATAGTCTTATACAGACTCAGGTCGACCAATCCTGAGATGTGCGGTTAATTGAGACCCAACCACCAAAGAAGCCAATCTCCGTGGCGCGAGTGGTGATGTCTCGGCCTTTCATTCAGAGGTCCCGGGTTCGAATTCCGGTCAAGCATGGCATTTTTCATAGACGCTACAAATCATTCACCTCATTCTCTGAAGCAATACTTAACGGTGGTCCCGGAGGTTAAACAAGAAAAAAAAAATCAAAGAACACCGGTATCCACGATTTAATATTTTAATCCGTATAAAAGTAATTGCCTTTACTACCATTTGAACAACTCGACTTAAAAATCAGCTGATTTGCGATGTCGAGTTAACCACTAGACCAACACGGTGAGCTTACACACATATATCTACTTGATAGTTAAAATCGTTACATACTCGAATGATCATGAACGATAATCGTCATGTCAAGTGTCATGGCTTACTGGCAGTTATTGCTGTTTTAATGCGGTTTCGTAATTCATTTACAGTTGTTGGAAGAAGGGAACAGAACAGAATGCAAGTATTTTGGTGGTTATTTTATCTCCATACTTATTGCAGAGGCTGGATATTTGTCCCTTGTATTGAATCTAAAAAAATAAGGGTACAATTTAAGTTTATATTGGTTTAAAAGGACAGAATTTTTAATTGTGTTCTAATTCACTTTGATACTGTGAGATGATAAATTTTTAACTAAGGTTATTACTTGGGACGGTTGCATAATTTTTGCATCCTTCTTCCGGCACGACTCCCTGAAAATAGATCAAAAATTACTATTCCAATTTCCAACAAGAATTATTACTGATATAACAATAACTACTGTTGTTAGGAATAATTAACGTAGACAACATAAAATTTTTTGTGTGGATTTTTAATACGAGAAATACATTTTAGAGTTTCATATAAGAGTGGCACAATGTAATTTTTTTTTTAACTCTTTTATATACAGAAGTAGAATTACTATCATAATTATAATAACAATGGTTTTTCAATTCCAAATGACAAATTAGTTAACAGGATGATTTTACACTAATAAGCTGTCAGTCAGTATTAAGCTTACTATGCAATATATAGTTACACAGCAAATGTGTTGGTGTGTGTGTTTATATACACCACCATACGTAATTATTAACATTAACTAAACCTGACAATTAACAATCACGAAACGTTAATTGGAACATAACCTCAAATGACAAGCTATAATTTTAAATTAGGTTCAAAGCACTATATATATATATTACAATTAACATTAATACTAGTTAAATAAATTATACTAAAAAAATGATCGTTAATTAGTTTTAAAAAGTTTCAAAAATAGTAATAATATTCAACCTCAAAAATAATTTCTTTTGTCGAGATTGGCACGTATGAGGGATTAAAATAAACTGGTTTGGTCACAGTTTTTGCTTTATTCTTCAGATTTCTGGGTCCTCATACGCTCAGATATAGGGTGAATAGACGTTATCAAACTCATAATAGAGAGTATTCAAAAAGTGCTGTAACCTTATGGGAAAATGAGTAAATTAAAATAGTTTTTGAAAGTGGCCTCCATTATGCAATTCACATAATTGAATACGACGTTGCACGTTCTTAAACACATGTTACAACGTTTGTTGAGGAATTGCAGCGACATATCGTTCAATTTCGCTCTGCCATTCGGGAATGGTGTAAGCATGAGTTTTGTAAGCAGCATCCCCACAAGAAAATGTCAGCAGAAGATAATCAGGAAACCAAGGGAGGATCCTTTGAAATCAGTTGTCATGAAAACACCGATTCAATAAGTCATAATGTTATTGGCTGTATCAACCATAACATTGTTCTACTGAAATCCGTGTACTCTAACCGGGCTGCAGGTATAATGTATACAAATTATTGCACCATCTGTTTATAACGCTCACTGTTCATTGTCCCATGAAGAAATGTCATGAAGATTCGCCTACGTAAAATTGCACACCGAACATCCACTTTTTGTCTGTACAGAGGAGACTTGTGCAGCTGATGAGGATTTTCCGTCTATCAAATACGTGAATTGTGTGCATTTATGTATTCATCAAGGTGGAACCATGCCTCGTTAGACGGAAACCAGTTTTTGAGTTCTTCCTCTTCTAACGTTACAGATGACATGAACCTCTGACAGAAACTACACGTTTTCCAGTGTCTGCAGGTAACAACTTGTGAAGAACACGAATTCTGTACATATGCATCTTTAAATACTTGCGCGTTGTCTTGTGAGGACTATCAACGAAGAGACCAGACTGGATATATAGGCATTGCATAGACTTTTTGGGACTAACAGAATAGGCAGCTTAACGTCAATCAACTTTTCTGGTGTGAGTACTTTCGATCAATCACTTTTGCCTGCATCTGCCACATTCCCTATCTCTTAAAGATTGTCGTACGGGCGCTTGATGGATGACTTGAATGGTGCATTCTCAACGTACTTTTTTGTAAAGGCATTCTGGATCTGGGCATAACTTTCACAGCTAATGTATTTGGAGACAATGAATATTTTATCCTTTTTTTTTCTCATTTTTTACTCAATTTAACTCATTTTTTCTCAATTAAGCCAGTAAAAAAAGAAGAAAAAATTCTTCCATAAGGTTGCGTCACTTTTTGAATACTCTGTACAATCATATAACAGCCAATTGACAAATTCTGATAATGTTAATTTTTATGGTTTTAATATAGCGGTTAAAAATCATAAGCATTTTCAGAGTATGTTACTAATAAAATGAATAAAAGAAATATACGAAAATGATATGAATATTTTTAAACTGTAAAAGGAGCAAGCAAAATGAAGAGTGTTTCGAACATGGTGAAAAAAAAAAGAAATAATTGATAAGTCACCATGTACGAATTGGAAATTAAATGAATTTATCAAATAATTCTGGAGAAGTTTACAGTAAAATAGTTATCCATTAAACTTAAAGTTATAGCAAGTTCACAAATAAATCTGAAAATCTGGAAAAAATGAAGTTTAACGCCCCTACAAAATAAATTAATGAATTTCTTCGATTTCATTATTAACAATATTTAATTACGTTTACGAGATAAGATGCATTTATTTAAGTGACAAAAATCTTTGTAAAAACAAAAAAGGTGTAAACACAATTTAACTCTCTGAATTTGATGTTGGAAACAAATCAACCATTTGGGATCAGCTTGATCCTTTATTTATCGATTTTATATCTCAATAAACAATTATTCATACATACATCACCTAAAACATTTTCCACAACATGCAGTACTATGTGAAAAAATTAGAAATGAGATTGGCTGATAATGTTTTTATTTAGTTCCACGATACAACAGGTTCATATCATGCAACTGTAACTTATTTTTGTTGTTAAAATTCAGAAGAATTGACAACTGAATTTTTTATTTAGAAATTTATATAATAAAAAATTATAGAGAGAATAAAAGGAACATGAAGGAAGAATAGAAGATTCAAGAATTCCCAAACAAACTCTTAATTATAATACGTTAGGAAGGAAGGAAATGGGGCGACCGGGAAAGCGCTGGAATGCCGATAAAGGTCAACTACTTATACCGTTATATGGAAGTGATAATGAAAACTGAGAAAAGACATTTCAATCTTGGATTTATCTGAGTGGATGTAACGTATACAATCCGAATTTAACTAAATTTTTAATAGGGAACAATTTTTAAACGATGATTAACTGAAAGAAATCCTCTACTAGGTTAGTATTTAAATTAAATTCTGTCTGAATAGGAAAAGAAGAATAGAAATCAGGAAATCGGGAAGAAGAATAGAATGTATACGTTTTTCTGATGACATGGCGGTACTAGTGGAGAATCCAAGTAAACTAAATGAAATACTTGACAACATAAATGAAGCTTGCGAAAGTCAGAGTATGAGGATGAGCAAAAAGAAGAGAAAATATATGGTATTAGGTGGAGAAAAGAGAAGAGGATTGAGAAAAAATCTCATTGAGAATAAAATCATTAAGAACAGATGATTAAGAATATATCTCGTAAATCTCTAAAATCTCATTAGGAAATGAGATTTTAGAGCAGGTGAAGAAATTTCAGTTCCTAGGAAGCTTTATACCTGATGACCTGACTGACATGTAGAAATTAAAACAAGAATATCAAGAAGACGTAAGCAGGCATTTAATAAGAACGGAAGAATGCTGTGTATAGAAATTTAAACTTTGCGTTAAGGAAGAGATTAATGAAATGTTTTATTTAGAGTGTGATGCTCCGTGGAGCTGAAATATGGACGATGAGAAAGGCAGACAGAAAATGAATTTAGGCTTTTGAGATGTTGGTGTCATATTTCAGATAACAATACCATTTAGTAAATGAAGAAGTATCAACTAAAATCGCAGAAAACAGGAAAATGCTAAATATGACTGAATATATGAAAAGGAACTGTCTAGGATACTGTATGAGAAGATGATGTTTGTTTATTAGTGGATCCGATAGAAGTGATTGAAACGATAAGAAAAGATTTCCAATGATAGATGGAATAATGAAAAAGAAAAATGTGCGGAATCAAAGAGGTTAGCAAAGGATAGAACAAAGTGGAGAGCAACAACTGTGACAAGATCTGCCCTAATCTCAGAACACTATGAATGAATTACATATAGAAATAAAACAAAGTATGTAGTTTTAAGAAAAATATTAATTAAAATCTTTTATTACTGTTTATCTTATTTTTGGTCTATTAATTGATAACATACAAATACATTTGTAAAATATATTAGCCTATTTTTAAAAAAATGATAATAAAAAAGAAAACTATATTTCTTTGTTCACCTCTTCATGAGAATGTGTTTGAATGTGATTGAAAACTTCTACCTTGCAAGAATTATAAGAAATTTAACTTTCTAAAAGAATCATTATGAGTTATACGTTGGCAAAATATAATTCTTGTTCCTACCTTATTTCAGAGATGATTCGTAAAAGTGTAGTAAAAAGACTAGAAAGAATGAGACATCCATTTAAGGGTGAAATCGTGAACCGCATTAATAAAAAGTATGAGACTGACAATAAAGTGAAACTAAATGAATTTTTGGAAATGAGCAAGAGGTTGATGTTTTACGTAGTTTTAAACAAAAAAAAAAACTTATGATAAAAAAAGATAGAGGATACTATAAGAATTACAGTAATTTACTTTTAAATTTATTCATTCTTTCATTATAAAGTTTTATCGATAAAATTTCTTCTTCACCATTTTCAAAACAAAAAAAAAGAAGTTTTAAATTCTTTTAAGCTTAGATGGCAACATTCTTATTGATAACATTAGCGTTTACATTGAAATCTTTTTATTCTATTCTCTCTTATTTTTAATTTAATTTTAATATGACATGATTAGAAAAGTTATCTTCCATGACTCTCTTTTAACGTAATTTAAATAGTTTTATCAATTTAAATATGTTTTATTTGATTATTACCATACAAATATATACGTTTTATTATATAAATATTTTATTAATTTGGTTTTACATACGATTATCTTGTATTTTACTGAACATTAAAAAAAAACAATTTTTTTTTTTTCAGCTACCCTAATTTTTAAAAGTAGGTGAGACACTATTCTTTTGAAAAATTTCAGAAATTAATTACTTTAAAAGAGTTCGTAATTTTTTTTTTTTTAATTTTAATACTATTCTAGATGTAGTGAATACAATGCAGAATAATTCACGAAAAATGTAAAAAGAAATTCAGGAATGTTCTAATGGTTAAAAGAAAAAAAAAGTTTGTATAGGTAGGTTTATATAGAAACTTTCTGAATATAAACCTGCGGGGAAGTGGGATATCAGTCGACAATAACTGTGAATAAATTATTAGACTATAATAAGATAATTTCTTTTCAACAAATTCTTGAAATTATCCATGTGTTAAATATACACAGTGATTCACGAAGTGTAACAAACTTTCAACTCGAATAATGCTGATGAAAATAAAGAAATTTTATATAAACAAATATTCAGGTATTATAAATACGGAATAATTCTCTCTCAGTATTCACTCTCTATCTCTCTCTCTCTCTCTCTCTCTCTCTCTCTGTGTGTGTGTGTAGATGCGTACGTCTGTATATACACACACAAACACACGTATATATATATATATATATATATGTATATATATATATATATATATATATATATATGTGTGTGTGTGTGTGGGTGGGTGTGTGTGTGTATGAATATTAAAATTAAATAATATTGACGGTACTAATTTTCATTATTAAAAAATATTAAAAGTATTATTTGAAGAGTTGATTGCTTCTCCTCGTAAAGTAATTCGATTACGTTATTCGTGTAATTTGTCAAATCTATTATACTAACAAATACGTTCTTTTTAACGATTCGATTACTCAATTAAAATATTGATAGCAGCGCTGTAGGACATTCCTGTCAACGGCTAAAGCCGCGTTCCGGGAATGTCTTTTATAGCTGTGGGTTATTTCTGAGCACGGCTTACACACGCGCGCGTACGCATGCACACGCACACACACAAATTAATTAAAAATATTTAGCATTTTATTTAAACAGTACTTTTTAGTTTATTTAATTCAATGTTTCTAACTAAGACCGCAGGAATACCGTATTTTATTCGCGCGGGTGTGGCAGTACTTGCGGCGATGGTCGACACTAAAACTAAACTAATGTAATTTCTTAACTTACACAGAACAAATATCGCTTGTACGGTCGGCAGACTGGTGAAAACACGAGGATTAACGCACTAGGTACTAAGTCAACTGGATTCAGAATTCGAGACTCGGCCAGACCTTGTTATTACACTTTAAATATTATTAATTTATTTAATTCTACCGCTCACCCATTGAGGTGACAACATAGCAGTAGTTTAGAGCATTTTTTGGGAGGTTTGCGATTTTGTAAAAAGTTATGTTTTAGCAAATGCTGTTATTTTTTAATTGTTAACATATGTGTCTAAGAAAATTATGAACTTAATTAGCCGAAATTTCGAGGTACTGATAGTGACAGCCTCACTCTCAGCCTCATTCCCTTGACCTTTTAAGTTGAAAATTGAATGACATCAAGTCCTCATATATAGAAATAATCTGACCAAGTTTGGTCAAAATCGGCCCAGCAGTTCTGAAAATATCGATTTAAAGGCCAACACCGAATTTACGTACATATGAATATTAACATCCGAAAAATTTCCATCCTGTTTTTTGGTTCTTAGGTGTCAAAAGTCAAGATCCGATGACAACCACATACGTCCAAATTGGACCGATTATAATAACTTCCGTTCTAGAGCTGCAGCCCTACTACAGCGCTATCTCACGGGATAGTAAAAATCCGACAACAAAGTTGTATTGTTTTCCTGGCAATGATTATTTACTCTTATATAGTGGAAAAACAATTACACATGAAAACAGTTACCTAAGATTTTTTTGGGGTGTGAGTAATTAAGATAAAATTTTATTGTAAAATTATCATTATACGTTTAAATAAACAAAATATTTTGGATAATTCATATTCCAAATAGATATTTTTAAATTTTGTCGGCTCCCCCACGCAAAATATTGCCTCCAAGGTATTTATTTTTTGAATCGCTTGCAACAATATTATACCTTGGAAGAAAATGAAAAAAATTATGTTAAAAAATATCTAATACATAAAAAGACAGCTTCTTTCAATTTTTGTGGAAGGGGTGGAATTTTAAAGCAAAATTTTGTTAAAAATGGTAATGGCATGTATTGAACCTAATATAAAGTGGGAATATGTTAGCAACATTTTGAGAAAACTAAACCCCAAAATCCTCCCACCCGCACCTCTTGGAGATATTGACTCCAAAGTTTTACCAACAAATTACCAAATAAACATGAGCCTCTGTAGAAACACAATATTCCGTGTTAGCTAACTTGAAGCATCCAGTTATCAAATGATAAATTGTTTCTGATGATTGATGGCACACTCTGCACTCATCACTGATGTCCTGATTTTCTATCAACTTTTTTTAATTGTTTGTCGCAATGACCTGGTCCTGGATGACATGGATAAACCCTTCAATTTCTCTAAATACAGACCCATCCCTTAGCCGATGCGTAGATGTGTCTTTACCGGCATTTTCGAGAGATCTGAGAAATCTACCGTGGAGTACCTTAGATTTCCATGCTTGTATCATATCACTGGTCGTAATGATATTGGGGTAGATATTGTCATCACTCAGTTTTAGAGAGGAGTAGCCCTTGTCAGATGTACTTTACTTTGTTCAATGATGATGTTTCAGACCTGGAGAGAAAATATCTCTTCATTGATGCAATCTGTCTGTTACAAAGTGACTTCAGATGTAATCATATAAATGTAGCCACCAGAACATATAAATAATATGTAGATCCAGTAATACAAATATGCGTTTCAGAACCTATATTTATGTAAGCATTCTTCTTTATTTTCACCAGTAGAATATGTGTGAGTTATTAATATTATTACTACTTTTTTTTTAATGTTAATTAATTTAACATAGTAATTTAAATCATTTTTGATGTTGGCTAAGTACTAGAAATAATATTTATTATTATTTTTTTTTTTTAACTGCTTGGTATTTAAATATTTTAATTTATTCTTTTATCCCCAGCGGCAGACTGACGAAAGAAAGCTATAAAATATATTCATCTTCCAGAAACTACGTTCTTTGTTCTCCTGTTAACTTTTGAACGAATTCATCCACTTCAAAGCGGTTTTTTTAAAAATAATTTTCTATACCCTAAAAAAAGATTTTTTAATATCACAAATTGTCTACTGAATTAGCATTTCATATGATTGTATTTTTATCAGAACTTTCCATACGAACATGGTATAGCTAACGGTAACGTTCGTTATTATGAAGATAATTCTATATGATAATATATTGCCAATAATGCTTATCTTTAGAAAAAACAAATTTAAAGTGTTCATGCAAATTAACTTATATGTACCAATATTTTTTAAATATTTAATCTTTCATAAAAAAAAAAAAAAAATTAAATAATAATTCACAATTCATCTTTGTTATATCAACGAAAGCGTTAGGGTAAGAAAAAAATTATTAACTTAAAACTAATAATTACATTTTTTTAATATACAGAGTGATTCACGAAAACTGTAATAAACTTTCAGGACATATTCTACTGGGTGAAAATATAAAAAAAACGTTTGTATAGACATAAATAAATTCAGAAACGCCTCATTAGCGAGTGATAGCTAGCGAAACATTTCGCCCTGATTTTTTTTTTTATTGATGAATCACCATATAAAATTGAAGCTTGTGCGTGGGATAAGAAAATGAAATTTGTATGAAAAATACCATGCCTGACCGGGATTCGAACCCGGGACCTCCACCTTCGGTAAAATCAAGCCAAACTGTAATTCTTGTAACCCAAATAAAGAGGTAGTTTAGTACTTTTATATGAAATTGACATGCAAAATTGAAAAATATATGTCTCAAAACTGTTTTTTTTTTGTAATTTTCGAGAAATCTACGGTCATAGACAATTTACTTGGGTCGAGAAATAAATGTTTAATGGTTGCCATAAAATAAATTTATTAAACACATAAGCGTTTTATACAAAACTTGTATATAATTTGATTTTGAGTAAAATGGTACGAATTAAGTTCACTGAAATTAAAAACAAATATAATAATTCTGAAGTTATTAAAAAAAAGCATATAAAAATTTCAGATTTCATAGAAATCCACAAAATTTATCTGTTAATTTGGGTTCAAGAATTATAGTATCGCTTAATTTTACCGAAGACAGAAATCAGCGTGAAATTTTTCGCCAGCTGGCACTCACTGAGGCATTTCCGATTTTTAGCAATGGAGCATATCTACTGCTAAAAATAAACTTGAGTCTTGAAATTTGATTACATTCTTGAAGTTTTTTTAACTTCAACAACATAATTTATAAGTTTGTTGCTGAAGTTATAAAAAAAGGTTATTTGTTGCCGCAGTCGCTAACGAAGCTTTCAGAACCTATATTTATGTAAGCATTCTTCTTTATTCTTTACTTTCACCAGTAGAATATGTCCTGAAAATTGTTAGATTTTTCGTGAATCATTTTGTATATCAAAAAATATTCCAATTATTAGGTTTAGGATAATAATTTCCTCCTTACCCTAACGCTTTCTTTGATAACAACTTGTAAATAAGTTTATTGATATAACAAGCTTGTAAAATTAGTTACATTTTTCGTGAATCACTCTGTACATATGTGTGCGTACATGCGTGTAAATGAGTTTATCAAACTGCATATTATCTTATTGTTACTTATGATTTTTGTTTTCTCCATTTAGTATATTTGCAGATGTAGATGGTTAATTAGAACGTTTATTTTTTATTTTGTAGAATTTAACCGAAAAACTTATTTTAAAATATTTAAATTATTTACAGAAGCAAATTATTATCATATTCATTGATGTTTAAGTTGTTTATTTTACTATAATAATTATTTACAGGTAAAACTTTGATCTACCATAGTTTAAATACATATATTCATAAAAATAATTCTAAATAAATTAAATTCAACTCTGTACTATATGACTCTGCGATAAAGATTATTAAGGGAATACTTGACTCCTTGCACAACACCTGCATTCACATGTCAATACGGGCATTCCCCACTTCCCCTATATAAAGCTTACTGGTGGAATCCGATGAACTACCTCTGCATTACAGAAGGAAATACAAGACTATTAAACACGCGATCAACTGGTCACGGCAAATGACCACACACGCTCGCACTTCGCACTTGAAGGAAGGACGTCCTTACTTCAGTCTTTCAGCCTCAGGTTGTTTCGCTATCTCCAAGAACTAGAATTGCCTTCCTGAAGATTCTTGAAAGGGAATAGGATGCGGCACCCCTCGGTTACACGCGTCTCCAGAGATCGTATACTTACAATCTGGAAGTCATAAACGGGATCCACGTTTCCAGTCTGCTAGAGACCAATTCAACAACACGGCTAAGACGTACAATAGGCGAACTCTCATCTACACAAACGGCTCTGTCTCTTCTATTGTACTCCCTGACACCGAGATATTATATAAGCTTAATGCCTGTTTCTTTGAGTTCTTTTGCGAGGCCTATGCAATTTTTTCCGCCTTGAAAGTTATCGAAACCTATAGTGATTACTGCTTCTTAGTAATTACCGACTCTAGGAGTGTACTTGGGAGCTTGAGCTGCAGACTTTCTGATTCCATCGTCCAGATTATTCATGAAATCCTTTCAAGGATAAATAAGACTGTGGTACTGGTATGGGTCCCTGGCCATTGTGGCATGCTCAGGAACGAACGAGCCGATGAGGCTGCAGACAGAATATTTCAAATGGAAAAAATGGTCATTTGATATATCGTTTAAAAGAGCTCAAGGAGAGGAAAAATTATACAATTAAAACTAAGTTCTAATCGCCCAATCTAAAATGTTTCTTTTATTTAAAAAAAAATAGTAACAAAATTTTAATAATTAATTTTCTCCAACGTTTAATTAACGTAATGATATTTATGGTCACCGTTTTGATTTAAACAGTCTGAATTTATCTTTTTGATACAGTTTTGCTTGTCTCGCAAAGAATTTTACCACATTACCATATAGCCCATTTAAAATTTTTGAGCAGCCCTAACCTTCGCCATCATAGAAGAGGGAATACTCTAAATTGGGGCTTATTGAGTTACCCTCCTAAGCAGGAAAGTTTTCCAAAGAGAGAATCGAGATATCTCAAACAACAAAAAATTAAAGTGTAGCATAATTTTAGCTATCTGAAACAAACACATTGTTGGTCACCATTTTGGATTAGGTGATCAGAATTTGGTTTTAATTATATCATGTTTCTTATCTCACTATATCAAATATCACCATTGGTCTCATTTAAAATTTTTGAGTTGCCTTCCACCCCCTACGACCAAAAGAACAAAAAGAGTGTTTTTTCGTTTAAGTATAAGGAAGAATGCCGCAAATCACATATAGTTATTTCAATTATGAAAAAAGTTAAGAGGACGGTGTAATTACCTTTTCAGCCACACAGTATATATAAATATACACCGATGATTACTTTCATTTGTATCCATATTTTTATTATTATTATTAACAAATTAAATTTAAAATTGCTATAAATCATTCAAAAAACTATTCATTGATAAGATGTAATAAATTAAAACAATAAAAATAAAACGATTGTATTGACACAGATTAAATTGCATAGTCGTATTCATAGCAGTGAACAATAATAAATATCCACCAATAAGAAACAACTTAGTCTGCATACAGTAAATTACATCATATCCCTGGTCAAACGTCTGATATGACAGTTTTATCGTTGAAATTACCAGCAACGTTATTACCTATCCGGGTCACGTAATCATTGATTATATTGGCAGCGTACTATACTATAATAACGTTATAATAAATCTAAAATGTTCTTCCTTTATATTACGTATCAGATAAATTAATAAATTTTTACACTGATGTGAAATTATTTTTATTTTTTAATTTTTAAAGAGAATTTATGTAAGATATACATAAAAATGTTGATGGTTTGTAATGTCACTAATTCAAGAATACTATTATAATTTTTTTTTAACACTCCCAGAGCGACCGGTAGTGCCTTAAAGCATTACCACGATCGACCATTATAAATTTAAATTTTGTTTTATTTATTGAGAATCGCATAATATCATAATCTACCATCAAATTGATAAACCGTTATTACCATTAACGTTTAAAAAGTTTTTTTTTATATTTCTCACTTTCGTTCTACCTTTTTAAGAGCATTCTAGATTAATTCTTACAAACAAAAACAATTTATTTATCTTTTTTTAGCCATTCTTATCGCACGTATCTGGGGCTTCACCTGGATCGACATTTGATCTGGAAGTGTCACGTGAGGATGAAGAGGAAATAGCTAAACGCAAGGTACAGGGAACTTCATTGACTGCTACGGAGGAACTCAGACCTCACGTTATCAAACAAGATCTTAATTTACAAGACTATCCTTCGCAATCTGGACGTACGGTGTGGAATTGTTGAGAACGGCTAGTACTAGTAATGTGGAAATTATACAACGATTTCAGAACAAAGTAGCGAGGGTAATTGCCGAAGCTCCGTGGTTCACGCGGAATGATGAGATTCAGGATTATCTGGAGCTCCCATCGGTTCGTGAGATTACACGACAGCGCAATGTCAAATACCTGCAGAGGCTTGAGAATCATGTAAACCACTTTTCAATTAATCTAATCGATAACAGCAGAGACGTCCGACGGTTGAAATGAACCAATGTACTCGACTGGGTCTGCGTAATAGTTTGGAGTCTAACACCGAGAAGTTAGATATGGTGTCATATCTAATTTCTTGTTATTTATCTTTCTTTATCTTTTCTATTTGTTATTAGTGTTTGTTTTGTGGACTATTTGGTGCTGAAATTTCATAATTGACTTTAAGTTTGCTTACAACTGTTTATTGTGTATTATTTATTTTGGGGGTTCCTTACGGACCTTCTTATCACGTGCATTTGTCAGGAAACTTACTTATGGCTCCGCAGGAGAGCCGATTGTAATTATAATTGTTATTGAGCAAAAAAAAAATTCTTATTGCACTGCATTTATAATTAACTTCTTTTTTTTTAATTTACACTACTTCTCCTTACTGAAGAAATTTTAAAAATTAAAAAAGAAATCTTAATAAGTAAATTGATTTTTTAAGGAGATATTAAAAGTGAAACAAAATTAATTTTATAATAAATAAAAATGGCTCATATTAATCGATTTTAAACCACAGAACAAAAATTATTTTGGTTTATGATTTATTGAATTTATCTCCATTTGCAAGGTAGAGAAATCCATTTTTAATATCTTGTTTCAGGCAAGATATTAACACGATATATATTAATTTTATTAAAAAATCAAATATTTAATGAAGATTAAATATGAGAAATATTTTATTTATTTTTTTAATAAACAGGCGAATTTAATAAAAGGGAAAGCCAAGAAAAATACGATTTTTTATTCATGAAAAAAAAAATGTATATATATATATATATATATATATATATATATATATATATATATATATATATATTTTAGATGTTATTTACCATATTTTTTAGCAATTTTAATATAAAAGTAAAAAAATATTTTTTTAGAGAGAAACATTTTCCTTTCCAAAATTTATACTGAAACTATTACTATTATTTATAATGTAATAATACAGTTGTCAGTAAAAGCTGCATAAATAAAAAAAAAACCTTAACATTTTGTTTATGTTAACTTAAAGTTAATTCTGTGTGTATGTATATTAATGTATATCTTTTATTTAACAATTCAGAATAAAATGAAACCTATAATTTTAACTAGTTATAAACTATTGAATTTCAAAACGTTTAAATTTGAAAGAGAAAAAAATTAAAGAAATGCGCTCTATCTCAAAAAGAGTTAAACGTATAAAATTCTTGCGCAGTTCTGCGCAAGAATACAGACTTTTCGTTATTTTATTTTATTTCCATGTTACAACTTGCAGTTCGTAACGAACCACGCTTCTGACTTGCTCGACTCAAATGTTTTCGACCTTAAATTGAGCATAACTCAAAAACGACTCTACCAATCTTCACAAAATTTTCACATACACAATTTCTGATAAACTACAACATACCTAAATCAATGAAATTAACTTTGTAGGTTTGGAGATTTTCAAGCCACAAAATTTTATACATACGACTATATATATGTATGTATATATATATATATATATATATATATATATATATATTTATAAAGATCTCCAAGAATTTTTTTTTAACTTCGAGACCACTGTTAGGTATTACTTCATTGGATGAGATGTATGACAATTTTTGTAACGTGTGAAAATCCCATGCCTGACCGGGATTCGAACCCCGGGCCTCCGTATGAAACGCCAAGACGCTACCACTCGTGCCACAGTGGCCGGCAATCGCAAGAATTTTAGTACGGTTTAATTTCACCGAGGGAGTAGAAGGCAAGATTAGATGTTTCGCGAGCCGAAACTCGCTAACGAACCGTTTCTGATCTATGTTATATTAACTTTTTTTTTAGCTATTGAATCATTTTCCGAGCAATTTTGAATCATCCCTGTATATAGATTGATTCACGAAGAATATAACAAATTTTCATGACATACTGGTAAAAATAAATAAGATAGTTCATAGAAACGTAGGTTTGAAAAGGCTTCGTTAGTAAATGTCGGCTAAAATACAAAATAATTAGGTAGAAAAACAAATTATTTTAAGATTGGCATAAAATAACTTAAAAATTATGGATTACATAGATTAAAAACACATAAATATTTTAAACAAAATTCGTAGAGAATTTGATTCTGAGTAAAATTCTATGAATAAATTCCATAGAAACTAAATACAAAGTTAAGAATTTCAAAGTTTATTAAAAACTACTAAAAATACAGTCCTGTGTACTGTAATTCAATTTTTCAGATCAGATTTTACATAAAACCATTAAATTTACCGCTTAATTTGTGTCCGAAGAATTACTGTTTGGCTTAATTTTACCTAAGTCTCAGAAATCAGGGCGAAATTTTTCACCGGCCAACACTCGCTAACGAAGCGTTTGCGAACCCATGTTATACTTTCTTTTTTTCTTTTTTTTTCGCCAGTAGAACATATCCTGAAAGTTTGTTACATTCTTCGTGAATCACTCTTTATAAGCTATGAAACCTATAGTTTGATCGTGAATTGGTT